>NC_073391.1:40073658-40699491 GCF_028641065.1 Leucoraja erinaceus | reverse complement strand
CTTGGCCAATAAACGTATTCATTCATTCAAAGTGTAAAGTCTAAAGGCAGGGTAGAAGTCATTGCCTTTGAGAAACACACACTGAGTGAGAATTGTGGTGAAATTGTGGTTTCCAGCATTTTCCTTTCCATCTTCTCAAATTTACTCCGTCATACATAAAACAGTGCAGTACAGGAATAGGCCCTTCGTGCCAACAATGTCTCTGCCAAACCTAATGCCAAGATAAACTAATCTCCTCTGCCTGCACGATCCAAATCCCTCCTTCACCAGCGAATTCATGTGCTTACCAAACAGCCTCTTAAACACCACTGTCGTATCTGCCCTCACCACCACCCCTGGCAGCGGGTTCAAGACACCCACCGCTCTGTGTACAAAACCTGCTCTGCAAATCTCCTTCCATACCTTTTCCCTCCCATACCTTGAGAGAGGGGATCGAACAGCCGGCAGGAACTGAGGAGATCTAGAATCACAGTGCAATCTAATTTTAGTTCACAAAAACACAGGTCCAGACTTAGTATTTTTGTTTGGGTTTGGAGGTACGGCGTGGAAACAGGCCCACCGTTTCCATGCCGACCAGCAATCACCCCGAACACTAGTTCTATTCTCCACACTTTACAGAAGCTAATTAACCTACAAACTTGCGTGTCTATGGAATGTGGGAGGAAACCGGAGCAACCGGCAAAATCCCACACAGGTCACGGGGAGAGCGTAAAAACTGTGTACAGACAGCACCCGTAGACAGGATCGAACCTGGGTTTCTGGCGCCGTAAGGCAGCAACTCTGCTGGTCCAAAGATATCAACTTCAGAGCCAGGCTATTGGAGAGGCTGAGGCCATCAAACAAAAGACAGTGATGGCATGAAGAAACACATGACTTCAAACCATACAGATTTTGTTTTGAAGCAGGTAGAACCCTGCTGGGGAACAGCAGGTGTATCACAAGATATCACCCATTCACACTTCCAGAAGACCTTGGATTTCTACAAATGGCCAGCATGGTGGTGCAGCGGTAGAGTTGCTGCCTTACAGCGGCAGAGACCCGGGTTCGATCCCGACCACGGATGCTGGTCTGTACGGAGTTTATACGTTCTCCCCGTGACGTGCGTGGGTTTTCTGCGGGTGCTCCGGTGTCTTCCCACACTCCAAAGACTTGCAGGTTTGTAGGTTAATTGGCTTCAGGTAAAAATGGAAAATTGTCCCGAGTGTGTGTTGGATGGAGTTCAGGGCCTGTCCAACTTGGCGATTTTTTTCGGCGACTGCCGGCATCATTGACTGACGTATATCAGGCCACCGAAAAAGTTGCGGCGTGATGCGATGTGACGACGTCGCAACATTTTGTACGTCGCAACAATTTTTTTGTCGCCGATGGATTTTGAAATGTTCAAAATCTTTCGACGACCCTGATAGATCAGTCAATGATGCCGGCAGTCGCCGAAAAAATCGGCAAGTGGGACAGGCCCTTTGGTGTACAGGGATCACAGGTCAGCTCAGACTCAGTGAGCCGAAGGGCTTATTCCTACACTGTATCTCCACCCTAAAACTAAACTAAACTAAAGATGCACTGTCAAATGAAAAACACTTTGGTCGGATATTGGCATATCCATCTCTCTGTTCTATCACCATTTGATGAAACAGTGGACAATCAACTTGCTGATAAAATACTTAGGATGCATTTTGTTCACAGACAAGTGGGACAGTGTTGCAGCTGATGGAGCTGGTGCCTCACAGCTCTAGAGGCCCGTGTTCGACCCTGACCTCGGGTGCTATCTGTGCACAATTTGCATGTTCCCCCGCGACCGTGCGGATTAAGTGGTTTCTGTAAATTGCCCCTAATGTACAGGGAGTGGGCGGGAAGTGGAATAACATACAACTCGTGTGAATGGGCGATCGATGGTCGGCATGCACTCGGTGGGCCGAAGGGCCTGTATCCACGCTGTAACTCTGAACTAAATCAAACTAAAAAAATGAATGTGTTGGAGTGACTCATAGAAACAAAGCAGTCAGCTGATGGCTAGACTTATATAAATCCTTGAGAGGAATAACTGCTCTAAATATAGTTATTCTGTGTCACATAAACTGATCTCCTTCATTCTCAAAACTGCCCATCACAACAGAAAGGTGCCCAGTAATGAGTTTTTAGTGAAACTCATGACTCATAAATTGAAAGTAGTTGCATTCATTTATAAAACGTGCCTCACATGCTCAAAACAATGTGTGATGGGCGTTATTAGATTTCCCCAGGTACCGTTCATGAGTTGCCGATGACACATTGTTTTCAGGGTAAGGCTATATTAAAGCACCTCATGCAAATTGCAATATCCGACCACCGAGGTACTTTGAAGGTCGCAGCATTTATATATCTGGTCAACTGAATGGAGCAAAACACAAAGTGCCGGAGAAACTCCGCAGGTCAGGCAGCATCTGTGGAGGGGAATAGACGGGTGGCGTTTCAGGTTTTCAGTCTGTTCAATCTGACGTTAATATTTAGTTCAAGAATCAAGTGTGTTTGATTGCCATACTTCCCAAGATAGGACAATGAAATTCTTACTTGCAGCAGCACAGCAGAATATGTAAACATGGTACACTGCGAACAATATCATAAATGAGAAAAAAAGTTCAGTGTGTGTATATACACACATACTCAAGTTTTTACGCCACTAACTTTCCTGAATTATTCATATGTATATATGTGTGCATTTCTATATATGAGATATGTGTGCATATCTATATCTATATATATATAAATGCGTGTGCGTGTATATATGATTGTGTGTCTGTGTCTATACATACGGTATCTATACTGAAGAAGGGTCTCGACTAGGCTTGTATTCACTGACAAAAAGACTAGGCTTGTATTCACTGGAGTTTCGAAGAATGAGGGTGGATCTTATAGAGACAAATAAAATTATAAAAGGACTGGACAAGCTAGATGCAGGAAAAATGTTCCCAATGTTGGGCGAGTCCAGAACCCGGGGCCACAGTCTTAGAATAAAGGGGAGGCCATTTAAGACTGAGGTGAGAAAAAAAATTTTCACCCAGAGAGTTGTGAATTTGTGGAATTCCCTGTCATAGAGGGCAGTGGAGGCCAAATCACTGGATGGATTTAAGAGAGTTAGATAGAGCTCTAGGGGCTAGTGGAATCAAGGGATATGGGGAGAAGGCAGGCACGGGTTATTGATTGGGGCCGATCAGCCATGATCGCAATGAATGGCGGTGCTGGCTCGAAGGGCCGAATGGCCTCCTCCTGCACCTATTTTCTGTGTTTCTATGTTTCTGTGACCCGAAACGTTACTCATTCCTTCTCTCCAGAGATGCTGCCTGTCCCTCTCAGTTACTCCAGCATTTTGTGTCTACCCTATAAACACATATATATATATATACATATATATGTGTGTGTCTGTGTATGTGCCTGTAATTAGTGATGTAAATATGTGAAGAAACCGATCAAGACTGTTATCCAACTGGTACCCATTCTCCTACACCTCAGTGTGTTGATTTTCATGCGACTGAAATCTGCCTTCAGCATTTTTTCTGATAAAGAACATAGATCATAAAACAGTACAGCACAGGAATGGGCCCTTCGTCGCACTATATTTGTACTGGACATGATACGAGGTTAAAATGATCCCGTCTGCCTGCACATGATCTATAGTTCTCCATTCCCTGCAACTCTTAAAACCCTCTTAAATGCCACTATTGTATCTGCCTCGGCCACTAGCCCTGCCCCCGCCATACTCTGTACATAAACGCTATCGCCTCACATTAACGCCATCCTACCTATACTAGCGACGATTTACGCTTATACCAAACCAATTAACCTACAAACCTGTACGTCTTTGGAGTCTGGGAGGAAACTAGGGTTGCCAACTTTCTCACTCCCAAATAAGGGACAAAAGGTCAAAATAAGGGACAAATTCCCAACGGCAATTTGTTAGCCGATTCGGCCGTGGCTGGGTGAATGAAGAGTTGGCCCAGGTGCTGGACTGCACACAAAGCCCAGCCGGTGGGCCAACTGAGGCGTTTTGGCCCGGGCGACTTCGCGCGCAAAGTCCGGCACCCCATCCAAATGAACCGATGATCGGCCATGAGAAGGACTGGTTGTGGTGTCGGCGGTCAGTGAACGTCGGACAGCTGGCCGGGTTGCCAACCGACAGGGCCACGGGCGAGGCGCTGCTGCTGCACTCCATGGGCTGCACTACATCGGTACGGGTGAGTCGGCGCTGGATTGCGGCGTTCCGACCCGTCAGTCCCCTCGACTTGAGAGGTAGCAGTCAAATACTCGACAAGGGCAGTCCATATGGGACAAAAACCAATTTAGCCCAATATACGGGATGTCCCGGCTAATACGGCACAGTTGGTAAACCCTGGAGGAAACCTACGATCTCAGAGAAAACCCACACAGGTCACAGGGATAACATAAAATTCCGTACAGACAGCACCAGTAATCGGGATCGAACCCGGGTCTCTGGAGTTGTAAGGCAGCAACTCTACCGCTAACCCCACCATGCTGTCCACTTCTATCAGGTCTCCCCACAACCTCTGACGTTCCAGAGGCAATCACATTTTTTTTTTAAGGCTGTTGAAAAGTCAAATTTCAAACCTTGTAAACTTTCTACCAATTCATGGGCTTCCAGAATTGCCAGCCCCTAGTTGTATGATTTCAGTTTAAATTGATAACCATATAACCATATAACAATTACAGCACGGAAACAGGCCATCTCGGCCCTACAAGTCCATGCCGAACAATTTTTTTTTTTTTTTTCCCTTAGTCCCACCTGCCTGCACTCGTACCATAACCCTCCATTCCCTTCTCATCCATATGCCTATCCAATTTATTTTTAAATGATACCAATGAACCTGCCTCCACCACTTCCACTCGGAGCTCATTCCACACCGCCACCACTCTCTGCGTAAAGAAGTTCCCCCTCATATTACCCCTAAACTTCTGTCCCTTAATTCTGAAGTCATGTCCTCTTGTTTGAATCTTCCCTATTCTCAAAGGGAAAAGCTTGTCCACATCAACTCTGTCTATCCCTCTCATCATTTTAAAGACCTCTATCAGGTCCCCCCTTAACCTTCTGCGCTCCAGAGAATAAAGACCCAACTTTTTCAACCTATCTCTGTAACTTAGTTGTTGAAACCCAGGCAACATTCTAGTAAATCTCCTCTGTACTCTGTCCATTTTGTTGACATCCTTCCTATAATTTGGCGACCAAAATTGTACACCATACTCCAGATTTGGTCTCACCAATGCCTTGTACAATTTTAACATTACATCCCAGCTTCTATACTCAATGCTCTGATTTATAAAGGCTAGCATACCAAAAGCTTTCTTTACCACCCTATCTATATGAGATTCCACCTTCAAGGAACTATGCACGGTTATACCCAGATCCCTCTGTTCAACTGTATTCTTCAATTCCCTACCATTTACCATGTACGTCCTATTTTGATTTGTCCTGCCAAGGTGTAGCACCTCACATTTATCAGCATTAAACTCCATCTGCCATCTTTCAGCCCATTTTTCCAAATGGCCTAAATCATTCTGTAATCATTCAAACTTGCATCCTTAATCCAGAATCAAATACATTTCTGAAGCTTGGAGTAAATGCATATGTTTGCAGATACAGTACATCGCTACTTCAAAAATGGCTATTTTAAATCCTGAAAGACGATTCTTTTTCTTGAAACCATCAGATTTTTTTCAACAAATAATTATCTCAAAAATTATTCCTTAAAAAGCTTGTTGAATCAGGTGTGACAATTGTTATTTAAGTGGCTTTCTGAGCCATAATTAAAATGGTTCTGGCTCCAAAAAGATGATTTCATGTGTGAAGTAAAGTCTAATTTACTTGGCATAAATATTTCTGAATTCCTGCTTCTGAAGACGAAGTTCTGAAGGGTAGCACAGGGGTGCAGCGGTAGAGACGCTGCCTGACAGTGCCAGATACCCCGGTTCGATCCTGACTACAGGTGCTGTCTGTATGGAGTTTGTAAGTTCGCCCCGTGACCTGCAGGAGCACGATTCTACTAGCTTCAAAATCAAATCCCTATGGCTGTAGCACTTTGTTTCTACGTGTCTTCCCTCCATTTTGTTTGACCGCCTCAGCCTCTCCAAAAGCCCGGCTCTGGAGTTGTTATCTTTGGGTTGGTAAAGTTGCTGCCTTACAGCGTCAGAGATCTGGGTTCGATCCCGACTACGGGCGCTTGTCTGCAAGGTGTTTGTACGTTCTCCCCGTGACCCGCGTGGGTTTTCGTCGAGATCTTCGGTTTCTTCCCGCATCCCAAAGACGTGCAGGTTTGTAAGGTTAATTGGCTTGGAATGAATGCGACTAGGATAATGTTAATGTGCGGGTATCGCTGGTCGTTGCGGACTCAGTGATATTAACATTAACTCATCCTACATTAACTCTATCCTACACACACCAGGGCCAATTTTTACATCTGCCAAGCCGATTTACCTATATACCTGTATGTCTTTGGAGTGTGGGAGGAAACCGAAGATCTCGGAGAAAACCCACGCAGGTCACGGGGAGAACGTACAGACTCCGTTCAGACAGCACCCGTAGTCGGGATCGAACCCGGGTCTCTGGCGCTGCCAGATCTGTAAGGCAGCAACTCTACAGCTGCGCTACCGTGCCGCCCACAATGGTTTGATGTTATCACACAGCCTCACAGCAAGAGAGACCCGGTTTCGCTGCTGACACCCGGGTGCTGTCTGTGTGGAGTTTGCAAGTTCTCTCTGTGGCCGCGTGGGTTTCCTCCGGGTGCAATGGTTACATTCTCCGTGCGAGACTGTTTTACTGCGGTATGTCCCACAACGGTAGAATGGTGATTCTTACATGCAGAGGCAGCGGCAGCAACAGGCTTAACAACGCACTACCCGAGATTGAATGCAGAACAAAAATTCTCAATGGAAATGGGAAGATCCACAACATGGTAATCATTGCTAAACACAAAACGCTGGAGTAACTCAGCGGGGCAGGCAGCATCTCTGGAGAGAAGGAAATGGGTGACGTTTCGGGTCGAGACCCTTCTTCAGACTGAGAGTCAGAGGAGTGGGCGGTACAGAGATAAAATGCAGTTGGAGACTGTAAGACTGGTGGGAGAACTGGGAATGGAGAGAGAGAGGGGAAGCAAGGGCTACATGAAGTTAATCATTAATTATTCAATTATTGGGAATCATCGCACCTTGCAATCTCTTCCCCCTTGGGCTCCATTACACTGCTACTGACTGCAAGAGCCAGATCAATATGTTGGATGTCTTGTTTCTTCCCAGCTGTTATCAGGAAACTGAACCGTCCTCTCACAATACACACAATACAATTTATTTGTCACTTGAACGTCATAGAGGCTCAAATGAAATGTTGTTTCTGCAGTCATACACACAAGAAAAAAAAAAAGACACAACACAATTTACACAGACATCCATCACAACGCATCTCCTCCTCGCTGTGATGGAAGGCAAAAAAAAATTATCTCTCCCCTGCACTCCCCATTCCCCTCCCGATGTCAGAGTCAAAGCCCCCGGCGGGCGATGGCAATTGTCCCGCGGCCATTAACGCCACGCCGGGTGATGCAAGGCCCTGCTCCGGGTCTTGTTGTTGGAGCCCCCGGCGGGCGCTAGCAAAGTCCCGCAGCCGTTGAAGCCGCGCGGGGCGGTGATGTAAGGCCCCGCTCCAGGCACTCCTCGACCCCGCGACTCGGGCGGGTGAAGTCGCCGTTGCGGAAGCCCCGAAAAGCGGTCTCCCAGCAGGGACCCGCGGGCTCCCGGCGTCACTGTCCACCGGACCTGCGGTAAACCTCCGAATCCCCGGGGTCGGGTCGCAGCAGCCGCCACCACCGCTCCACCCGCTCCAAACTCGGCCGGCTCCGCGATGGTGAGTAGGTCCGCAGCTCCGCGACTGGAGCCCCAGGTCGTTCCTGCTGGAGGCCGCTCCACGTTGCAGCCCCAATGACAACGGAGACCCAACAGGGAAAAGGTCGGGTTCTCCGTGCAGGGGAAAGATTTTAAAAGTTTTCCCCCAATCCCCCCCCCCACACACACACCCCACACACACCCCATCAAAAAAAATAAAAACTACATTAAAACGGGACATAAAATAACAAAAAGACAGACGGACTGCAGAGGCCGCTGCGACGTGAGTCGCGCCGCCCACCGGATATACCAACGCAAGAGCCGTCCTGACCTCCATCTATCTCATAGGAGACCTCCCTTCAAAGGCAGAGGGCCTAACCTGCTGTTTCCCGATATCCACCAAGCATTTCCCCTCCGCACACATCATCTTTCAGCATTAAACATTATCCCCTTTATCCTGTATCTGTAGACTGTGGACGGCTCGATAATAATTAATAGTAAGATTAAACGAGTACTTACCAGTATGAAGTTTGATCTGTATTTTATGAGGAGTTACGGTGAGGTATTACGTGAAGACCCCAGCGCAGTGCGCATGTGCGGCATACTTCGAAGCAGCGGTGTGAAATCACAGGATAGACACAATATTTGAAGTAAGATAGTAAAGATCATGAGACATCAGTTTATTAGTTTGATCTATATATTGAGGGTGGGAGCGGAGGGCACGTAATACCTCACCGTAACTCCTCATAAAATACAGATCAAACTTCATACTGGTAAGTACTCGTTTAATCTTACTATTTTACTTCGGAGTCACGTGAGTGATTCCGTGAAGACTTCAAAGGTCTGTGATTTCAAACCGTGTAACAGTTTTTATTTCACTCACTGCCGAAGTTTTTGAGGGAGGAAGTGTTATTGTAATCAACCAGTGGATCTGCTTTCACAAGAAACAGAAAGGTATTTGTTAACAATAACAGCATAAAGAGCTCCCCTGAGCTTAAATTAATATTGCAGTTTGTAATATTCTTTCTGCAATTAAATCAGGTTTATCAACGGTTTATAATAAAAAATGTTCTGAACGTCGTTCCCTTGACCATCCTGCCATATTGAGAATGTGGTCAACCGGGATGTCCATTCGTTCAGCCGCTGATATCAATGCTGCCCTAGTGGAATGGGATTAAAATGTATTATTATCTATTCCGGCAGCTTTCAGTACCTGTTTGAGCCACCTTGGAGTGGTTTGGCTCGTACCCCGTCTTGGGGTTTCTGTGGTTGACCCATAGGCTTTCCTCTCCCTCTAAGATTGTGGGTTGTGTCTATATATTGTAGTAGATGGGTCACCACACTCAACCTGGACTCTGGTGGGTAGGCCCGGAATCCCACCAGTGAATTGGGCGTTCCTGGTCCATATAACCATATAACGATTACAGCACGGAAAACACAGGCCATCTTGACCCTACTAGTTCGTGCCGAACTCATAATCTCGCCTAGTCCCATATAACTGCGAGTTAGGTTTTTACCAGACCTAGAATATGAACGTGATGCGTCTGGGGTAATCACCATGTTATCCAGTCTAGTTTTATGGAGTGACTGGACTCTGTGAGCGTATACGAGAGCCATAAGCATGAGCGTTTTTAACATAGATTGAGCAAGCTGAGGGATCTGGCTGGTGCCATTCTCTGAGATATGTCAATATCACACCGATATCCCATACATGGATATACCTCCATGCTCTGCTGTCCTGCTGTTTTAGATAAGCAGACAAGGTGCTCCATGCTGTATTTACGGCACTGTAACTCACCTTTTAGTCATGGTGTAGATGTTCCAGGAACTCCAATACGTCAGTTGTTGAATAGTTTGGTATGTTGTCCCTGCGTCGTGGCAGTATTTTACCCATGTTAGCTCTTGGTGACTGTTCGCAGGGATGCCGACATGGTGGTAATGGTTCCTTTGGATAATCCCAGTCCCTGGTAAGGTCTATTCTAACCCTGCACCCAGGAGTTTGATGTTTTTCTGGCATGGGTGGCTTATGCCTGATACTGGGTTGAGTCAGCAACCATGGTCCACTAGGGAAATCCATAGGTGACTCGCCCACCATATCGTGATGAACTGGGAACCATGGCTGTGTAGGCCGGTCGGGCACGTTCAATATCTCGGAGACAGATTCCATCTGTATTGCGAAGTGCCCGACTGATGAGGCAGAAGGGAGGAAGGCAAAGCAGAAATTCCCCCTTCCAGCGTGTAAGCATCTATCGCTGCTGCCTCTGATCTGGTTCCTAAGTCACATACATAGGTTACTGGTGATTCCGTCTTGTGCAACCAAATTGATATCTGGCTTTCAAACTGCTTAATACCTTTAGCAGATATCTTGGGTTTGACATCTATTCAATGTTATCATAAATTTTTACCCGTGACGTGGTGTCTCCCACTGTGTTCTAGCTTCCTAGGACATAGGCAGCTGATAGTTAAAATGTCTTTTGACACACCATTGCCAGATCTGTTTGACCAATTTGTTGCACAATAATGATTTTTTATGCTCCCCATATGGTTGATATAAGCCACCACCATAGTATTATCAATCCGTAACCACATATGTACGTGCTGCATTTGAAATGCATATGCTTTTTAGCCCAATAGGCGATCACCAATCCCAAGTAGTTGATGCCCGGTGTGTGTAGTAACGATGTTTGTGAATTGGTCCATCTGTTACCTGTGCTGGATATGGAGTTTAGTTGCTCCCCAGCCTAAAGTACTGGCATCGGTTTTTAATAACCAAGTTGGGATTGGTGATGATAATAGGGCTGAAAACTATGCCAAATATATGTCTGCCCACCACCGTAATTGTGATATAGCTTCAGTGGGTACATTCATGATTTGATTATAGTGACCCAAGTACCTTGGCAAAGTAACAGTCATATGGATGGAATTGTTATTGAAGCCCAGATAATCCATGGTAGTTAACGGCTTCAATTCTGGTTTATCTGGGCGTGGGATGAACCTCAGAGCTTTAGGGAGCTGTTTCGTAGCTAGAACTGCTGCCACAGCTAATTCCTTTGTTTCCCCTAATATGAGGATATCATCCAATATATGCCATGATTATGCTTGTTTTCTTAATATTTTCATGGCCATTTTTAATATTTATAATAGTTTAGGGCTGAGGTTAGACCATTGGGAATGCTCTATGCTCCCATAATTGCCCTAACCGGGATATCCATTATCCAGGTAAAATTTTTTAGGTATCTATAATGATCCTAGTGTATGGGTATAAGATAGTTAGCATCTTCCATATCAATGCTCCCCATAGGTATCCTTTGGAGATCAGATGTCTGGCAGTGACACAAACCCGTCTCCATCTTAAAGTGTATATACTCAACAGATTTATTTAGTGATATTAGATCAATGATGATGCTACATTCACCATCTTTTGTAGTTTTGGTGAATATATTCGATACAAATTCCAATGGTTCATGTTTACTCCCATGATCCGTTTAGTAATGAGCCTTTCTAGTTCAGCTTGACCTTCTCACTTCTCTTTCTTAGAGGGAGAAAATGCCCTTTGGGCGCATTGCTGAACTGGCGGTAATATGCCCAATTTGAATTTGTTTTTATCCACTAATACTGTTGAGTATATTTTAGTTATTTGTGACAGCATCCCATGCTTTATCAACAAGTGTAAATGCCCCCCCCCCCCCGCAGTTAGTAGAACACCCTTATTTAGTGTAAACTGGGAGGAACCAGACTACCTACCTCCATGTTTATTCTTTTTTCATGAAGCCTAGTTTGCTGGTATGCTGGTGCTGTCGGTGGGGCGGTGCATTTTCCCACGGCTCCGCTCTGGGCCCCTGTCTAAAAAGAACTTTGGGGGTAATGTGAAGTTTTGGCCTCAACTGCCACAGAGGGTAGTTGAGGCCAGTTCATTGGCTATATTTAAGAGGGAGTTAGATGTGGCCCTTGTGGCTAAGGGGATCAGGGGGTATGGAGAGAAGGCAGGTACGGGATACTGAGTTGGATGATCAGCCATGATCATATTGAATGGCGGTGCAGGCTCGAAGGGCCGAATGGCCTACTCCTGCACCTAATTTCTATGTTTCTATGTTTAACCCTCATTGAAATTTACAGAATAGTGAAAGGCTTGGATAGAGCGGATGTGGAGAGGATGTTCCCACTAGTGGGACAGTCTAGAGTGTTTTACTGTCATATGTCCCAGATAGAACAATGACATTCTTATTTGCAGGTCATTGTACAGGTCTAGGGCCAGAGGTGATAGCCCCAGAATAATAGGACATACCCTTAGAAAGGAGATGAGGAGGAATTTCTTTAGTCAGATGAATCTGTGAAACTCATTGCCACAGAAGGCTGTAGAGGCCAATTCAATGGATAAATTTAAGGCAGAGATTGACCGATTCTTGAGTAGTACGGGTGTCATGGTTTATGGGGAGAAGGCAGGGGAATCGGGTTGAGAGTGATTAGATAGATCAGTCATGATTGAACGGCAGAGCAGATTTAATGGGCTGAATAACCTAATTCTGCTCCTATAACTTATTAAACCATTTTTTCCCAAAGCCTTTTTGATGGCATTGCATGTAGATTGTCACGGGACTGCTATCCCTTCAACTGTTAATGAAATAAAGGTTCAATTTCCTGATGCCAGGGCTGACTTGGAATGTAATATCACTGAAGGAGTAAAATGTTCGATCGCCAAAAAAGATATAATTATTGATCCCTAGACATTTCATAACAAGAGCTGGTGATAAATAAATGATGCTCTCGTGGACATTTCATATTTCTCTATTAGACAATAGACAATAGGTGCAGGGGTAGGCCATTCGGCCCTTCGAGCCAGCACCGCCATTTAATGTGATCATGGCTGATCATCCCCAATTAGTACACCGTTCCTGCCTTCTCCCCATATCCCTGACTCCGCTATTTTTAAGCCCTATCTCTTGAAATCATCCAGAGAACCTGCCTCCACCACCCTCTGAGGCAGAGAATTCCCCAGACTCACAACTCTCTGTGAGAAAAAGTGTTTCCTCGTCTCCGTTCTAAATGGCTTACTCCTTATTCTTAAACTGTGGCCCCTGGTTTTGGACTCCTCCAACATCGGGAACATGTTTCCTCCCTCCTGCGTGTCCAAGCCCTTAACATTCTTATATGTTTCAATGAGATCTTCTCTCATCCTTCTAAGCTCCAGAGTGTACAAGCCCCTGTTATTAGAGTTAGGGATACAGCATGGCAAAGGACCCGCATCCTACCGGGTTATGTTATGTTATCCCATTTTCCCATCCACTCCCTATATACGAGGGGCCATTTAACCGACAACTCACTCATCTTTGAGGTGTTGGAAGAAACTGGAGCACCCTGAGGAAACCCACGCGGTCACAGGGAAAATGTGCAAACTCCACACAGACAGCACTTGATGTCAACACCCGAATTGAATCGTACCCGTCTCTGGTGGTGTGAGGCACCAGCTCTATCTACTGCGCCATTAAGTCACCCTTAATTGTTCTTAATATTTGTTTTAATTACACTGCGGAATTTTGTCCATGTTTTCTTGCCTTGGTGACTCAATCTAGTTTAAAATGGAAACCAAGATCCATTATTCTTTAGTTTAGTTTAAAGATACAGCGCGGAAACAGGCCCTTCGGCCCACCGGGTCCGCGCCGACCAGCGATTCCCGCACATTAACACTATCCTACACCCACTAGCGACAATTTTTAGACTTACCAAGCCAATTAGCCTACAAACCCGCACGTCTTTGGAGTGTGGGAGGAAACCGAAGATCTCGGAGAAAACCCACGCAGATCACGGGGAGAACGTACAAACTCCGTACAGACGGCACCCGTAATCTGGATCGATCCCGGGTCTCCGGCACTGCATTCGCTGTAAGGTAGCAACTCTATTGCTGCGTTCTTTTTTAATACAAGGGTTTGTGTGTTGGACCCAATGATTTGATATTCCAAATAAATGTATTTACCTCTTTACAAATAAGCAGGCTGTTCAGCTACTGATTGGGGTCCTGTCAGTACATGGAAGTGACATTTCCTCAGCGCCCACACTTGTAATCTTGCGATTGACATTTCGAATGTTTTAGGTCTTGAGATCAATGCATTATCAGCTCTGCTAGACAGAGCCAGAACCATATTGATAAATAATTACACACTACGGAATGGCAAAGCGAAATGGCCCATCAACTTTTCAAAGCAAACTGATAAACACTCGTTTATGCAGCTTGGCGAAGGTGTCAGGTTTAGATGCCCTTCAGATCCTTAGCATTTCAGTCTGGTGTTGAACACATGCCAAAGTCACGCTGATGAGACAGTTACATTCTTCGCGGTGCACACACCGTTTAGTTTAGCTTATTATTGTCATGTGTAATGAAGTGGTACAACTTAGAGTCATAGTGTGACACATCGTGGAAACAGACCCTTCGGCCCAACTTGCCCACACCGGCCAACATGTCCCAGCTGCACTAGTCCCATCTGCCAGCATTTGGTCCATATCCCTCCAAACCTGTCCTACCCATGTACCTGTCTAACTTTCTTGAATGTTGGGATAGTCCCAGCCACAACTACCCCCTCTGGCAGGTTGTTTCATACACCCACCAACCTTTGTGTGAAAACGTTACCCCTCAGATTCCTATCAAATCTTTTCCCCTTCACCTTAAACCGATGTCCTCTGGTCCTCGATTCCCCTACTCAGGGCAAGAGACTAGTGATAACAAAATAGAGAGAGCATCTAGCTATAACAAAATATTTTTGTTGCATGTTATTCTGTCAACGAAAGTACTATAGATTTTACTTCGGAGTCACGTGAGTGATTCCGTGAAGATCCCAGCCCAGTGCGCAGGTGCGGCATTATCGCACAGCTGTGCAACACGCGGCCAGCGGGAGTCGGGCGCTCCCGCAACCAAGGACGTGAGGTGAGTACTTACCTTAATCGGGCCTTGTGGTTTTTTGCTCCAGGGGGAGCAAAGCAGCAGAGGAAGCGGCCCCCGTTCGACTCCAGCGAAGGAGCCGACAGTGGAGGGGGAAAGGCGCAAACGGGACCGCACACGCTGCGGACCGCTGCAAGGAGCTGCGCTGATGCCGGTCCGCTGAACAGCTGTTTGGTTAACAGCAGCGGACCGGCGGGAAATTTAAAAACCCGACCGGCAGCCCTGCAGACTCCTGACAAGGAGAATCGCCGCCCGGGAACCGCTACAATGTCTATTTCCTTCGCTCCATAGATGCTGTCTCACCCGCTGAGTTTCTCCAGCATTTTTGTCTACCGCATTCTAAAGCCTCTGCATTACATCTTTGTTTCTATGCATCACACACAAGGTGAACAACTTAGATTTTTTGCAAGCATTTGTAGTTCAGGATTCTTCATGGCCGCACTTAAAATTTTGCTTGGATTAGTGAACAGTGAAATTATGTAATTACCAGCTAATCCTTTTATTTTCCACATCAAAGTTCCATTCCAAAGCAATTCTCCTCCCTCTTAGAAAAAAAAAGGATGGCATGGTGGTGCAGCGCTAGAGTTGCTGCCTGACAGTGCTTGCAATGCTTGGGACCTGGGTTCGATCCTGGCTACAGGTGCTGTCTGTACAGGGTTTGTACGTTCTCCCCGTGACTGCGTGGGTTTTCTCCGAGATCTTCAATTTCATCCCACACGCCAAATAATTGCAGGTTTATAGGTCAATTGGCTTGGGGTAAATGTAAATTGTCCCAAGTGGGTGCGTGTAGGATGGTGTTAGTGAGTGGGGATCACTGGCCGGCGCCGACTCGGTGGGCCGAAGGGCCTGTTTCTATGCTGTTTCTCCAAACTAAACTAAACTAAGAAGCTGCCACTTACCTCCATTTTCTTTCTTATAAACATTGCAACTAGCTGGTTGCATCCTTGACCTGGCTGCAGAATCGAGCATTGCATTAATATGAAAACTCGCTGGCTCCTTGACAATTCGAGGCAGCAGTAGCCAGAGGAACAAAACCAACAAGAAAGGCAGTCTACAGTGCTAAACATCCCATGGCTCCCCCTCAACATGTTTGCTGCTGGCGTTTTGAATACAGTCAGTTGTCGTTATACTCTCCAGCTCCAGATGTACTCAATATTCACCTCATGAAAGGTGCAAACCAGATGGTTTAATCCTATTTTAGAACATAAGGAGCATTCAAAGTGTTGTTTTTTTTTTAAACATTTTAATTTTGGTGCATGTATTAATTCTAACTGCTCTATAATTACAGCAGTTGTAAATAATGTTGGAATTAACGCGTTTTAATAAATCTAATGATCGTGCCATTTATTTTCAAGGAAGCATTCTCAGAAACCAGGTATTTTGTAAACTATTTAAATAACCGTTTAAGATTGCAATGCTTAGAGAAAGAATAATATGCTAACTAGGGGACAACCCTAGTGGGCGGCATTGTGGTGCAGCAGCAGAGTTGGTGCCATGCAACGCCAGAGACCAGGGTTCGATCCTGACTACGGGTGCTGTCTGTACAGAGTTTGAATATTCACCCTTCTGATGTTGCTGGCTCGAAGGGCCGAATGGCCTCCTCCTGCACCTATTTTCTATGTAATCTATGATGTGGGTTTTCTCCGGGTGCTCCGGTTTCCTCCTATGCCCCAAAGATGTACAGGCTTGTAGATTAATTGGCTTCGGTGAAAATTGTAAATTGTCCCTGGTGTGTAGGATAGTGCTAGTGTACGGGGTGATCGCTGGTCGGTGCGGACTCGGTGGGCCGAAGGTCCTCTCAACTGGAAAGACTAAAGAAATCTATGTTAGGTTTGTCCTTTGTTTGGTGGGATAACCGACCATGTCTCCGAGTTAGACACAAAATACTGGAGTAACTCAGTGGGACGGGCAGCAACTCTGGACAGAAGGAACGAGTGACATTTGGGTCGAGACCCTTCTTCAGACTGAGAGTCAGGGGAGAGGGCTCACGACTCGGATTTGTCTGTGAATGTCTTTGCCATTGTGGCCAATTCAAGAACCAAACACAGTGGCAGGGAAAAGCCAAAGCTGTATCACTAATGTCTAAAGTTTGAAACCGCACATAAGTTATAGAATTATCGAAAATAGGTGCAGGAGTAGCATTCGGCTCTTTGAGCCAGCACCGCCGTTCAATATGATCATGGCTGCTCATCATCTGGTCCTCGCTTCCCCCTACACTGGGCAAGAGATTCTGTGCATCTACCCAATCAATTCCTCTCATGATTTTATACACCTCGATAAGATATAACTTCTAGTGTCTGCCACACAGACTCCCTCCCTACACAAGAGATTAGTGTGCAAAATTAGAGCACATGGTATTGGGGGTAGGGTATTGACATGGATGGAGAACTGGTTGGCAGACTGGAGGCAAAGAGTAGGAATTAACGAGTCCTTTCAGAATGGCAGGCAGTAAAATATATATCAACGATTTAGACGAAGGAGTTAAATGCAACATCTCCGAGTTTGCAGATGACACAAAGCTATTCTTTTTCACCTATTCTTTTTCTCCAGAGATGCTGCCTGACCCGCTGAGCTACTCCAGCATTTTTTGTCTGTCTTCTTCAACTGAACCTGGCTCCCAGTGCAGAACAGAATCAATTTCAAGCTCCTCCTATATGTACACAAAGCCCTTAACGGGCTTGCCCCCACCTACATCAAGAATCTGCTAACCCACCATAACACCTCCAGGTCCCTCAGGTCAGCCGACTTGGGGCTACTGGCTATCCCGCGGTCCAGGCATAAGCTCAGGGGCGACCGTGCTTTTGCAGTTGCAACACCTAGACTGTGGAACAGGATCACTCTTCTCATCAGAACTGCCCCCTCCATCGACTCTTTTAATAGACTTAAGTCTAGACTTAAAACCTATTACTCTCACAAGCGTTTCTTGAGGCCCTCTGAGGTAGTGCTGTATCTATGTATTTATGTATGTATTGTTAGATCTATGTACCATTGTATGTAGCAAGTTAGCACCTGCACTGATGTAAAGCACTTTGGTCAACGAGAGTTGTTTTTAAATGTGCTATAGAAATAAAATTGACTTGACGACTTGACTAAACTAAACCAAGGCAACCCTCCACTAACACGGCTGCAGCTACAGGTAGAGCATTGAAACAAAACAGTCGGTTGACTTCTGCAATATGGAAAGCTGGCACAGACGGAAGCTCAGAGTTAACATTATCACGGTGGGATACATACTTATGCATTGTTGTAAAATGTCATTTGTTTTTTTATTTGGATCAAATATTTATCATCGTTAATGCCATCTATCATTACCTACGCTACAGGACAAGACATGCTGGATCCTGAAGCAGGAGAAAGAAAATCACAGTGACTCAGATTTAGACCAGTCAGAATCTGTATTTATCTGGCTGCCAAAGTCTACTGAAGACTTTAGACTTTATCGATACAGTGCGGAAACAGGCCCTTCGGCCCATGGAGTCCGTGCCGACCAGCGATCGTCACGTACGTACACTAGCCCGATCCCACACACCATACGATACGATACTTTATTTACCCCAGGAGGGAAATTGACCTTGCAACAGTCACAATAACCCAAGAGACATGAAACATGAAATTAAAGTGATGGGAAATTAAATTAAAGGGAAAGGCTTGGGTGATGTGCAAATATTGGGGAGGGAGGGGGGGGGGGGGGGGGGAGTCCGTCTCAGTCTACCCCATGACAGAAGGGGGAGCATTGTAGAGTTTGATAGCCACAGGGAAGAAGGATCTCCTGTGACAATTCACAATTTTTTTTAATCGAAGCCAATTAACCTACAAGTCTTTGGAATGTGACAGGAAACCGGAGCGCCCGGAGAAAACCCACGCAGGTCACGGGGAGAAGGTACAAGCTCTGTACAGACAGCACCTGTGGTCAGGATTGAACCCGGGTCTCTGGTGCTGAAAGGCAGCGACTCTACCACTGCGCCACTCCGCCTGTTTTTATTTGATCAGATATTTATCGTCACAAGTCCAGCTTTCATTGCCTGATGCTGCAGGACAAATGATGACGCTTACCGAAGTGAGAGAGACAAAATAACAGGTATAATCAAAATGACCTGCAGATGCTGGCTTGTATCAAAGAGATAGACATAAAATGCCAGAGTAATTCAGCGGGTCAGGCAGCATCTCTGGAGAAAATAGACAGGTGACGTTTTGGATCGGGGAGTCTGAAGAAGGGTCCTGACCCTGAAACGTCTCCTGTCCATTTTCGCCAGAGATACTGCCTGACCAGCTGAGTTGCTCCAGCATTTTATGTCTATGTACGGTGATGTTGTGGGAGAACTTTGGCAATAGGAATTAATTGGCGACATAGTAACTGGGCACTTTAACTGGCACAGGATCCCTGTAGCCCAAACCTATACCAAATCAGATCAAGATAATACCTGTCCTTACACCTTGTTTAAGAAAGAACTGCAGATGCTGGAAAAATTGAAGGTAGACAAAAATGCTGGAGAAACTCAGCAGGTGAGGCAGCATCTATGGAGAGAAGGAGCCACTTCCCGGTAGCTCACCACTTCAACTCCCCCTCCCATTCCGAATCTGACATTTCTGTCCTGGGCCTCCTCCATTGCCAGAGTGAGGCCCAGCGCAAATTGGAGGAGTAGCAGCTCATATATTGCTTGGGCAGTTTACACCCCAGCGGTAAGAACATTGACTTCTCCAATTTCAGGTAGTCCTTGCTTTCTCCCTCCTTCCTCTCCCCTTCCCAGCTCTCCTACAAGCCGACTGTCTCCGCCTCTTCCTTTCTTTTTCCCGCACCCCCCACCTCCCCCCGACATTAGTCTGAAGAAGGGTCTCAAACCGAAACGTCACCTATTCCTTCTCTCCATCGATGCTGCCTCACCCGCAGAGTTTCTCCAGCATTTTTGTCTACCTATGTCCTTATACCTTCCTCCCTCGACTCCATCCAGGGACCACCCACAGTCCTATCAGGTTAGATTGAGAGGCACATCTACCTCCTCCAACCTCGTC
This sequence comes from Leucoraja erinaceus, assembly GCF_028641065.1. Classification (NCBI taxonomy): domain Eukaryota; kingdom Metazoa; phylum Chordata; class Chondrichthyes; order Rajiformes; family Rajidae; genus Leucoraja; species Leucoraja erinaceus. The sequence continues at coordinate 40,679,693 of NC_073391.1, read as the reverse complement.
TACTGCATCCGATGTTCCTGATGTGGGCTCCTGTACATTGGCGAGACCAAATGTAGGCCCAGCGACCGTTTTGATGAGCTTGGTCCGCCTGGGCCTACGGGATCTCCCAGTTTGCCGACCATTTCAACTCCCCTTCCCAATCCCACACTGATCTTTCTGTCCTGGGCCTCCTCCATTGCCAAAGTGAGGCCACACGCAAACTGGAGGAGCGGCACCTCGTATTTTGCTGGGCAAGGTTGCAACCCAGCGGTATGAATATTGATTTCTCTAATTTTAAACAACTCCATCTCATACTCCCCCTCCCAGATAGTGCACTGTGCCTGACATGCTTGCAGTATGAAATTGGCTCTCTACATCTTAACAACGCAATTAATAAACCCACTGGCAGATGAATAACTTATGGGCCTGTCCCACTTACGCGACTTTTTCGGCAACTGCCGGCACCCGTCATAGGTCGTTGCAGGTCGGCGAAAATTTTCAACAAGTTGAAAATTCAGCGGCGACCAGAAAGATGCTATGACTCTTTGGGCGACTGAGGAGACGACTCACAGCCATACAGGCGACACCCTGGCGACATCAATCAATCAATCAATCAATCAATCAATCAATCAATCAATCAACCTTTATTGTCATCTTGCAAGCAACAGTTGTACAGTGCAAAATGAAAAGACGTTTCCCAGTGAATAGCGGAGCATCGCACATGAAATTTAAAACATTTCACACATAATAACACTAAAAACAATCCAGTCCCTGATGGAACAGTATAAATAGTTAAAAGCAGGTAAAAACACAATGTTAAAATACAATAAACCAATCATAAAAAATGTCCGGGGCAGCTGATTTGAGTGGCCAGTGCCAGTTATTAAAGTGTCCGTGCCAGCCGCAGAATCAAGTGACTGTGAGTACAGAGTGACTGTTTAGCAGCCTCACAGCCTGTGGTAGGAAGCTGTTTAGCAGTCTTGTAGTCCGGGCTTTGATGCTTCGATATCTCTTGCCTGATGGCAGGAGATCCAGGTGTATGTGGAGGGGGTGCAGTTTGTCCTTAGCAATTCGCGGGGACATGTCGCGGGGTTAAGCCTGTATGGTCGTGACTAGTCGCCCAAAGAGTCGTACCTTGTTCTGGTCGCCGCTAGATTTTCAACATGTTTCGACCTATAAAGACCTATTATGGGTGCTGGCAGTCGCTGAAAAAGTCACGTAAGTGGGACAGGCCCATTAGTGTGAAGGGCAGTTGAATGAAGAGATGAAAAAGTATGGCACTACCAGCAGAACCCACAAGTTTGGCAATGACATATTTCCCTTGCTTAATCTCTTAAACTAGTTTTGGGGTGGGAATAGAAACATAGAAAACAGGTTCAAGAGTAGGCCATTCGCCATTCGAGCCATCACCGCCATTCAATATGATCATGGCTGATCATCCAAAATCAGTACCCTGTTCCTGCTTTCTCCCCATACCCCTTGATTCTATTAGCCCTAAGAGCTAATTTTACTTCGGAGTCACGTGAGTGATTCCGTGAAGATCCCAGCCCAGTGCGCAGGTGCGGCATTTATCGCACAGCTGTGCAAACTGCGGCCAGCGGGAGTCGGGCGCTCCCGCAACCAAGGACGTGAGGTAAGTACTTACCTTAATCGGGCCTTGTGGTTTTTTGCTCCAGGGGGAGCAAAGTAGCAGAGGAAGCGGCCCCCGTTCGACTCCAGCGAAGGAGCCGACAGTGGAGGGGGAAAGGCGCAAACGGGACCGCACACGCTGCGGACCGCTGACAGGGAGCTGCGCTATGCCGGTCCGCTGAACAGCTGTTTGGTTAACAGCAGCGGACCAGAGGGAAATTTAAAAACCCGACCAGAGGAGGTCATGGAGTTCAAAACCTCCAGGAAAAAAGGGGCACTGGCTGAATGCCCAGGGAGCTGACACTCCTACCCCAGTGCTATTGCACTAGCCATCTCCCTTGTCGAGGGATTGATGCAACAGCGGAGTTTGAGCTATGCCTCCTCCAATTTATAGCACACCCTTTTGCTCCCTCTTTTGAGGCTAGCTAAGGAGGCCAGGGCTGGGCTGGCTTAAATGCAGGGCAGGCGGACGAGAACAGCAGTATGCCAGGGGAGCAGGATCAGGAAGAGCTACTGGGTGTCGTGGGCCACTACATGGCTCCTCCACGCGGCCATCTTCCCAAACAAAGCCCTGCAGGAGCAGGCCTATCTAGAGGCAAATCCGCAGGCAGCTGGGTCAGCAGACTCGCAGACAAGAGCTAAAAGCAGCGAATTCTGAAGCTCCTAACAGAAGGGTCAAGATGTCACCGCCTTTGCTCGTTTTCCACGGATCACACTCACCTGGCAGGCGAGACGCCATGATCACCAAGGTGGTTCTCCCAGGATGAGACTATCCCGTTGCACTACGAGTGTGCTGACGCCTAAGATGTTCCCAAATTTGGGATACTCGACTGACATTTGTGCATATAAGACCTGCCCGCAACCCCAAATATACGGGGCTATGCAAACCGCTGCTGCGGGAAGAGAGGCAGCTAAACCTGTGCGCCTCATGAGGGCAGGCCATGGAACGAGCAGGACATCGCATCCAACACCCAGCTGGCAGCACCCCTCGGCATCCACCAGCAATATCGAACAAGGACTGGTGAAAGCCTGGCGACCGCTTCACATTACCCCCAAAGTTCTTTTTAGACAGGGGCCCAGAGCGGAGCCGTGGGAAAATGCGCCGCCCCACCGACAGCACCAGCATACCAGCAAACTAGGCCTTCATGAAAAAACAATAAACATGGAGGTAGGTAGTCTGGTTCCTCCCAGTTTACACTAAATAAGGGTGTTCTACTAACTGCGGGGGGGGCATTTACACTTGTTGATAAAGCATGGGATGCTGTCACAAATAACTAAAATATACTCAACAGTATTAGTGGATAAAAACGAATTCAAATTGGGCATATTACCGCCAGTTCAGCAATGCGCCCAAAGGGCATTTTCTCCCTCTAAGAAAGAGAAGTGAGAAGGTCAAGCTGAACTAGAAAGGCTCATTACCAAACGGATCATGGGAGTAACATGAACCATTGGAATTTGTATCGAATATATTCACCAAAACTACAAAAGATGGTGAATGTAGCATCATCATTGATCTAATATCACTAAATAAATCTGTTGAGTATATACACTTTAAGATGGAGACGGGTTTTTGTCACTGCCAGACATCTGATCTCCAAAGGATACCTATGGGGAGCATTGATATGGAAGATGCTAACTATCTTATACCCATACACTAGGATCATCATAGATACCTAAAAAATTTTATCTGGATAATGGATATCCCGGTTAGGGCAACTATGTGAGCATAGAGCATTCCCAATGGTCTAACCTCAGCCCTAAACTATTATAAATATTAAAAATGGCCATGAAAATATTAAGAAAACAAGCATAATCATGGCATATATTGGATGATATCCTCATATTAGGGGAAACAAAGGAATTAGCTGTGGCAGCAGTTCTAGCTACGAAACAGCTCCCTAAAGCTCTGAGGTTCATCCCACGCCCAGATAAACCAGAATTGAAGCCGTTAACTACCATGGATTATCTGGGCTTCAATAACAATTCCATCCATATGACTGTTACTTTGCCAAGGTACTTGGGTCACTATAATCAAATCATGAATGTACCCACTGAAGCTATATCACAATTACGGTGGTGGGCAGACATATATTTGGCATAGTTTTCAGCCCTATTATCATCACCAATCCCAACTTGGTTATTAAAAACCGATGCCACTACTTTAGGCTGGGGAGCAACTAAACTCCATATCCAGCACAGGTAACAGATGGACCAATTCACAAACATCGTTACTACACACACCGGGCATCAACTACTTGGGATTGGTGATTGCCTATTGGGCTAAAAAGCATATGCATTTCAAATGCAGCACGTACATATGTGGTTACGGATTGATAATACTATGGTGGTGGCTTATATCAACCATATGGGGAGCATAAAAATCATTATTGTGCAACAAATTGGTCAAACAGATCTGGCAATGGTGTGTCAAAAGACATTTTAACTATCAGCTGCCTATGTCCTAGGAAGCTAGAACACAGTGGGAGACACCACGTCACGGGTAAAAATTTATGATAACATTGAATAGATGTCAAACCCAAGATATCTGCTAAAGGTATTAAGCAGTTTGAAAGCCAGATATCAATTTGGTTGCACAAGACGGAATCACCAGTAACCTATGTATGTGACTTAGGAACCAGATCAGAGGCAGCAGCTATAGATGCTTACACGCTGGAAGGGGGAATTTCTGCTTTGCCTTCCTCCCTTCTGCCTCATCAGTCGGGCACTTCGCAATACAGATGGAATCTGTCTCCGAGATATTGAACGTGCCCGACCGGCCTACACAGCCATGGTTCCCAGTTCATCACGACATGGTGGGAGAGTCACCTATGGATTTCCCTAGTGGACCATGGTTGCTGACTCAACCCAGTATCAGGCATAAGCCACCCATGTCAGAAAAAACATCAAACTCCTGGGTGCAGGGTTAGAATAGACCTTACCAGGGACTGGGATTATCCAAAGGAACCATTACCACCATGTCGGCATCCCTGCGAACAGTCACCAAGAGCTAACATGGGTAAAATACTGCCACGACGCAGGGACAACATACCAAACTATTCAACCACTGACGTATTGGAGTTCCTGGAACATCTACACCATGACTAAAAGGTGAGTTACAGTGCCGTAAATACAGCATGGAGCACCTTGTCTGCTTATCTAAAACAGCAGGACAGCAGAGCATGGAGGTATACCCATGCATGGGATATCGGTGTGATATTGACATATCTCAGAGAATGGCACCAGCCAGATCCCTCAGCTTGCTCAATCTATGTTAAAAACGCTCATGCTTATGGCTCTCGTATACGCTCACAGAGTCCAGTCACTCCATAAAACTAGACTGGATAACATGGTGATTACCCCAGACGCATCACGTTCATATTCTAGGTCTGGTAAAAACCTAACTCGCAGGTATATGGGACTAGGCGAGATTATGAGTTCGGCACGGACTAGTAGGGTCGAGATGGCCTGTGTTTTCCGTGCTGTAATCGTTATATGGTTATATGGTTATATGGACCAGGAACGCCCAATTCACTGGTGGGATTCCGGGCCTACCCACCAGAGTCCAGGTTGAGTGTGGTGACCCATCTACTACAATATATAGACACAACCCACAATCTTAGAGGGAGAGGAAAGCCTATGGGTCAACCACAGAAACCCCAAGACGGGGTACGAGCCAAACCACTCCAAGATGGCTCAACCAGGTACTGAAAGCTGCCGGAATAGATAATAATACATTTTAATCCCATTCCACTAGGGCAGCATTGATATCAGCGGCTGAACGAATGGACATCCCGGTTGACCACATTCTCAATACGGCAGAATGGTCAAGGGAACGACGTTCAGAACATTTTTTATTATAAACCGTTGATAAACCTGATTTAATTGCAGAAAGAATATTACAAACTGCAATATTAATTTAAGCTCAGGGGAGCTCTTTATGTTGTTATTGTTAACAAATACCTTTCTGTTTCTTGTGAAAGCAGATCCACTGGTTGATTACGATAACACTTCCTCCCTCAAAAACTTCGGCAGTGAGTGAAATAAAAACTGTTACACGGTTTGAAATCACAGACCTTTGAAGTCTTCACGGAATCACTCACGTGACTCCGAAGTAAAATAGTAAGATTAAACGAGTACTTACCAGTATGAAGTTTGATCTGTATTTTATAAGGAGTTACGGTGAGGTATTACGTGCCCTCCGCTCCCACCCTCAATATATAGATCAAACTAATAAACTGATGTCTCATGATCTTTACTATCTTACTTCAAATATTGTGTCTATCCTGTGATTTCACACCGCTGCTTCGAAGTATGCCGCACCTGCGCACTGGGCTGGGATCTTCACGTAATACCTCACCGTAACTCCTCATAAAATACAGATCAAACTTCATACTGGTAAGTACTCGTTTAATCTTACTAATCTTACTCTCTCTTGAAAACATCCAGTGAATTGGCCTCTGTTGCCTTCTAGCAGAGAATTCCACAGATTCACAACTCTCTGTGTGAAAAAGTTTTACCTCATCTCAGTCCTAAATGGCCTACCCCTTATACTTAAACTGTGACCCCCCCCCCCCCGCATTTAGCCTGTCCAGTCCCTTAAGAATTTTATATATGTTTCTAGAAGAACTGTAAACTTCATTTTCACGGGCGACTCCCCGACGAACTGGTTAGGTTTCAACCTTGAGAGGCTGATGATTTAAGGTGATGGAAAGTTGAAGATTTACATTGGCATCGTGCAAAGAGTAAATACTGGGAGACGCTCACTGTCCCTCATGTCCCATCCCGCTGATTAAGTGCAGGTGAAAGAAAACAGTTTTAATGTAGCACAATAATGTGTATACACTAAATCTGAGAAATGTAATTGCATTGAATATAAAACGTGGTGTGCGATATCATTTGTAACCTCTCTTCCTCGAGAGGTTTTTTTAAAAAAAAACACATCAATAACACGTTTAACTTTTGGCAGATTCCTGGCAATTTTCACGTTGTTATCATTTAAACAGCAGTTCGCAATCTCTGCTGCCGAAGATATACATCAATCTTATCCACCGCTCCAAAATGTTTTCCTTAAAATTCATGAGTTGACATAGAAATCTTGAATGCGAGTGAAGTAAATGGAGATTTAACCATCATTTACCTCTTGAACACATTTCGATGAGCATGGATCAACCATAAAAGGAGCATAAAAGCATTTCATGCTTCCATTGGCATCAGTGTTGATTTACTTTTGTCACGTGTACTGAAGTACAGTGAGAAACTTTGTTTTGCATGCTATCCAGGCAGATCAAACTGTGTTTTATGTAAGTGTACACAGTGAGTGGCTCGATTGTAATCATGTACTGTCTTTCCGCTGACTGGTTAGCTCACACACTAAAGCGTGGAAACAATCCCTTTTGCCTCACCGAGTCCGCACCAACCAGCGATCCCAGCACATTAATGGGCCTGTCCCACTTATCAACTTTTTCGGCGACTGCCGACAACCGGCAACCCATTAGGATGTCCACCTACGACCACGCCTATGACAACCTACGTCCATCCGCGACAAGCTCCGACAAGCAACGACCCTGTCGGCGACAACTGAAGACAATTCAGTCGCTGGTACCCGTCGCCAGTTGACGTAGGTAGTCGCCAATGGAATTCACCAAAGTCAGCACCTGGCGACAACCAACGTCACCTGGCGACAACCTGCTGCATCCTGGCGCCCAGCCACGACAGCAGAAGACAAGCTACGTCAAGCCCACAGTCGCCAAAAAGTTTAGAACATTTCAAGATTCCAGCGGCGACGAGAAAAACATTACGACTCGTTAGGCGACTTGAGGAGACTACTCATGACCATACAGGTGTCACCCCGCGACCATGTGAAAACAACCTAGTCACCTGTCGTCGCCAAAAAAAAATCACCTAAGTTGGACAGTGGCTGTAGATAGTAGCTCAGGATACTCAATGCGGACTCGATGGGCCGAAGGGCATGTTTCCACGCTGTATATCTAAAACTAAAACTAAAACTTAAAACACTGAGTAAACCTACATACACTGAGTTCCCATGACAGCGTGGGTTTCCTCCGGGTGCTCCGGTTTCCTCCCACATCCCAAAGACATGCGGTTTACAGGATGATCGGCCTCTATTGAAAATAACTCCCCCTAATGTGTAGGTAGTGCTTGATAAAAAATAGGATAACATAGAACCAGGTGTGATTGATGGTCGGCATGGGCTCAGTGGGCTGAAGGGCCTGTTTCCATGCTATATCTCTAACAGGAAAACATCCGCTTCAACTGAGAGGGACGATCCACTAAGCATTATTTTTGCTTGATAAATTAAATTTACGTCAAGTAACAATTCCTTCAATTGACTTTTAAATAACTTGATCATTTAAAGTCTGGTAATTATAAAAATGGAATAGTTTAATTAATTGCTAATGTGTTTTTTAATGTTTGTGGAAATCAGCTTTCAGATCATTCACTTTCTTTCTAGTTTTTAAGCCAACAAAGTCAGGAACTGTATTTATCTGGTTGTCAAGATTTATTTTAGACCTTAGACTTTCGAGATACAGTGCAGAAACAGGCCCCTCGGCTCACCGATCCTCGCCGACCATCGATCCCCGGATACGAACACTATCCAACACACTAGGGACAATTTACAATTTGACCAAAGCCAATTAACCTACAAACGTGTACTTCTTTGGAATGTGGGAGGAAATTGGAGAACCTAGAGAAAACCCACGCAGGTCACAGAGAGAACGTACAAACTCCGTACAGTGAGCACCCGTAGTCTGGGATCGAACTCGGGTCTCTGGCACTGTATGGCAGCAACGCTACCGCTGCCCCACTGTGCCACCCTAAGTTGTTCAGGATTTGTAGGCAATGCTTGATCTGGCACCATCACAGAAAGGTATCGACTCTAGGATGATCCTAAATGCTACATGGCATCACCCACTAGCATTGGCAAAGCTTCTGGGAGGACATTTCCACTGAAATTTGACACAAATTAAGAAAGGACTTTGTGGATGGACGAGCTATTGGGATGTTCTAGGCCACAACCTCTCTTGCCTGTATCAGGCTAATGAATTCTCCAAGTCACCGAAGATAATTCACTGACTATTCACAGAGATGTCACATACCTGACCTTCATTTGGAGCCCACACGGGTGGCACAGTTGCACAGTGGTAGAGCTGCTGAATGACAATGCCAAAGACCCAGATCCGATCCCGACTATGGCTGCAGTCAGTAAGGAGTTTGTAGGTTCTCCCTGTGACCACGTGGGTTTTCTCCGGGTGCTCCGGTTTCCTCCCACACTCCAAAGACGTACACGTTTGTAGATTAATTGGGTTTGGTTACAAAAAAAACAGTGTGTGTAGGATAGTTCTAGCGTGCCGCTGGTCGGCGCAGACTCGGTGGGCCGATGGGTCTGTTTCCACACTGTATCTCCAAGTTAAACTAAACGGAACTAAACTAATTTGAACTCCCATTCCCATATTGACCTTACTGTCCTTGGCCGCCCCCGTGGCTCCCAAGTGGAGGGCAGGTGTGAGCAGCATCTCTGAGAAGATTCACTGAGTTATCTAGGGATGTAATGCTGAGGCTCTATAAGGCGCCTGTAAGGCCGCAATTGGAATATTGTGAGCAATTTTGGGCACCATTTCTGAGGAAGAATGTCCTGGCTCTGGAGAGTGTCCAGAGGAGGTTTACAAAAATTATCCCAGGAATAAGTAGGTTAACCTATGATGAGCGGTTGTCGTCACTGGGCCTATACTCACTGGAGTTTAGACGAATGAGGGGGGGACTTCATTGAAACACACAGAATAGTGAAAGGCTTGGATGTTTTAGCGAATAGTGAAAAGCTTGGATGTTTTACAGTATGTTTTTAATGTTTCTTTGTGTGTTTTGTGTGGGGGGTGGTGTGGGGGGGGGTGAGGGGGAAACCGCTTTGGTCGCCTCCTCCACGGAGCGGCGACTTTTTCCAGGTCGCCTCCCCCGTGGCCGAACAACAAGGATCGGCGCAGCCTTTTCCGGAGACGCGCCTGGGGCTTCAGCGGCGGACGCAGCGTGGACTCATGGCATGGAGCAGGTGAGCCCTCGCTGGGGTTCGCCGGAGGGGAGCGCTCCGTTTCGCTGGCCCGCGGCAGCCGGCAGCCTGAAACCGCGATCTGCACAGCTCCAGCTGGCGCAGCGTCCACAGCCTGGGATCTCACGTGGGGGACCCGGGGTAAGAAGAAGATCCGAATGCCAGCCCGCGGCCAACTTCTACCGCGGGCCTGGCGTGGACTTACCATCACCCCTGGAAGGGAGCTTCATCTGTCGGCCCTGCGGTCTGCGGTGCTTCTGGCTGCGGCACGAAGTTTAAATCTTCGACCGCCGGCCTGCGGCCTACACCAGCCTGAAGCCGCGGTCTCCGGTGGGGAAGAGCCGATCCTGGACTTAACTTGACTTTTACCTTGTCCTTTTACCATCTGGACGCCCACAGCAATGGCTGCGGAGGGTTGAGGTCCCGACCACGGGGGGGAAATGGAGGACTGGCCAATATCTGTGCCTTCCACCACAGTGATGAATGCTGTGGTGGATGTTTGTGTTAAATTTTTATTGTGTATTGTGTGTTCTTTATCATTGTACCGCTGCTGACAAATTCTTTTCACTTGCACTTTATGTGCAATGTGACGAATAAAACTGATTGATTAATTGATTGATTGATTAGAGTGGATGTGTGGGGAGCATGTTTCCACTAGTGGGAGGATCTAGGACTATAGGTTGTAGCCTCAGAATTAAAGGACGCTCTTTTAGGAAGGAGACGAGGAGACATTTCTTTTATCAGAGGGCGGTGAATCTGTGAAATTCTTCAGAAGGCTGTGGAGGCCAAGTCAATGGATATTTTTAAGGCAGGGATAGATAGATTCTTGATTAGTGTGGGTGTCAGATGAAGGGGAGAAGGCAGGAGAATGGGGTTCGGAAGGAGAGATAGATCAGCCATGTTTGATGTGATGTGCTGTATGGCCTAATTCTACTCCTATCACTTATGTCATGACCTTATGATCTTTGTTGGTAGGAACTGCAGATGCTGGTTTCAACCGAAGATAGACACAAAATGCTGGTTTAACTCAGCGGGTCAGACAGCAACTCAGGAGAAAAGGAATAGGAGATGTTTCACGTTGAGACCCTTTTCCAGGCTGGGACATGGAGGATTCATCATCAGCCTGATAATTGAAGGATAGTTTGAAACCAGTTTCTCGGTTGTCAATTTTCAATTATGAATATTTTAAGCCCTAAACTTGCAACCAAGTTGTCAGTAAAATATTCGTAGCTGAAACTTAACAACAGAGAAGCAGGATTCAAACTAAAATCCTTGACCATCACCTGTCCTTCCGTTGTTATGAGGTCACTACCTTCTGCAGACCATCTAAAACAGAATATGTTAGAAGGAACTACAGATGCTGGTTTGCCCAGAAGATAAGATGAGACACAAAATGCTGGAGTAACTCAGCGGGACAGGCAGCATCTCTGGAGAGAAGGAATGGGTGACGTTTCGGGTTGAGACCCTTCTTCAGACTGAGAGTCAGGGGAGAGGGAATCTAGAGATATAGACGAATAAGATGTGAAAATGACAGATTAAAGCAGACGATGATAAGGAAATGTAGAACGTTATGGCTTACTGTTTCATATTGTTATTTCTAAAGGTTATCTTCCAGACTTAATTTGCCTTTAATTAACAAGAAGGGTCTCGACCCAAAATGTCATCCATTCCTTCCCTCCAGCGATGCTGCCAGTCCCGCTGAGTTACTCCAGCTTTTTGTGTCTATCTTGCTTTCAATCACGATGTTTGGTCATTAAAGCTGACCCACTAGTTTACTTCTGTTTGAAAGATCAGATTTTTTTTTGCCATATGTTACGATCACTGTATTCTCGAGGATGGACGAATGCCTTCTAGTTTTAGTTTACTTTGGAGATACAGCACGGAAACAGGCCCTTCGGCCCACCGAGTACGCACCGACCAGCGATCCCCGCTCATTAACACTACCCTACACACAATAGGAACTATTTTACATTTTATACCAAGCCAATTAACCTACAAACGTGTATGTCTTTGCAGTGTGGGAGGCACCCATAGTCAGGATTGAACTCGGGTCTCTGGCGCTGTAGGGCAGTAGCTCTACCGCTGCTCCACCGTGCCACCTCTGGTCTTGTCCTAACCTTTAGTCCTAACCAGACTAATTCCTGGGATGTCAGGACTTTCATATGAAGAAAGACTGGATAGACTCGGCTTGTACTCACTAGAATTTAGAAGATTGAGGGGGGATCTTATATAAACTTACAAAATTCTTAAGGGGTTGGACAGGCTACGTGCAGGAAGATTGTTCCCGATGTTGGGGAAGTCCAGAACAAGGGGTCACAGTTTAAGGATAAGGGGGAAATCTTTTAGGACCGAGATGAGGAAAACATTTTTCACACAGAGAGTGGTGAATCTCTGGAATTCTCTCCCGCAGAAGGTAGTTGAGGCCAGTTCATTGGCTATATTTAAGAGGGAGTTAGATGTGGCCCTTGTGGCTAAAGGGATCAGGGGGTATGGAGAGAAAGCAGGTACAGGATACTAAGTTGGATGATCAGCCATGATCATATTGAATGGCGGTGCAGGCTCGAAGGGCCGAATGGCCTAGTCCTGCACCTATTTTCTATGTTTCTATGTTTAAGTCCTCCTGTCAGCAGCAATTCTTTCAAAAATTAATGCTGTCAGATATAAGTTTGTTGTCAGTTGACCTCCAATTTCTTTTCATTTCAAATGACATTAAGACAGCTGAGATACTGACAAGTAGACACTTTATGCCAGTAAGTCTGATATGCAGATTATTTTTCAGGAGAGCCAAATGTCTTCTTGAAAGCTGCAGATGCAGACAAGAATGACCTTCAGAATATCATTCGGCACGGTGGCGCGGCGGTAGAGCTATTGCCTTCCAGCGCCAGAGACATGGGTTCGATCCCGACTACGGGTGCTGTCTGTATGGAGTTTGTACGTTCTCCACGTGGACTGCGTGGGTTTCCTCCGAGATCTTCAGTCTCCTCCGGCACTCCAAAGACGTACTGATTCTGGATAATCAGCCATGATCATATTGAATGGCAGTGCTGGCGCGAAGGGCCAAATGGCCTACTACTGCAACTACTTTCTATGTTTCTATGCAATTAGACCATTCGGCCCATCGAGTCTACTCCGCCATTCAATCATGGATGATCTCAACCGCACAATCCCATTTTCCTGCCTTCTTCCCATAACACTTGGCACCCGTTCTAATCAGGAACTTGGCTGTTCCGAGTTCCTATTGTTCCACGTTGAAATTGTTCCTAGTTTGTACGATGTTGTAATGTGTGGGGGCGATCGCTGGTTGGCACGGACTAGGTGGGCCGAAGGGCCTTGTGCACTCTTTATTTCTCTTTAAAGTCTAAAGTGGTGCAGCTGATAGAGATGCTGCCTTAAAGCATCAGAGGCCTGATCTTATAGAAACCTATACAATTCTTAAGGGATTGGACAGGCTAGATGCAGAAAAAATGTTCCTGATGTTGGGGGAGTCCAGAACCAGGGGTCACGGTGCAAGAATAAGGGGTAGGCCATTTAGGACGGAGATGAGGAAAAATAATTTTTACCCATAGTGTTGTGAATCTGTGGAATTCTCTGCCACAGGAGGCGGTGGAGGCCAATTCACTGGATGTTTTCAAGAGAGAGTTAGATTTAGCTCTTAGGCTAACGGAATCAACCTTGAATCGGACTTTACTGGACTTTATCTTGCACTAAACGTTATTCCCTTTATCATGTATCTATACACTGTGGACGGCTCGATTGAAATCATGTCTAGTCTTTCCATTGACTGGTTATTATGCCACAAAAGCTTTTCACTGTACCTCAGTACACATGACAATAAACTAAACTAAACTGAATTTCAGAACATTCCACTGCTGGGAGATAAACTTTTAAAACTGACTATTTTGCTTGCTTCAACATTTTAATAACTGCAATAAATAAATCTTTTTTTTGCGCTATGTAAATTTAATAGATGGAGGAATACCACATGACTGCTTTAATTAACAGTGCAAATGTTTTCAGGCATTGCAAATTAAAGCCTTTGAACTGCAAAGCAGACAATCAGCATTTAAAACTGAGGCTAATACTTGGCTGCTACATTTTGCCAGAACTTGTTTTAATAATCTCCTCAGCTCTAAGCGTTTCTGTAGGTACTAAGTACTCTGAATGCTGGCAATTTCCACATCCACAGTGTTTAGTTTAGTTTTTTTAGTTTAGAGATACAGAGATACAGCACGGAAACTGGCCCTTCGGCCCACTGTGTCGGTGCCGACCAGCGATCTTCCCCTGCACTTGCACTATCCTACACTCAATACAATACAATTTTATTTGTCATTTGAACCTCATTGAGGTTCAAATGAAATGTTGTTTCTGCAGTCATACACACAAGAAAAAGACCCAAGACACAACACAATTTACACAAACATCCATCACAGTGAATCTCCTCCTCGCTGTGATGGAAGGCAAAAACTTATCCCTCCCCTGCACTCCCCATTCTCCTCCCGATGTCAGAGTCAAAGCCCCCGGCGGGCGATGGTAATTGTCCCGCGGCCATTAACGCCGCACCGGGTGATGCAAGGCCGCACTCCAGGTCTTGTTGTTGGAGCCCCCGGCGGGCGCTAGCAAAGTCCCACAGCCATTCCAAGCCGCGCCAGGCGGTGATGCAAGGCCCCGCTCCAGGTACTCTTCAACCCCGCAACTCGGGCGGGAGAAGTCGCCGTTGCGGAAGCCCCGAAAAGCGGTCTCCCAGCAGGGACCCGCGGGCTCCTGGTATTACTGTCCACCAGACCTGCGGTAAGCCTCCGAATCTCCGGGGGTCCGGTCGCAGAAGCGCGCCACCACCGCTCCTCCCGCTCCGAACTCGGCCAGCTCTACCATGGTGAGTAGGTCTGCAGCTCCGCGACTGGAGCCCTAGGTCATTCCTGCTGGAGGTCGCTCCACGTTGCTCGGCCCCAACAACAACGGAGCCCCGACAAGGAAAAGGTCGGGTTCTCTGTGCAGGGGAAAGATTTTAAAAGTTTCCCCACCCCACGCACACACATACCCCGTCAAAAAAAAAAAAAAAAACTACATTGAAACAAGACAAAAAATAATAAAAAGACAGACGGACTGCAGAGGCCGTTGCGACGTGAGTCGGGCCGCCCACTCTTGGGACAATTTACAATTTTTACATGCGCCAAATTAGCCCACAAAACTGTAAGTCTTTGGAGTACAGGGGGAAAACGGAGCACCCGGAGAAAATGTACAAACTCTGCACAGACAGCGCCCGTAGTCAGGATCGAACTTGTGTCGTTGGCACTCCACGGCAGCAACTCTACTGCTGCACCATCGTGCCGCATGTGTTTCTGGACTGCTGTAAATACTAGGATCTACTGCAACAAACTTTTGTTTGCATTGTTTTAGTTGAAATGTGTGAAACGGAGCAGTGTTTTTTTAGCGTTACTGCATAGAAACAGGCCTTTCGGCCCAGCGGGTCCATGCTGACCATCGATCACTTTACCACACTAGTTCTACATTTATCCCACTTCTTCATCCACTCCCTACACACGTGGAGCAATTTTACCGAGGCCAATTTACCTAAAAACCCACACGTCCTTAGAAACCGGAGCACCTAGAGGAAACCTACGTTGTCACAGGGAGAACGTGCAAACGCCATGCAGACTGCACATGAGGTCAGGATCGAACCCGGGTCTCGGGAGCTGTGAGGCAGCAAGCTCTACCTTCTGCACTACCATACCGCCCTGTTGGGGATCCTGAAAAATCGATCAGTAACCATCCGCACTCTGGAAATCATACCCAAAAGGATCCTGACCCAAAACATCACAAATCCATATTCTCCAGGTAGACTGAAGAAGGCTCTCGACCCGAAACATCACTCATCGCTTCTTTCCAGAGAAGCTGCCTGTCCCGCTGAGTTACTCCAGCATGTTGTGTCCATCTTCGGTTTAAACCAGCATCTGCAGTTCCTTCCTGCGCATGTTCTCCAGAGATGCTGCCTGACCTGCTGAGTTACTCCAGCACTTTTTGTCATTTTTTGTAAACTAATATCCGCAGTTCATAGTGTCTTAACCTGTTAATACCGCATCATTTGGTCGTTAGTGATCAGTGAAAACTGATGTAAATAATCTGGCAGGATTATTACATATCTTTGTCTGATGAAGGGTCTCGACCCAAAAACATCACTTATTTCTTCTCTCCAGAGATGCAGCCTGACCCGCTGAGTTACTCCAGGGGCAGCAAAGTGGCACAGCGGTCGGGTTGCTTCCTTGCAGCGCCAGAGACTCTGGTTCGATCCTGACTACGGGTGCTGTCTGGACGGAGTTTGTACGTTCTCCCCGTGACCGGGTGGGTTTCCTCCCACATTCCAAAGACGTACAGGTTTGTAGGTTAATAGGCTTCGGTTAAATTATAAATTGACCCAAGTGCATATGATAGTGCTGGTGTGCGGGTGAAACTCAGTGAACCGAAAGGCCTGTTTCCACACTGCATCACTAAAACTAAAAACTATGCCTAAACACTTTGAGTATATTCAAAATCAAAAATGTTTTCGTTGCCAATTAATTACTTTGCCAAATAGATGTTTTGTGCTTATCCAAACAAGTAAACAGGAACTTAAGGGCCTGTCCCACTTTCACGACCTAATTCACGACCTTTTTAACTCGTGGACAATTTTCATCATGCTAGAAAAACGCCCCGACCTACTTGATGCCATGAGTACCTACGTCACGACCTACCTACGACCTCCTACGATCTTGTGACGACCATGCTGCGAGTATGCGTCAAGGGCATGAGGTCGTGAATTAGGTCATGAAAGTTGGACAGGTCCTCCAGTTTAAGCTTTTGACATGCTAGCCTTTATAAATCAGAGCATGGAGTATAGAAGCTGGGATGTAATGTTAAAATTGTACAAGGCATTGGTGAGACCAAATCTGGAGTATGGTGTACAATTTTGGTCGCCCAATTATAGGAAGGATGTCAACAAAATAGAGAGAGTACAGAGGAGATTTACTAGAATGTTGCCTGGGTTTCAACAACTAAGTTACAGAGATAGGTTGAATAAGTTAGGTCTTTATTCTCTGGAGCGCAGAAGGTTAAGGGGGGACCTGATAGAGGTCTTTAAAATGATGAGAGGGATAGACAGAGTTGATGTGGACAAGCTTTTCCCTTTGAGAACAGGGAAGATTCAAACAAGAGGACATGACTTCAGAATTAAGGGACAGAAGTTTAGGGGTAATATGAGGGGGAACTTCTTTACTCAGAGAGTGGTAGCGGTGTGGAATGAGCTTCCAGTGGAAGTGGTGGAGGCAGGTTCATTGGTATCATTTAAAAATAAATTGGATAGGCATATGGATGAGAAGGGAATGGAGGGTTATGGTATGAGTGCAGGCAGGTGGGGCTAAGGGGAAAAAACATTTGTTCGGCACGGACTTGTAGGGCCGAGATGGCCTGTTTCTGTGCTGTAATTGTTATAAGGTTATATATGGTTAATCGAAGGTAGACGCAAAATGCTGGAGAAACTCAGCAGGTGAGGCAGCATCCATGGAGAGAAGGAATGGGTGACATTTTGGATCAAGCCCAAAGATACTAGAGACCTTTCTTCAGACTGATGCCAGGGAGGGGCGGGGGGGATAAGACAGAAAGGTGGCGGAGACAGTAGGGCTGGTAGGAGAACTGGGAGGGGAAGGAGGGAGAAAGCAAGGGCTTAGTTTACTCTTTCATCTGGGACCATTCGCCATATCAGCCCTGCACCCTCATGGTGCACTGTTAAGGCATTGGCAGCAATGGTCCAAACATATTGATACATGTTCATGCTCATAAACAGCTTAATATTAAATTACTCTGCCAAATACTTGAAATCTGAAGTAATACCATAAAAGCAAAAAAAAAGAAAATACTGGGAACTATGAGCTTCTGGCAAAAAACATCCTCTTTATTTTTCTCACTACCTTCGTTGTGGATTCTGAGTTTTACCAACGTTTGTCGTTTTTAAACTAAATTATACAGATCCCTCGAAGCTCTGAGCAGGAGAGAGAGTCCTAAGTGCTGGCTGGAATTGCTGATCTCTCAACTTCAAAACGCATAAAAGCCCCCTCTGGCTCCTGAGTCTTGCCCAGTTCTGTCGAAAGGCAGCATTTCTAGCAAACTGTAGTTTAGATTCTCAGCAGTAAAAGATAACGAGGGCAGGCTGGGTTAGTAAAATCTCATTAAATAAATCTTTTTAAAGACGTTGAATGTTATTTATCTGGGACAACAAAGGCACCCATTCTTCAGTAAGAGGGAACTGTAGATGCTGGTTTCTATCGAAGATAGGCAACAAATTGCCAGAGTAACTCAGCGGGTCAGGCAGCATCTCTGGAAAACAAGGAATAGGTGATGTTTTGGGTCGGGACCCTTCTTCAGACTGCAAAGACAGAGATGGGAGGGAGGGGAACTTGAGGCAAGAAAATGCCAGAACAGAACATAGAAACATAGAAAATAGGTGCAGGAGTAGGCCATTTGGCCCTTCGAGCCTGCACCGCCATTCAATTTGATCATGGCTGATCATCCAACTCAGTATCCTCTACCTGCCTCCTCTCCAACCGCTTAAGAATTTTGTAAGTTTCCATAAGATCCCCCCTCAATCTTCTAAATTCTAGCGAGTACAAACCGAGTCTATCCAGTCTTTCTTCATATGAAAGTCCTGACAACCCAGGAATCAGTCTGGTGAACCTTCTCTGTACTCCCTCTATGGCAATAATGGCCTTTCTCCAATCAGGAGACCAAAACTGTACGCAATACTCCAGGTGTGGTCTCACCAAGACCCTGTACAACTGCAGTAGAACCTCCCTGCTCCTATACTCAAATCCTTTTGCTATGAATGCTAACAAACCATTCTATGCCTACTTTTAATGACTGGTGTACCATGAAACCCAGGTCTCGTTGCATCTCCCCCTTTCCTAATCGGTCACCATTCAGATAATAGTCTACTTTCCTGTTTTTGCCACCAAGTGGATAACCTCACATTTATCCACATTATACTGCATCTGCCATGCATTTGCCCACTCACCCAGCCTATCCAAGTCACCTTGCACCCTCCTAGCATCCTCCACACAGCTAACACTGCCCCCCAGCTTCGTGTCATCCGCAAATTTGGAGATGTTGCATTCAATTCCCTCGTCCAAATCATTAATATATATAGTAAATAGCTGGGGTCCCAGCACTGAGCCTTGTGGTACCCCACTAGTCACTGCCTGCCATTGTGAAAAGGACCCGTTTACTCCTACTCTTTGCTTCCTGTCTGCCAGCCAGTTCTCTATCCACATCAATACTGAACCCCCAATACCGTGTCCTTTAAGTTTGTATACTAATCTCTTATGTGGGACCTTGTCGAAAGCCTTCTGAAAGTCCAGATATAACACATCCACCGGTTCTCCCTTATCCACTCTACTAGTTACATCCTCGAAAAATTCTATAAGATTCGTCAGACATGATTTACCTTTCATAAATCCATGCTGACTTTGTCCAATGATTTCACCACTTTCCAAATGTGCTGCTATCCCATCTTTAATTCATTCCCTCGTCCAAATCATTCCCTCGTCCAAAGAAGGCTCATCAGCGTCTCTTCTTCCTGAGGAGACTGAAGAAGGTCCATCTGTCTCCTCAGATCCTGGTGAACTTCTACCGCTGCACCATCGAGAACATCCTTACCAATTGCATCACAGTATGCTCTGGCAACTGCTCAGTCTCTGACCGTCAGTCATTGCAGAGGGTGGTGAAAATTGCCCAACGCTGGGGGTTCCACGCACCCCTCCATGTGAGTCTGTCCAAAGTCAAGCGCTGCCATTGTGGAGGGGACTCGTTTACTCAGCATCGCTGCCAGGCCAGACTGCTCTCACCCCAACCATGGACTGTTTACCCCCCAATACTGGGAGCTTTACAGGTCTCTCCGTTGCCGAATCTCTTATGTGGAACCTTGTCGAAAGCGGCTGTCAGTCCAGATAAACAACGTACACGGTGACTGCCAATCACCATCCACCCCCCCCCCCCCCCCCCCCCCCTCCCCCCGAACACTTCTATTTTTTTTTTATTCAAACGTTTGCTTTCGCTCTTCAAATCAGATGCTGACTTTCGTTGTCTCTGTACTTACACTGACAATGACAAATAAAATGCTATTGAATCTGAATAAATAACTGATTCTAGCAGCTTCCCCACTACCGACGTTAGACTAACTGGTCTGTAATTCCCCGTTTTCTCTCTCCCTCCCTTTTTAAAAAGTGGGGTAACATTAGCTACCCTCCAATCCTCAGGAACTACTCCAGAATCTAAAGAGTTTTGAAAAATTATCACTAATGCATCCACTATTTCTGGATGCAACCCATTCTTGACCTGAAGTAGATCCTTGGGTTAATCAATCATTAAAAACAGACTACAAAATCAGTCACGGAAATCACTGTCAAAACATGGGGGACACAATTTCTTGGTGGCCGCGCGCGCGCATGTGCACACATGCGAGGCTTCGGCCGTAGGCCCTGTCTAGTATCTTTGCTGTGGACGGTAACATTGGGAGCTGACCTGGATGGAGACCAACCCCGAACTCCAGCAACAGCAGATTCGCCCGCCCCAAATCGCGGGGCTTGAATCAGCCCCTTCACGGGGCCTTCCATCCCCCGGCGGGGGCTTCAACATCGGGAACCTCGATCGTCTCGACGTAGCAATTTGACCGCGGAGTGTTGGAAGATCCTGGCTGTGCCGGGCCGGGCGATGAAAAGCCCCTCGAACGGGCCGATTCAAGCTCCGCTCTGTGATCTTTGCTCCACCAGGACGTCGCCCTCCTCCAATTACTGCGCTCTATCCTCAGTCCCACCCCCCTACTTCCGCCTCTGACTGACATCTCCCTCCTCCAATCATCGCATTGAATCATCATGGTCCCCCTCCCCCCCCCATTGCCTGCTGACCAACGTCTCTCTCGTCCAATCGGCGCCCTCGATCATCAGTCCCACCCCCACTGTCTCGCGGAAAGCGGAGATTTAACCGAGTTTTAAATTCCCGATTACAAAAAATGGGGGGATTGTCCCCCACCTCTCAAAACAGTCTTCCCCAAGTCCCCCCCCCCCCTCCCTTGGGGAAGACTTGGGGAAGTCCTCCCCCCCAGGATTTCCGCCCCATGTTTAACAAAATTACAAACGACCACTTGTGGGTATTTGATTGAATGTCTGCTCAGTCTGTATTCCAATGTATCCATTGGCTGAAGTCGTAGAGACACACGGTATTGAATCAGGTTATTTGACCCACCAAGTCCATACCAATTGTCACGCACTTATTTGGATTAAAATTTAAACAGGATAAATCAACAATATAAGCATGAAACGTCTAATCTTCAATCTGAGGAAGGCTGCCAACCTGAAATATCATCTTTCCCTTTCCCTTCACAGATGCTGCCCGACCCGCTGAGTTCCTCCAGTAATTTGTTTTTTTCCCCTCAAGATTCCAGTATCCCTATTCTTTTTTGTCTCCTGAACACAATGATCGCTACTACCGAAATGTGCGCTTCAGTCCATCAAGTCTGTGCCAATCATTTACACTAATCCTACACTAATCACATTTTATTCCCACTCTCCCATCAATATCTGCCGACTCACCCACGCACCACTAGGCACTTTTCAGTGGTGGTTTAACCTAAAGACATGTCTTTAGGTCATGAGGTGAAATCTGAGCACCCAGAGGAAACCCAGGCAGTCGCATAGCCTGCAATAACTTGCAAACTCCACACTGACAGCACTGGAGGTCAGAGCCACCGTTTAAGAATAAGAGGTAAGGCATTTAGAACGGAGATGAGGAAACACTTTTTCACGCAGAGTTGTGAGTCTGTGGAATTCTCTGCCTCAGAGGGCAGTGGAGGTCGGTTCTCTGGATACTTTCAAGAGAGAGCTTGATAGGGCTCTTAAAGAGTCAGAGGATATGGGGAAAAGGCAGGAACAGGGTACTGACTGTGGATGATCAGCCATGATCACAGTGAATGGCGGTGCTGGTTCGAAGGGCCTACTCCTGCACCTATTGTCTATTGACTGAACCTGAGTGGCCAGTGCTGTGAGGTATCTCTCTTCAAATGAGGTACAGGTCCACCACCGATTTTCCGGCACCCTTGGTTCCAGAGGCTTTCTGGATTATCCATTTTGCCGGAACCAACAGAGATCACAGATTCCGAGAGGAGTCCAAAGGCACCGGAACAGTCCGCCTAGTCCGCCAAGGGGCCGTGATATCGGCCCGCAAAGTCGGCCGCGGAAGTGTGCTATGGGAACGGATCTGCCAGCTCCGGGCCGGAGTTCCAGAGCCCCGGCCCCAGGAGGGCAAATTTGTCCCGCTGATCGGCCGCGGAAGTCCCGATGATGTCGAGGTCGGAAGCTTCACCTGGCCGAGGCGCCACATTTTCGGGGGGATTACCGGGGGGGGGATTTGAACTGCGCGCTCATCATTTTAAAGGAGGTGCCGGACTACCATTTGCCGGGTGGGCCTGTGTACAGGGCGATGCTATTGAACCCATTCGCTGCAATCCCATCCATCCCACTCTCCCTCTTGTAATTTCCATGATTCCCTGAAACATATTCTCTCGCCCACTGACCCCCCCCCCCGTCCTCAGCTCCCATGATTATTTTTGCCACAGAGGAATACTTTGCAGGAGACAACTAACCTACCACTGCTCCCAGTAGGAATTCATGAATCCTGGCTACGGGTGCTGTCTGTGTGGGGTTTGCACGTTCTCCCCGTGACCACGTGGGTTTTCTCCGGTTTCTTCCGACACTCCAAAGACATACAAGTTTGAAGCATAATTGTCCCTAGTGTGTGGGATAGTGCTGATGTCTGGGGTGATCATTAGGTCATAAGGAATGGGAATAGAATTAGGCCATTCGGCCCACCAAGTCTACTCCGCCATTCAATCATGGCTGATCTATCTCCCCTCCTAACACCATTCTCCTGCCTTCTCCCCATAACCTCTGGCACCAGTACTAATAATTGGTCGGCATGGCATGGATGGGCCAAAGGGCCTGTCTCTACGCTGTTATCTCTCCAAAGGTCTCTAAAATGCTTTTTGCTCAGACTGTGTCAGATTTGTTACTGATTGCTGAAACTAATTTTCACTTCATGAGTCAAAATATTAATATTTGAGACTCCCATCACAGGCATTAGTTTAATTGCCTATTGCATTTTTTCCAAATCCGACAGGAACAAAACCACAGTGGAATGCAGAATGTTCCATTAAGTAACACTTTTCATACCCTTTTACCTAATTAACTTAATTTAATTTTGCACTTAATTACATTTGAAAGTATTCGATGAGATGAACGCATTATAAAAACTCAACGAACAGCATATATGTCTTATCACGGGCTTGACCAATGCCTGTAACCTTTGAGATTCACGCAATCTGAAGCAATCCCACCAATGAAATTAAAGTCACATTTCAAAGTGAGACACAATATGCTGGAGTAACTCAGGTCCAGGGCTTTCTCCATTGTCAGAGTGAGGCCCAGTGCAAATTGGAGGAACAGCACACCATATTTCGCTTGGGCAGCTTACACCCCAACGGTATGAACATTGACTTCTCTAACTTCAAGTCACCCTTGCTTTCCCTCTCTCTCCATCCCTCCTCTTCCCCAGCTCTCCAATCAGTCTGAATGGCCTCGATTATATTTTATCTCTGTTTGCTTTGTTGTCAACTTCTCCTCACTAACAATGATCTATTCTACATTTTCCGTCAGCTTTACCTCTTTCGATGCCCAGTTTTCATGCATTGGCCCTTCCTTATCTCTGTGTCTCCCTCATCCCTGACTTTCAGTCTGAAGATGGGTCTCAATCCAAAATGTCACCACTTCCTTCTATCCAGAGATGCTGCCTGTCCCGCTGAGTTACTCCAGCATTTTGAGCCTACCTTCGGTGTAAACCATACGAGCCTATCTTCGGTGTAATACTAGCATCTGCAGTTCCTTCTTACACAACCTACAAACCGGTACGTCTTTGGAGTGTGGGAGGAAACAGAAGATCTCGGAGAAAACCCACGCGATCACAGGGAGAACGTACAAACTCCATACAGACAGCGCCCATAGTCAGGATCGAACCCGGGCCCAGGGCGCTGGAAGGCAGCAACTCTACCTCTGCGCCACCGTGCCGCCCCCCCATTTCTTAACATTAGGAAACGCTCCACCTTCCTTCGTTGCACTGAAAGCAAACGGGTTAAATTTCCGTCGCAAAAAATCTGAGGCGTATTTTTATGATTATTCAAGCACAAAATGGCAACTTAAGCAAAATTACCTGCTGTGCAACACGGGATTTGAGAGCAGGTAGTTAATGCATGGACTGACGTCTCAAAACACATTATAATTTGCTGATTAGAAATAGCATGCTCTGTGTTCTAGTAGTTCAAGATCATATTGACTGGGACCTGCAGGCCACACGCAGTGGCAATCTATTCTATAAAACAGTTTAGCCTTGGTTCAGTTCATTGATTGCTTGAATATCGTCAGCCTGGGGATTGTACGCGGACGTTCTCGGTTGCTCCACTAAAGGATGAGGAAGCAAAAAAACATTGCGGGAATTTCCAGGAACAAAGGTTTTGCTCTCCATGAATTACTTGGGAGAATCCAAGAAAAAAAAATTGGACCTCTTCATAAGTGATAGGAGCATAATTAGGCCATTCGGCCCATCGGGTCTACTCCGCCATTCACTCATGCCTGCTCTGTCTCTCCCTCATAACCCCATACTCCTGCCATCACCCCATAACCTCTGACATCCATACTAATCAAGAATCTATCTATCTCTGCCTAAAAAATATCCATTGACTTGTCCTCCACAGTCTTCTGTGGCACTGAATTCCACAGAGTCACTAGCCTCAGAATAAATAAATTCCTCCTTCATCTTCCTAAAGTCTCCTTTAATTCTGGGGCTTAGTCCTCTGCTCCTGGACTCTCCCACGAGTGGAGACATCATTTTCACATGCACTTTATCCAGGCCTTTCACTATTTGGTAAGTTTCAATGAGGTCCCCCTCACTAAACTTCTCAACTCCATTGAGTCGAAGCGCAGTGCTCATTATTTGTTAACCCGCTCACTTCTGGGATAATTCTCGTACACCTCCTCTGGACCCTCACCAGCGCCAGCATATCCTTCCTCACTTACGGTGCCCAGTTATGAAAATATTGAAGCCATTTTTCCCCGCAATATAGACACAAAACGCTGGAGTAGCTCAGCGGGACATGCAGCATCGCTGGAGAGAAGGAATGGGTGATGCTTCGAGTCGGGACCCTCCTTCAGACTTTTCAAAAATATAGGGTTTTTTTTAAATACCATGGACACTGGGAGGTCCTGTGATTGAATTATAAGATTGCTTTCAGTTGCAGTCAACACATTTTGTGGACATATTGTTAATGAAATCCCACCTCATCCTTCCAAACTCCAGAAAGTATGGACCCAAAGCTGTCAAAAGTTAATCGTGATCTCTGCATCTATTTCCTGACCTCCGCTATGGCGGCTCGGTGGCGCAGCTGTGACGTTCACAAGTTCACAAATTAACAAGTTATAGGAGTAGAATTAGGCCATTCGGCCCATCGAGTCTACTCCGCCAACCAATCATGGCCAATCTCTGCCTCCTCGTCCCATTTTCCAGCCGTCTTCCCGTAACCCTTGACGCCTATTCTAATCAAGAATTTGTCTATCTCTGCCTTAAAAATATCCACCAACTTGGCCTCCATGGCTCTCTGCGGCAATGAGTTCCTCTTCACCTCCTTTCCAAAAGAGCATCCTTTAATTCTGAGGCTATGACCTCCAGTCCCAGACTCTCCCACCAGTGGAAACATCCTTTCCAGTTACTGCCTCACAGCGCCAGAGACCCAGGTTCGATCCTGACTATGGGAGCTGTCTGTGCAGAGTTTGTACGTTCTCCTCGTGACCGCGGCGGTTTTCTCCGAGATAGTCGGTTTCCTCCCACACTCCAAAGACCTACCAGTTTGTAGGTTGTGTAAGAAGGAACTGCAGATGCTGGTATAAACCGAAGTTAGAGCTTAACCAGACTGAAGAATGGTCTCAATCCGAAACGTCACCTCATCCTTCTCTCCAGAGTTGCTGCCCGTCTTGCTGAGTAACTCCAGCTATTTGTGTCTATCTCCAGTTTGTAGGTTAATTGGCTTGGTAAAAGTGTAAAATTTCCCTCATGTGTGTAGGATAGTGTTAGCGTGCGGAGATCGCTGGTCGCTGGGCCGGAGAGCCTCTTTCCACGCTGTATCTCTCAACTAAACTAAACTAAACTATGCAATCCAAGTGCCCTCTTCCAGAGCAGAAGGGCCAAGAGAATAAAGCCTAATATGTCTAGAGTTGTGCGTTAGATTTATAACACAAACAACTGAAGGGAATCTGGCTCAAACTGCACATTTCTTCATGTCATGCAAATTAATCTTTTTGTATTATAGCAGGCACCACTCTGTGAAATGGAGAGAGAAATAAAGAGAACTGTCATCTAACCTTGGGAAAAAAAAAAGTAAAACGACTCCATTAGTGTGATGGTTTTAAAATAATGCTTTCTGACACCCATATTTATTACGGAATAATTCATCTGAGAAAAAAAAAACTGGTGCTTTTCTCTTTGGCTCTTTAAAATGAAAACAGCCTTTTGTTTTTTTTTGTTTGAATGTAATCCCCTGGAGGCTCGCTATTAATATAGTAGACAGGATCTTTACTAACTCAAAACTATGGACTCCTCTGTTCCATTAGCGGGAGAGATAAATGACTGAGTGATGCAGATAATAACTAGCACTGTATCCCCGAGGTGAGCTTTCAGCTTCATGCTGATTAACTTCCATCAAGTGGTCTAATTATTTCCCTTAATTGTACAACAGCAGAACCCCATTAAACGTAACATTATACAGCACTGCTGCTCAATGACACACTTGACTAAATGAAACAGAATAAATATAACATTAAAGCATGCGCGATGCCATGTAAAATTCCAAGTAATGAAAAGAACACACTGAAAGAGCATGTAGCATAATTACAACTGTTGTGCAAATTCCTGTTTTGGAGATCACAGGATCACAGCATCTTGCCTGATCCAAAATCTTTATACATCGGTGAGACCAAATGTAGACAGAGCGATCGTTTCGGCGAACACCTTCGCTCAGTCCGCCTGGACCTACCTGATCGCCTGGATGCTAAACACCTTAATTCTCCTTCCCATTCCTGCATTGACCTTTTTGTCCTGGGTCTCCTTCATTGTCTAGCGATGTTACAAAACCTACCATCAGCGGCGCTACAAATCTGCCACTGCCGGTGCGTGCGATTGGGGGGGAGGGATTAAAATGCAGGTTTGTATTGGTTGTCGGAGAGGGATTTCCTCGGGCTGCTAGCTGAAGAAGAAAAATCGTTCGCACTTCCGTTCGCGGGTTTAAACAAAAAATTGCTGTATCATTGCGTTGCCATATTAAACGTCATTTCGTTTGGACCTCAAGGGGTCCAAATGACAAATAAATTGTATCTTGTAAACTTAACCGCGAATAAAAAAGCCTTCACCGCCTTCAACATCACGGATCGCAATGGCAGGACAAAACAAAAGGTATGCCGTTTATTTAACATATTATTTTGCTTTTTGGTGTGACTTTATTTTAATTTTATGATGCGAAAATGTTATTTCGGCCCCATACAAATCGGCCATGTCTTGACTCCCGATATGGGCTTAAATTTATGGTAACGGCAACATTCCAATCGATCACATTCCAGAAACATCCACTCTCAAGATGATCAAAATCATTTTTTTTTTTTGGACAATCATGTCATAAGAGCATCTAAATCATCTATATGTTGTGTTATTGTCTATCCAAGATCAATATTTTCATACTAAATATCCACAACAGTTTTAGTCAAATGTATTGTGCAAAAAATAATGATTTCATCTTGAGAGTGGATGTTTCTGGATTCATTTATGGGAATTAAATATTAAATTCCTTAAATTTGGCATATAAATTCATGACAAAATGAGATTTTAAAATCATGCTATATTGGGAATGTGTGTGAATGGGATCAGTTTGTTATTTGTTATTTCTTCAGAAATGGATAGATGTTTAGATCCAGTAATTGAATTTAGATTAATTTAATTGATTTGATGAAACTGATTGATGTGAATTTTTTGTTGGGTATTTACTATTTGTTTTAGCGTTTAACGTTATCATTTCTACCTTTTTTTCTAAAACTGCAAATAATAACTTGTTTCTGTTAATGCTGTTCAGTGTTTTTTTTTTAACATTTTAAACAGATGTCTCTGAAGAAGAAATGCAAAATTGGCAATCCAAATGCCCAGCAAGAGAGACTGATTGAGATAACATTTGCAGAGATTATCCGAATTTGGACTACTCCAAATGTGATGATCTACAGGACATTCTTAATGGGAAAGTAGTGTGCAGAAAGGCATGTCATGTGTGATTTGAAGAGAAAAAACCTGTAGTAATGCCAAAATTGAAAAGTTGAGGAAAAACAAGGTGTACAGAGTTGCTTATGGTTACAATCTGAGGAGTATGATGATGCTACTGATTATGATATGCCAATGTACCAGCTAGCAACTGATCTTCTCCATAAAGACTTGGTCTATTGCTAGAAATTAGAATTTATTTACCTATCTGTTACGGACTTACAGTATATAATACAATAATATTAAAGTTCTGATCTTGCAAATATCAAATTTTTGAATTTTCAAGGCAGTCTGGTTGTTTATTACTATTTCCGTCACAACGGTCAATTTTGTAATTAGCTACAATTAGGTAACTAACTAATTATATGCTTTAATTTCAGGTCATCCAAGTAAGATGTTCTATATTTGTTTCAGAATGCTTCAATCTATAATATCTGAACTTTTCATTCATTTCTCTTAATTTTATGAAAGTTATGGGCTTTTGACTGTCCTCGATCACAGCTTTTGTGTTAAGTCAATGGAAAAGCAATAGGGAACAAGATGCTAATTTCCGAGTATGAAAATGGCCATAACTTGTTTTAATACTGAAGATATGAAAGTGAATTATGTATCAAATTAAAGTTATTTTTTATGCTTTATCTGATGGGATACATTACAGGCTTGATTTTTTAAATCTCAAAATTTTGTGACATTCCTACATTGTCAGAGTGAGGCTAAACACAAATTGTTGACAGCATCTCATATTTCACTTGGGCAGCTGACACGCCAGTGTTATGAACATTGACTTCTCAAACTTCAAGTAACCCTGGCATTCCCTCTCTCTCCATCCCTCCCCCACCCAAGTCGCACCAGCTTCTTGTTTTCACCCAACAAACAGCGAACAATGGTCTGTTTCCTTCGTTACTTTTTTTTGCATATCTTTCATTCATTGTTCTTTATCTCTCTACATCTTCGTCTATATCTCTCATTTCCCTTTCCCCTAACTAGTCTGTAGAAGGATCTCGACCCGAAACGTCACCCATTCCTTCTCTCCAGAGATGCTGCCTGTCCCGCTGAGTTATTCTAGCTTTTTGTGTCTATCCTTATAACACAAGTTCAGTTCAGTTTCGTTATTGTCCCGTGTACCGAGGTACATTGAAAAGCTTTTGTGACAATACATGATTACAAATGAGCCATTTACAGTAGATACATGATAAAAGGATTAACATTTAGTGCAAGGTGAAGCCAGCAAAGTCCCGATCAAGGATAGTCCGAGAGTCACAAAAGAGGTTGATAGTATGTGTAGGAAGGAACTGCAGATGCTGGTTTAAACCGAAGATAGACACAAAATGCTGGAGTAACACAGCGGGACAGGCAGCATCTCTGGAGAGAAGGAATTGGTGATGTTTTGGGTCGAGACCCTTCTGCAGAGTAGTTCAGCACTGCTCTCTGGTTGTGGTAGGATGATTCAGTTGCCTGATAACAGCTGAGAAGAAACTGTCCCTGAATCTGGTAATGTGCGTTTTCACACGTCTGTACCTTTTGTCTGATGTGCGAGGGGAGAAGAGGGAATGGTCGGGGTGCAACTCATCCTTGACTACTACTCTGCTAATCCAAATATAGACACAAAATGCTGGAGTAACTCTGTGGGACAGGCAACACCTCATATTTTGCTTGGGCAGCTTACAACCCAGCAGTTTGAATAATGATTTTTCCAACTTCAAATAACCCTTCCAATCCACCTCTCTCCGTCCCTCCCCCACCCAAGTCATTGTACCAGCCCCAAAGACGTCTTGTTAAGTCAACTGTGTAACTCATTTTCACTTAGTCCACAGCTACCAGTGGCCTGTCTACTTTATCATCGTTACTTTTATGCATATCTTTCATTCATTTGTTCTATATCTCTCTATATCACCGTGGGCTACATCTCTCGTTTCCCTTTCCCCCCCCCCTGACTCTCCGTCTGAAGAAGGGTCTCGACCCGAAACGTCACCCATTCCTTTACGCACGAGATGCTGCCTGTCCCGCCGAGCTACTCCAACATTTTGTGTCTATCTTTGGTGTAAACCAGCATCTGCAATTATTTCCTGCACATTTTGTCTGCGGAAATATTATCTGCGTTCATCTTTGCAGTTTTGTATGTTGCAGATATTGTAAAATTAACCTTAGGATGTTTTTTAATGAATCCAGAAATATGAAGAATGATTTTTTTTTTGCGTGAGGCACTTTTAACTTTGCAAACTACAACTTTTTCAGCATACCTTGTACTAACTCTGCCGTACAGATAATTCAGAAATTAATATTCTCGTGGTTGCTATTAATTAAATTCTAGATCGAATCAAAGCACTGAAATATCAATTTGAATCACATTATTTCACAGGTAAACCAACAATTCTAATTGAATAAGGCTATTTGCATTAAACACGTACTTGCGTTAAGATTCCTCCCCACTTAATGAACTCTTATTTGTTAATTGTTCGCAATGTCCCCCTGGAGTGAAGATATATTGCTGTTTATTCCAAGGGAGATTTACCTGTGAATTAAATTACTTCTTCTGTATCTGCCCGATGGTCCCCTGACCAATTCAATGTTTGGAATTGTCAACCAGAGGTAAAGCTCAGTTATCAGGTAGATCTGAAGATTCTAGGAAACATTGTTGGTAAGTTTTGCTTTTAATGGATCCTGCCCTCCCAGCCAACTCACTGGAGACCATTGAACAGCTCCATTCATGGTGGTAGCCAGTGCCATCCTCTTTGCTGTTGTGTGCAGGAACAGCAGGGCGAAAGCTGTGGATGCCAATAGGATCAATAAGCTGGCTCCGTCCTGGGGGTGGAGTTGTATTCACCGGAGGTGGTCTTGGAGGGGAGGATGCTCCTCAAACTGCGGAGCATCCTGGACAATACAGCTCACCCCCTCCGTGACACACTGGTCAACCTGAGGAGCACCTTCAGCAACAGACTGGTTCCACCAAGATACAGCACAGAATGCCACAGGGGATCCTTTTTCCCTGTGGCTATCGAACTCCCCCTTCTGCCCTGGGGTAGACTGAAGAAGGGTCTCGACCCGATACGTCACCTATTCCTTTTCTCCAGAGATGCTGCCTGACCCGCTGAATTACATCAGCAATTTGTGTCTATCTTTAGTCTTTTCTTTGGCTGGATAGCACGCAAACCAGAAACTGTTCACTGTATCTCGGTACGTCTCTTGCCCAGAGTGGGGGAATCGAGGACCAGAGGACATAGCTTTAGGGTGAAGTGGATAAGATTA
This sequence comes from Leucoraja erinaceus, assembly GCF_028641065.1. Classification (NCBI taxonomy): domain Eukaryota; kingdom Metazoa; phylum Chordata; class Chondrichthyes; order Rajiformes; family Rajidae; genus Leucoraja; species Leucoraja erinaceus. The sequence goes on along the minus strand of NC_073391.1, from coordinate 40,648,360 downwards.
AATAGGAATCTGAGGGGTAACTTTTTCACACAAAGGGTGGTGGGTGTATGGACCAAGCTGCCAGAAGGGGTTGTTGAGGCTGGGACTATCCCCACATTTACATACATGGCTAGGGCAGGTTTAGAGGGATATGGACCCAAATGCAGGCAGGTGGGTCTAGTGTAAATGGGACATGTTGGCCGGTGTGGGCAAGTTGGGCCGATGGGCTTGTTTCACTCTGACTCTATGCGACTATAATAACCTAAGCTTCTCTGTGGGTTGTCACCTTGTCGTGGTGGTCGATGCTTGTGTGGTCCTGAGATCCTGAGAGCGAAGCCGTCTGGAGCTATGCTCTTGGTAGGGCCACCCATGGCGGTAAGGTCGAGGGGGAGGTCCCTGACAAAGAGCAATCCAACCAAGACCTCAACGGTGGAACAGGCGGAGGACGATGGCTGACCTTAGTGGAGCATCACAATGGCTGGGAAGGCGGATGAAGGCTGCAGCAGAAAAGCGTCTTGGACTCCATGCCACTGGATCCTGACCCAGATCTGTCAAGAATCGTGTGGTGGCTGTCTGTGCACCAGTCTCCCCACGTTAATCAAAGTCACGCACAGGCGCCCTCCCGAAAGACGACAGTCATACTCGTTTCGAGTGCCCGCCGAAGATGAATAACCTAAACCTAACCAGTGCACTGCAATTGTGGTGTTTCTGTGTGAGAATTGGTGAGGGGTTAACGGTCAACTTGACTCCCTTTGCAGAAACTTGGCTCAGTGCCGATTCACTCAACGTGGAACCAACCCAATTTCCACTCGATTGAAATAATTCATGTCGCCACGACGTGATAGCACTTACCAACTTTGAAGAAAAAATTACAACTTAACTCGGTGGACCGGAGTGAAAGGATGAAAGTGAAGTAGAAAATGATATTTATATAGTGTCCTCCGTGACCTTCGGATGCCTCAAAGAGCTTTAAAGCTAATTAGATACTTTTGAAATGTGATCATTATCGTAAGAAACACGACTGCCAATTTCCTTGCACCGAGTTACCACATGCCGTAAAGAGATAAATGACCGAGCTATCCACTTAAAGCACGTTGAAGGTACGACAACTATTGATCAGGACATCGAGAGGAATTGCTCTGCTTTTCTTGTGGATTTTGCAACGAGATATCTTTACTTTAGTTGACTTTAGTTTAGAGATGCAGCGCAGAAACAGGCCCTTCGGCCCACCAGAGTCCGTGCCGACCTGCGATCACCCCGCACACTAGCACTGCCCCGCACACTGGAGATAATTTACTGTTTACAATGAAGCCAATTAATCTACGAACCCCCACGTCTTTGGAGTGTGGGAGGAAACCGTAGCTCCCAGGCAAAAACCGACGCAGGTCACGGGGAGAACCGTAGTCAGGACCGAACGCAGGTCTCTAGCGCTGTGGGGAAGCAACTCTACCGCTGCGCCGCCGTGCCGCTTGTGAGTGACGGCGTCTCTCCAGCAGTGTCATGCGCAGGAGAATTGTCCCAGATTAAGTCTTCAATTTCAATGATAATGAGGAAACACAACTGGGTGGCACGGTGACCTAGCCGGTAGACCTGATGCCTCACAGTGCCAGAGACCCAGGTTCGATCCCGACCTTGGTGCTGTCTGTGTGGAGTTTGCATGTTCTCCCTGGGTCCGCTTGGGCACCCTCTGGATGCTCTGGTTTCCTCCCACATCCCAAAGGGATACAGGTTTGTAGGTTAATCGCCTTGTGTGTAAGGAGAGGATGAGGAAATGGGATAACATAGAGCTAGCGTGAACAGGTGATCGACGAGGACTCGGTGGGCCGAAGGGCCTGTTTCCATGTGGTATCTCTGGACTAGTGCAGACACGTTCAGTTGCAATTCATGCTTCCATGAGGTAGAAGACACAGTTTTTGAACATCCTAATTATTATAGAGTCATAGAGTTATACAGCGTGGAAACAGGCGCTTCGGCCCAACTTGCCCACACTTTTCAACATGTCCCATCTACATGAGTCCCACCTGCCTGCATCTAGCCCATATCCCTCCAAACCTGTCCTATCCATGTACCTGTCTAACTGTTTTTTAAACGTTATGATAGTCCCTGCCATAACTACCTAACTTCCTCTGGCAGCTGGTTCCATACACCCACCACCCTTGATGAAACTATGAACTCTTTTTCATAATCAGGGCACAAGAAATCTGGAATCAGTTAAAATGAGATGATGAGAAACTTATTTTGACTACTTATGGGTGTTATTACCAGAAACTTTGCATGAAGCAGTAAAAAAGCCCAAATTCAATTTGACTGCTTTTGTGACGGAAAGAACTGCAGGTCCCGGTTTATACCGAAGATGGACATAAAATTCAGCGGGTCATGCAGCAATTCTGGATAGAAGAAATGGTCTTGGTCTGACTGGAAACGTCACCCATTCCTTCTCTCCAGAGGTGCTACTTGTCCTGCGAACAGCATTTTTTTGTCCATCTGACTGCTTTCGTTTTGCATCCTCTCAAATGATGTACCTGTACATAGACAATAGACAATAGGTGCAGGAGTAGGCCATTTGGCCCTTCGAGCCAGCACCCTGCCATTCACTGTGATCATGGCTGAGCATTCACAATCAGTACTCTGTTCCTGCCTTCTCCCCATATCCCTTGACTCCGCTATCTTTTAAGAGCTCCATCTAACTCTCTCTTAAAAGCATCCAGAGAACCGGCCTCCACTGCCAGAGGGCAAAGAATTCCGCAGATTCACAACTCTCTGTGTGAAATGGTTTTTCCTCATCTCTGTTCTAAATGGCCTACCCCTTATTCTTAAACTGTGGCCCCTTTTTCTGGACTCCCCCAACATCAGGAACATGTTTCCTGCCTCTAGCTTGTCCAATCCCTTAATAATCTTATATGTTTCAATAAGATCCCTTCTCATCCTTCTAAATTCCGGTGTATACAAGCCCAGTCGCTCCCTTCTTTCAACAGTGTTAGTCCCGCCATCTCGGGAATTAACCTACGCTGCAATCCCTCAATAGCAAGAATGTCCTTCCTCAAATTTGGAGACCAAAACTGCACACAATACTTAAGGTGTGGTCTCACTAGGGCCCTGTACAACTGCAGAAGGACCTATTTGCTCCTATACTCAACTCCTCTTCTTATGAAGGCCAACTTGCCATTAGCTTACTTCACTGCCTGCTGTACCTGCATGCCTACACTCAGCGGCAAAAAACACAGTTTTTTTCTTTTAACTAATTGTTTGCTCCCTAAATAAAGTGACAACTGCAAATTCTTTAACACAAATAATACTAAATTAAGTTGATATTAGTTCTTAGCATCCAGCTGAATGTGGAGCTAAATTTTACCATCTGATTAATTACTAACATTATCCTGCACATTTTTCAGGACATTCCATACTCCCACCAAACTCCCACAGTGCATGAACACAAACTGTTACTTCTATCAAGCTGAATATTAATTTCTTAAATGCCGTCCACACCCGCATCTATTTCCATGACTTTCACATTCATCTAAGCATTTCCGACCCATGTACCTGTCCAAAGGTCTGATAATTGTTGTTGTCCTACCTGCCTCAACTACTTCTCCAGGCAGATTGTCCCATCTGCCCACCATCCAGTATAAAAAGCTTTTTTTTAGAGATTCAGCGCAGATACAGGCCCTTCATCCCATCAAGTCCATGCCAACCAGCGATATCCATGTACATTAGTTCCACCCTGCAGATCAGGGACAAGGTACAGAAGCCAATTAACCTCTAAACCTGCACGTCTTTGGAGTGCGGGAGGAAACCGGGACACCTGGAGAAAACCCACATGGCCACGGGGTTTCTCCTGGTGTTCTCTGCGTGTTCAGCTGTTTTTTATTAAAAGTGACACGTTTTGGTCACAGAAGGCTGTGGAGGCCAAGTCATTGGATATTCTTAAGGCAGAGATAGATAGATTCTTGATTAATATGGATGGCAGAGGTTATGGGGAGAAGGCAGGAGAATGGGGTTATGAGGGAGAGATAGATCACCCATGATTGAATTGCGGAGTTAGATTTGATGGATGGAATGGCCTAATTCTACTATTCCTTTTTGTTAGGTTAGTTGAGAGATACAGTGCAGGAATAGGCCCTTTGGCCCACTGGTTCCGCGCCGACCAGCGCTCCCCGCACATTAACACTATCCTTCACCCATTTTTTTAAACCTGCTTTTTTTTAAATCATAAGGTGGTGCAGCGGTAGAGTTGCTGCATTTCAGCGAATGCAGCGCCGAGCCCCCGGGATCGATCCCGACTACGGGTGCTGTCTGTTCAGAGTTTGTACGTTCTCCCCGTGACTGCGTGGCTTTTCTCCAAGATCTTCGGTTTCCTCCCACACTGCAAAAACGTACAGGTTTGTACGTAAATTGGGTCTCAGTAAATGTAAAAATTGTCCCTAGTGTGTGTAGGATAGTGTTAATGTGCGGGGATCGCTGGTCGGTGCAGACCCAGTGGGCCGAAGGGCCTGTTTCTGCACTGTATCTCCAAACTAGAGAAAACGAAACCCATTCACACGAGTTCTACACTATTCTAATTTTGCATCTACCCGCTACATACTTTGATGTATTTGATGTATTCAAGAGAGCGTTAGATATAGCTCTTAGGGCTACTAGAATCTAGGGATAGGGGGAGAAAGCAGGAACAGGGTACTGTTTTAAGATAATCAGCCATGATCATATTGAATGGCAGTGCTGGCTCAAAGGGCCGAATGACCAATGTTCCAATGTTTCCATGTTACAATGTTCTATGTTCTATGTTTCTGTACTTTGGCCAATTTCCAGAGGTCAACTAAACAGCGAGTCCACGCCGACCATCAACTGCTCCGTCACTCTCGTTCTATATTATCCCACTTACGCTTCCACACCCGACACACTGGGGACAATTCACAGAAGCCAATTAATCTACAAACCTGCGCGTCTATGGAGAGTGGGAGGAAACCAGAGCGCCTGGGGAAAACCCATGCAATCACAGGGAAAACGTGCAAACACCATGCAGACTGAAAGGATGGTAGAAAGGGCTGTGCCTCCATGCCGCCCACAACAGAAATGAGAAGATGAGGCCTGTGCCAACAATGACTCAGTCCTGCTGCCTGAACAATGGAACAATACAAAAAAACTGCATGTTAAAAATGAATTGTGTACAAATATTACTTTTAATTATTGCACATGCACTGGAAGTCTCCAATTAGTGTTATCAAATATAATTGAAAAATGTAATCATACACTGCAAGACGTATAACTAAAAGATAAAATAACAAATGGGTGGCACGATGGCGCAGCGGTAGAGTCACTCACAGCGCCAGAGACCCAGTTTCGATCCTTGCTACGGGTGTCGTCTGTACGGATTTTGTACGTTCTTCCCGTGACCTGCGTGGGTTTTTTCCGAGAACTTCGCTTTCCTCCCACACTCCAAAGACGTACAGGTTGGTAGGTTAACGTGTGGGGATCGCTGGTCGGCGCGGACTCAATGTTTTTGCGCTGTATCTCTAAACTACACTGATCTACTTTTAGAACAATTGATGAATTTCAACACTACCAACATCGGGCCGTACTTGAAGGAGGTATAGAATGAAGAGTTGAAGTATTGGAGACTGATCTTTGGCCCTACGCTTTCTTGAAGTGCCAATCCATGAGAATTGCATGAAGCAAAGTGGAGAAAGAATGGGAATGATATTTTTTTTTTAAGAAGCTGGTTCTTCCACACTAACATACAGCTTGCAAAAGGTTGAAAACATATAATTAAAGGTGTGTAGGAAGGAACTGCAGATGCTGGTTTGTAACAAAGATATCCCAAGCAGCATCTCTGAAGAGAAGGAAAGGGCGATGTTTCGGGTCAAAGAAGGGGTTCTGAAGACAGGTCTTAATCCGAAACATCGCCCATTCCTGCTGCCTCTCCTGCTGAGAGACCAACCATTCCGGCTACCCGTCCCGCTGAGTTACTCCAGCATATAATCATAGATGCCTGTTAAGAAGCATGTCTGTATCACTCAATGACCACCGAGAAGATGAAGACAAAAGTCAATCTCTGATGTCCAGAATCTTGAATGGATTGAAGCCTTTTTACTCCATTGACATTTATTTTTGATAAGGCTATCTGAGTTGTAGGACAAGTTCTTATAGCCATGAAACTACACCACGATTTCTGAGTTAGACAAAAATGCCGGAGAAACTCAGTGGGTGAGGCAGCATCTATGGAGCGAAGGAAATAGGCGACGTTTCAGGTGGAGACCTTTCTTCAGACTGATCAGTCTCGATCTACCATGTCTTTAGCTCTTTCCCGGGCATCCTTTGAAAGATCTGTTTGCAATTGCATGCTCCGACACAGCATTTGAACTTTGTTTAGAAAGGTACCGCAGATGCCAGTTTAAACCGAAGATGGACACAAAATGCTGTGGTAACTCAGGCAGGCAGCATCTCTGGAGAGAAGGAATGGGTGACGTTTCGGTTCGAGACCCTTCTTCAGTCTCTCCTTCCTCTTTCCCCTGACTCTCAAGTCTGAAGAAGGGGCTCGACCCAAAACGTTAGCTATTCCTTTTCTCCTGGGATGCTGCCTGACCCGCTTTCATTACTCCAGCTTTCTATGCCTGTCTTTGGTTTAAACCAGCATCTGCAGTTCCACCCTTCCCATATCCTTTGATCTTAGAAATAAATCTCTCCTGAGTTTGTGTTTATTTTTGGAAACCTGCATCTACAGTTCCTTGTTTCCAAATCTACCTCCTTCTTGCATCTATTTAATTTCCCTAGTTCCTTCCCATCTTGGTGTACAAACTTTCCTGATCTAATTTCCAAGTGGCGACTACCGCAAGTTGAACTGCGATCTCCATTCTGCAAGCAAATCCTACATGTGCATGAAGGAACTGCAGAGGCTGGTTTAAAGCGAAGACGGGCAGCATCGCTGGAGAGAAGGAATGGGTCACGTTTCGGGTCGAGACCCTTCAGACATCCGTCCTCTATTGGTTCCGTCAGCTCCTATTAGAATTTTGTGTTCGTGTAGTTGTGCTTATCACGGTCATGTTTACAGAGGTACAGCGAAAAGCTATTTGTTGCGAGCTATCCATTTAGCGAAAAGACGATACATGATTACAGTCGAGCCAGGCACAGTGTACAAATACAGGAAAAAGGGTGGAATGTTTAATACACGATAAAGTCAAGTAAAGTCTGATTAAAGATAGACCGAGGGTCTCCAGTGAGTTAGATGGTAGGTCAGGTCCAATTGTTAGCCGGTGAGAAGATGGTTCAGTTTCTCGATAACAGCTGGGAAGAAAGTGTCCTTGAATCTGGAGGAAAGCGTTTTCAAACTTCTGTACCTTTTGCCCGACGGGAGAAGGGAGAAGAGGGAGTGACCAGGGTGAGATTCGTCCCTGATTATGCTGGTGGCCTTGCCGAGGCTGCGTGAAGTGTAGATGGGGGTCAATGAAAGGGAGTTTGGTTTGCGCGATGTTCTGGGCTACATCCATAACTCTCTGCAATTTCTTACGGTCATGGAGGGCGCTGTTCCCAAACCATGCTGCCGTGCATCCAGATAAATTGCAGCAGAATTTCATTAATTCTTCTCCACCCCCGTGAACATAAACCACACTGACCCAATCTCCCCTCATATATCAGTCCTGCCATCCCAGTAACCAGACCAATAAACCTTTGTCAACCTCCCTCTACTGCAAGAACACCCTTCCTCAGATAAGGCGACCAGAACTGCACAGAAAACCTCAGATGGGGTCTCACGCAGGATAGATGCAGCCAGACATACAGTGTTTCCTCCAGAATGCAAATCCTCTTGCAATGAAGGTCAATATGCCATTTGTATTCCTCACTGCTAGCTGCATCTGAACAATTGTTTTCACTGACCGCTGTAAGGTCTCTTTCCAGCATTATTTCCCACCCCAATTTTGTTTGTATTTTGTTGCTAATACTAATTTAACAAATTTATTCTGTTAAACATGAAATATGGCCCATCTTAATCATGAACTGTTCACATTCTGTTAAAGGGAACAATGTGGCTTTTGGCACAATGGCCTTCATCAGCCTGAGTATAGAAGTCAATGGGAGGTCATGTTATATAAGAAGTTGGTGAGGAGTTTGTACGCTCTCCCCGTGACCTGCGTGGATTTCCTCCGAGATCTTCGGTTTCCTCCCACGCTCCAAAGACGTACGGGTTTGTAGGTTAATTGGCTTGGTACAAATGTAATTTGTCCCCAGTGTGTGTACGACAGTGCTAGCTTGCGGGGATCGGCGCGGACTTGGTGGGCTGAAGGGCCTGTTTCCTAGCAGTATATCTGAACTAAACTAAACCAAGCCTAATCACCACAATGTGCTTGTACTTAGCTGCTGTGTAAACTATTGAAACCCCACCATTATCCACTACTCCCACAATAGTCCCTAGCGTAAACCAGCACAATGGTTCTGTCAGAAGTGTCTGCAAAAAGAAAATTTATTAACATCACAGCAATGCCAACCCAACATATTTTTATAAATAACATGGTTGGTGGTTGCAAATAGTCAATGGGCCACAACTCTTGAAACTGGAGTGCCACATCCTCAGCTCTCAAGTCCTTGCGAAGAGATGAATAAAGGGCTACTTAAAAAACATCAACGTCAACTGAGAGAGAGGTGCAAGACTTGTCTTTGGTTCGGTTCTTTTGTTGCAGGTTGCAGGAGGGAATGTAAACAACCGTAGTTTTACTGCTTACTGAACCTTTTTCTCAGAACCCTTCCCCCCAGGATGGACATGTCAAAGACTAGAGGGCAAAGCTATAAAGGCAAGAGAGGCAACGCTGACTGACAGAAGTTTTTTTTTTCCACAGAAGTTGGATCTTGCTGCCAAGGGTGTATGTAGGCAAGCACGATAGTAGCGTTTAAGATGCTGTTACATGGCACGTGGTTTTGCAGTGAATTAAGGAATATGGATCACAAGCAAGAAGAGGAGATTAAGTTTCATAAATTCATATGTTCTAGGAGCAGAATTAGGCTATTCGGCTATTTGCTATTGAGGGAGTGCAGCGTAGGTTCACCAAGTTAATTCCCGGGATGGCGGGACTGTCATATGCTGAAAGAATGGAACGACTGGGCTTGTATTCACTGGAATTTAGAAGGATGAGAGAATATCTCATAGAATGATATACAATTATTAATGGATTGGACACGTTAGATGCAGGAAACATGTTACCAATGTTGGGGAAGTCCAGAAGCAGGGGCCACAGATTAAGAATAAAGGGGCGGCCATTTAGAACTGAGATGAGGAAAAACGTTTTCAACCAGAGAGTTGTGAATTTGTGGAATTCTCTGCCTGGATGCATTCAAAAGAGAATTGGATAGAGCTAGCAGAATCAAGGGACATGGGGAGAAGGCAGGAACGGGGTATGGTATGATGGTGGATGATCAGCCATGCTCACATTGAATGTCGGTGTTGGCTCGAAGGGCCGAATGGCCTACTCCTGCATCTATTGTCTATGTATCTACGTATCCATCAAGTCTACTCTGCCATTCAATCATGGCTGATCTATCACTCCCTCCTAACCCCATTCTCCTGCCTTTTCCCCATAACCTCTGACACCCGTACTAATCAAGAACCTTAAAAATATCCATTCACGGCCTCCACAGCCGTCTGTGGCAATGAATTCCACAGATCCACCACCCTCGGACTGAAGAAATTCCTCCTCATCTCCTTTCTAGAGGTACGCCCTTTTATCCTGAGGCTCTGACTTCAAGCCCTAGACTCTCCCACGTGGAAATATCCTCTCCAAATCCACTCTATCCAAGCCTTTCACTATTCGGTGCATTTCAATGATGTCCCCCCTCCCCCCACACCTCATCCTTCCAAACTCCAGTGGATACAGGCCCAGTGCCATCAAACGCCCCTCATACATTAATCGAAACATCCCAGGGATCATTCTCGTAAATCTCCCCTGGACCTTCTCCAATGCCAACACGACACAATCGACGCAGGTGACACGACGGTGATCAGGCTGATCACCAACAGTGATGAAACACACTACAGAGGGGAGGTGAAGAACCTGGCGGACTGGTGCTCAGATAACAACCTGTCCCTAAACACTTCTAAGACTAAGGAGCTGATCATCAACTTCAGAAGATCACATAATGGGGATTACGCCCCAATCTTTGCCTACGGGGACAGTGTGGAGAGAGTGTGCAGGTTTCAGTTTCTTGGCACTCACATTTCGGAGGACCTCACATGTTCCACCAACACCGCTGCGCTGGTCAAGAAGGCACAGCAACTACTGTTCTTCCTGAGAACACTGAAAAAGACTGGTCTGCCCCAACAGCTGCAGACAACCTTCTACCGCTGCACCACAGAGAGCATCCTAACATATGGCGTCTCTGTGTGGTATCGCAGCTGCACGGAGACGGAGAGGAGAGCTCTTCAGCGCGTCATCCACAGAGCGTAGAAGATAATTGGTAGACAGCTACCAGCCTTGGAGGGCATCTACAATACACGGTGCCTCAGGAAGGCCGTCAGCATTCATAAAGACTCCTCACACCCTTGCAATAGCCTGTTCAAACTGACATCCGGCAGACGTTACAAGGCCTTCTACGCCCGCACCTCCAGACTTAGGAACAGCTTCATCCCCAGAACTATAGCTGCTCTGAACCGGTCCTGCTGAGTGCCCTCCATGAACTGTCTCCCTCGGATGGTCACGTCACACATCAACCAGGCACAGACCTATTTGCACTTTATACTGCTTTAACTGTTTTTTTTTTAATCCAAGTTATTACATCGGATGGAAGTTGCATTCCAAATCTTGTTGTACCTCTGCGCAATGACAATAAAGGTATATTATTACTATTATCCTTCCTCAGATATGGGGCCCAAAACTGTTCACAATACTCCAGATTTATCCTCACATTATGTCCAGCACATGGATATGCTGGTGATGGAGGGATATGGATCATGTGCCGGCAGAGAAGATTATGCCTGGCACAGACATTGTGAGCCGTAGGATCTGTCCGTATACTGTACAGCTGAGGAGTTTTTGCCCGGGCGCTGGACTTTGGGCGCGGAGTCAAGTGGCCCAGGCCAAAACTCCTCAGCTGGCCCGCCGGCTGGGCTTTGTGTTCTACTGCACGCAAAGTCTGGCACCCCATTCAACTCATGAATCAGCCCTGACTGTATTCGGACTGTAAACGCCTACCTCACCAGGGACTAACTCTACAGAACGTTTTTCCTTCCATTATTTATTATGTAAAAGAATATGTGTGTTATGATTGTGTTTATAATTTGTTTGGTTGTTTTGTTGTTTGACTTTTGCACAAAAGTCCGCGAGCATTGCCACTTTCATTTCACTGCACATCTCGTATGTGTATGTGACAAATAAACTTGACTTGACTTGACTTGATCATATTGAATGGCGGTGCAAGCTCGAAGGGCCGAATGGCCTACTCCTGCAACTATTTTCTATGTTTCTATGAATCGATGGTCGGCCACGAGAAGGTGGGTGGTGGTGTCGGCGGTACGCGAAGGTACAAAGGTCGGACAGCTGGCCGGGTTGCCGACCAATGGGGTCACAGGAGAGGCGCTGCTGCTGCACTCCACGGGCTGCACTACGTCGGGACGGGTGAGGCGGGGCCGGACGCGGCACTCCGATCCGACAGTTCCCTCGACCCGAGTAGTAGCAGTCAAACCCGGGACAAGGGCGGTCCCGTACAGGACAAACCAATTTAGCCCAATATATATGGGATGTCCCGGCTAGTACGGGACAGTTGGCTAACAATAACTGTAGATTTCTGTGAAATATAGAAGCACACACAAAAGTCTAATGGTGAGGAAGGCTTGAGCGTCTTAAAGGGCCTGTCCCACTTTGACGATTTTTCAGCGGACTGCCGGCAACTATCAAGTTCGCGGCACTCGCCTGAAAAACCAGGAACTGGAACGGCGACTGTCAGAGTGGCACACACACACACATACACACACGCACGCACGCACGCACACACATGCACGCACGCACACACACACATGCACGCACGCACACGCATGCACACACGCACGCATGCACACACACACACACACACACACACACGCACGCACGCACGCACACACACATCGCAAAGGTGGGGGCTACGGAAAGCGGGGGAGCGCTGTCTGGAATTCACACAGTGCAAAGCCAAGGTAATACAGACACACACCCGATGAACAGGAAGGTTAAGACGGCTAGCACAGTGTACGGTAAGTCATTTAAAAGAGGGGGGAGAGGGGAGGGGGGGGGGAGGGGAGAAGGGGAGAGAAGGAGTGGAGACACTTTTAAGAAACCAGACAACTTTTAATAAGCCGGAGATACACAGCTGTGAAGTTCGGTGGTCATTTAACATCATCTCCTGCACTCGCCTAAAAAGTCGCCTAAGTGGGACAGGCCCATAAGACCTACTCATGTGTTATAGAAACATAGAAAATAGGTGCAGGAGTAGGCCATTCGGCCCTTCGAATTTCACACCTTGTGAAAATAGCCTGGTTTTACAGAATATATTTCACTCACATAATTGACCAACCAAAGGCACTTCACTGGAGTGTTACTCGACACTGAATCTCGTACAAGACGATATCAGAGCAGATGATCAAAGGTTCAGTCCAAAGAGGAGAGGATAGAGGGAGAGAGGTGGGAAGATTTACACCAAGACTGCAGTAAATTAAACCCTGGAGAGCTGAACGGAGGCACAGCAGTGCTGGCGGAGTGATTAAAATCAAGGATGTGCAATGGGCCAGTAGTCAGAACACAGGTATCTCAGAAGCTTGCAGGGCAAGGAGGTTATGGGGACTGTGAGCAGAGAGACAGTGCATGTCTCTGAAAACGAGGGGGAGAATTTTAATGCCAGAGCTGCCTGACTAGACAAACCCAGATTGTAGACACAAAAAACAGGAGTAAAGGGCCTGTCCCACTTATGCGATTTTTCATCGGACTGCCATCGACAGCCGTGTACGCGGCACTCACCTGAAAGACCGCGAACTGGAATGGCGATTGTCAGAGTGGAACACACATACACAAACACACATCGCAAAGGTGGGGGCCAGGGAAAGTGGGGGAGCGCTGTCTGAAATTCACACGGTGCAAAGCCAAGGTGATACAGACACTTTCTGGGGTTACGTCCGTGCCCGGGTGGGGTTAGAAATGGAATACGCCCTGTCCACGGGCACCCTGGAGGAGTTCCAGGACTGCTGGGCTCCGGAGGGTGTCGAATGCATCCTCAATAAGGATTGCAACATAGTTGTATAGTACTTTATTAAGGATATTTGTTTGTATTGTATGATGGTGGTGGGTTCTGGTTTGTTTTATTGTAGTGTAATATCATTTTTTAAATAGTTGAATACATTTTTTGAATAATAAAAAAAAAAGGTGATACAGACACAAGCCGTGATGAACAGGAAGGTTAAGAGGGCTAGCACAGTGTACGGTAAGTCCTTTAAAAGAGGGGGGGAGGGGGGGGGGAGAAGGGCCCGGTCCGCAGAGGCGATTAACTAAAACTACCTACGACTACCTCGACTACTTACAACTACACGGCGACCCTACTACAACTGCACCTACGACTACAGGATTATCGATTTCCTCCATGTCGACAAATGTTGAATCATTTGTGGCGACCATACTGAGGCCGCGACTAGTTCCCAGAATGCGGGAACTCCTCGCGACCGTGTATGAGACTCACCAGAGGCCACCAGCGAACATGTGGCGACCATGTGGCGAGCGCAGAGTCTCCTGCACTCGCCTAAAAAGTCGCCTAAGTGGGACAGGCCCTTTACTCAGCGGGCCAGGCAGCATTTCTGGAGAAAATGAAGAGATGATGTCTCGGGTCGAGGCCCTTCTTTAGCGTTCTTCAGAGATGCTGCCTGACCCGCTGAGTTACTCCAGCTTTTTGTGTCTATCTTCGGTGCGGTCTTGTGTCGATATCATGTCCAGCATCTGCAGTTCCTTCCTACACAAACCCAGATTCTAGTTTTTGTTGGGTGAACAGCAAGTGCCAAAGCAGATATGATGTATGAGGGACGACAGATGGCGCAATGGGCTAAGATTTTGGCTGGCAACCGGAAGGTAGCCGGTTCAAATCCCGCTTGGAGTGCATACTGTCGTTGTGTCCTTGGGGCAAGACACTTCACCCACCTTTGCCTGTGTGTAATGTTATGTAATTATGTGAAGCACTTTGGGGTCAATGCAAGTTGACTGAAAATGTGCTATATAAATAAGATTATTATTATATTATTATATTATTATATTAAGTGGTCACCTTTGGTCGTTTGACAATTTAACTATATAATTCCAGTTTTCCATGGATTTGTTTCATTGAAGCCCTCATTAGTACCTGGGTTCGGGAGAATAGAAGCAATTGAACTGGGTTTTGAAGAGCAAATCACCAAGTACTTTGCTTGAAAGGCCGAGATAGAGTGGACGTGGCTAGGATGTTTCCAGAAATGGGAGAGTCTAGAACCAGAGGTCGCAGTCACAGAATAAAAGGACGTGCCTCTAGAATGGAGATGAGGAGGGATTTCTTTAGCCAGAGGGTGGAATTCAAGATATTGGTTGTGTATTTTTAAAGCGGAGATTGATAGGTTCTTGATTAGTAAGAGCGTCAAAGGTTACGGGGGGATATCAAGAGAATGGGGTTGAGAAAGGAAGATGAACCAGCAGAGTAAAGTCAACGGGTTAAATGGCCAAATGCTGTTGTAGAGTCATAGAATGATACAGCGTGGAAACAGGCCCTTCGGCCCAACATCTCACAGCCTACCTGCTCGAGTTTAGCCCATATCCCTCCAAAATTGTCCTACCCATGTATCTGTCTTACTGTTTAGTAAATGTTGGGATAGTCCCTGCATCAACCACCTCCTCTGGCAGTTTGTTCCATACACCCACCACCCTTTGTGTGAAAAAGTTACCCCTCGGATTCCTGTTGAATCTTTTCCCCTTCACCTTGAGCCTTTGTCCTCTGGTCCTCGATTCCCCTACTCTGGTCAAGAGACTCTGTGCATCTACCCAGTCTATTCCTCCCATGGTGTTATATACCTCAATAAGATCACCAACCTGTTCCACATCTCCCTATAGCTCAGGCCCTCTAGCCTTGACAACATCCTTGTGAATCTTCTCTGTACTCTTTCCAGCTCGACAACATCTTTCCTATAAACACGTAGGGCCCGGAACTGACCATAAATACTCTAAATGCGGCCTCACCAACGACTTATACAACTGCAACATGACCTCCCAACCTCTATACTCATGTTTTATGCAGTTCCTATGTCTTATGCAGGAGGACCTCAGCCAGTTAAGACAACATTTGTAGAGGAAATGCACGCTGTTTCTTCAGTCTGCACAAGGGTCCCCTAACTGCACCCCTAACTAAACTGAACTGAACTAACATGATTTCCCAAAGAAATGTGGCATCAGGGGCAATTGAACTAGATTCCATAAATCATTTTTGCCCTTTCATCTTTGCAGCGAGAGTGACTGACTTTCAATGTAACTCTAATATTAAATATACATTTACAAAAACACGCATATTTACACCAATAATTGGCCAAATCTTGGATATCTCGTTCCACAAAATGATTTGTGTAGGAAGGAAGTGCAGGTGCTGGTTTACATCGAAGATAAGACACCAAATACTGGAGCAACTCAGCGGCACAGCAACATCTCTGGAGAGAAGGAAAGTTGAAGGGTCTCAATCTGAAACGTCACCATTTTCTTCTCTCCGGAGATGCAGCCTGTCCCACTGAGTTACTCCAGCAATTTTTGTCTATCTTTTGTTTAAACCAGCATCTACAGTTCCTTCCCACACAGAGATCTGAACTGACTGTTATTATGCAAAATGACAACATTGAATTGACTAAAAAGCAGATATCTGCCCTTATTTTTATGAGCAAACATGCACAAGCCAATCTTTGTATGAATTATGCAGATTCATTTGAGTTTCAATATATTAATATATTTTGGAACAACTATTAAATCATCACAAACAATTTTCTTTTAAAGTTTTGAGAATACCATTACACTTAAACCTGCAGAACGCTGAATGCTGGAAATCGATTCGAATTTGGGAGCAGCGAGAATTAGAGTTTTAAAAAGCACGCCCATTTATACAACGAATGCATGGTGAAGGCAGTTCAAGTCTAAACAGTACTGGAGTTACACATCATGATCAAAGGCAGAAGGAAAGATTGTAACGTACCATGGTCATCAAAGAAATCGTCTAGAAAAAGAAAGCAGCATGCAGAGTTCGGTTAGATGCTAATGAACTGGCAGCAACGTGATCATAAAAACAGAATATGCTATATTTTCTATACTTCCAGCAGAGCACAGCATTTAGAAAAGTAAGAGGAAAGAGATAGTCTGTGGAAAAGCAGGCACGGTGAACCATCTCACAAAGTTGAGAAAACTAAATCAAAATGTTAAAGATAACATTAAAACTGTTAAAACCATCTGTATATAGGCAGAGATGAAGATTAATTCCAATTAGAATTAAGAGGTTATTCATCTTTGATACAACCAGCTTTGATTTAATTACGTTTTTAACATTCAGTGGATTATTCCGTCATTCAATATGGAGGTTTATACAGAGCTTGTACAGTTAGAAATCTGTGGTAAAAATCCTGCTGTGTCCATTTTATACTCTTCCCTCTTCGACAGGGTTAATGATGCTGCACTGCTCTCATAGCAACTCAAGTGGTTCAATATAAAAATCAAAGTTTAACTCGTCTAAAAGCAGAATAAAAGTAGTCAACATTAGCTAACCTTCACTTCCTCTGGTGAATACAAACAAATAATTCATTTTTCTCCTAAAAATACAAATTCATTTTTTATTTGTAATATGCTCCTGTTTTTTTCGCTATTTTAACTCTTATTAAAAAATAAAATCTTTCTTTGTCTCCTTCACCTTGTTGACTATTCTGACAGTACAATCACCTGCTGCATAATTCGTACGATTCTCACTTCGAAAACAAGCCAATTCGCAGCACAAACAAAATGAGTGCAAAATTAAAGATTATAACTAAAAACAAGTTTTCGAAAGAGAAATAAAATTTTACTCAAAACGTTGCAAAGGCAATGAACTGAGAAATCTGATTGAAAAGAGATCGGTGCCATGTCGAAATTTGGCAAAAGTAATTCCTGGCAAACACAAATATTCAAAGTTTAAGACATTTAATAGAACTCCAGCCTCCGAATGGTCTCATTTCCCTTGCCTATTTGATGTTTAATTATCTCACCTTCAGGATCCTGGGCAAAATTCAGCGTTGCCAGGGTAACGAGTTTGAGTCCAACAATCAGCCACCATGGCCAGGAAATCATTTTCTTTCAATCTCTACTTGATATGAATCTGAAATTGGAAAAGAACACCTTCCATTAAAACACACTCAATTATCAGTCAAAGAAAATGCTGTTAAACGTCAGCAGTGCACTCAATGTTGTCCCCCCCCCCCCCCCCCCCCCCCCAACCTCATATCAAAACCAGGGCGATGAAATGATGATCCACAAACCATTCATTTAAATCCGCAGAAAATTATAGTGTGCGCCCCCATAATTTCCAGATACCTTGCGCCCGTCATTCTCAATTTCTGCCTGGAGTTATGAATCGCACCTGGGGAGTCAAAGAAACTGCTTTTTATTCTTCTTGCTGTCACTATTTTTAATACAAACGTTAAGTTGTTGAACAAGCAGACGAGGACATGCCGATAATTGGAAAGACTTTAACAGGCTAAAGGGTGCCTGGACTTTTTGCAACCAACTCAAGAAGCCAACTTTTTACGTGTGATCCTGTGGTCACCCGGTCATTTGTAATTGGACACCTTGGTTACCACAGATTTTGTCCGCTACAACCAAAGTCCGCTGTAAAGAGGCCCGTAATAATGGGGGAGGACTGTACACTGCCAATGAGTTGCTTTCAGTGCTGTAATTGTTATATGGTTATTAAATAGTAGTGGAGGATCGCTCTCAAATTGGTGGTAGGGTGCATCAGTTGCCTGATGTAAGTTGGGAAGAAACTCTCTGTGAACCTGGAAGTCTGCCTGTGTAGTCACTTCTGCACCTCCTGAATATATGTCCAATACTGAATCGAGCAGCTTCGGGCACGGCACGGCGGTGCAGCGGTAGAGTTGCTGCCTTAGTAGCGCCAGAGACCCCGGTTTGATCTTGACGGCGGGGTGCTGCCTGTATGGAGTTTGTACGTTCTCCCCGTAACTGCAAGTTTTTTCTCCCAGATGATCCGGTTTTCTTCCACACTACAAAGATGTACAAGTGTGTAGGTTTAATTGGCTCGGTAAAAATGTAAATTGTCCCTAGTGTGTGTCGGATGGTGCTCGTGTGCGGGGATCGCTGACTCAGTGGGCCGAAGGGCCTGTTTTACGCGCTGTATCTCTAAACTAAACTAACAGAAACACAGAAACATAGACAATAGGTGCATTCGGCCCTTTGAGCCAGCACCGCCATTCATTATGATCATGGCTGAACAAAAAAAATCAGTACCCCGTTCCTGATTTCTCCAGATTTCCTTTCATTTTGTTAGCCCTGAGCTATATCTATCTATCTATCTCTTGCAAACATCCAGTGAATTGGCCTCTACTCCGTTCTGTGGCAGAGAATTCCACAGATTCACAACTCACTGGGTGAAAAAGTTTTTCCTCATCTCAGTCCTAAATGGTTTACCCCTTATTCTGAAACTGTGACCCCTGGTTCTGGAGTTCCCCCAATATCGGGAACATTTTTCCTGCATCTAGCCTGTCCAGTCCCTGAAGAATTTTATATGCTGCTTGCTATCAGATCGTAAAGCATATGCTAGCTTTATATTACGTAATCTTGCAATTCGGTCGGAGTTTATCTAGCTTGCTTGCCTATGAAATGGAACCTACAGGGCTGACACCGCAGGGATTCAGCATTGTCTTTGTACTTCTATCTTGATCGAACTTGCAACCATCCCGGGGGAGAAATATACATTCAGAAATTAATAACTCTCAGAGAAAGCAACAACCAGCGCACAACTTGCATTAATGCAACGAGACAGTGTGAAGCCAGAGGGATTTTGTTTAAAATAAAACATACATCTCATCCGGTACTGGGCCCTGCAATTTAGTTTAGTTGAGTTTAGTTTAGAGATGCAGCGTGGAAACAGGCCGTTCGGCCCACCGAGTCCACGCCGACCAGCGATCCCCGCACACTAACCCAATCCCACACACACACACTCTAGGCACAATTTTACATGTTATACCAAGCCAATTAACCTACAAACCCGTACGTCTTTGGTGTGTGGGGGGAAACTGAAGATTTCGGAGAAAACACACGGGGGTCACGGAGAGAACGTGCAAACTCCGTAAAGACAGCACCCGTTGTCAGGATTGAACCCGGGTCTCTGGCGCTGTAAGGCAGCAACTCTACCACTGCGCCACTGCGCCACACTTCTTGTGTCTCTAGCCTTCAGTGGGGACATACTTTTTAAACAGGTATCAAATATAGGTAATAAAATTTAATTATATAACTCACAACAAATAACAGTTTTTGGTTTGGAGGTACAGCACGGAAACAGGCCCTTCAGCCCAGCAAGTGCATGCCGACTAGCGATCCCTGTACATTAACACTATCCTACACACACACACTAGGGACAATTTTACATTTTATACCAAGCCAATTAACCTGCAAACCTGTACGTGTTTGGAGTGTGGGAAACCAAAGATCTCGGAGAAAACCCATGCCAACTAAACTAAACTAGTGTAGATCAAACAGCAAACACAGTTCACAAGTTCAAGTAGAATTAGAAGTACGTAGAAATAGGCTATTTGACCCATCAAATCTACTCTCCCATTCAATCATGGCTAATTTTTGCCTCCTAATCCCTTTTTTCCTGCTTTTTCCCTGTAACCCATGAAAGCCGTTTGGTTCAAGTATTTTCTCTATCTCTGCCTTGTAAATATCCACTGAATATCCAGTGCCAGGGAATGAACAGGGCTCGGTGCAAGCTGAGACACAGTAGGCACAAGCCACAGAGTTACGTCCTCAGGTCTACAGGGAGTAGAATGCGCGCTGCCAGGCAGAACAGTGTTGAACATCAAGCCAAGAGGTAACCAAGGCTTTCAGCAGGAGATGAGCAGAGGAAGGGGCAGTCAGGCTTTGCTACTTAGGTGGAAACAAGACATCTTAGTGATGGATACTAGCGGCAACAGATAATTCAAGGTCAAAAATGACAACATCATTATAAAGACTCAGGTTCGATTTCAGACGGTTGCCAGGGAGAGGGATGGTGTCACTTACGGATTGGAGTTTTTTGAAAGGGAGGGAAGCTGACAGCTTTCATCTTCCAGCACTTAACTGCAGGAACCGTCTGCTCCAGCGGTGATGGATGTCAAACTAAGATGATGGATAAGGAGCGTGCAAGGGTTTTGAGAAGAAGCGTGCATGATGTAAGGAAGGCGGGTGGTCAGCTGTTAACAGGGCTGCAGCGGTGGAGTTGTTGCCTTACAGCACTTTCAGCGCCACAGCAGCGGGTTCCATCCCGACTATGGGCACTATCTGTATGGAGTTTGTACGTTCTCCCCGTGACCTGCGTGGAGGTGGGCCGAAGGTTGGGTCGGGTGGGCCTGTTTTTATGCTGTAATCTCCAAACTAAAGCCAGGATCATGATCGGAGCTCAGCATCCTTTGTGTATGCATTTCTTACATTTTTCCCAAAGCAAGCCATGTTAGGTCCCACACGAGACAAAGATCATTTGGCAGTAACAGATATGGATCAGCAGATATAATCAAACTCAAGGTCTTGGGGGCTCAGAACTTGAAATTCCTCCTCATCTCCTTTCGAAAGGTAACATCCTCTCCACACCCGCTCTATTCAGGCCTTTCTGAAGTGATACAGGATGGAAGCAGGCCCATTTGCCCATGTGAGGCCTGTTTCAGAGGACAAGCGAGTGTCTATCCTACACACATCAGGGACAATTTACATTAGCGAATTGACCTACAAACCTGTACGTCTTTGGAGTGTGGGAGGAAATCGGAGCACCCGGGGAAAACCCACGCTGGTCATGAGAGAACATACAAACTCCATGCAGCCAATGTGGTGATACATCGTGGAAACAGGCCCTTCGGCCCAATGAGTCCATGCCGACAATGATCACCCCGTATAATAGAACTACACTTGGAACAATTTACAGAAGGCAATTAACATACAAACCTGCCTGTCTGTGGGAGGAAACCGCAGCAGCACTGTGGTGCAGCGGTAGAGTTGCTGCCTTACAGTGCTTGCAGCGCTGGAGAGCCTGGTTCGATCCCGACCATTGGTGCTGTCTATGCGGAGTATGTACGTTCTCCCCGTGGCCAGCGTGGGTTTTCTCCAAGATCTTCGGTTTCATCCCACGCTCCAAAGACGTACAGGTCTATAGGTTAATTGGCTTGGTGCAAGTGTAAATTGTCCCTAGTATGTGTAGGGTCGTGTTAATGAGCTGGGATGGCTGGTCTGCGCGGACTCAGTGGGCCAAAGGGCCTGTTTCCGCGTGGTATCTCTGAACGGAACTGGACACCCAGAGAAAACTCATGCAGGTCAAGTGGAGAACGTACAAACACCGCACCGACAAGCACCCCATAGTCACCATGCTCTCGATGGTGCAGCGGTAGAGGTTCACCAGAATCTGAGGAGACAGATAGACCTTCTTCAGCCTCCTCAGGAAGAAGAGACGCTGGTGAGCCTTCTTGACCAGAGTTGAGGTATTGTGGGTCCAAGAGAGGTCATCGGAGATGTTGACCCCCAGGAACCTGAAGCTGGAAACACGTTCCACCTCCGTCCCGTTAATGTGGATGGGGGTGTACGTGCCGCCCCTAGACTTCCTGAAGTCTACAATGAGCTCCTTGGTCTTCTTGGAGTTAAGAGCCAGGTTGTTGTCAGCGCACCATGCTGCTAGGAGCTGGAACTCCTCCCTATAGGCCGACTCATCGTTGTTGCTGATGAAGCCAATCACCGTTATATCATCTGCATACTTGATGATGGTGTTAGTACCATGTACAGGTGTGCAGTCATAGGTGAAGAGGGAGTAGAGGAGGGGGCTCAGCACACAGCCCTGTGGAACCCCGGTGTTCAGGGTGAGGGTTGAAGAGGTGTGCTTGTCTAACCTCACAGACTGGGGTCTGTTGGCTAGAAAGTCCAGTATCCAGTTGCAGAGGGAGGGGTCGATGCCCAGGTCACCGAGTTTGGTGATCAGTTTAGAGGGTATAATGGTGTTGAATGCTGTGTCACGGTATGGTATGGCAACTGCTCTGTCTCCGACCGGAAAGCATTGCAGAGGGTGGTGAAAATTGCCCAACGCATCACCGGTTCCTCGCTCCCCTCCATTGAGTCTGTCCAAAGCAAGCGATGTCTGCGGAGGGCGCTCAGTATCGCCAAGGACTGCTCTCGCCCCAACCATGGACTGTTTACCCTCCTACCATCCGGGAGGCGCTACAGGTCTCTCCGTTGCCGGTCCAGCAGGTCCAGGAACAGCTTCTTCCCTGCGGCTGTTGCACTACTCAACACTGTACCTCGGTGACTGCCAATCACCCCCCCCCCCCCGGACACCCCTCCCACAGGAAAAACACTATGACTGTATGCATGTAAATAGATTTATTTATTGAAATCATATTCTATGTCGCTCTTCCAGGGAGATGCTAACTGCATTTCCTTGTCTCTGTACTGTACACTGACAATGACAATTAAAGTTGAATCTGAATCTGAATCTGAGGATCGAACCCGGGTCACTGGCGCTGTAAAGCATCAAATCTACCGTGGCGCCTCCGTGCAGCTCCAAAGCAGGCAAGCAGAGTGGGTCGGAGGGTGCGCATGGGATGCAAAAACGTGACGCAGGGCATCGATGGGCACAGATCACCGATCCTTGTGAACTCAGCCATTTCCTTGAATCAATGGGTTTCCACTCCATTAGCCTGCAGGTGGCATTGCGACTGCAGCCAGCTCTTTGAGCTGTTCAATGCCCGTAATCCTGGCAGGATTCGCAACATCCTTATTCTGCAGCGATCTTTACAGAACCACTTTAGCTGGGCAATGCAGTGCTCACAGAATAACCCAACAGAGGAAGATGCCTAGGAAAGAACTGCAGACGCTGGTTTAAATCGGAAGAGAAGACACACAATGCTGGAGTAACTCAGCGGGACAGGCAGC
Source organism: Leucoraja erinaceus (assembly GCF_028641065.1). Classification (NCBI taxonomy): domain Eukaryota; kingdom Metazoa; phylum Chordata; class Chondrichthyes; order Rajiformes; family Rajidae; genus Leucoraja; species Leucoraja erinaceus. The sequence continues at coordinate 40,625,249 of NC_073391.1, read as the reverse complement.
ATCTCTGCAGAGAAGGATTGCATGACGTTTTGGGTCGAGACCTTTCTTCAGACTGATGCTAAGGGAGTGGGCGGTACATAGGCAAGGAAGTGGTTAGATAAGGAAGTGTAAGGTGTGAACAACGGACAAAGGGAATGGAGATCAAGGGAAATGTAGAATAGATCATTGTTAGTTGGGAGAAGCTAACAACAGAGCAAACAGAGATAAAATGTAGCCGGAGATCTGGGAAGGGGGAGGGGATGGAGAGAGAGGGAAAGCAAGGGCTTCTTGAATTTAGAGAAGTCACTGCTCATACCACAAGCTGCACAAGCGAAATATGAGGTGCTGTCTGTGTGGAGTGCCTTCTATTTGCACTGGGCCTCACTCTGACAATGGAGGAGGCCCAGGGCAGAAAGGTCAGTGTGGGAATGGGAGGGGGAGTTAAAGTGCTGAACAAACGGGAGATCAGGTAGGTTCAGGCAGACTAAGTGGAGGTGTTCAGCGAAACGATTTGCCGATCCCGCGCTTGGTCTCGCCGAAATACAGGAGTCCACACCTGGAACAGCGGATACAGTAGATGAGGTTGTAGGAGATGCAAGTGAACCTCTGCCTCACCTTAAAGAGACTGTCGGGGTCCTTGGACGGAGTCGAGGGGGGGAGGAATAGTGACAGAGGAAAATGCCAATGGTGCCATCAATAATTCCAGTGGCCGGACTGAAGCCTGAACCCAGGACTAGATGAATAGTTATGTTCACCGACCTACGGACCGATCTCCTAAGTTGTATTATTGATAGTTTATCCTATTTTTCTAATTTCTTTCGTACCTTCTTTATTTTTCCTATCTATAAATATAAATAAATAATTAGAGGCAATGTTAATATGTAACCGATAAAGGAGGATCCCAGCTACTTTGGTAACTGGGTCCCTGCAAACCTGGATATTTAATGTGTAACCGCTAAACAAAGTCTGTATTGGTTTGGACTATGATATGCAGATATAACCATATAGTCATATAACAATTACAGCACGGAAACAGGCCATCCCGGCCCTACAAGTCCGTGCCGAACACATTTTTTTTCCCATTAGTCCCACCTGCCTGCACTCATACCATAACCCTCCATTCCCTTCTCATCCATATGCCTATTCAATTTAAATCCAGATGCCTCTAATAAAAAAAAAATAATAATAATAATTCCAGTGGCAATACGAGTCATTTCTTGCCATTCTGCAGCCCGTGTGTTGATGAGCTCCTAATGGAAGACACGGCCTATATAGGGTTTAGAGACAGAGCATGGAAACAGGCCGGTCAGCTCACCGAGTCCGCGCCGACCAACGAACACCTGTGTACTAGTTCCATCCTAGACATTTGGGAAAACTTACAGAAGCCAGGGATCAACCCATCCGTGCACGGACAGGTTTATCTCGTGGAACAGACCCTCTGGCTTACCGGGTCCGCACCGACCAGCGATCACCCGGACACGAACATTACCCCAGACACTCGGGACAATTTACAATTGACAGAATTTGCCCAAGCACAGCAATTCAAAGGCCGGCTACAAACTCAGCAGTAGAGTAGCTGCCTTACGCCTCCAGAGATCCCGGTTCGATCCTGACCACGGGTGCTGCCTGTACGCAGTCTGTACTTTCTCCCCGCAACCTGCGTGGGTTTTCCTCACGAGTCCCAGTTTCCTCCCATACTCCAAGGCCATGCAGGTTTGTAGGTTAATTGGCTTGGTAAAATTGTAAATTGTCCCTAGTGTGTGGATGATAGTGTCAATGTGTGGGGATCGCTGGTCGGCGAGGACTCAGAGGGCCGAAGGGCCTGTTTCCGCACTGTATCTCCAAACTAAACTAAACTAAAGAATTATTAAAGACACCATTGGCATCATCCTACACTGGCTCGTACCGTGAGAACCGCAGTACTTTGTTAAAGTGATATCAAGTTTGAAAAGTTTTGCACATTTTATGTACAAATTGTATACTCTGGAGTTTAGAAGGATGAGAGGAGATCTTATTGAAACATATAAGATTATTAAGGGTTTGGACAGGCTAGGGGCAGGAAACATGCTCCCGATGTTGGGGGAGTCCAGAACCAGGGGCCACAGTTTAAGAATAAGGAGTAAGCCATTTAGAAAGGAGACGAGGAAACAATTTTTCTCACAGAGAGTGGTGAGTCTGTGGAATTCTCTGCCTCAGAGGGTGGCGGAGGCCGGTTCTCTGGATACTTTCAAGAGAGAGCTAGATAGGGCTCTTAAAGATAGCGGAGTCAGAGGATATGAGGAAAAGGGCGGAACATTGGGGATGATCAGCCATGATCACATTGAACGGCGTTGCTGTACAACAACGTACCTCGGTGACTGCCAATCACCACCTTGATCCCGGCAGTTCCTCGGTCGCGAGTTTGAGTCTTCAATGCCGTTTTTTCTTGCAGAATAAATGTCTGTATGAAATGCAGTGTGTTGAATGAATTCCTGAATTTGTAAATGTGACCGCAGCATTGAATCACCTCTCGCACTCATGTCACCCTAGCGGGGCTACATGCCCTTAGGCGGCCTAGCTCGGGGATTCTTGAATCCCCGAGCTAGGTCGCGAGTTTGCGCCTCGATCCTGGCAGTTACTCGGTCACGAGTTTGAGTCTTCAATGTCGTTTTTTCTTGCAGAATAAATATTTGTATGAAATGCAGTGTAGGAGAGGTGTACTGACTGTGTGGGCAGAACTTTGGAAGTGATTGCCCACCAGTCTAAAAAGCCGCTGTGTCTCCCTGTCCCTGGCATAGCAGGGGGCGATCAAACAGCACAATACCCCCCTCCCCATCCAACTCCAGAGGAATCCTCTCCCCGATGGGCCGCTACGGCGACAAGTGGCAGTTCGCACACAGCCCGAGCTGCGCCACCCCAAGAACACCTTGCACACCATCAGCTTCTGCCCCTACGTGTTCCTCTGGAGTTGGAGTGGGGCTGGGCTGGAGTTGCTGCTGGCTGTGGGTCTCTGGGATCTCCGTGCTTGCAGTGGGCCTGGGGGTCGCTGTCCCGTTGGTCCTGACGTCTCCGGCCACCCCCCTGGACTGGAGCTGAGACTGGGAACTGTACTGCCCTTGCCCCCTCCCTCTGCAACTGCAAACAACCCCACTCTCCTGCAAGGGCGATACAGTTCCCGGAGGATAGCAGGTGTCCGGAGACGTCAGGACCAACAGGAACCCGCTCCCCGATGGGCCCCTACGACGCCCCGAGCTGCGCCCCGTCATCCGCAACCCAGGTTCCTCTGTAGTTGGAGCGGGGCTGGGCTGGGCTGCTGTTGGCTGTGGGTCTCTGGGATCTCCGTGCTTGCGGTGGGCCTGGTGGTCGACGTCCAATTGGTGCTGACGTCTCCGGTGACTGCACTGACCTGCTGGCTGCCTTCGCCGATGTGAAGACAGTGCAAAGCCCCCGCGCCGGTGCAATGAGCGGGGAGCTGGAGGGGGGAGGGATGGGGGTCACACACATGGCCGGGAAGCAGAGGGGTGTAGGTGGGGTGAAATTGAAGGGAGCGACAATCTGCTGCTGCCTGCACGCTGAGTTAGAAAGTTCCCACGCAAGACTCACGGTACACTGTGTATCGAGTCTACCGTGGGAACTTTTTAACTCAGTGGGCAGGCAGCAGCATATTGTCAATTATTAACCCTCCCGCGCAATATACCCTCACCTTCTCTTTTATGGATGGGGATTTAGTTCCCCTTTCTTCGAGGACCGACCGGAGGTTCCGCTGTCACCTCTGCGGGCCGCCCTCGGTGAACGTCCTGTCTCCCTGTCCCTGGGATAGTAGGGGGCGATCAAACAGCACAATACCCCCCTCCCCCTCCAACTCCAGAGGAATCCGCTCCCCGATGGGCCGCTACGGCGACAAGTGGCAGTTCGCCCACAGCCCAAGCTGCGCGACCCCAAGAACAAGACGTCCCTTGCACACCATCAGATTCTGCCCATACGGGGAGCGTGTTCCTCTGGAGTTGGAACGGGGCTGGGCTGGAGTTGCTGATCTGGGATCTCCGTGCTTGTAGTGGGCCTGGGGGTCGGTGTCCCGATGAGGGGCGCAGCTCGGGGAGCGGCTTCTGGTGGTTCTGACGTCTCCGGCCAGTTTGCAGTGTTCCTCTGGAGTTGGAGCGGGGCTGGGCTGCTGCTGGCTGTGGGTCTCTGGGATCTCCGTGCTTGCAGTGGGCCTGGGGGTCGGTGTCCCGTTGGTCCTGACGTCTCCGGTGACTGGCACTGTGCTGCTAGCATCGCGACGTGAATACAGTGCAAAGCCCCCGCGCCGGTGCAATGAGCGGGGAGCTGGAGAGGGGAGGGGTCACACACATGGCCAGGAAGCAGAGGGGTGTAGGTGGGGTGAAACTGAAGGGAGCGACAATCTGCTGCTAGCCCCTAGAGCTCTATCTAACTCTCTCTGAAATCCATCCAGTGACTTGGCCTCCACTGCCCTCTGTGGCAGGAAATTCCATAAATTCACAACTCTCTGGGTGAAAAAGTTTTTTCTCACCTCAGTCTTAAATGACCTCCCATTTATTCTAAGACTGTGGCCCCTGGTTCTGGACTCACCCCACATTGGGAACATTTTTCTTTCATCTAGCTTGTCCAGTCCTTTTATAATTTTATATGTTTCTATAAGATGCCCCCTCATCCTTCTAAACTCCAGTGAATACAAGCCTAGTCTTTTCAATCTTTCCTCATATGACAGTCCCACCATCCCAGGGACTGCAGAAGAACCTCTTTACTCCTATACTGAAATCCTCTCGTTATGAAGTCCTTGATTGTACTGCTTGCCTTGCCGAGGCAGCGTGAGGTGTAAATGGAGTCAATGGAAGGTAGGTTGGTTAGTGTGTGATGGTCTGGGCTGCGTCCACAATTCACTATGTAATTATTTTCCTTTTCAGAATGCCATTTAGTTTTAATAGATGCTCGTAATATCGGGTTATATTTATGCATGCAGCCAACAGTAGGGGAAACATTGATTCCTTATCTGATTCACTTAAAACAGCAGAGAGCACAGGTTTAGATCACCAACTGCCGTGCAATATATAATCTCAGTTTATTTCCATACTCCAACCTCTTCATCTGTTTTTCGGGGAGGGGGTGTTTAATCGAGCAGCGATGATTGCATTGTCCCCCCTGTATTTTATCCAAAAATAAGCATGCAAGATAAAAAATATATATCTTCATTGATCTGGGTTCATTGGAATAATGTGATGTTATGTAGACGCTGGGAACAGTATCAACAAAGGCGCATCTGGGCTCACGTTAAATCACAACGCAGTGGCATTAGCACTAGAAGGCACGACACATTTAGATGTTTGTGATTAATTCAGGAGGTTTTCTGCTGCCATTCTGCCATTTTCCACTGCAATTATACTTGGTTTAGAGATACAGCACAGAGACAGGCCCTTTGGCCCACCGAGTCCGCGCCGACAAGTGACCCCTGCACATTAACACAAACCTACTCTCACAATTTATACTCACAACAAGTATAGAAACCCAAGCCAAATAACCTAGAAACCTGTACGTCTTTGGAGCGTGGGAGGAAACCGAAGATCTCGGAGAAAACCCACGCGGTCACGGGGAGAACGTACAAACTCCGCAGGGACAAACACCCATGGTTGGGATCGTGCCCGGGTCTCTGGTGCTGTAGGCGCTGTCAGACAGCAACTCTACCGCTGCGCCACCGTGCCACCTGTATCTCTAAACTGAACTAAACTAAAACACTAGCACTAGCACTGTGCTATCTTCAGCTCACAAGTGGAACAAAACTGAAACATTCAGAACCGACTGCATCAACAGCAATTGGGGTCAAGGAAAGAGCGTTCACTTCGCGGCCCTGTTTGCACCAATCTTTCCACCACCACTCACAAGAAGCGACAAGACAGACACCATTGTATGCAGATGCCGAGACGTGTGCTCAGCTCTGGCTGAACAACTAATCTTGTGTGTGGACTCGATAAGAAGAACAGCAATTTGAAAAATAAAATACGGCTCAATGCTGATTTTTTTGAAGTTGAGCAAAATGAACTTATATGGATGGATTGTGAGGTAAAAAGAAAATGACATAAAATATGCGGCATATTAAATACTCATTTGATCCCACTGGTCTGTACCAATTCTAATGAGCCTTAACACAATGTGCTTTAACCAGATCTTTCTGACACCCAAAGTTAAATGCTGAGGAAATGTAGGAACTAGAAACTGAAGGGACACGGTGTGGCAGTGGTGGAGTAACTGCCTTCCAGCACCAGAGACCCGGGTTCAATCCTGACTACGGGTGCTGTCTATACTTAGTTTGCATGTTCTCCCAGTGACAGCTTGGATTTTCAACGGGAACTCCAGTTTCCTCTCACGTTCCACTCTCAAAGACGTGGGATTTTGCAGGGTGATTGGCTTCTGAAAATTGTCCCCAGAGTGTAGGATAGTGTACTGGTGATCTCTGGTTGGCACGGACTCGGTGGGCCGAAGAGGCTGTTTCCATGCTGCATCTCTGAACTAAAATGAACTGTGTAGGAAGGAACTGCAGATGCTGGTTTATACCGAAGATAGACACAAATAGTTGGAGTAACTCAGCGGGTCAGGCTGCATCTGTGGGGAAAAGGAAGAGGTGACATTTCGGCTCGAGATCCTTTTCGGACTGAGGCAGGGTTGAGAGAAAAGATAAGAGATACTTGAAGTATATAGTACAAAAGGTACATAGAACAAATGAATGAAATATATGCAAAAGAACAAATCAAGGCCAAAACTAAATGACAATATGGTACAATAGAACTTTATTTATCCCAGGAGGGAAATTGATCTGCCAACAGTCATAAAACACAAAATACATGAAACATTAAATTAAAGTGACGTGGAAAGGATTGGGGATGTGCAAAGATTGGGGAGGGGGTAGGGAGTGGAGTCAGTCTCAGTCTACCTCACAACAGATTGGGAGGAGTTGTACAGTTTGATAGCCACAGGGAAGAAGGGTCTCCTGTGGCATTCTGTGCTGCATCTTGGTGGAACCAGTCAGTTGCTGAAGGTTCTACTCATGTTGACCAGTGTGTCACGGAGGGGGTGAGCTGTATTGTCCAGGATGTTCTGCAGTTTGAGGAACATCCTCCCCTCCAAGACTGTAAATTGCTCGTTCTAAGCTCCCCCCCCCCAGTCTAGTTCCAGTCAAAAATCACTGAGTCAAGCCCTTGCACATCTAAACTTTATTTTGACAAAACACAATTACAGTTCCCACTAATGTACCTAACAACCATGGGTTCGATCCTTGTTTCTGCCTGATCAAGCCTTCTTCGCCTCGCTCAAACAGAGACACTACAGAAGGTCACACAGTCCGAAGCGCTCTCCCAGGAGATCGACACAGGACCTTGTGGTAGCAGACTTTTATAGGTCCCCAGACCTCCAGAGGCCGAACGGCATGGGGTGGTCTCTTTACAATCCAATTACAGATATCAATTATCCCTTACATGACAGACATTTCCCTAACCCAATAATAGTGGCCAATACCTTGTATTGTAACAGTGTTTCTCAGAGGAAACGAACATTGCAACAGGTGCCCTGATATGCAAAAAAAAAAACAGATGAGGCTCAATACTTAATCCAATCAACATCCAGTAAAGTAAAGCTTTGCAACATTATTTACAATATGTATGTCTGGTTTGCATTCATCCAATCCATTCTATGCATTTTGCACCTAATTGTCAGGGTCTGCAGATGTTCTCATCCCCTTCTTGCAGCTCTGATCTAGGCTCTAGACAAACTGGCACCACTCTTCAGCTTGTCCCATTTCTACAGAAATCACTTTCAAATTGACCAAATGGCCTAGCAGCCCCAAAGCCTTCACTCAATTTTAGTGCCCTGGCCTCTCCAATGTGGCCATGTTTAACAAGACCACCTCCCGTTAATCCAATTTCTGCTCCCAGGACAGAGACAGCCTTCCTCATGAGTTTGGTGATCTTATTGGTGTCCACGGCCTTCGCCCTGCTGCCCCAGCACACGACAGCGAAGAGGATGGTACTGGCTATCACCGATTGGTAGAACATCTGCAGCAACTTACTGTAAACGTTGAAGGAGCGGAGCTTTCTCAAAATGTACAGCCGGCTCTGTCCTTCTTGTGCAGGGCATCAGCGTTCTTGGACCAGTCCAGTTTGTTGTCCAGGTATCCTCCAAGGTATTTATACTCCTTGGTAAACTGCACAACGGGAAGGGGAGCTCTTAATTAAATAGGGACACCCCAATATTGAACACCAGTGGCTGTTATTCTGCCTGCCGCAAAGAAGATTATACTTAAACTTGCTTGTTAATATTGTACAACATGCTTTAAAACCTTTGTTACATACATGCGTTCACCCGGTGTGAACTTTTAATATCCCAGCTGTTATCAGTCATTTGATAGTCAAGTATTTTATGTCCTATATGAAGGCAAGAAGCCAACTTCGCCTTCACGTCAGTGACATCGGGACCTTGCCAGAAAATTCAATTATTACTTCCAGTTGTTCAGATGTTAGTTCAAGTGCATTTACTTCAAAATTGAATGGTCCTTGGAAACAGACTGTCATATTTTGCTGATATCAGACTGTGCTGCATCAATGGAACCTTACAATGAAGCCTTATGCACGCCACTATTAACCCCCTGTTCAACTGTGAAAACTTAATAACACGACTGGTGCAAATAAAGTGCAAACGAGAATAAACGTGGCTGGCACAATCATATTCTGACAATTAACAGCGCTGTTAGGGCGGCACGGTGGCGCAACGGTAGAGTCGCTGCCTCACAGCACCAGGCACCCGAGTTTGATCCTGACTATGGGTGCTTGTCTGTGCGGAGTTTGTACCTTCACCCTGTGACCTGTGTGGGTTTTCTCCGAGATCTCCGGTTTCCTCCCCCACTCCAAAGACGTACAGGTTTGCAGGCTAATTGGCTTGGCATCAATTGTCGCTAATGCGTGTAGGATAGTGTAAGTGTGCGGGGATCGCTGGTCAGTGCGGGCTCGGTGGGCCGAAGTTCCTGTTGTGTCCCGCGCTGTATCTCTCAACTAAACCAAACTAAACTAATGGTACTGGAACACATTGTCAGAACAATAGCATTGTGTTATAAAGGTTGTGCAAAGACTGTGCAATGCACTGGTCAGTAAACAGTGTTGGGTAATTTTTGTGAGTGATATGTCTGATAACCCTCCTGTTATTTGTGGTGCCTAGCTGGAAATGGTTTCGCAAATCAATTGCATGTCTCTGCACAAAATCGAGACCGTGGACATTATGAAGAACGCAGAAGGCTGAACATAATTTGGCGGGTACTTTAAATCTGAGTTGGGATGATGTCGCTGGAGTGATGTAAGATGCTGCAGATGTTCAATGAATCAGTGGTGACCAGTGCCATCTTCATCGCTGCCGTGCGCAGGGACGGCAGGGCAAAGGCCGCAGACGCCAACAGAATCGACAAGCTCATCGGGAAGGCTGGCTCCATCCTGGGAGTTGAGTTGGAGTCACTGGATGTGGCCTTGGAGGGGAGGATGCTCCTCAAACTGCGGAGCATCCTGGACAATACAGCTCACCCCCTCCATGACACGTTGGTCAACCTGAGGAGCACCTTCAGCAACAGACAGGTTCCACCAAGATGCAGCACAGAACGCCACAGGAGATCCTTCTTCCCTATGGCTATCAAACTGTACAACTCCTCCCCCTTCTGTCGTGGTTGCCAGGTTTTCAGGCGACTGCCGGCAACTTGACAGTCGCCAGCAGTCCGCTGAAAAATCATCTAAGTGGGACAGACCCATAAAGCAGCAAGTCTGCCACCGCGCCACTGTGTCATTTTTGTTTTGTTTTTAAGTGAATGTCACGGAAAATCGTTATTTTCGCTATGACAAACTTAAAATAGGTGGCATGGATTTCTGTGGAGGTTCGTCCACATGCGTCGGAGACCTTGGGAAATGATTTAATTGTTGCTCACACTTAATCTGTTGTCAGGGCTTTCTTAGTCCTTCCTCCGAAGTCATGTTGAATGTGTGAAAAGGTTTCCACAGAAATCTATCACCATGGAAACTCACTCAATGGTGTCTTCTCCAGACTATTTTTTTTAAATCTTTGCTCGAGCATCTTAGGCTAGATGTCCCCTATTTCCTGGTGGGTATTGGGGCAATTAGGCGCAAAGTTTATGAGTTTGTTGATTAACAATTCCTGTCTAATGCTGAAGATCTCACCAAGGAGGTTGAACATTTTCAGAAGGATGACAAGATTCACCCATACCACACAAAGAGCCCCATCTCTATGCGGGGGTACACAAAAATGCTGGAGAAACTCAGCGGGTGCAGCAGCATCTATGGAGCGAAGGAGATAGGTAACGTTTCGGGCCGAAACCCTTCTTCAGACATCTCTATGCGGTGTTCTTTTTAAACATAAATTACGTACATACTTGGGTGACACTGCCTCAAAGCGCCGGAGATCCAGGTTCAAATCCTGCCCTCGGGTACGATGTTTAGTTTAGTTTGGAGACACAGCGTGGAAACAGGCCCTTCGGCCCACCGAGCCTGCACCGACCAGCGATCCCCGCACATTAGCACCACCCTAAACACATACTAGGAGGGACAATTTATTATTACACCAAGCCAATTAACCTACAAACCAGTACGTCTTTGTAGTGTGGGGGGGGGGGGAAACCGAATATCTCGGAGAAAACCCACGGGGAGAACGTGCAATCTCCGTGCAGTGGGCACCCGTGGTCGGGATCGAACGCGGGACCCGGGCACTGTAAGGGAGCAACTCGACTGCTGCGCCTCCGTGCTGCCCATCAATCTGGGGAGAATTTGTGTGGAGAACCATCTGAATTCATGGGTTTCCTCCGGGTGCTCCAGTTTCCTCCCACTTCCTAAAGACATGCGGGCTGATAGGTTAATAGGCCACCATTAATAATTGTCCCTGGTACGTGGGCTTGCGGAAGAATCTGAGAGGTTGGGGTGGGGTGGGGGTGGGGGGTTGATCTGAAGGTGAGGATAAATAAAGAAGGGATTACTGAAGGATTGGCACCAAAATCAGCTTGGATTTAGTGGGCCGAATGGCACTTTTTCCCATGCTGCATCTCCCCGTGGCATTATGCCACTGTAGAATAATATGTGACTGAGTCTATACCACATGTTCATCAAAAGGCTTTCAAGAAACATCTGACAAAAGGGATGGCACGGTGGCCCAGCGATAGATTTGCTCCTTACAGCGCCAAGAGACCCAAGTTTGATCCTGGCTACGGGTGCTTGTCTGTACAGAGTTTGTACGTTGCCCCCATGACCTGTGTGGGTTTCCTCTGGGTACGAAAGAACTGCAAATGCCGGTTTAAATCGAAGGTTGACACAAAATGCTGGAGTAACAAGCAGCATCTCTGGAGAGAAGGGATCTCTGACGAAGGTTGTCAACCCGAAACATCACCCATTCCTTCTCTCCAGAGATGCTGCCTGTCCCCCCGCTGAGTTACTCCAGCATTTGTGTCTACCTTCGATTTAAACCAGCATCTGTTGTTCTTTCCTACACATGTCTGTCTTTTAGTTTAGTTTAAAGTTTAGAGACACAGCGTAGGATTTTCTCCGGGTGATCTGGTTTCCATCCACACTTAAGCGACGTGCAGGTTTGTAGGTTAATTTGCTTGGTAACATTGTAAATTGTCCCTAGTGTGTGTAGGATAGCATTAGTGTACAGGTTGATCGTTGGTCGGCACGGACTCGATGGGCCAAAGGGCCTGTTTCAGTGCTGTATCTCTAAAGTCTAGCAATCAAATTCACGTAAACACAAAGAACTGCAGATGCTGAGTTTTTTTTTAAAGACACAAAGTGCTGGAGTAACTCAACAGTTCAGGCAGCATCTCATGAGAACATGGATAGGTGAGGTTTCAGGTCTGAATCATCGCCTATCCATGTTCCCCAGGGATGCTGCCTGACCCGCTGAGTTACTCCAGTGCTTTGTGTCTTCACGTTCACATCCATCGCTGTCACGCTGACATGCAGATTGTGCAGAGGGACCACACAATGTTCCCATGGAAAAGCCACAGCACGAGAGGGCAATCATCCGACTGCGAATCAGCGAAACGAGAATGAAGAAAAAATCAAAACTTTGCTTTCAAGCTGCAGATTTTGAGAGTGAAATGTATTTGCTGTGACAGCTCAGACGCGTGGGTGCTCAGAGATCTCTCACGGGCTAGTAGCATTTTCTCACTCGTCTCCTTCAAGTGTCAATATGCCCAGTTGACCAGAAAACAGAGATCATCGCACAAATCCACAAGGAGCCACTTCGGATATTCAATTACGGGACATAGAAACATATAAAAGCAGGAGTACGCCTTTCAGCCCTTCGAGCCAGCACCGCTATTCAATCAGTCTGAAGAAGGGTTTCGGCCCGAAACGTTGCCTATTTCCTTCGCTCCATAGATGCTGCTGCACCCGCTGAGTTTCTCCAGCTTTTCTGTGTAACCGCTATTCAATATGATCACGGCTGATCACCCAGAATCAGTACCGTGCTGCTGATTTCTCCCCATACCCCTTGATTCCATTAGCCCTGTGCTATATCTAACTCTCTCTTGAAAGCGCTATATCTAACTCTCTCCACTGCCTTCTGTGGTAGAGAATTCCCCAGATTCACAACTGTCTGGGTGAAACTGGATAGGACAGGTTTAGAGAGATATGGGCTAAACGCAGGCAGGTGGGACAAGTGTAGCTGGAACATAATGGACGGTGTGGGCATGTTGGGCCGAAGGGCCTGCTTCCACGCTGTATCACTCGATGACTATTGGACTCTATGTTAATAAAAGTGGATCAGGAATATTCAAAGTCATGGTTTGGAGAGATGAGTAACATGAAAAATATTGCTAGAAAAATGTGTGCTCTAATCGGACAAATTCACAAGGATGCACTTTGGATTTCAATTTGTGGACAACGTCTGACTCCTGATATATGCAAAACTCCATGTATAACTACAGCTAGGAATTTTACTATCTAACTGCGGGGTCTCTTGGACAATACAGCTCACCCCCTCCATGACACATTGGTCAACCTGAGGAGCACCTTCAGCAACAGACTGGTTCCACCAAGATGCAGAACAGAACGCCACAGGAGATCCTTCTTCCCTATGGCTATCAAACTGTACAATTCCTTCCCATTCCGTCGTGGGGCAGACTGACTTCTCCCCCCCTCCCTCCCCAATCTTTGCAATTCCCCAATCCTAACACCGTCACTTTCAAGGTAGACAAAAGTGCTGGAGAAACTCAGCGTGTGAGACAGCATCTATGGAGCGAAGGAAATAGGCAACATTTCGGGTCGAGACCCTTCTTTAGACTGTATCTTGTTCAGACATGTATCTTGTGTTTTATGACTGTTGGCAGATCAATATACCTCCAGGGATAAATAAAGTTCTTTCGTATCATATCCAATCATTAAGACTAAGAACAGAAAATGCTGGGGATAACAGGTTTGGCAACGCTCCAGTTAATGTTTCATATCGAAAATTGTACTTTTGTCACAATATTACTCAAACAAAATGTCTGTCTTTTTAAGAAGGGTCTCGACCTGAAACATCTCCCATTCCTTCTCTCCAGGGATGCTGTCTGTCCCGCTGAGTTACTCCAGCATTGTGTGTCTGTCTTCGATTTAAACCAGCATCCGCAGTTCTTTCCTACACGTCTGTCTTTTAGTTTAGTTTTAAGTTTAGAGACACAGCGCAGAAACAGGCCCTTTGGCCCACCGAGTCCGTGCCGACCAGCGATCCCCGCTCATTAACACGATCCTACACGCACTAGGGACAATTTGACATTTTTTTATATACCAAGCCAATTAATCTACAAACCTGGATGTCTTTCGTGTGTGGGAAGGAATCCGAAGATCTCGGAGAAAACCCACACAGGTCATGGGGAGAACGTGCAAACTCTGCACGGTCAGCACACGTGGTCGGGATCGGACCCGGGTTCCTGGTGCTGAAAGTGCTGTAAGGCAGCAACTCTACCGCTGCGCCACCATGCCGCCCAATCTGTCATTGAGTTCATTGATATATCCATCTCGTTATAACCTGATGGTATGTTCTGACGTTAGGCTTTTAAATGAAATGGAAGTGGATAGGTGCTATTGTGCGACCAGGGATACTTGCATGCAGAAACTCAGCAAAGCCTAGAGCAGATGAGATCCAATTATGATACCACTCGCCAGCCACTGAATAGTAACATAACGGAAGATAGACACAAAATGTTGGAGTAACTCAGCGGGACAGGCAGCATCTCTGGAGAGAAGGAATGGGTGATATAACGGGTCGAGATCCTTCTTCAGACTGATGTCGGGGGAGGGTGATACATAGATAAGAAAGTGTAAGGTGTGAAAACAGGGGCAAGGGGAATGGAGATCAAGGAAAATGTAGAATAGATCATTGTTGGCTGGGAGAAGGTAAGAACAAAGCAAACGGAGATAAAATGTAGTCGGAAACAGACAGACTGGTTGGAGAACTGGGAAGCGTTGGAGAGAGAGCGACAGCAAGGGTTACTTGAAGTTGAAGTTACTTGAAGTCAATCTTCAGAAACATAATGGACCTGAACACTTATTTGTCAGATTACATTTTTAATGGCTTTCGAGCGTTGAAAGGTTGCACAACCTTGGGCTAAAAATAAAGTGGTTCTGCTAATGCTCAGAGCAGAGTTCCATTGCTCATGCCACTGTCATCAGGCACAAGGTCCTAGATCACAACAGCGCTGGTCTCTCAGGCACACAATGCAGTTGCAGGGTGACCTCAACAGTGTTTGCACCAGGTTACCAGGACGGACGGGGTTAACTCAGGGACTATCACAACGTTTTAGAAACATTTAGACAGGTACATGGATTGGACCGGTTTAAAGGGGAATAGGCCAATTGCAAGCTGGTGGGACTAGTGTAGGTGGGACATGTTGGCCGGTGTGGGCAAGTTTTGGCCGAAGGGCCTGTTTCCACTCTAACACCAGCGAAGCACGTAACAGCCTCGTACACTCAACTAATTCTGATGGAAATTCTGCTCTTGCCATTTGTTCCACTTCATGTCCGTCGTGTGGTTTTGTTTCTTCACATGAACCATGGCCATTTTCTCCTGACATTAAATCTTTTGTGTGCCCTCCAATCTCAGACATGTCCTGACCCTCTGCACCCGCATCTGAAAGCTTCTGATGAAAGGCCGTCGACCTGTAATTTCTGACGGTCAGTCCCGCCACGGACCCTCTGCAGCCTGCCAATGTTCTCGTGTGGGCACAGAATGCTGGAGTAACTCAGCGGGACAGGCAGCATCTCTGGAGAGAAGGAATGGGCGACGTTTCAGGTCGAGACCCTTCTTCGGACTGATGTCAGGGGAGAGGGAGATGCATCGAGAAAGAAGTGTAAGTGAATATAGGATAAAAGGAAACAAACGTGGCTGGGGTAGCGAGTATTTTTGTTTTAAATCCGGTCTCCAACTTCCATACAATTTCACTCCTGTTAGATTGTTGCACAAGTAGCAATATAACAATTTTCACTCCTCAAATGAATGTAAGGCAGCACAGTGGCAGAGCTAGTAGAACTGCTACCCTCACAGCACCAGTCTACACAGTGAATGGCAGGGCTCTGGTGAGTGTTGTAGTTCCTCCTCACCTCCTTTCTGAAAGAGCACTCTTTAATTCTGAGGCTATGACCTCTGGTCCTGGACACTCCCACCAGTGGAAACATCCTTTCCACATCCACTCTATCGATGCCTTTCATTATTCTGTAAGTTTCAATGAAGTTCCCCCCCCCCCCCCCCCCCCCCCTCAACAGTCTAAACTCCAGCGAGTACAGGCCCAGTGCTGGCAAGCGCCCCTCATATGCTAACATTCTTGTGAACCTCCTATGGACCCTCTCTAGAGCCAACACATCCTTCCGCAGATATGGGGCCCAAATTTGCTCGTAGTACTCCAAAAGCGGCCTTACTGTCGGCCATGATTCACATCTCAAGAGGGGCGTCGCAGCGCAGCGGTAGAATTGCCACCTTCCTGCATAAACGGTGGTGCCGTTGGCGAGTTGCACCAAGTCTGGCAGCCAGGGCAATTCGTGAATCAGGCTAAAAACCCGAGCTCCGGACGTCCCGATGAGGTTGAGTTCAGCCACCTCACCCGACATAGAAACATAGAAACATAGAAATTAGGTGCAGGAGTAGGCCATTCGGCCCTTCGAGCCTGCACCGCCATTCAATATGATCATGGCTGATCATCCAACTCAGTATCCCGTACCTGCCTTCTCTCCATACCCTCTGATCCCTTTAGCCACAAGGGCCACATCTAACTCCCTCTTAAATATAGCCCATGGACGGGACTTCCAAACATCCATACCGCTGAGTTCCCGTCACCATTGCCCAATTGTACCAAGTCTGGCCGCGGAAGTACCGATGAGCTTAACCTATGAGTTTAACTTAACTAATGTTACCCAGCCCGTGGCGGCACGGTAGAGTTGCTGCCTCACAGCGCCAGAGATCCGGGTTCGATCCTGACAACAGGTGCTGCCTGTACGGAGTTTGTACCTTCTCCCCGTGGCCTGCTTGGGTTACCTCCAGGTACTCCGGTTCCCTCCTACATTCTGAAGGCGTGCATGTCTGTAGGTTAATTAGCTTCTGTCAATTATACCCAGTGTGTAGGATCGTGCGAATGTAAGGGGCGATTGTTGGTCGGCGCGGACTCGGTGGGCCGACAGGCCCGTTTTCGCGCTGTTTCACTAAATTAAGAGCGCATGCTACAGTGTGCTATGTGTCCAGATGAAGGATCAGCAGAAGAAATTATCCAGCATCAGTAAGCAGCCCAAGTAAATCCCTGCGCAGTTGTTCATCTTATTTCTTTTCTGTGCATCACAACTACAAATCAGGTTTATTGGTCAGGCCCTTCAAAATTGTTTTGAGGGATTGCAGAGAAGGAAGGAAAACACTATAAGAAAGATCAACCAGCTTATCTCCCAGAGTTATAAATCATTTGGTTTTTAATAAGCAAAAACACAAACATGTAGAATCTTATGGTTGGGTTGTTGTTCATTATTCCTGTGATATTTTCCCAACAATTTATACCACTTTTTTACACCACAAGGGACTTTCCCACTTGGTGATTTTTCCCAGCGACTATCGGCATCATTGACTGAGGTACCAGGTCACCGAAACATTTGTGGCGTGATGCGAGGGTGACGAGGCATGACGACGTTTTTTTTCAAGTGTCGCAACATTTTTCTTGTCGCCGCTGGATTTTGAAATGTTAAAATCTTTTGGCGGCACTGATATGATGCCGGCAGTCGCAGAAAAAAAATCTCCAAGTGGGACAGGCCCCTTACTCTTCATATGTCCCGCGATGGAACAATGGAATTCTGAATTGTAGCAGCAAGTGTTGCCCCTTCCATGGGCGGCCATGGTGGCGCAGCGGTAGAGTTGCTGCCTTACAGTGCTTGCAGCGCCGGAGATCCTGGTTCGATCCCGACCACGGGTGCCGTCTATACGGAGGTTTGTACGTTCTCCCTGTGACCCATGTGAGTTTTCTCCGAGAACTTTGGGTTCCTCACACACTCTGAAGACGTACATGTTTGTAGGTTAATTGGCTTGGTGTCTAAAAAAATATATAGCTCCAATTCTATCTCACACACCAGGGACAATTTAGACAAAGAAGCCAATTAATCTGCAGACTCGCACGTCATTGGAATGTGGGAGGAAACAGAGGCAGCCGGAGTAAACCCCTACAGTCACGGGGAGAACGTACAAACTCTGAACAGCCAACACCCGTAGTCAGGATCAAAACCAGGTCTCTGTTGCTGTAACTCTACCACTGCACCACTGTGCTGAATCGATAACACAACAAACAACCATTTAAAGAAGTTCAATCAATAAAAAAACCCCAATGAGATGCAAAAACAAAACAAAGCCTAAAGTCCCCGGTGCAACCTAGGCAGGTTGTGGTTTGGTTGGAGTTGTAGTGTTCAATTGAAACCAATTTCCACCAATAGAATTTCCACCAAGTTGCAAGAAATATCACCATGGTAAGTAGACACGACATGCTGGAGTAACTCAGCGGGTTAGGCAGCATCTCTCGAGAAAAAGGAAGGGTGACGTTTCGGGTCGGAAACCCTTCTTCAGATTTCCTCGCGCACTCAGAAGACGTACAGGTTCGTAGGTTAATTGGCTTGATAAATTTATAACTTGTCCCTAGTGTGTATAGCGCAGTGTTAATCTACAGGGATCACTGGTCGGTGTTAACCTTGGTAAAATCATATATCGTCCCCAATGTGTAGAATGGTACAAGTGTGTGGGGATCGCTGGTCAGCATGGACCCGGTGGGCCGAAGGGCCTGTTTCCACGCTGTATCTCTAAACTAAGCCATTTTAAACTAAAGTTCAGAGAATTTAGAGACACACGCCGACCAGCGATCACCCCGCACACCAACACAATCCCACACGCTAGGGACAATATGCAATTGAGAAATTGTGATTTTTTTTTGGCAATTTTGTACACCAGAGTGTCGCTGAATATATTTTAAAAATATGAAATGGGTAGAGTGTTGCACTCTAAACTAAACATCAGTGTTTCAAGCTGGCAGGGCTTCCCTGCTTTTGTTTAGGTTTAGGTTTACTATTGTCACATGTACCGAGGCACAGTGAGAACCTTCTTCCCCCTGCCATCCAAGCTGATCGGGTAAACTATACAAGGTAAGGTGGGCAAAGTTGCTGGAGAAACTCAGCGGGTGAGGCAGCATCTATGGAGCAAAGGAATGGGTGACGTTTCTGGTCGAGATACTTCTTCAGACTGATGAGGGGATTGGGGGATGGGGGGGGGGGAGAAGAAGAAAGGAAGAGGCGGAGACAATAGGCCGTGGGAGAGCTGGGAAGGGGAGGGGAAAGAGGGAGAAAGCAAGGACTACCTGAAATTAGAGAAATCAATGTACATATTTCGCTTGGGTGTAAACTACCCAAGCAAAATATGAGCTGCATTCGGGAAGAAGGTACAGGAGCTTGAAAACTGTAATGTCCAGGTACAGCTTCTTCCCTATAGATCAATATATATAGATCAATATTAAATAATCCTTACTTTCTTCTGGTGATATAGACCGGTGAGCATCTAAAGATTGAACTTATTTTCTCTCTCGTTTATAACAGCGTGCTATGTTTACATATTCTGTTGTACTGCTGCAAGTGAGAATTTCATTGTTCTATCTGGGACACATGACAATAAAACACTCTTGACTCTCGCCCCAATTAGTTGACGTCCCTACAAGGTAACGTTGAGCTTCGAGTGTGACAATGATCAGATTCCCCCAAGTCCTGCAGCGTTCAACCCACTCATTTAAACAAGTTTCTGCTTTTCTATTCTTCCCATCACAATGGATTAGATGTTCAAGGTTCAAGGTGCAAGTTTATTTGTCAATTGAAGTGGCATACTCAATTAACCTCTTCAGAGGTCCTCTCCAGATTTCTTCACCGGCCAGTTTTGTGCTCCTCACAACTTATCAACCCTTCTCATTCTACACCGTCAGCAGATCTGGCTCCAATAGACTTGATTGTTTCATCTGACTCATTGATGTGTACGGTTGATAATCGAGCCTCCGACAGCAAACCACTTACCGCAGCTTGCCAACCTGAGAATGACCTCATTATCTGAAGAGGAGTCTGAAGAAGGGTCTCGACCCAAAACGTCACCCATTCCTTCTATCAGCTGATGCTGCCTGTCCTGCTGAGTTGCCGCAGCATTTTGTGTCTGTCTACCCTGGAAGTTAATTAATTTCCGATCAAACAGTGTCACTCCCAGCCCAGGGTCAGTCCAGCTGCCCTGAGAGGAAAGAGAACAAATGTGTTTTTTTAGCGAAATGTATATTAACAACCATAAGACAATTCTGACCAAGCAGGTCACCTGTCCGAAGAAAGGTCTTGAGCCGAAACTTCATCCATTCCTTCTCTCCAGAGATGGTGCCTGTCCCGCTGAGTTAAGGGCCTGTCCCACGAGCATGCGACTCCATGCGGCAAGCGCGACCTAAAGGGCCGGTCCCACCAGCATGCGAACTGACTGCATGCGGCAAGCACGACCTAACGTGGTCACTTGAGCCGTACGGCCTCGCGGGGCTGGTCCCACTTCGATCGCCGGAGCCGTATGGAGTTGTGCGGAGCTGGTCCCGACATCGTACGCGGGGGGCTCCGAAAAACTGACCGTGTTCAAAAACTCTGCGCGGCAACGACCTGCCGGCCCGCAGCCGCCTCGACGCCATACGCACCGCGGCCCCCGCTTCTGATTTGGTCGCGCTTGCCGCATGCAGGCGCATGCTGGTGGAACCGGCCCTTTAGGTCGCGCTTGCCGCATGGAGTCGCATGCTCGTGGGACAGGCCCTTTAATCCAGCATTTTGTGTTTATCTTGACTCAGTTTTCACGTAGTTGGTCAATCGTCTAAACATATTACCCCTTCAAGTCTTTTAGTTTAGTTTTTAGTTTTAGAGATACAGCGCAGAAACAGGCCCCTCGGCCCACTGAGTCAACACTGGTCAGCGATCCCCGCGCATTAAAGGGCCTGTGCCAATTTCACGACCTAATTCATTAACTTTTTTATTCGTGGACATTTTTCATCATTTTTCATGTTGATAAAACGCCCCAACTTCGCATGCTCTGTGACTCTGCCCGGCTCAGCCTGTGGACTCAGGAGCTGCAGACTCCGGCAGCGGGAGGCGGCTGATCAGGAGGTCCGGACCGCTGAGGAGGACGATGCTCACCGTCGGGGTTCGGCGTCGGCGTTCCACCAGCCCGGCGTGAGGGCCTGAACATCGGGCCACCCGGGGGCGGCGACTGCCGGTGCTCGGAAGGCCCCGACCACGGATGAACACGGAGGGGAGGCTGGCTGGACTATGGTGCCATCCTCACCTTGGTGCCATTTATGTTATGTTGTGTCATGGACTTTCTGTGTTTGTGCTTTTTTTAAATTCAATTTCAATTTTATTTTTAATATGTTTTATTATTTATTTATTATTTATTTATTTTTTTGTGATTTTTTTTTTTATGATACTGCCTGTAAGGGAAATTCATTTTGTTGTCTCAAATTGAGACAATGACAATAAATTTCAATACAATACAATACAAAGAAGGGCCGAATGGCCTCATCATGCACCTATTTTCTATGTTTCTATAACCGGTCACTGGGCATTCAAATGAAATGTGTTCTCTTCACCAGATTCAATCATCTGAGCTGCATCGACCCACATTGTCCAGCTTCACATTTTAAACTCAAACATTCTTGGAAGGGATGACATGTTATTGGGGATTTCATGGTAAAATCTAACCCCATTCTACTGCCTTTTCCCCATAACCACTGACACCCGTACTAATCAAGAATCTGCCTATCTTTGCCTTAAATATATCCACTGACTCGGCCTCCAAAGCCTTCTGTGGCAAATAATCCCACCGATTCACCACCCACCGACTGAAGAAATTCCTCCCCATCTCCTTCCTGAAAGGAACGTCCTTTAATTATGAGGCTATGACCTCTGGTCCTGGACTCTCCCACTAGTGGAAACATCCTCTCCAAATCCACTATATCCAAGCCTTTCATTATAGACAATAGACAATAGGTGCAGGAGTAGTCCATTCGGCCCTTCGAGCCAGCACCGCCATTCAATGTGATTATGGCTGATCATCCACAATCAGTACTCCGTTCCAGCCTTCTCCCCATATCCCCTGACTACGCTATCTTTAAAAGCCCCATCCAGGTCTCTCTTGAAAGTATCCAGAGAACTGGCCTCCACTGCCCAGAGAATTCCACAGACTCACAACTCATCTGGTAGGTTTCAGTAAGGTTCCCCCTTATTCTTCTAAACTCCAGCGAGTCCAGGCCCAGTGCTGTCAAATGCTCATCATATGCTAACCCACTCTTTCCTGGGATCATTCTTGTAAAACTACTCTGGACCCTCTCCAGAGCCAGCACATCCTTCCTCAGATATGGTGCCCAAATTTGCTCACAATACCCCAAATGAGGCCCGACCTGCGCCTTATAGAGCCTCAGCTTTACAACCCTGTTGTTGTATTCTAGCCCTCTCAAAATAAATGCTAGCATTGCATGTGCCACTATTAAATACAAGTGTTAAATACAAGTATTGCTTGTGTTCGCCTGCTCTCACTCGATGGGAATTAACACAAAATCAGTGCCTGTGTTTACGCTGCAGAGAAGCGTCTTTTAAACACAGACATTGTCACTGCGCTACAATCATTTTGAGTTTGCATTTCCTGTTTTCGCCAGCGAGCCAGGGCGAAATTGACCATGGGAAAAAGTGTGGGGAAAAATAACAATCATTATCTATATTAGGCTGCCACAAATGACTGACAGTGGACAGGACGATTGCAGAGGCGAAGCAATATATAGTCTGTGAACAGCAACAGGAGCAAATGGTGATATAATTGAGTGCTATCTTTTAGCAGCAGATCTGGCTCGCTGCAAAATGGCACAGCACCCGACTGCATACACACTGATAAAACATCGCACATGATGTCAGTTGTCACTAAACCATCTACTCGAGAAACCTGAGGATTCAGTAATTGTATTTAACCTAAGCCTGCTGTCATAAGCTTGTTAATACAACGGTGTTGTCTTTGCACATGCAGCCTCTTCGATTAGCTCGCACTAAACGTCCTTCCCTTCACAATGCATCTGTGGCCGGCTCGACTGTAACCATGTATTGTCTTCCCGCTGACTGGTTAGCATGCAACGTAAGATTTTCACTGTACCTCGGCACACGTGACAATAAACAAACCTATACTAACTGTAGATTGGTCGGCGCGGCCTGTGGACTTTGGGAGCCGTGAACTCCGGTAGGAAGTGGCCGGCTCAGAGCTCCAAGCCGCTGAGGTTGTTCTCCTGGTCCGACGTCCAGTGACGGACTGGCCAGGGTGTCAGCTTGCCCGATGGCAGGTGGGCCCCTGATGAAGTGGGCCCCCTATATCAAGTGGGCCCCTGATGAAGTGGGCCCCCTATATCAAGTGGGCCCCTGATGAAGTGGGCCCCCTTTGTCTCCTGGCAACCAATATTTTTCGACCCAGTCCGCCACTGCTGACGTCGGAGTTCCATCATCCCGGCGAGCGGGCCTGAACATCGGGCCGCCCGTAGCTGCGACTGCGGAGGGCTCAGGAGTCTCCGCCCACGGGTGAACATCAAAGATCATCAGAGGAAGATGACTGAACTTTTTGTGCCTTCCCTCACAGTGGGAAACTTTGATTCTGCTGTGTGGGGAAGTTTTATGTTGGAGTCTCTAGTGTGTTGTGTTCTTCTTTTATTCCTATGGCGGTATGGTGATCACACATTTCACTGTACCAATTGGTACATGCGACTAATAAATGTAACTTGTATCTTATCTTGATTAGTCTGTTTTCACTATAAATATATATATCACCACAGATTATGCATCCTACACATTCCTTATGTAGACCAGTCCAGATCTTCATCCCTACACTAGACACACTGGTCCTGTTAGTTTGTGCGTCTCTGTCTCTCAGTAGATTTGATGCAGACCGCGGGGACAAAAGCATGTTATGTTCCCTCCGCTTGTACTGTAATAAATGCTATGAGTTATAACCGCTGTGTGTGGGTCTCATCATTCAACACTAACTAACTAGCAACTGCGTGGTAGGCAGAGATCATAATGCTTTGCGAAGGATCGCTTTACAGGTACATTTAATTTCATATGAGACAATATCCAATTATATTTTCACTTTGACTAATCTTTATAAAGTGGGTTACAGGACGGCACGGTGGTGCAGCAGTAGAGATGCTGCCTTAGAGCGCCAGAGACACGGATTTGATCTTGACTATGGGTGTTGTCTGTACAGTGTTAGAACGATCTACTCGAGACCTGCGTGGGTTTTCTCCAGAAGCTCTGGTTTCCTTCCACACTCCAAAGACGTGCAGGATTGTAGGTTAATTGGCGGTATAAATCTTGGCTTGGCGGTGTAGGGTGGTGTTAATGTGTGAGGATCGCTGGTCGGTGTAGACTCGGTTAGCCGTACGACCTGTTTCCCTGCTGTATCTCTAAACTAAACTAAAATCAATTCCTTTTTGGGACAGAGAAAGTAAGAACTTCGTCTGAAGTTTACTGAAGGACTAACTCAATATGACCACTGTAGGATGAGTGCAAAGGTGAAAACGAAATTTGCTTGGGCAGTGGTATGAATATTGATTTCTCTAACTTCAGGTACCCCTGACATTCCCTCTCTCCCTATCCCTCCCCGTTCCCAACCCAAGTCACACTAGCTTCTCGTTTTCACCCAACAAACAGCAAACAATGGCCTGTTTCCTTTACCATCATTACTTTTTTTGCATATCTTTCGATCATTGTTCTTTATCACTCGAAATCATCGTATATATCTCCTTTTCCCTTACCCCTAACCAGTCTGAAGAAAGGTCTCGACCCGAAAAACATCACCCATTCCTTCTCTTCAGAAATGCTGCCTGTCCCACTGAGTTACTCCAGCTTTGTGTGTCTGTTTTCGGTTTAAACCAGCATCTGCAGTTTCTTCCGGCACACTTATGCAGATGTTTTTTGGGCAGTTTAACCATAATTTCAGTAGAACTCCAGGGATGGCTCGTGTACTTTTACCTGCAAAGTATAACGCGTTCAATTATCCCCGCAGGAGGTGAAGCAGTCGATAAACAACATGCGCCACGTCTCCACGTACGTGGCCTCCCGCTAGCTCTTCGATACCGAGCAAATGAATTCAAGTTGAGACAACATTAAAAAAAAAAGCAGAGATTTGCATTGAATCGGAATTAGGAGGCACAAATGCTGAAATTACTGGTTCCCCCAGCTGCTAGAAAATCTGGCAAGTTTACTTCTGTTTACTGTCGTTCTTATAACACACAGCAGGCACAACTATATAAGAACCAGCCTTGCACTATTATCCTTATGCGTAGGAAGGAACTGCAGATACTGGTTTAAACCGAAGACAGACACAAAATGCTGGAGTAACCCAGCGGGACAGGCAGCATCTCTGGAGAGAAGGAATGGGTGATGTTTAGGGTCGAGACCCTTCTCCAGACCTTATGTGGTACCGACGCACACATAACAAAAAAATTTGAACTGTCAAGTGATTTTACATTCTCTCATCAATTTTCATATTAAAATAGACCCAACGCTAATATGAAATATGTCAAATTTTATAGGCAGACCGATACCAATAAAAAATTGACAATGTTTGACTAATATTAAATTACCCTTTGGTTACCTTTGATAATATACCACCTCCCTAATATTGTGAATACTGCAAATTATTTTTAAATAGATTTAATACTGTGGCAGTTCTCACAGGATTCGACATAGTTGATTAGTTATTTATGATGCTTCAATATCTGCTTTGTTACTAATAGTGGAATTATGTACTTGTAATATACAGTAGAACATGGCACTACTTTCCAATTTAGTTCCTAAGGCTAAGTCCAATCAATTCCTGCAAGAGCCCTTGATAAAGTTGGAAAAATATGTTATTTCTTAAGTTAGTATAATTTAAAGTGTTGACAGACAGTCTGAAGAAGGGGTAACAACCCAAAACTTCACACATACTTTGTCTCCAGAGGTGTTGCCTGATACCCTGAGTTACTCCAGAATTGTGTGTCTATCTTCTATATAAACCTGCATCTGTAGTCCCTTCCTACATATGATTTGGTCATAAGGGATAGGAGTAGAATTAGGCCATTTGGCCCATCAAGTCTACTCCACCATTCAATCATGGCTGATCTATCTCCCCCTCCTAACCCCCCATTCTCCTGCTATCTCCCCATAACCTCTGACACCCATACTATCTCTGCCTTAAAAATATCCACTGACTTGGCCTCCACAGACTTCTGTGGCAAAGAATTCCACAGATTCACCACAGAGACAAAATTGATTTCTCCTCATCTTCTTCCTAAAAGAACGTCCTTTAATTCTGAGGCTACAACCTCTAGTTCTACACCTCCCCACCAATGGAAACATCCTCTCCACATCCACTCTATCTAAGCCTTTCACTATTCCGTACATTTCAATGAGGGTCCCCCCCTTATTCTTCTAAACTCCAGCAAATATAGGCCCAGTACCGACAAACACTTATCATAGGTCTACTCATTCCTGGGATCATGACTGTAAACCTCCTCTGGACCCTCTCCAGAGCCAGCACATCCTTCCTCAGATATGGGGCTCAAAGGGAAGGGTACCAGATTTCTCACTATGACAATGTCCGCTGCCTCATTGTGAATATATTAAGTCTGAATTGATTGCAAATATACAAAGAAAAATGTATTCAACTAAAATAGATCTTACGTCACACTTATTCAGTGCTTGCCACTTACTGTTGAAAGGTGCAATAACATATGATGGAAAATGTTCAGCCTAGGAATTAAATCCATTTGCACCTGTTTTTCATGCAAAACAATTGGGCATGAGATTGATTTCTGTTTTTAGTTTTGGTTTTGGAGATACAACACAGAAACAGACCCTTCGGCCCACTGAGTCAGCGCCGTCCAGCGAACCCCACACACTAACACTATCCTATACACACTATGGACAATTAACAGCTTTATCAAGCCATTTTAGCCTACAAACCTGCAGGTCTTTAGAGTGTGGGATGGAACCAGTGCACCCGTTGTCAGGGTCGAACTTGAGTCTCTGGGACTGCAAGGCAGCAACTCTACCGCTGCGCCACCGTGCCGTTTGACTAATTTTAGAATGTGCTAGGTATCAGTTTTGAGAGAAATGCCCCTTCAGAAACTGGGCTGGGTTCCCCTGTGTGCAATTCTCGTTTGTATGCTTCACTTTTCCCCAGCATCAATTGCCCATCTAATGCTCTCGCAAGTAACACACAGCAGATTTTGTACCTTACCCGCAATTATTGGAGCTGAAGGTAGGCACAAAAATCTGGAGTAACTCAGTGGGTCGGGCAGCGTCTCTGGAGCAAAAAGGATGGGTGATGTTTTGGGTCGAGACCCTTCTTCAGACGGAGAGTCAGGGGAAAGGGAAAAAAGAGACGTGGGCGGTGATATATATAGAGAGATACCGAGCAAATAAATGAAAGATATGCAAAATTAACATTGATGATGGACACCCCATTGTGGGTTAGATGTAAACGAGTAATGCAGACGATGAAACTCACCAAGATGACAGTGAAACTAGTACAATGACTAGGGTGGGGCAGAGATGGGGAGAGAGGAAATGCAAGCGTTACCTGAAGTTAGAGAAATCAAAATCATACCGCTGGGGTGTAAGCTGCCCCATGGAAATATGAGGTGGTGTTCCTCCAATTTGCGTTTGGCATCACTGACAGTGGAGGAGGCCCAGGACAGAAAGGTCAGTATGGGAATGGGAAGGGGAGTTAAAATGTTTGGCAACCGGGAGATGGCGTGTGTCTTACTGATTGCTGCAAACGTCAACTTCTGCTGAACAGCCACAAAGAAAATACACAGGAACACATTTTGCTCTAATCCCCAGCGAGATGCCAATTAAAGATACTCCATTTTGACATCAATGCCTTGCATACAGAGTGCGGCAGACTCAGTTTCCAACACCGAGGATATTTGAAACTTCACTCCTGGCTGTGCCGGCACTGATAGCAGCTTTTGGATACCATGGGATGAGAGCTACAGGCTGCTAACTCTGCCCAGACGATCGTCATGCAACTCGCGGAGACTGGGAACCTGGTATTTTGTTTTACTTTCAAGAGTCAAGAGAGTTTATTGTCATATGTCCCAGATAGGACAATGAAATTCTTGCTTGCTGCAGCACAACAGAACATGTAAACATAATACAGAACAGGAGATAAAAGTTCAGTTTGTCTATATACCATCGACTATATATGTACACAATAAATAAACAAATAAAGTGCAATAGACTGTTATTGTTCAGAGCTTGGTTGATGTCGTATTTAGTAGCCTGATGGCTGTGGGGAAGAAGCTGTTCTTGAACCTGGATGTTCCAGATTTCAAGCTCCTGTACTTTCTTCCTGATGGCAACCGGGAGATCTTCAAGCTCCTGTACCTTCTTCCCGATAGCATTTTAGAGGTGTGGAAGCAGGGCCTTCGCCCCACCGAGTCTGCACCGTCCAGCGATCACCGCACACTAACGCTATCCTACACTCACACACACATGCGAGGGACAATATACATTTACACCAAGCCAATTAGCCTACGAAACTGTACGTCTTTGGAGTGTAGGAGGAAACCGAACATCTCGGAGAAAACCGACGCCGATCGCGGGGAGAACGTACAAGCTCCGTTCAGACAGTACTCGTAGTCAGGATCGTACCCGGGTCTCTGGCGCTGTAAGTCAGTGGCTCTACCGCTGTGCCACCGTGCAGTCAGCAGGCAGTCAAATGGGGCGTGAATCCCCACCTGGCCACGTATACACATACACACACATACATGCACGGACATACATGCGCACACACACACATTCACTCCTCACACACACAAACACACGCGCCCACTCAGTTCCAACGCACACACAAACACACACACATGCACTCACAGACTTACTCCCATACGCATGTAGATACACACATACACGCTCACACACACACTTATACAGACACACATTCACTCCTCACACACACACATACACGTGCACTCACTCAGTTCCAACACACATGCACGCTCACTCCCACACATATGCCCATACACGCATACATACGCGCACACTTCCACACACTTACAAACACCCGTACTCTCTCAGTTACTCACTCACCCACTCACACACTCACCCGCACACTCTCCACACAAACATGTGCACTCAGTCACTCATGCATACACTCACACTCACACACCCACTCTCACACTCACTCCACACACACAAACACGTGCACTCTCAGTTACACACACACACATACACTCACTCAGTTGCACACACACACAATCAGTAGTTGTTGAGAGGATGATTCAGTTGCCTGATAACCCAGTGTGCTTCTTGCATGCTGACACCAAGTCCGATCTGTCCCTTGCCAAGGGATTATCAGGTGGACAGAGGCAAAGATTCAAGGACGTGCTCAACACCTCCTCACAGAAATGTAACAATCCCCGACACTCCAGCCGATCTCTGGATCATGACCATTCACAAAGTGCAGGAGCAGAAGATAGATGGAAAATGCTGGTGTAACTCAGCGGGTCAGACAGCATCTGTGGAGAAAAGGAACTGGTGATATTTCGGGTCGACAGTCTGAAGAAGGGTCCCGACCCAAGGCGCCACCTACTCCTTTTTTCTAGGGATACTGCCTGAGCTGCTGAGTATCTCCTGCGTTCAGTGTCGATCTGGAGTGTAAACCAGCAATTGCAATCCTTCCTATACAGTGCAAGAACAGCATCTGCGATGAATGAATGAATACTTTACGAATGCTTTATTGTCACATATGACAAATTCTTTGCTTGCATACACAAGGTATGCGAATAGTCGCCACAAAGGGCACTGACAAAGTTACAACGTGGCCTGTCCTCGACCATCGGCGCCCTCACCGATCGCCGTCCGCAGGTCATCACGCGAATCCCCAGGGCCTGGGGGGGCCCCACGACCACGGTGTTCCACCCACATGCGGTTCCACTGACCCGACCGGCGAGACTCTACCGATCGGCGAGGCTCCACCGGCCGGTTCTCCGCGGACTCCTGCGAGGTGTCTGCCGCCTCGGCCTCCTGGGCAGCGGATACGTCGAGCTCACGTGTCGGGAGCTGACGGGAACACTCTGTAAACAGCGCTGGAAGTGCAGCACCTCACAATTCACCCACCCGCCTCCCCATTGCCCGCCATCTGGCCCATCTATGGAAGAGTGCGCTCCCAACATTGCCCCCACCATCTCCTCAGCGCCCACAAACTGGACGGGAAGTAATTTATCCGATATTAGTTTTCACTGGCACTTTATTGTCATGTGTACCAGAGTGCAGTGAAATTCATTTAGTTGCATACGGTTCAGTGACAATCCCACTCTACATCAGGCACCATCATACTGAGTGTTATTGTGCAAGACAGTATAACACTGATACCAAGGGACTCCCTGAGGGGCAAAAATTGAATATGTAAAGAGCAACTATCAATGCTGGTTTAAAGCGAAGATAGACAAAATGCTGGAGTAACTGAGCGGCTCAGGCAACATCTCTGGTGAAAAGGAATAGGTAGAATAGGGTCTCGACCCGAAACGTCACCTATTCCTTTTATCCAGAGATGTTGCCTGACCCGCTGAGTTACTGCAGCTTTTTGTATCTTATCTTAAAAAAAAAGGAATATATGCATTGTAAAGAGTTGAATTAAATTGAATTGAATTGAATACTTTAATGTCCGAGTCACAGTGAAATTCTTTGCTTCACGGTATGCAACTAGTCATCCATAAAGGCTGCTTACAATGTTACAAATACATCCCCCGCGCCAGTTAACCCTTTGCTGTTCCACATCCCCCACCCCAACCTCACGGGGGTCCCCGCACGCCGGGACCTCCTCTGTTCCTTCCCTCGTACCGAGCGCAGGTCCACCAGCGATTTTCCAGTTCCCTTCGTTTCGGACCCTTGTATGGGTTCTCCGTTGGCCCTCGGCGGGGCCTAGATACCGTCCTGCAAAGTCGGCTGCGGAAGTCGGCTATGGGGATGGATCTGCCGGCTGTGGCCAGGCCGGAGTTCCAGAGCCCCGGCCACAGGCTGCAGATTCGACCCTTCAATTGGCACTGAAGTCTCGATGGGGTTGAGATTTCCCGCTTCACCTGACCTAGGCGCTACATTTTTATTGGGTGGGGGGGGGGGCGGCGAAGGAGGGGGCTTATCTGGATTAAAGGAAGGCCCAGACCACAAGTAGCATGAAAATAGGTGGTGGACTTGAATCATCCAATTACATTAAAATAGTGCCATCTCTTAACCAGCAGACTGTCAATTGACATATCAAGGAGAAGCATTTACCATTATAGAAACATAGAAACATAGAAATTAGGTGCAGGAGTAGGCCATTCGGCCCTTCGAGCCTGCACCGCCATTCAATATGATCATGGGCTGATCATCCAACTCAGTATCCCGTACCTGCCTTCTCTCCATACCCCCTGATCCCCTTAGCCACAAGGGCCACATCTAACTCCCTCTTAAATATAGCCAATGAACTGGCCTCAACTACCCTCTGTGGCAGAGAGTTCCAGAGATTCACCACTCTCTGTGTGAAAAAAGTTCTTCTCATCTGTGCCAGTGGGGAGTTAATCTATAAAGTCAGTCTGGAAATGGATAGTACACACACAAAACCTCCCATTGGCCACCAAAAGCCGCTAACTCACAGAAATGACTTTTTCATTTCCCCTGGAAACAAGAATAATAGCCACTTAAACATTCTCCACCACGCACGTGAAATGATGAGGGACATGTACAACTGGCAGCTTTTCTAATGGGACTGTGCATGACACAAATAACAGCAATCTGAAAGTAATATATTTTGAATGAAGAAGGCGTGAGCAGTGTGGTGCAAAAGCACATCTTTTTCATGTACTTCACCGTCTTGTTTTTGTTTAATACAAGGGGGAATAATGAATGGAAAAAATACCAATAATGTCGTAATCATCACAGTGCAAGACTCAATTACACTTGCAGCAGCAAAGGAGATCTTGCAGGAATAGAGAGAGGTCTTGATCCGAAATGTCACCCATTTCTTCCCTCCAGAGATGCGGCCTGCCCCGCTGAGTTACACCAGCATTTTGTATCCATCTTCTTGCAGGGGAACAAGGTCTTGTGTTTAAGAGGGAACTGCAGATGCTGGAGAATCCAAGGTTACACAAAAAAGCTGGAGAAACTCAGCGGGTGCAGCAGCATCTATGGAGCGAAGGAAATAGGCAACGTTTCGGGCCTCCAGGGTTTCGGCCCGAAACGTTGCCTATTTCCTTCGCTCCATAGATGCTTGCACCCGCTGAATTTCATAAAGTGATAAAAGTCTCCATCTTAGTTGACACCTCTACGTTCTTTAAACTCGGCAATTCCGTGAGGTGTTTTGGAATTTCATAAAGTGATAAAGTCTCCATCTACACCTCACGCTGCCTCGGCAAGGCCAGCAGCATAATCGAAGACCAGTCTCGCCCCAGTTAATCCCTCTTCTCCCCTCTTCCACCAGGCAAGAGGCACAGAAGTGTGAAAACACTCTTACTCTTAACTCAAGTAAGTGTGCTGAAAACACACTTAACTCTATCCTACACACACTAGAGACAATTTACATTTACACCAAGCCAATTAACCTACAAACCTGTATGTCTACGAAGATCTCGGAGAAAACCCACGCAGGCCACGGGGAGAAAGTACAAACTCCGTACAGACAACACCCGTAGTCGGGATCGAACCCACGCCCTGGTTTGCAAGTGCTGTAAGGCAGCAGCTCTGCCGCTGCGCCACCGTGCCCCTCCTGTATCAGTGAAACTGCAATGTAATCATGTGTAGTCTTTTTGCAAAAGATAGTCACAAAGTGCTGGAGTAACTCAGCGGGTCAGGCAGCATCTCGGAAGATAAAGGTTTGGCGATATTTCGGGTCGGGTCCCTGCTTCCGAAGACCGGAAATACCGCCTATTCCTTTTTCTCCAGAGATACTGCCTGACCCGCTGAGTTATTCCAGCACTTTCTGTTTACCTTTTGATGTAAACCAGCATCTGCAGTTATTTGTTCCTACATTGTCGTTTCACTGCCTGCATAGCATGCAACAAACAAGGCTTTTCACTGCACCTTGGTACACCTGACCACAATAAACTAAACTAAACTAAACTCAGTTTTTAGTTTTAAGCTTTAGATATACAGCGTGGAAACAGG
The DNA here is from genome assembly GCF_028641065.1 of Leucoraja erinaceus. Lineage (NCBI taxonomy): Eukaryota > Metazoa > Chordata > Chondrichthyes > Rajiformes > Rajidae > Leucoraja > Leucoraja erinaceus. The sequence goes on along the minus strand of NC_073391.1, from coordinate 40,592,535 downwards.
CCCTTTGGTCCACCAAGTCCGTGCCGACCAGTGACCCTCGTACACTAGCACTATACTACACACTAGGGACAATTTACAATCTTTACCAAAGCTAATTAATCTACAAACCCGTACATTTTTGGAAAGTGTGAGGAAACTGGAGCACCCAGGGAAACCTATACGGTCGTGGGGAGAACATACAAACTCCGTGCAGGCAGCACTCATAGTCAGGATCAAACCTGGGTTTGTGGTGCTGGAAGGCGGCAACCCTACTGCTGCGTCACTGTGCTGAGCAGAACAGAAATTGTGAAGCATTCACATTTATTCTTCATTATGGTTTTGTTTCCACAAAGCTGGTGATTAATTCAGCATGTAGGTGGGGGAACAAACATCAGTTGTCATATGTAGGTTAACACAGGGGCAACGGTACAATGAGATGTGTTTGACGAGACAACAGGTCACCTCAGCAATGATAAGCAACAAGGGTAAAATTAACGTTAAAAAAAAGATAAAAGTGACATTGGTCGATAAAACACAATGATAAATAAAATAATCAACATATATGATGTGTTTATGAGTTCAGAAGCCTGATGGCATGATGATGATAACTGTTCTTAAGTCTGATGGTACGTGCAGCCATGCTCCTGTATCGTCTGCCTGACGGTAACAAGGAGAACAGTCTGTGTGCTGGGTGGCTGTGGTCCTTGATAATGCTGTGTGCCTTCCGCAGGCACTGCCAATGGAAAATGTCTAGAATGGCCGGGAGACAGTTGCCAGTGATGTGCTGTGTGCCGCCTTCACCACTCTCTGTGGAGGTTTGCGGCTGTGGGCAGAACAGTTCCCGTACCAGACCGTGATGCAGCCCGTCAGCAGACTCTCGATGGTGCAACTGTAGAAGTTTGTGAGGATGCTGGAGTTCATGCCAAACTTCCTCAGTCTTCGCAGGAAAAAGAGCCGCTGGCGGGCTTCCTTAGTTACTGTGTCCATGTGCAGTGAGGTCCTCAGTGATGTGCACACCGAGGAACTTGCAGCTGCTGAACCTTTCAACCTCAGCATCACCGATGCGGATGGGGAGGTGTCCACTCCCCTGCTGTCTCCTGCAGTCCACGGTCATCTCTTTAGTTTTGCTGACATTGAGAGAGAGGTTATTTTCCTGGCGCCAGCTGTTTAATGCCTTTACCTCCTCTCTATAGACCGTCTCATTATTGTCTGTGATGAGGCCCAGGATGGTCGTGTCGTCAGCAAACTTGTACAGTCGTGTGCGTGAGCAGGGAGTACAGGAGAGGACTGAGCACACAGCCCTGTGTTGCGCCTGTGTTGAGGATCAGTGAGAAAGACGTGCGGCTGCCAATTCTCACCACCTGGGGCCTGCCCGTCAGGAAGTCGAATATCCAGCCGCAGATGGAGATATCCAGTCCAAGATCATGGAGCTTGGGGACGAGTTTTGAAGGAATGATAGTGTTGAATGCCGAGCTGTAGTCAATGAAGAGCATTCTCACACATGTATTCCCTTTGTCCAGGTGGGTGAGCGCAGTGTGAGTTGCCATTGCGATGGCATCGTCCGTGGCCCTGTTTGGTCACAGAGTAGATCGTCTTTCCATATAATTAATATCTAAACTAAACTAAATTAAACTCCACATGAGTGCAAGAGGACTGCACTGACAGAGGAGTTCCTCTAGAATTTAGAAGGATGAGAGGAGATCTTATAGAAACATATACAATTCTTAAAGGGTTGAACAGGCTAGATGCAGGAAAAATGGTCCAGATGTTGGTGGAGTCCAGAACCAGGGATCACAGTTTAAGAATAAGGCACAGGCCATTTAGGACTAAGATGAGGAAAAAACATTTTCAGCAAGAGAGTTGTGAATCTGTGGAATTCTCTGCCACAAGAGGCAGCGGAGGTCAATTTGCACTCTTCTGAAGACCAGACACCGAGCATTCATGTCAGATGATACAGTGGTCTACAAGAAGTCCAGATACAACCTTGGTAAGGCCATCAAAAAGGCTAAAAGGGACTTCTGCTCCAAGCTGGAGGGTGAGACACAGATGTTCGGCAGCTGTGGCGGGGCCTGAATGCAATCACCTCCCACAAGGTGAAACCAGGAGGCAGCTCGAATGTCGGCGAAACATCACTCCCTGACGAGCTCAATGCGTTTTACGCACGCTTTGATAGGGAGAATACTGATGTGCCTTCCCGAGCCCCCATTCGCTGTGATGGTATCTCAGTCTCAGTCACAGAGGCCGACGTCAGGAAATCCTTCAGAGGGGTGAACCCCCGAAAAGCACCTGGACCCAATGGTATACCCGGTCGTGTTCTAAAAACCTGTGCGGACCAACTGGCTGGAGTTTTTACGGACATTTTCAACCTGTCACTACTGAGACCTGCTTCAAAAGGGCATCAATTATTCCAGTGTCCAAGAAGAGTAAGGTGACGTGCTCAATGACTACCGACCTGTGGCACTAACGCCTGTGGTGATGAAGTGCTTCGAGAGGTTGATCATGGCGAAAATCAACTCCTACCTCGACAAAAACCTGGACCCACTGCAGTTTGCTTACCGCCACAACAGATCAACGGTGGATGCGATCTCGCTGGCTCTCCACTCCGCTCTGGACCACTTGGACAACAAAAACTCATATGTCAGGCTGTTATTCATTGATTACAGCTCGGCATTTAATACTATCATCCCCTCCAAGCTGGTTACCAAACTCGCAGAACTGGGTCTCTGCGCATCCCTCTGTAACTGGATCCTCGACTTCCTCATTCACAGACCACAGTCTGTTCGTACTGGTGGAAATGTGTCAGACTCGATAACAATCAACACGGGAGCACCTCAAGGCTGCGTGCTCAGCCCCCTGCTGTACTCGCTCTATACTCATGACTGCGTAGCCGGTCATAGTGCGAACTCCATCATCAAGTTCGCTGACGACACCACTGTCGTGGGACGTATCACTGATGGGGATGAGTCAGAGTATAGAAGAGAGATCGAGCAACTGTCTATATGCCTGGCCCTGAACAACAGCAAAACCAAGGAACTGATTGTGGACTTTGGAAGGAGTAGGATGGGGACCCACAGCCCCGTTTATATCAACGGGTCAATGGTTGAAAGGGTCAAGAGCTTCAAATTCTTGGGCGTGCACATCTCTGAAGATCTTTCCTGGTTCGAGAACACTGACGCAATTATCAAGAAAGCACATCAGCGCCTCTACTTCCTGAGAAGATTACGGAGAGTCGGTTTGTCAAGGAGGACTCTCTCTAACTTCTACAGGTGCACAGTAGAGAGCATGCTGATCGGTTGCATCGTGACTTGGTTCGGCAACTTGAGCGCCCTGGAGAGGAAGAGACTACAAAAAGTAGTAAACACTGCCCAGTCCATCATCGGCTCTGACCTTCCTTCCATCGAGGGGATTTATCGAAGTCGCTGCCTCAAAAAGGCTGGAAGTATCATCAAAGACCCACACCATCCTGGCCACACACTCATCTCCCTGCTACCTTCAGGTAGAAGGTACAGGAGCCTGAAGACTGCAACGACCAGGTTCAGGAATAGCTACTTCCCCACAGCCATCAGGCTATTAAACCTGGCTCGGACAAAACTCTGAACATTAATAACCCATTATTTGTTATTTGCACTTTATCAGTTTATTTATTCATGTGTTTTGTAGTCAATGCCTATTATGTTCTGTGTGCTGAAGCAAAGCAAGAATTTCATTGTCCTATCAGGGACACATGACAATAAACTTGAACTTGAACTTCACTGGATGTTTTCAAGAGGGAGTTAGATTCAGCCCTTAGGGCCAAAGGAATCAAGGGATATCGGAAAAAACAGGAACAGGGTACTAATTTTAGATGATCAACAATGATTATATTGAATGGCGGTGCTGGCTTGAAGGGCCGAATGGCCTACTTTTGCATCTATGTTTCTATGTTTCTCAGATGCGAGAATCAGTGTGCAGAAACGTTGCAACTTTCGGACGACACAGTGGAGCAGTGGTAGAGTTGCTGCGTTACAGCGCTTACTGCGCTAGAGACCCGGGTTCGATCCTGACAATGGCTGCTGTCTGTATGGAGTTTGCCCGTTCTCCCCGCGACCTGTGTGGGTTTTCTCCGAGATCTTCGGTTTCCTCCCACAATCCAAAGATGTGGAGGTTCGTAGGTTAATAGCCTTGGTATAAACGTAAAATTGCCCCTAGTGTGTGTAGGATAGTGATCGTGAGCCGGGATCGCTGGTCGGCGCAGACTCGGTGGGCCGAAGGGCCTGTTCCCGCGCTGTATCTCTAGACTAACCTAAACTAAACTGGCTGTCATGTAACGTTCTGAATCAATACAGGATGAGCTGCATCTACATAGAGGCACTGTCTACGGAATATCATTACAATCCCAGACATACTTGTTCCACGGTGGATTTATTCTGTCAGCAATCAGTAAAGGGTAACGAGCATCCCCGAAGGCTATATGTGCAAAGCTTACTATATTTGCGATGTATTTGCATAAACAAATGTCAGCTTGCTAATGGTCACACATCCACACGGTCGTTCAGGTGTAAGAGACTGACTCGTACAAAGGGCATCGCTTACTGCTGTCCGAAACAACAGCGTAGTCCAGCTCTTAGTGCTAGATGCAACAAGTGTACATAGTTAAGGGACTGTCCGACTTAGGCGACCTTGGCTCGCAAATTGCGCGACCTTGTGGTCGCTTGAGGCGTACGGGCACCGTATGGCCCACTGAGAAGCACGGAGTTGTGCGGGGCTGGTCCCGACATCGCGCGGGGCTCCTAAAATCTTCGCGCGCCAAGGCCTGTCGGCACGCAGGCGCATTGCAGTCGCACGCAGCGCCTTGTCGCCTTACGCCTAGCGCGTGGTGTTTCGTGATGACATCACCGCCCGGCGTGGCGTTGCATGATGACGTCACCGCCCGTCACCCAAATTCAGTTGGCCCGCCTCCTGCCCAGCTGATTGGTAAGTATGACGCGAATACTTAGCGCGAACTTGGTGTGAACTCCGCTTCCGTTTGGTTGTGCCAAACGCATGCAATGGCATGCAAGTGGGACAGGCCCTTTTAGACACAAAATGCTGCAGTAACTCTGCGGGACAGGCAGCATCTCTGGAGAAAAGGAATAGGTGGCATTTCGGGTGGAGACCCTTTTTCAGACCTGTTCCACCAGTGCCTTTTCCCCCAGAGATGCTGCCTGTCCCTCTGAGTTACTCAAGCATTTTGTGTTTATCTTCGCTTTTAAACCAACATCTACAGTTCCTTCCTACATATTCATTTTTATTCCCCGCAGGGAGTCCCTTGGTATCAGTGTTCTCCTGTCTTATACTCAGTATGATTGCGTTGATGTATATTAGGATTGTCACTGAACCGTATGCAAAGAAATGAATTTCACTGTTCTTAGATACACAAGACCATAAAGCCACAGTGAAAGTAGCATCGGATAAATTACTACCCGTCCAGACCGTGGGCGCCGAGGAGAAGGTGTTTCCAATGTTGGAGCCACACTCTTCCTCAGAAGAGTCTGAAGAAGGGTCTCGGCCCGAAACGTCACCCATTCCTCCTCTCCACAGTGCTGCCTGTCCCGCTGAGTTCCCTCCGGTATTTTGTGTCTACCTTCGGTTTAAAACAGCACCTGTGGTTCCGTCCCCCACACAAGTGCACATAGTTAATTGTAAGTGGTACCGCTTGTCGATTAGTTTACAGGGCACATGGCAGCAATTTGTTGAACTCGGCACCATGTCGGCATGGGCATTGCGGACAGAAGGGCTTGTTGTTTCTAACTTTAATCGGATTTCCTCTGACTTCAAGGTTAAATCTATGCACTGAATGTTGTCTCGTAAAGGGCCTGTCCCGCTGTTGATTCAAGGTAATTCAAGAGCTCTCCCAAGTTTAAAAAAAAAATCTAACTCGTGGTAAGCACGTAGAATGTACGTAGCGGGTACATCGGAGATCGGGGACGTCTCTTAGCGGCTCGAAACGCTAACGGCAGGTACTCGGGAAATGCGGTAAGCTCGTGAAGATTTTTCAACCTGTTGAAAAATGTCCACGAGAGCCCTGAGTACCTACGAGCGGCTATTACCGTAATTCTCCGAGTTCGAATCGGGGGAAACTTGGGAGAACTCTTGAATTAGCTCGTACAGTGCGACAGGGCCTTAATGCTCTATCTGTGCACTGTGAACTGCTTGATTATATTCCTGTATAGACTTGTATTTGACTGGTTAGCACCCAAACAAAAGATGTTCACTGTACCCCGGAAAACATGACGTTAAAAAACTCAACTAAACTCACATTTAACTACTTGTAACATTACGTTAAAAATGGATCACACAGCAAAACAAAACCATTGTCCAAAGGTGGCACAGCAGTAGAGTTGCTGCCTCACAGCAGCAGACTCGAATTTGATCCTGACTGCGGGGGCAGTCTGTACAGAGAAACATTAATATCCTGGTTCTTCAAAGCACACTTGAATGAATGAATAAGTTTTTCACATACAAGGAACTTGCCTTGGCACAGCTATACAGCAAGCAGCTACACTACCAGCAGCTAAATCAAGGATAAGCACAAAGGATTCATGTTATTGAAGGGGTGCTGAGACCACAAGATTCCAGGGATGCAAGGAAACAGAGAGGCCATGAATTGGAGTCGAAAGGACAAGTAAAAACATTGCTTAGTTTTGTTTAGTTTTGAGATAAAGCTCAGAAACAGGCACTTCGGCCCACCGAATACGCGCCAAACAGCGATCCCAGCACACTAACACTATCGACACACAATAGGGACAATTTACAATGATACCAAGCCAATTAACTTACAAATCTGTACGTCTATGAAGTGTGGGAGGCATCCGGAGCTCCCAGAGAAAAACCACGCAGGTCACGCGGAGAACATACAAACTCCGTACAGACAGCACAAGTAGTCAGGATGGAACCCAGGTCTCAGGCCCAATAGTGGAGATCGGTAGGAATGAACTGAAGATGCTGGTTTACAACAAAGAGAGACACGGGCAGCATCTCCAGAGAGAAGGAATGGGTGACGTTTCGGGTCGGGACCCTTCTTCATAGTCCAAAGAAGGGTCTCCACACAAAGCGTCACCCATTCCTTCTCTCCAGAGATTCTGCCTTGACCTGTTGAGTTACCCCAGCGTTTTGTGTCTACCTTCGATTTAAACCCAACATCTGCAGTTCTTTGCTGCACAATTTGATAATGGTGATGTTTCTGTATTAAAAAACCACGTATTCAGCATGGCCAGGGATAACAAACTTGCTCTACTTAATGTAACCTGCAACCCTGACCTATTTACATAAAGCCAGCACAACAATGGCTAAAATACTATTGATTGGTTTTAGTTGTCTAATTACTGTCTCACCAAATTATGCCTGTCAGTGGATGTTTATGCTCTCTTTAATCTTGAAAAATTGTGCATCTGAAAGCTGCTTAATAAAGCAATAGCTCAAAATTGGCTCAACAGAAACCAACCAGTGACAGTGAAATCAATATTAATTAATGAACTAGGCTCGTGAATAAATCACAAAATGAAATAAAAATAAAAATCTCATCTACAAAGAAACTGCCCCATCAACCCAAAATATCTTATTCCTTTCCCTTGGGAGATTCCTGCGTTAAAATCACGCTACAATTGGCCTCAGGATAAAACAGCAATTAGATCTTGCGATCAAGTTACCTCTTACGAGCGACGTAGCAGAGATTGAACTAATATAGCTCTTATTATGTAATCAGTTGTCCTAAAATGGAGCTGTCAGAGTAAAATTGGTTGCTATTGAACTGCTAATATTTCTGCAGTACAATTTCTTGATCGTGATATTGGCTAAACACCGTGGATATTATTGGATTTTAGTTAAGTTTAGTTTAGTTTAACGATGCAAGAAAGAAACGGGCCCACGAGACCATGACGACAATCAATCACTCGTTCGCACGAGTTCTATGTTGTCCCATTTTCTCATCACACCCGGCATGATGGCGCAGCGGTAGAGTTGCTACCTTACAGCACCTACAGAGCCAGACAGGGCCAATTCCGACTAGGGGTGGAGACTGTAAAGAGTTTGTACGTTCTCCCCGTGACCTGCGTGGTTTTTCTCCAAGATCATCCGTTTCCTCCCACGCTACAAAGACGTACAGGTTTGAAGAATGGTCTTGACCTGAAATGTCACCCACTCCTTCTCTCCAGACATGCTGCCTAACCCGCTCAGTTACTCCAGCATGTTGTATCTATCTTCAATGGAGAGAATGGATAGTAGATGTGGCAGTCTGAAGAAGAAACGTCTCCTATCTATTTCCTCTCCAGATGCTGCCTGACCCACTGAGTTCCTACAGCAATTTATCTACTGTGATTGATTGGTATTTTATGCAAGTCCTCTGAACAGTATTTGTTTTAAATTTGAGAAAAGTACACTAGCATTTGTCGCTTTCTTTGTTGCTTTTAGAAAGTCCTTTAGGAAAGGGCGGCATGGTGGCTCAGCGGTAGAGTTGCTGCCTTACAGCGCCAGAGACCCGGGTTCGATCCTGACGACGGGTGCTTGTCTGCACGCACGGAGTTTGTACATTCTCCCCGTGACCTGCATGGTTTTCATTCCAGACTCACAAACCTGTTCATCTTTGGAGAGTGTATGTTAATTAGCTTGGTATGAATTTATAAATTTGTCCCTAGTGTAGGACAGCATTAATATGCGGGGATCGCTGGTGGGTGTGGCTCAGTGGGCCGAAGGGCCTCTTTTCCTGCTGTATGCCTGAACTAAACTAAACTAAAAAGTCGGATCTGTTCTAAGCCTCATAAAGAGGTATGTTTTAATACAATCTGTGTCAAATTTTAACCTGGGAATTAATCAGATTTATAACTAAACACTTGGAAAGCGGCAATTAATCAAAGCTTTTAAATGAACAAAAAAAATAATTAAATGCATTTACTTTGAATCCATTTAGAACTTTGATCTCCTTGTGTAAATATCATTGCTTATAATCAGGGAAATGCAATCATGAGCTCTAGATCTCTCAGGTATTGCTCAATTTTTTTATTTACTTCCAACCGATAGTTAAAGGGCAGCCACGGTGGCGCAGCGGTAGAGTTGCTGTCTGACAGCGCTTGCAACACCGCTGACCCGGGTTCAATCCCGACTACGGGTGCTGTCTGTACGGAGTTTGTACGTTTTCCCCGTGACCAGCGTGGGTTTTCTCCGAGATCTTCGGTTTCCTCCCACACTCCAAAGACGTACAGGCTTGCAGGTTAATTGGCTTGGTTTATGTGCAAATTGTTCTGAATGTGTGTGTGTAGGACAGTTTTAAATTGGACTAGACTGGGTGGGCCGAAGGGCCTCTTTTATGTGGGTGACGTTTCAGGTCGAGGCCCTTCATCAGAAAAAGGGTTCACAACTCGAAACAACACTGCGTTCCTTCTCATCCAGAAATGCTGCCTGTCTATGCTTTTTGTGTCTATGGTTTAAACCAACATCTGTAGTTCCTTCCTACACATTCCAGATGCACCAATGTTGAGAACGATATTCTTTACTCCGTATCTTCCCCTTAGCCCTACCTACTGTACTTGAGTTATACTTGATCACATTTATATTCAGTATTATCTCATTGGAATGGGTAGCATGCAAAACACCACTTTTCACAGTACCTCGGTGCACATGACGACAATAAACCTAAATCTAAGCCTCATAGGCCTGTCCCATTTAGGCGATTTTTTAGGCGACTAGACTGTCACCACATGGTCGCCAGGATGTCACCTGCATGGCCGTGAGTAGTCTCCTCAGTTGTCCAAAGAGTGGTAGCGGCTTTCTGGTCACCGCTGGATTTTCAACCTGTTGAAAAATGTTCGGCGACAGTGGACAGACTGTGTAAGATGGCGGCGCCTCGCGACAGCGGCCTCTGCAGCCCGTCTGTCTTTATTTTCCTTCTTTTTGTTTGTTAAGTGGATGTCTTGGTTTTAGTTTTAATATTATTTTTAGCTGTGTATATGTGGGGGGGCGGGGGGTGGGAACTTTTTAATCTCTTCCCTGTATGGGGATCCGACTTTTTCCTTGTTGAGTCTCCGTTGTCGTTGGGCCTAACATCGGCGGCCTCCAATGGGAATCGACCTGGGGCTCCAGTCGCAGAGCCTGCGGAGCTGGCTGACTTCATAGTGCGGAGCGTTTTGGCGGCGCGCGGCTGCGACCCGACTTTGGAGGCACCGGTTGCAGGCCCTGTGGATGATAACATGGGAACTTGTGGGTCCTTGACCGTGAGTTAGACGCCAATGAGCATAGCTTGACATAGGTGCTGTGGTAGGTTGTCACCAGGCTAACGTAGGCTGTTACCAGGTAACGAGGCTGTGGCTGGCGCTAACTTCGGTGAATTCCATGGTCCTATTCGTCAGTAATCGCCTAAGAGGGACTGGCCCATTAGTCCAGTCGCAGGTTTTTCGGCGACCTGCCACGACCATGACAGTTGCCGGCAGTCGCCTAAAAATCACCTGAGCAAGGCAGGCCCATTAGTATTTTTAAGCACAGTGAATCTCCGTGTATTCTACCTACCCGTTTGAAATGTCGACAAGTTAGCAGCAGATGTAGTATCTGCATTGAGATTTATGCATGGGTTGGGATGCCTCGAAACAGGAACATGCTGATGAATGAGACTTTCGACAGATTTGTAACACTGAAATCAAGGATCAATCTTGCCAACTGAAATTTGGTAAGCCTCCAGGGAGTAGACTATACTGGTTACCTGTCAGATCAGGACTGCAAAGTTGTATGTATGATGATATTAATTTTGTATCAAAGATATATAAAATAGAATCACAGATCCTTCAGTGCAGGAGGAGGCCATTTGGTCCAGTCTTTAGTCAGAGGGTGGTGAATCCGTGGAATTCTTTGCCACAGAAGGCTGTGGAGGCCAAGTCAGTGGATATAAGGCAGAGATGGATAGGTTCTTGATTAGTACGGGTGTCGTAGGTTATGGGAAGAATGCAGGAGAACGGGGTGGGGAGGGAGAGATAGATCAGCCATGATTGAATGGTAGAGTAGGCTTGATGGGCCGAATGGCCTAATTTTACTCCTATCACTTATGACCTTATGATCAAGTATGTGCCAGTACCTCTAAACTAAACTAAGCCAGAGTCTGGTAACGGAAGAGAAGATGATGTTCCCGAGTCTGGTGGTGTGTTGCTTTCTTTCATGGTTCTGTCCTTTCTGCTTGGCAGGAGCAGGGAGAAGAAGGAATGACTGGGGTGGGAAAGGTCTTTGATTACGTTAGCTGCTTTCCCGAGGCACTGTAATTATTTGTTTTGTTTGTTTTTGTGTTGGTATGTGTGTATATAATATTAGTCTGAAGAAGGGCCTCGACCCGAAAACGTCACCATTCCTTCTCTCCGGAGATGCTACCTATCACAGTCACTGCCACAAAAAGGCTGCCAACATCATCAAAGACCCACACCATCCTGGTCACACTCTCATCTCTCTCTTGCCATTGGGAAGAAGGAACAGCTTCTTGTCCACAGCCATCAGGCTATAACACACAACATCAAATAAGCTCTGAACAATAAGTCTATTATTATTATTGCACTATATCTGTTTATTTATTGTGTATATATGGTCTATGGTCTATAGACACACTGAACTTTTATCTTCCGTTTTGTACTATGTTTACATATTCTGTTGTGCTGCAGCAAGCAAGAATTTCATTGTCCTATCTGGGACACATGACAATAGAACGCCCTTGACTCATCATGACTGTCCCGCTGAATTACTCCAGCATTTTGTGTCTACCTTTGATTTAAACCAACATCTGCAGTTCTTTCCTACACATACACACATATATAGATACATTATATATATATATATAGTTTCACACACATACATATATATATATATACACATATATCCCTTGGAGTGCAGGAGGATGAGCGGTGATTTTATAATGGTTTATAAAATCATGAGAGGAATAGATCGGGTAGATGCACAGTATCTTGCCCAGAGTAGGTGAATCGAGGACCAGAGGACATAGGTTTAAGGTGTTTAAGAAGGGACTGCAGATGCTGGGAAATCGAAGGTAGACAAAAGTGCTGGAGAAACTCAGCGGGTGCAGCAGCATCTATGGAGCAAAGGAAATAGGCAACGTTTCGGGCCGAAACACTCTCTGTCGTCTCCGTGCATTCCATTCTCTAGGCCCCCATCCCCTCATCTTCACCATGCACGTCCAGGGGTCTGAAGAAGGGTTTCGGCCCGAAACGTTGCCTATTTCCTTCGCTCCATAGATGCTGCTGCACCCGCTGAGTTTCTCCAGCACTTTTGTCCACCATAGGTTTAAGGTGAAGGGGAAAATATTTAATAGGGATCTGAGAGGTACCATTTTCATAAAAGGGGTGGTGGGTGCATGGATCAGCTGCCAGAAGAGGTAGTTCAGGCAGGGGCTACCCCAAAGTTAAAAAAAGTTAGACTGGTACATGGATCGGACAGGTTTGGAGGGATATGGGCCAAACGCAGGCAGGTGGGACTGGTGTAGCCGGTGTGGGCAAGTTGGGCCAAAGGCCCCTTTCCCACATTGTATCACTCTATGACTCTCTGATTAACACTGAATTCAACCACGAATGACAAGTGGAAAAGATTCCCCATCTAACAGCTGCCTGTAGGTGCCGAGTGAAATTACTTGGAGCAGCAACAACTCAATTCCACCTGATCGCTAAAACAATTGACATCCAGCAGCTGGAACTATCTCATTAATTCATTGTACCAAACTCGTTGTTACACTCGAAGGTAACAAATGTTCCGCCGAGCCGACTGAAGCAAATACACACACACAGGTGACATGCAATTATGTGCTGCAAATCTGTTAGGAGATCAAATTCACAGCCATTTCCCTGAAGAAGGCTCCCAACCCTAAAACGTCACCTATCCATGTTCTCCGGTGATGCTGCCTGACCCGCTGAGTTACGGCAGCACTCTGTGGCCATTCAGTTTAGCTTAGAGACCCCCCGCTCCTCCGAGCCCACACCGACCAACAATCACCCGAACACTAGTTCTATCCTACACACGAGGGACAATTTACAGAAGCCAATTAACCTACAAACCTGCACGCTGTTGTGACTTTGAGCTGCAAGTTTAACTGTGGGAGCAAACCAGGGCACCCGGAGAAAACCCAAGCGATCATCAGGAGAACGTACAAACTCCCTACAGACTGCACCCATAGTCAGGATCGAACCTGTGTCTCTGGTGCCATAAGGCAGCATCTCTATCAGCAGCTGGAAATATCTCAGCTGCTCCAACCGTGCCACCCACATATCCTCTACATCTGACTATCATTCTCATAATGATCACAGTATTAACAAAGCAAATTTCAATAAATAACCGAGATGCTCACCAACAAAAGCTCTGTGCATGACATACACATGATGGGGATAAGAGGGTGTAACTAAAACATTGCTGTCAAAAACTTCTTAAGAACCAGAAAAATAAATAAGGTTATTCCAATCCACCGAGCCCCCTCCCCAACCCTATGCAAATTTAAGTTCAAATTTAAATAGTCCATTCCAGTATAGAATGTACAAAAACATGATTTAGATAACCATCATCTATCTTGTTTGTTTGTTTGCGTGCGTGGATGTGATATACCAAAACGTCGCCAAAACGGTACATGATAGCGCTACAATTTTTGGCCCACCTTACTCGCCATTGTTCTGGGATGTAAATTAAACAGGTTTCGTTTGGATTGGTGTTATATTTTACATATTATTGACATTTTAAACTTTACAAAAAACACTTTTCAAACAACTTTTCCACTTTTTGCGAAGGGGGGGGGGGTGGAGGGGGATGGAGAAAGATAGGGGTAGGAAGAGGGATAGCAAGGTAATGGAGGAAGGGAGGGGAAAGAGGGAGGAGGGAGGAGTGGGAGGGGAGGAAGCAGAGGTGGAGGGTGGGGACTGGGAGGATAATGGAGGAGGGGAATAGGGGACTGAAAAGGGAGAGTGAGTTGTGTTCATATTGATATATTTTACATGCTATTGCCATTTTGAACATTAAAAACGTCGCAGTTGCACTCCCACTTGCCGGCCACGCCTGCACAGTTGGGGGAGGGTCGCCATGACTTGCGTCACACCGGGGATATCTGGCGTCACTACGGGAACCCATCAGCCGCGCCGCACAGTTGGGGGCTATGGGTCAGTGGTGGAATATTGCCTTGGGGGACAGACCCAACGGGACCGCATCTGGCCTAGTAAAAGGCACATTTGAATACCAGCATAAGGTCAGAGTCAGTCTCGTTCAGATTAGTTTAGAGATACAGCACAGAAACATGACCACCGATGCCCACACATTAACATTATCCAACACACATCATATACCAAGGAAACCGAGATATTGGAGAATATCCATGCAGGTCGTGGGGGGGGGGGGGGAGATATACGTGCAAACTCCATACAGACAGCACCCGTAGTCAGGATCGAGCCCGGGTCTCTGGTGCTGTGAGAAGGGTCTCAGCCCAAAACGTCACCCATTCCTTCTCTCCACAGACGCTGCCTGATCCACTGTATCACTCCAGCATTTTGTATCTATTTTCAAGCTCAGAAATGGCACGGTGGCACAGCGGGAGAGATAATGCCTTACTGTACCAGAGACCTGGGTTCAATCCTGACCACAGGTGCTGTCCGTACGGAGTTTGTACCCTTTTCTGCGCTGTATCTCTAAACTAAAATGTAATGCTCCAAAGTTGTAAATTAATAAGAATACGGAAAATATCCCTCACTCTGATATTTTTCTCTTTGCACTGGTTGTGACCTTATGTAGTGCTTGGTTGTACTCACATACAGTGTGGTCTGATTTAATTGAATATTACGCAAACAAAAGCTTTCACTATACCTTGGTAGTGAAGAAAACAAACTCAATGTTAGCATTTATTTCACGAGGGTTTGTATACAAAAAGAATGATGTAATACTGAGGCTCTACAGGGAGCTCGGAAGCACGCATTTGAAATATTGTAAGCAGTTTTGGGCATCATATCTACGGAAGGATGTGCTGGCTCTGGAGAGGGTCCAGAGGAGGTTTACAAGAATTATCCCAGGAATGAGTGGGTTTACTTATGATGAGCATTTGTCGACTCTGGGCTTGTACTCGCTGGAGTTTAGAGGAATGAGGGGGGACCTCATTGAAACATACAAAATAGTGAAAGGCTTGGATAGAGTGGATGTGGAGAGGATGTTTCCACTAGTGGGAGAGTCTAGGTCATAGCCTCAGAATTAAAGGAAGGAGATGAGGAGAAATGTATTTAGTCAAAAGGTAGTGAATCTGTGGAATTCTTTGCCACAGTCAAGTCAGTGGATATTTTTAAGGTAGAGATAGATAGATTCTTGATTAGTAGTGTCAGAGTCTTGAACTTGAACTTGAGGTTATGGGGAGAAGGCAGGAGAATGGGGTTAGGAGGGAGAGATAGATCAACAATGATTGAATGGTGGAGTAGACCCGATGGGCCGAATGGCCTAATTCTATTCCTATCACTTATGACCTTATGATCGTAAGACGAACTGATGTAAGGCAGTCGTGCACGTTTTTTAATTTTTACAACACAATAGGTTTGCTCAGCTATACCTAAATTTAGACACAACGTGCTGGAGTGGCTCAGCGGGTCAGGCAGCATCTCTGGAGAGCATGGAGAGGTGACATTTCGGGTCAGGACCCTTCTTCACACTCTTAAGACACAAAGTGCTGGAGTAGCTTAGCGGGTCAGGCGGCATCTCTGGAGAACATGGATAGGTGACCTTTTGGGTCGGGACCTTGCTCCCTGTTTCTACGAGCCAAATTTAGTTCAGATAACTGCTGTTGTGGACAGAAAACGCACACCCAAACTGGAAACTTTGGTAGACTTGAATAAGCACTCTAACATTACAGCTTTGACAGACACAGTAAGAATCACTGTATACTAGTGATCGTATTACAACACGCAGTGTTTTGCATTTCTTAATCTTTATTATGCTTTTAACTTGGAAGCTAGACTTAAATAAAATAGTAAATGGTAGGACTACACATTCATTCATTTCAGTGTGCCCTCTGCAATGAAGATCAGCCGTGTATTAATCGATTATCCATTTTAGTTTAGTTTCGTTGAGCGATACAGCGTGGAAACAGGCCCTTCGGCTCACCGAGTCCACACCGGCCCGAGATTCCCGCACTTTAACACCATCCTACATATACCAGGGACAATTGTACAATCATACCAAGACAAATAACCTATAAACCTGCGTGGGAGGAACCCGAAGATCTCCGAGAAAACCCACGCGGGTCACGGGGAGGACGTACAAGCCCCGTACAGACAGCACCCGTAGTCAGGATTGAACCCGGGTCTCTGGCACTGTAAGCGTTGTAAGGCAACAGGTCTCCCGCTGCGCCACCGTGCCTCCCGCTGCGCCACCGTGCCGTCCCATATTTGTTCTTCAACAAATGTGGTTGAGACACCCAGAAAATCAGCTCACAATAAAGCACAGGCATGTTGAGATATTAAATGAACTGATTCTTTCCACATTGTACGAAGTGAGGAAACTTGGTGTAGAGGAAACCAAGACAAACATTGAATTTAACAGGGAGACCCATTTCCGAATTGCCATATAACAGAGCCCTGAAAATCACACTGTAAAAGGCAACTGATGGAAATAAGAAACTGAAGCCAAAAAAAAAAGACTACAGTAAATGCTCACAATTACGGATCATGGGTGGGAAGGGGATAGTGTCCATTATTTGCCAAGTGAGGTAAAGTTTAACCCAAGGCAGGATGGAAGAAATAAGGTGTTGGTGTGGAGGGGGGGGTTTAAACGAGTGGGTATTCACAGGATGGGGGAGGCACGGTGCCCAAGGGCCCACATGTGGAGCTCCGGGTGCGGGACCGGTACTCACGCTGCTCGTTCTCTCCGCTCCGGAAGTCCGGAACAGCCAGATGTCTGGAGGGTGCAACGGGAGTCTTGTCCACTATAACCCAAAATCCGCTGTGAATAGGTCAGTTATTGTGAGGGTTTACTAGGTCTCTAAGCATTATGTTCATAGGTTCTCGGAGCAGAATTAGGCCATTCGGCCCATCAGGTCTACTCCACCATTCAATCATGGCTGATCTATCTCTCTCTCTCTCTCTACCTCATTCTCCCCTCTTCTCCCCGTAACCACAGACCCTCTTAATAACCAAGAATCTATCCATCTCTGCCTTACAAATTTCCATTGACTTGATCTATCTCTCGGTCTCAACCCCATTCTCCTGCCTTCTCCCCGTAACCACAGACACCCTTAAATAATCAATAATCTGTCCATCTCAACCTTGAAAATATCCACCGACTTCCTTGAAACATTATAATTTTGGCCAAATGCTAAAGCAATAATCTCTAAGATTTCTTTGCGAATTTCTATTCTTCGTTATCAAATATTTCATAATCGTAGTTTGAATTCCTCAGATAACAATTCCAATAAAACAAATGTGCCTGAGGAATTGTCTCTGCACGGACTGCTCCAGATATTAAACACAGATTTCAAACGATGATAATCACCTCATTGAAAGCAAAAGATCCAGGCAGTACCCAGCAGGTCAGACAGCGTCCGTACAGAGAAAGAGATAACCTTTGAGAACAATGCCCTTTCATGCATCATTAATAATTGAACCTTCCAGCAGGAGAGGAGACTATTCAGAGCCTGACAATGTCTGTGTTGGCTTTGGAAAGAACAGTGTCCAATTCCTCCCACTCATCTGCACTTTACCACTGGCAGACACACAGCTTTTTTTAGGCACAGGCAGCGGTAGAGTTGCTGTCTCACAGCGCTTACGGTGCCAGAGACCTGGGTTGGATCATGACTATGGGTGCGTGTCTGTGCGGAGTTTGTACGTTCTACCCGTGACAGTGTTGGTTTTCTCCGGGTGATCCGGGTTTCCTCCCACAGTCCAAAGACGTCCAGGTTGGTCGGTTAATTGGCTTGGGATAACTGTAAATTGTCCCTAGTGTGCGTAGGATAGCGCTAGTGTGCGGGGATCGCTGGTCAGTGTGGACTCGGTGGGCCGAAGGGCCTGTTGCCGCTTGGTATCTCAAAATTAAATGTGCACTATTTTCCTTTTTAAAAAATATCGAGATAGTCTACATGGATCGGACAAGTTTAGAGAGATATGTGTCAAACGCAGGCAGGTGGGACGAGAGCAGATGGGACATGTTGGCTGGTGTGGGCAAGTTGGGCCGAAGACCCGGTTTCCAAGCTGTATGGCAATCCTGCCACAGTTAGAAATGTAGACATGGAGAAAATGGGAGCAGGAGTCGGCCATATAGTCCTTTGGAACCAGCTTCACCATTCACAGTGATTATAGTCAATCACCAATTCGCTGTCCTGCCTTCTCCCTTTTATCCCTTGCTCCCTTTGGCATTAAGAAATAGTTTAGTTTAGAGATACAGCATGGAAACCAGGTCCGTGTCAACCACAATCAACCCGTACACTAGTTCTATCCAACACACTTGGGACAATTCACACAAGCCAATTAACCTGTATGTTTCTGGAGTACGGGAGGAAACCGGAGCACCCGGAGAAAACCCACGCAGTGACAGGGAGAACGTACTAACCCCTTACAGACAGCACCGGTGGTCAGGATCGAACCCAGGTTTTTGGGGCAGTAAGGCAGCAGCTCTACCGCTGCGCCACCGGGCCGCACCAGTCCCATTATCCTTTCCAGCAAAGCATTCAGAAAGCATCAAAACTCTCTGCACAACAAATAAAAAACTGAACATTCGTCACTACCTCCACTATAACTTTGGATAATCCTGAAATGTTGGGCTTGCATGACAGTTTTATGCTGCAACTGTGTGCACACACACTGCCTGCCAAGCTTAATTGACGATAAATACTATTTGTTGCTTTGTCGAAGTTCCCCGTTATTCATTCTGCTCATTTGTAGCTTTGGGAAAACTGAAGTGTACATTGGACTAAGAAACAAGAATAATTGTTGGGAGAGGCAGAGAAATTGATTTGAATAGAACTGGGACACGAGTTAACTGAGCATTCCACGTTTGTTAACATTTAGTTTAGTTTGAGCTTAGTTCAGAGATACAGCACGGAAAACAGGCCCTTCGGCCCTCCGAGTCCGCACCGACCAGCGACCCCCGCACATTAACTCTACACCTACACACACAGGGACAATTTTACGTTTTATACCAAGCTAATTAACCTACAAACCTGTTCGTCTTTGGGAGGAAACTGAGGATCTTGGGGAAAAGCGTTGTAGTCACGGGGAGAAAGTTAAACTCCGTACAGAGAGCACCGTTAGTCAGGATCGAACCCGGATTTCTAGGGCTGCACCATCCCAACATAAAGAACAGGGAAAAGTACAGAATGCGCAGGAAGAAACCGCAGATGTTAGCCAACACCGAAGATAGACACAACATGCTGGAGTTAAGGCCCTGTCCCACTTACGTGTCCTTGGCACGCAAATTACGCAACCTCGTCGTCACGTTGAGACGCACGGGCATCTTGTGGCCGCGTGGGTCGGTCCCACTGAGAAGCGCGGAGGGGTATGGAGTTGTAGACAATAGACAATATGTGCAGGAGTAGGCCATTCAGCCCTTGGAGCCATCACCGCCATTCAATGTGATCATGGCTGATCATCCCCAATCAGTACCCCGTTCCTACTTTTACCCCATATCCCCTGACTGCTATCTTTAAGAGCCCTATCTAGCTCTCTCTTGAAAGCATCCAGAGAACCTGCCTACACCACCCTCCGAGGCAGAGAATTCTACACACCCACAACTCTCTGTGAGAAAAAGTGTTTCCTCGTCTCCATTCTAAATGGCTTACCTCGTATTTTTAAACTGTGGCCCCTGGTTCTGGGCTTCCCCCAACATCGGGAACATGTTTCCTGCCTTCAGCATGTCCAAACCCTTAACAATCTTATATATTTCAATAAGGTCATTATGTTTCAATAAGTTCATTTTGAGATACAGCGTAGAAACTGGATCTTCAGCCCACCGAGTCCAGCCAACCACCGATCCCCTCACAGTAACACTATCCGACACACACCAGGAACAATTTACAATTTTACCAAGTCAATTGGCCTACAAACCTGTACGTCTTTACAGTGTGGGTGGAAACCGCAACTCCCGGAGAAGACCCATGCATGTCACGGGGAGAACGTACACACAGCAGCCGTAATCAGGATGGAACCCGGGTCTCTGGGGCTGTGAGGCAGTAATTCTACCGCTGCGCCACTGTGCCGCCATTGAACCATGCTGGCGCTCCCAGTGAAGAATGTGAAGCAAACTTTAGCCTTCTTTAACTATTCTTAATAGCATGTGAAAAATCGCATTAATGTTTTACCTGCCATCTCGATTCTGCATCAAAAACCTTAAAGATGAAAGATTTCTGCCAATCAAAGTTTGTAATCTCAATGGTCTTATTAACTGAAAAAATGTCTCCACCTATCTAATCAGCATTGCAAGCAGAGGAACTATTAATCAGATTTGCATGCATTTGGTAACAGGCATATCATTAGAAATTGTTTTGGAGCCACTGAATTTTAACAATGGCCTTTCGATACTTTTATCAAGCAACAGGGAAAGCATTAATTTGCTTCAACTTTTCACTGGCCGTTAAAATGATGGTCCTCATTAAACCGTGCGGTTCCACGGACCGTTGGAAGATCAACCAAACATATTTAAACAGCCCTGTCGCCAATTTCGGTTCTGAGAAAACCTCTAGATTTCAAAATGAAAAATGCCGACTTCAGTGAATGAACACAGTAATGATAAAGGAATAAGAAATGTCGAGAATGACTCTAATCAATTCCTCACCATTGAGCAAAACGAATGCAAATTGTGCGATGAAGTTATTATGCTTGCTCTTGTATAGGTAGGACCTGCAGATGCTGGTTCACACCAAACATAGGCATAAAATGCTGTAGTAACTCAGCGGGATAGAAACATAAAAATTAGGTGCAGGAGTAGAGGCCATTCAGCCTTCAAGCCTGCACCGCCATTCAATATGATCATGGCTGATCATCCAACTCAGTATCCCGTACCTAAAATGATCCCCTTAGCCACAAGAGTATCTAACTCCCTCTTAAATATAGCCAATGGGATGGGCAGAGAGTTCCAGAGATTCACCACTCTGGGAAAAAATGAAACAACTCTGGGAAAGGAAAGGACGTTTCGGGATGAGCCTGAAGAAGGGTCCCGACCCAAAACGTCACCCATTCCTTCTCTCCAGAAATACAGCCTGTCCCGCTCAGTTACTCTAGCATTTTGTGTCTATCTTATTTAGTTTAGAGATACCACGCGGAAACAGGCCCTTCGGCCATTGAGTCCACAGCGACCAGCGATCCCCGCATATTAACACTATCCTACACACGCACTAGGGACAATTTACACTTACACCAAGCCAATTCACCTACAAACTTGTACGTCTTCGGAGTGCGAGTGGGGAAACGGAAGATCTCGGAGAAAACCCACGCGGTCACGGGGCGAATGTACAAACTCCGTATAGACAAGCACCCATAGTCAGGATTGAACCCGGCTCTCCGGCGCTGCAAGCGATGTAAGGCAGCAACACTACCGCTGCGCCACCGTGCCGCCCCACCCTCCACTGACACTGCTGAATCTACAATTCTTGAATGCAACTGTCTTTTGATTTAAACGTACACAATTCCACAAAACATCTCGACTCAAACACCTTGTGGAAAAGACAAACAGATCAGGGCCAACAAAGCAATCTCAAGATATTGTAAAGTATAGGTTGCATAATTCACTTACTCCTCGTGGTATACATCTAGGCTTCACTGCTGCACCAAGCCAATAGTTTAGATCTGCAACCAAATAAGTAGTTCGGATCTGTAGAACGGAACGGCAAACACAACCCATAGATCCTCCAAATGAAAATAACAGATTAAAATGAGCGGTTTCACCCTGAATGCCAAGGCTATTCTGCAGTCTTAAATTACAGTTCTTCGTCAGGGCCAGCCAGCCTGCAGGTAATACTGGATCGGGTTCCTGAAACAGGAGCAGCAGAGAGGATGACTTTATTTCCCTCGTCTCCATGACAAGCATTTGCCCACAACAGGTGAACATCGGGGACAGCTTGCAAAGACAGCTTTGTTCAAGCAGCAAGCATTCAAAGCTGCAGAAATCTGATAACAACCACCACTATAGTTGCCAGGGTCATTCTAATTCCTTTGTAGAACAGTCCAGTCCAATACGGGCATCAGGGGTGAAGGCAGGAGAATGGGGTTAGGAGGGAGAGATAGATCAGCCATGATGGAACGTCAGAGTAGACTTGATGGGCTGAATGGCCTAATTCTGCTCCTACCACTTAAGACCTTAATAAAAGATTATCATATCATGACCTTATTAAAATGATCTCTGAACTCCTACGTTTGTGAAGAAAAAAGTACTGCCAAGAACAATCGGTGCAGTGTACGTCAAACTGAATTGGGCGCAAAATGCTGGAGTAACTCCGCGGGACAGGCAGCATCTTGGAGAGAAGGAATGGGTGACGCTATTGGGTCGAGACCCTTCAGTCCGAAGAAGGGTCTGGACCCGAAACATCATCCATTCTTTCCCTCCAGCGATGCTGCCTGTCCCGCTGAGTTACTCCAGCATTTTGTGTCTAACTTAGGTGCAAACCACCATCGGAGGTCCCTTCGTAAACAAAATATCGGTAGGTCTGTGCATCGCATAGAATGCTCGTTCAATTGCCATCGGCATCTTGGAAAAGTTATACTTATCTGTCGGCTTTAAATTTGCGATATTGTAAATATCGTCTACAGTTTTAACACACAGACACTAATGCATCCATATCGAGTAGTATTGCAATACAGTTTACTGCTGACACTATATCTGGCTGGCTAATACCTTGATCCAGGTCAATGCAACATATTGTGTTATCAATTACTTACCAGTATCTGCTACATTTATAAAATAGGATTTTAATTTTAATACTTACGAGGACAAGGGCGTCAAACTTCAGCACAATCCTCGTCTGGGCAAAGCCATTCCCACAGATAAGTAGTCAGTATTTAGGTTCCATCATATCCAGTGCTCTCTTTGTGCCCAGGGTCCCAAAAATAACTATAAGCCTCTCTGTCTGCTGAAGAACCCCATTGAAATTGTTCCCAGTGATTAAATAAGCAATTAGGTTATCTGAGCACTATTTCTTCTGCCCTCGGCCTGCAGCTCCATTTTGCAATCCAGGTTCTTATTGAACCATTGACAATTACTTTCCCAGACCTTGCTGCAGACGCTGACGAAGGTTATGAGGGATTAAGTGGACTCTGGCAAGCTTTCATACAAATTAACACTCGGTGCCAGAAGGTGCCGAATGCTGTTCTACCGGTAGCTACTGATTACCTGGCTGTCCTGGGCTTGCTCATTCCAGGAATGTTTTATGGTCATTTGCATTGTCCAATTCCTTTCCGTCACGTATATCGTCCGATAATCCAGTGACTGGAATTGTTGACAATTTTAGCTGACACGACAGCAGTGATCTAATTAAGAGTATCTGAACACACAAGGTAAATCCAGGTAAGCCTTCGCCAGCATCAGGCCGTGAGATGCAGCTTAAGAGACTAAACTTAATGCATTTCACGCTTTGCCTTGCTTTGGAGAGAACAATGTTGAAACACCCGAGAGGGGTATAATAGCGGTTTATCTTCAATGTAATCTAAAACGCAATTAGCAAATTAAATTAATCATTCGTTAGATATTCAGTATTATGTAACCATGCAAAAGGGCAAACGGAATCAAGGGATATGGGGAGAAAGCCACTGGCAACTAGAAGGATGAGTGGAGATCTTATAGAAACAGATAAAATTCTTAAGGGATTGGACAGGGTAGATGCAGGAAAACTGGTCCTGATGTTGGGGGAGTCCAGAACCAGGGCCCACAGTGTACGAATAAGGGGTAGGTCATTTAGGATTGAGATGAAAAAACATTTTTACCCAGAGAGTTGTGAATCTGTGGAATTCTCTGTCACAGAAGGCGGTGGAGGCCAATTCACTGGATGTTTTTAAGAGAGAGTTAAGGGTCTGTCCCATGAGCATGCGACTCCATGCGGCAAGTGCGACCTAAAGGGTCAGTCCCACCAGCATGCGCCTAATGTGGTCACTTGAGCCGTACGGCCTTGCGGGGCCGGTCCCACTTCGATCTCCAGAGCTGTATGGAGTTGTGCGGAGTTGGTCCCGACATCGCGCGGGGCTCCGAAAAACTGACCGTGTTAAAAAATTCTGTGCGGCAACGGCCTGCCGGCCCGCAGCCGCCTCGACGCCATACGTCACGCGTGAACTTCCCACAGACTTCGCTCGAACTTCATGTAACTCATTCGACTTCCGCGCAGCCCCCGCATCTGGTTTGGCCGCGCTTGCTGCATGCAGGCGCATGCTGGTGGGACAGGCCCTTAAGATTTAGCTCTTAGGGCTAATGGAATCAAGGGATAAGGGGAGAAAGCAGGGACAGGGTACTGATTTTGGATGATCAGCCATGATCATATCGAATGGCGGTGCTGGCTCGAAGGGTCGAATGGCCTGCTCCTGCACCTAGTTTCTAAAATGGTCGGGGTGCATTTCTAAAAGGAGGAATATTGCAGCAACACGTTTAGATCTTACTGTGTTTGCAGACGTGTACAAATAAATCCATTGGTGATTGATGACAGACAGGAAAGGGTTGTAAGAAACTGATTATAGTTGCAACTGGGGGAGGTACACAGCGGGCGTGACAAAGCGTCCATCTGGTCACTACGAGGGATTAAATTTTATCCCATTGAGCTTCTGTACCAGCAAAGCCAACAGTGGCAAAGACATTAAGAAAAGGCCATCGTGTCAAGAGAGTGCATTTCTTTAAATGACAATTGGAACAAAATAAATCTAGTAGAAGCTGACTGAGAAGGTACATATTGTTGGACTTCTTAAAAAAGCACAAGTTTTCAATACCCGTGTGGTCCCACAGAGAACTGAACATTGTCAGTATACACGATTATAAATAATAGAGGTACGTCTAATATTTGTGCTAAAAATTAATGTGGAATATTAATCAGCCAAGATTCTGAAAACTCATAAGCATGTCCACATTTCCAAGTTTCACAACATTCAAAGACACTAAAAAATTACAATTAAAACACAAAGTACATGCTCTATAACAACAGGATAAGCGCTCAACTGAGAAAGCCAAGCGCAAAGCCAAAGTACTATCTAAGCTGATTACACAAACCTATGCTAAGGGCAACAACTAAGTCCATATGCAATAATAAGCTACCTACATGTCAACAAACACATAACAACTAATTGTGCGGGTGCAAGTATACCATTGGGGTTATCAAGTGGGCACCTCCCTTCACTGGTTTAGTTTAGTTTGGAGATATAGCGCGGAAACGTCTGAAGAAGGGTCACGACCCAAAACGTCACGCATTCCTCTCCGGAGATGCTGCCTGTCCCGATGAGTTACTCCAGCATTTTGTGCCTATCTACGCATAAGTATAATGCAGAGGTACTAATATTTGTGCTGAAAATGTATACGGATTATTAGTCAGTCAATTGTCCGTCTGGGAACTCATCAGCATGTTCCACATTTCCAAGTCTCACGGCATCCCAAGACCCTCATTTTATTCTGAAAAGAACTGCCATGCTGGAGATTGCAATCGCTTGGGGAAAAGACAGAAGTCACCTAACCAGGTCAGAAACTCAATTCAATTGCCTGTTCTGTAATTCGAAGGTGAGCGGTGGCTGATCAGTGAGACGTGACTGCAGATGCATTGAAAGCAATAATTAATTGGATGTGTCCAGGATGCTTGGTAAAGAAAAAATACAGCAAGAAATGCATCAAGTTTACATCGAACAGTGAAACAGAAGGGCAGGCACTTTAGGCCCACAATGTGCCGAATATGTTATCGAGACCAATCTGCCTGCACAAAAGACTGACGAAGGGTCTCGACCCGAAACGTCACCCATTCCTTCGCTCCAGTGATGCTGCCTGTCCCGCTGTGTTACTCCAGCTTTTTGTGTCTGTCTTCACCGTTTCTTCCCAGCTGTTATCAGGCAAATGAACTGTCTTGTCGGCAAATAGAGAGTGATCCTGATCAACCATCTACCTCATTGCAGATCCTCAACACCATCTTTCATCAGTCTTCAGTGGACTTTACCTTGCACTAAACGTCATTCCCTTTATCCTGCATCTGCACACTGTGGACTTTGTAATCATGTATGGTCTTGCACTGGATAACGCAACGTCATTGATTTCCTTTATCCTGCATCTGGCACACTGTGATGAAATTCAGCGAGCAAACGCGATAATTCCCGATATTTTGGATCTTAAAATCACCACGGCAAATGTCAGCTGTTCACTTCCGCCGCATTCTACCTTCAGTTCCCTCTTGTAATTACCTCACTTTCTATCTTTTTTTTTGCCTGAAAATTTAGGTCGCTGTGCTTCACGGTCACCCCGACTAGCACAGAAAATTTCAGCTAAAAAATCGGCCGTTTTCCATGTTTTTAACGGGTGGGAAAGTGCGTGTTTCCCCATTCACTTACATGTACCAAACTGAGAGATGTCCTCCAGTTAAAATTTTCGGTCACGTGAGGGGGGATCTACGCTCATTTGACCTTTGGTGAAATCACCCTATACCTCTGTATACGTGACAATAATAACTAAACTAAAGTCAAAACGACCCTTCACTGCTGCCGTTACGGGCAGGGAAGGGCAGTCCCTCTGAACAAAAACCGCAGGCTTGGCTGCACCCATGGAAAGAGAAACCAAGTTTGTACGTCTAAAACACAAAAATAATAACATGCTGATAATCCTCAGACTGTCAGGCTACATCTCTGGGTAGAGAAACAGAGATCCATATACAGGCAGGAACTGCAGATGCTGGTCCAACCCGAAGATAGACACAAAAATCTGGTGTAACTCAGCGGGACAGGCAGCATCTCTGGAGAGAAGGAATGGGTGACGTCTCGGGTCGAGACCCTTCTTCAGATTGGTTAGGGATAAGGGAAACGAGAGATATAGGCGGTGATGTGGAGAGATAAAGAACAAAGAATGAAAGATGTGCAAAAAAAGTAACGATGATGAAAGAAACACGCCATTTGTTCGCTGTTGGGTGAAAACGAGAAGCTGGTGCGACTTGGGTGGGAGAGAGAGAGATAGAGAGGAGAGAGAGAGAGAATGCCGCGGCTACCTGAAGTGAGAGAAATCAATATTCATACCACTGGGCTGTGAGCAGCCCAAGCGAAATATGACAAATGCTGTTCCCCCACGTTCCATACCATCTAACATTCTCTTTATCTCAGAGAAGACAAGAAGTCAAACAGATGTTAACAACTGTTCTCTGCCTGACAGCTGTCCAATGGAGATCAGTCGAGATATGTCCAGGTTACTGCTGTCTACCTTGAACGTTACAACCATGAGTGGCCAGACAGTGTATCTGCCTGCTTACCAATACAGCTGAGGTCCTCATTAAACCTAACAAGCAAGAATAGCAAGAACGTACTGTATTGTACTCCAAAAAACAATCATTCGCCACTCCACTCTGTGACTGGCTTCGTAAACCACTGTTGATCTCAAGCATCAGCCTCATAAATATCAATTAAATAATTCATAATCAGTTCATAAGATTGTAAGTCACGGGAGCTGAATTAGACCCATCGAGTCTTCTCCGCCATTCGAGCCATGTATTTTTCCCTCTCAACTCCATTCTCCTGCCTTCTCCCCGTAACCTTTGATGCCCTTACTAATCCAAGAACCAGTAAGTCTCTGGTTTAAAAATACCCAATGATTTGGCCCCCACAGCTGTCTGAAGAATTTCTACAGGACAAGTAAGTGAAAGCATGTTCTCCTGAAATGCTATTTCTTATTGCGAAACATTATTGCTAAACATTAACATTACCAAGTCATAAAAATCTCACCCTGGGCCCACCTCCGACCAAAACCATATCTGGACCAGGCAAACAATGAAGAAGCAAGAACAGATCCAAGATTTCAGATTCAACTCACAACTGCTCCGAGCCTTTCCATCATCTACAAGTCACGAGAACATTCTCTCAACCTTTCGTATCCATGTACATGTCCATGCCCATGCCTTTTAAAATGCTGTTATAGTACCTGCCTCACCATCTCCAATGGCAGCTCGTTCCAATATACCCACCTCAGATTCAGATTCAAATTTAATTTTAATTGTCATTGTCAGTGTACAGTACAGAGATAACAAAATGCATTTAGCATCTCCCTGAAAGAGCGACATAGCAAATGATTTGAATAAATAATAATGTGTCCGGGGGGGGATGAGGTGATTGGCAGTCACCGAGGTACGTTGTTGAGTAGAGTGACAGCCGCCGGGAAGAAGCTGTTCCTCGACCTGCTGGTTCGGCAACGGAGAGACCTGTAGCGCCTCCCGGATGGTAGGAGGGTAAACAGCTCCCTCTGGGTGAAAAGGTTGCTCTTCAGGTTCCCAGTACATTTTCCCCCTCTCACCTTAAACCACTGTGCTCCAGTTCTCGATTCCCTTATCCTGGGAAAAACTCATCCTATCTATTCCCTTCATGATGTTATACACTTCTAAAAAGATCACCTTCTCGCTCTTCAAGGAGTAACATCCTAGCCTGCCCAACCTCTCTGGATAGCTCTGACCCTCAAGCCCTGGCAAACATCCTCGCTAATCTTCTTTACATTCTTTCAAGATTCTATTTTTTCTTTGAGCAGGGTTGAGTAAACACAAGCTGCAAGGAAAATTGTTGTGGCTTGGATCTCAGAAATTCGATGAAGGGAATATGAACAAACAGGAGGCTTCTCGATTTTTGCTGGATTTGATTGGTGTGTGTTGCACCTCGGACTATCCTTGATCGGATTTTGCTGGCTTTATCTTGCTCGATTGTAATCATGTGCTGTCTTTCCACTGACCGGTGAAGAAGCAGCAAAAGCTTTTCACTGTACATCGGCACACATGACAATAAACTTAACTGGACTGAACCTTGTGTCCAGTAGGATGGAGGTGGTTGGTGCACATTCCAGGGGGTAATAAGTGGGATTGGGTAACAGTATTTGGGCGGGTTTGTGAATTAAGATGAATGTGCAACAGAAAGTGGAAAGCTAATATTTATTTCAAGAGGGCTCAAATCCCAAAACAGGAATGTAAATGGTGAGGCTCGATAAGGTGCGGGTCAAGCGGTATTTGGTGTCTTGTGAGCAATTTTGGGCCCCATATCAGAGGAAGGATGAGATGAGAAGAACTTTTTTCACACAGAGAGTGGTGAATCTCTGGAACTCTCTGCCACAGAGGGTAGTCGAGGCCAGTTCATTAGCTATATTTAAGAGGGAGTTAGATGTGGCCCTTGTGGCTAAGGGATCAGGGGGTATGGAGAGAAGGCAGGTACGGGATACTGAGTTGGATGATCAGCCATGATCATATTGAATGGCAGTGCAGGCTCCAAGGGCCGAATGGCCTACTCCTGCACCTAATTTCTATGTTTGCCCTGGAGAGGGACCAGAGGAGGTTTGCAAGGATGATCCCAGGAATTAGTGGGTTAACATATGATGAGCGTTTGCCGGCACTGAGCCTGTACTCGCTGGAGTTTCGAAGAATGAGGGGGACCTCATTGAAATGGACCGAATAGTAAAAGGCTTGGATAGAGTGAGGGTGGAGAAGATGTTTCCACTCGCAGGAGAGTCTAGGGTTAGAGGTCAGAGCATCAAAATTAAAGGACTGTCCTTTAGGAAGGAGATGGGGAGGAATTTCTTTAGTCAGACAGTGGTGAATCTGTGGAATTCTTTGCCACAGAAGGCTGTGGAGGCCAAGTCAATGGATATCTTTAACGCAGAGAGATAGATTCATGATTAATACAGGTGCAAAGGGTTATGGAGAGAAGGCAGGAGAATGGGGTTAGGAGAGGGAGATAGATCAGCCATGATTGAAAGGCAGAGTAGACTTGATGGGCCGAATCGCCTAATTCCGCTCCTATCACTTATGACCTTATGAAAGGAGAACCCAAACACATGGGTGGGTAAAGCCAATACCTGCTGTGAAATGAAGACTCAAAGTCTCTTAAGTGCTTTGAGCAAAATCAGGAAAATCAATTATTAGGTTACCTTTACGGTACTTAAAAGTACAAGAAGCTTGAAGGCCTCTCAGTGGGAGCGAATGCAATCAGCTGAAGTACAGGCAGCCCTGGGCAGGGGGGAATGAGCTCACCATCAGTGTTGGAATGAGCAGTGTTGTACCCGTATCATAGGAATGAAGTCTGAATGCCAATTCTAAAAACTGATGCGCAGAATCGCATGGAAATTGGATGGAAATAGACGCAATCCTCCTGACGTTCAACCCAAGCAGCGCTCAAAACACATGGAGACGATTCAAAACTTTGCAGTTGAGTTGAGTTTAGTTTATCCTCAAGTGTACCGAGGTACAGTGAAAAGTCTAAACTAAAAGACTATTAAATGCCGCTCTCCTATCTGCCATCATCGGCTCTGACCTTCCTTCCATCGAGGGGATCTATCGCAGTCGCTGCCTCAAAAAGGCTGGCAGTATCATCAAGGACCCACACCATCCTGGCCACACATTCATCTCCTTGCTACCTTCAGGTAATGGTACAGGAGCCTGAAGACTGCAACAACCAGGTTCAGGAATAGCTACTTCCCCACAGCCATCATTTATGAGGCTTTACATAGCAATAGAGTAGGCGGCGCGACTCTCGTCAGCAGCGGCCTCTGCAGCCCGTCTGCATTTTTATTATTTTGTGTCTATGTTTTTTATGTAGTTTTTGTTATTTTTTTGTTGGGGGGTGTGTGTGTGTGGGGGGGGGGGGGTGGTGGGGTGGGAGGGAGGGGGTAAACTTTTAATCTCTCCCTGCATGGGAGACCCGACCTCTTCTTTGTTGGGTCTCCGTTGTCGTTGGGGCTGCAACGTGGAGAGGCCTCCAACAGGAAGACCGGGGGCTCTGGTGCCGACGACTCACCTCACCGTTGCGGAGCTGGCCGAGTCCAGAGCAGGGGGAGCGGTGTTGGAGCGTTGCTGCGGCCCGACCTCCGGAGATTCGGAGGCTGCAACTGCAGTTCTGGCGGACGGAGGCACCGGGAGCCTGCGGGTCCCTGGAGGGAGACCGCTTTTCAGGGCTCTCGCAACGGCGACTTCTCCCGCCCGAGTTGCGGGGTCGAAGAGCTCCTGGAGCGGGGCCTTACAGCACCACCCCGCGTGGCTTGGAATGGCTGCGGGACTCTGCGAGCGCACGCCGGGGGCTCCAACATCAAGAACCCGGTGTGCGACCTTGCATCACCCGGCATTGGTCCGCGGGACAATCGCCATCCCAGTGGCTTTGACTTTGCAACCAGTGGAGACAGAGCAATGTGACCTATGTAAACTATGTTGTGTCTCGGGTCTATTTGTTTGTAATGTATGGCTGCAGAAATGTAATTTCGTTTGGACCTCAAGGGGTCCAAATGACAAATAAATTGAATCTAATCTAATCTAATTATTTCGAGATACAGTGTGGAAACAGGGCCCTTTGTCCCGCCGAGTCCGAGTCGACCAGTGATCACCCGTACACTAGTTCTATGTTATCCCAGTTTCTGCATCCTACACACCTGGGGCAACTTACAGAAGCCAATTGACCTACAAATCTGCACGTCTGTGGATTGTGGGAGGATACCGGAGCACCTGGAGAAAACCCACGTGCCACAGAGGGAACGCACAAACTCAGTACAGACACATGGAAGTGCATGGAATAGACATATATGTGTCATGCACAGGCAGGTGAGGTCAGTTTAGCAAATGTAGCATAGACACTGCGGGCCATAGGGCCCATTTCTGTGCTGTACTGTTCTAACTGAAAGCTGCAGAGATGCCAACAAACTAAAATGCAGAAGGACACCTTCCCCACCGACAGGTCCCTGCACACATGTGCTTGTTCACCAAGCATGCTAGAAAAAGCTCTGAATGAGTGCAAGGAATGTTGTGAATCCAATTGGATTGAAAGGCCATAGAAACATTTGCAGGAGTAAGCCATTGGCCCCTTCGAGCCAGCACCGCCATTCAATATGATCATGGCTGGTCATCCAAAATCAGTCCACCCCCCCTTCCTGCTTCCCCCCTCCCCCCATATCTCCTGATTCCTTTCACCCCAAGAGCTCAAGGGCCTGTCCCACTTAGGCGATTTTTCGTCAGACTGCTGGCGACTGTCAAGTTCTTGGCACTCGCCTGAAAAACCGGGAACTGGAACGGCGACTGTCAGAATGGAACATCGCAAAGGCGGGGGCCAGTGAAAGCGGGGGAGCGCTGTCTGAAATTCACACAGTGCAAAGCCAAGGTGATACAGACACACACCGCGATGAACAGGAAGGTTAAGATGGCTAGCACAGTATACAATAAGTCCTTTAAAGGAGGGGGGAGGGGAAACGGGGGAGAAGGAGTGGAGACACTTTTAAGAAGCCAGAAAACTTTTAATAAGCCAGAGATACACAGCTGTGAAGTTCGGCAGGCATTTAAAATTACCGGTCGGTTTTCCTTGGTTCTGAAAATTCGTGCTTATGTTTTTTTTCCTCTAATGAGCCAATAAAAATGCCCGGTCAGCAAAGGTGATTAATTAAAACTACCTATGACTACCTACAACTACATGGCGACCCCACTACAACTGCACCTATGACTACAAGATTATCGATTTTCTCCATGGCGAACAATTTTTGGTCGCAGAAAATTTTCCAACATGTTGAATGTTTTGTGGCGACCATACTGAGGCCACGACTAGTTCCCAGCAGTGACGTGCGGTGAGGTGAATGGCTGGGGAGACACTGGCTTCTACCCCATCCTAGCTTAGTTGCGTGTGTGTGTGTGTGTGTGTGTGTGTGTGTGTGTGTGTGTGTGTGTGTGTGTGTGTGTGTGTGTGTGTGTGTGTGTGTGTGTGTGTGTGTGTTGTCTGTGCATGATGTGTCTGGGAGGAAAGGAGAGAAAGAGGGAGAGAAAGGAGGAAGGAGAGAAGGGAGGGAGGGAAGGAGAGAAGGGAGGGAGGGAAGGAGAGAGAGAAGGGAGGGAGGGAAGGAGAGAAAGAAGGGAGGGAAGGAGAGATGGGAGCGAGGGAAGATGGGAATGGAGAGATAGAAGGGAAGGAGAGAAGGGAAGGAGAGGGCCGGCGGCTGGAGTGGATGCCGGGTTCCCGAGCCAAGCGTAGATTACTCCAGCGGGGGGGGGGGGGGGGGGGGGGGGCAATTGGGAGCTCTCAGCGTCCCAGAGCCTCCGAATCGGCCTCTACAAATCAACGAATCAACCTACCAGTCTGCGCCGCTGCTGCTGAAGCTAGCTAACGTGGAGGGAGAGAGAGGCAGTGTCAATTATGTGAGCTGCTCAAGACACGCCCCTTGTGAGGCAGATATGATCGCTGCCTCCCCTGCTGCTTTTTCATTGCAGTTTTATGAAGAGACCAGCGGGCCTAAATTTAATATATTTATACGTGAAATAAGATACCTAGATTATAGAAGGTAAGGAAATGTAATGAAGGGATGTTACATTGGTGACATACATAGAGATAGTAACAGGCACACGCTTATTGCCTGCGCTCCATGCAGTTTGTGAGGGGTTGGGCAATCAAAGGGGAGGCTCAGCTCTCATCTCTCCCTGCATTTACAGCGGAGCTGTGAAAATTTGACGATTTTGACTATAAAAAATGATTAGATTCATATAGAAATGACACATAACACAGAGTAGTGGAAAAATCTTTATATATTTATTTTATTATTATTTTTCTTTACTTTTCTTAACAGCCATTTTCATTGGGAGTATGACTGCCTCCCCTGACCTCACGTCCCTGGTTCCCAGAACGCGAGAACTCCTCACGACCATGAAGGAGACTCACCAGAGACCACCAGCGAACATATGGCAACCATGTGGCAATCATGAGGCGAGCGCAGAGTATTCTGCACTCGCCTAAAAAGTCGCCTAAGTGGGACAGGCCCTTAAGTCTTGCCCCCAACTCTTGCTTGAAAACATCCAGTGAATTGCCCCCCACTTCCTTCCATGGCAGAGAATTCCACAGATTCACAACTCTCTGGGTGAAAACCTTTTTTTCTCATCTCAGTCCAAAATGGCCTGCCACTTATTCTTAAACTGTGACCCCTGGTTCTGGACATCCCCCAACATGGGGACCATTTTTCCTGCATCTAGCCTGTCCCATCGTTTAAGAATTTTATGTTTCTACAAGATATCCTCTCATCCTTCTGAATTCCAGTGAATTTGCCAGAAAAACTGGAGAGTCAACAAAAGGAAGTCGTGAAAATTAATTTCCTTGCCAACCGCACGACAGATATGGACATTTTAGTGTTGACAAATGTTCTCATTGTGAGGAGAGAACGTTAACAAGAGCCGAGCTGTTAGCACACGATTGGCTAATTAATAATTCACATCAATGGGGGAAAAAAAATCCAATTTTTTTTTGCTAAATTCCTAGAAGCCTGTGTGCCAAGTAAGAAGTCTTGAAGCCAGCTTGGAGAGCAATGGCTTGGAAGCGTTCCTAGGAAAATGATGCCAAGTCATTCAAACTGAATGGCTGAGCACTCCAATCATGCCATCAGCTACAGTTGTCAATGTTAAAGAGGAATGTAGTCAGGCAGTGTGGAAACAGGCCCTTCGGCCTAACTTGCCCACACCGACCAACATGTCCCATCTCCACTAGTCCCACTTGCCCTGCGTTTACCCCATATACCTCCAAGCCGGTCATATCTGAGGAAGGACATTATTGCCAGAGGGAGTGCAGAGAAGGTTCACCAGACTGATTCCTGGGATGTCAGGACTGTCTTCTGAAGAAAGACTGGATAGACCTGGTTTATACGCTCTAGATTTTAGGAGATTGAGAGGGGATCTTATAGAAACTTACAAAATTCTTAAGGGGTTGGACAGGCTAGATGCAGGAAGATTGCTCCCGATGTTGGGGAAGTCCAGGACAAGGGGTCACAGCTTAAGGATAAGGGGGAAATCCTTTAAAACCGAGATGAGAAGAATTTTTTTCACACAGAGAGTGGTGAATCTCTGGAACTCTCTGCCACAGAGGGTAGTCGAGGCCAGTTCATTGGCTATATTTAAGAGGGAGTTAGATGTGGCCCTTGTGGCTAAGGGGATCAGAGGGTATGGAGAGAAGGCAGGTACGGGATACTGAGTTGGATGATCAGCCATGATCATATTGAATGGCGGTGCAGGCTCGAAGGGCCGAATGGCCTACTCCTGCACCTAATTTCTATGTTTCTATATCCATTTTCACACAGTTATGAATCT
Source organism: Leucoraja erinaceus (assembly GCF_028641065.1). Taxonomy (NCBI): domain Eukaryota; kingdom Metazoa; phylum Chordata; class Chondrichthyes; order Rajiformes; family Rajidae; genus Leucoraja; species Leucoraja erinaceus. The sequence goes on along the minus strand of NC_073391.1, from coordinate 40,557,356 downwards.
GTGGAATTCTCTGCCACGGAACGCAGTGGAGGCCAACTGGATGCATTCAAGAGTGTTAGATAGATCCCTTGGGGCCAATGGAATCAAGGGATATGGGGAGAAAGCAGGAACGTGGTACTGATTTGGGATGATCAGCCATGATCTTATTGAATGGCTGGGCTCGAATGGGTAACTCTTGCACCTATTTTCTATGTTTCCATGTTGCTACCCGTCTAATTGCTTCTTAAATGTTGCGGTGGTCCCTGCCTCAACTACCTCCTCTGGCATCTCATTCGATACCCCCCCCCCCCTCCCTACCATTTGTGTGGAAAAAGTTACCTCTCAGATTCCAATAAAATCTTTCCCACCTCATCTTAAACCTGTGCCCTCTGTTTCCTGATGCCCCTACTCTTGGCAAGAGGCTCTGAGCATCTACCCGATCTATTCCACTCATTTTCTATGCAAGAGTATCCTTATTCTCTGGATGCAGGTGCTGATTTCCTTAGCTGCATTGCTAAATAGTCTACTGCATGACTTTAAGTGTTAATAGTCAATTGCAGGTATAGGGAGAGTGTCATGGACCTGGTATTGAACGTCAAGTTTACTGTCTACAAGCCTGAGCTTTACTATATTTAATTTTGTGTTCAATTATTACTGGCACCAACTTTTATTTCCTTCCAAAAATGTTTTTATTCTTTTTACTTTGAAGTAAAGAAAGTCTAAGAAATCTTTTGTTTTTTAGTTCCTTCCGCAACCTGAGAAGCCCAAGGCATCTCACAACTCAAGAAGTATTTCTGAAGTATCATATTTTAGTTTAGTTTAGTGATACTGCATGGAAACAGGCCCTTCGGCCCTTCGAGTCCATGCCGGCCACCGACCTCCACAAAACACGATCCTGAACACACACTAGGAATAATTTACAATGTTTCCAAGCCAAACGGCATGCAAACCTGTACATCCTTAGCGTGTGGGAGGTAACCGGTGCAGGTCACGGGGAGAACGTACAAACTCCATGCAGATAGCACCCGTAGTCGGGATCAAACCCGGGTCTCTGCCAGGCAGCAACTCTACCGCTGCGCCACCGTGCCGCCTTGTTGTATCTGTTGTAACTTGGGAAACACTGCAGCCAATTTGCACATTGCTAGCTTCCACAAATATCAGTACTTTAATGGACAAGTTATCTGTTTTATTGATGTGGGCTGAGAGTTAAACTTTGCACGGGGGAATACCACAGCTCTTTTATCAAACTGAAGACAGACACAGAATGCTGGATTAACTCAGCGGGACAAGCAGCATCTCAGGAGTGAAAGAATTTCGGGTTGAGACCCTTCTTCAGACATTCAGGGGAGAGGAAGACGGAGAGACATGGAAGGGTAAGGTGTGAGCAGGGAGAGAGGGTGTTGCAGAACTCTCATCAGAGAGAGGAGGAGAACTTCTTCAGAGTCGGCATACGTTGAGGAGATTTTCATAGTGTGGCAGACGCAAAGTGTAGAAAAAACTAAAACTACATAGACTTGGGGACATTGGTTTTTTGTCTTTGTTCTGAATTTTGCACTGAAAATTAAATACTGAAAAAACATGACCTCCATGTTAAAGCATTGCGTTCCCAACAACATTCATGCTCTTGAACACAACAAACACCAACTGAACAATGAACTGTTTTTGTTGCACTCAGCACTTTGGGCTTTTTTTTCCCCACTAATATTAGTGTTCTTAAGTTCTTAAGCTTTTTTGGTTTATAATTGTATCTATGAGTACTGAGTTTACAGACATTTCATGCTGCTGCAAGAAAGAATATCATTGTGTAGGAAGGAACTGCAGATGCTGGTTTAAACTGAAGATGGACACAAAATGCTGGAGTAACTCAGCGGGACAGGCAGCATCTTTGGAGAGAAGGAATGGGTCGACTTACCAACTTTTATATCTCCTCTGAAAAGACATTTGAGGCAATGCATTCCCGAAGTCCAACAGTGGAGAACCGACTTACTGCAAGTCTAGACTTTGGACTGTGGTATTAAAATATATAATCTCTGATTCATAAACAAGAGGCCAACTATGGAGGTTTAGGATCAAATTATAATTAAAACACAAAGTACTTGTGCTATTTATTCTATGTAATGTCTTGTCTTTTATCTGGACCTCGAATCTGTTATAAAAAGTAAGTAAGTATAACACCAGGATATGCACTCAACTAAGAAAACCAAGCCCAAAGCCAAAGTACTATCTAAACTGATTATACCAACTTATGCTAAGGACAATAAACAAAAAGCTTTTCACTGTACCTCCGTACGCGTGACAATAAACTTGAATTAAAACTATTCCTGAACATTTTCCGGGCACAATGTCTTTCTTGAGTGTGTTCAGGCTCACTTCTTCCTGTCGGAATGCAAGCTCACAACTCGTGCCTGCAAGTTAATACTCCATTAGTAAAGGGCCTGTCCCACCAGCATGCGATTGCACACGGCTAGCACGCCCAAACGTGGTCGCTTGAGGCGTACGGCCTCACGGGGCCGGTCCCACTTCGATCGGCGGAGGCGTATGGAGTTGTGCGGGGCTCCGAATATCTTGCACTGTCCGAAAATCCCGCGCGCCAACGGCCTGTCGGCCAGCAGGCGCATTGAGGGCGTACGCAGTGTCTTGACGAGTGTAGGCAGCGTCTTGACGTTGTACACTGCGTCTTGACGGCGTACGCCTAGTGCGTGGTGTTGCGTGATGACATCACCGCCCGGCGTGCCGATGCGTGATGACGTCACCGCCCGACGTCCAAATTCAATTGGCCCGCCACCTGCCCAGCTGATTGGTGAGTATGATGTCGGGACCAGCCCCACACAACACTATACGCCTCCGCGGTTCGAATTGGGACCGGCCCCGCGCTGCCGTACGACTCAAGTGACCACGTTTGGTCGCGCTAGACGCATGCAATCGCATGCTGGTGAGACAGGCCCTTAAAGCAACATACACTGTTGAAGGCATTGTACTCTGCCTATGATATTCACTTCCATTGACTGCAGTGGAATCTGATTTCATTGTGTGATTACAATGCACAGCAGTTAACCTGTAACACAGTTTAGTTTAGAGACACAGTGCAGAAACAGGCCCTTCGGCCCACCAAGTCCGCACTGACCAGCCATGATCACATTGAGTGGCGGTGCTGGTGGATAGGGCCGTATGGCCTACTCCTGCACCTATTTTCTATTGACCAGTGATCCCCGCACATTAACACTATCCTGCACACACTAGGGACAATTTTACATTTGTTTTTAATAGACCAAGTCAAGTCAAGTCAAGTCAATTTGTCACATACACATACGAGATGTGCAGTGAAATGAAAGTGGCAATGTGGTGTGGTGGTGGTGTGCAAGCCAAATAACCTACAAACCTGTACGTCTTTGGAGTGTGGGAGGAAACCGAAGATCTCAGTGACAACCCATGCAGGTCACGGGGGAACGTGTAGACAGCACCTGTAGTCGGGATCGAACCTGGGTCCCTGGCGCTGTGAGGCAGCAAGCTCTACCGCTGTGCCACCAATGTCACTTGACTGAGATGATATTCCAGGCAAATATCTTTCTTCACCGATTGAATTAATTAATCTGCACCAAAAGGTTTAGGTCCTGCTGTCTGGACAGGATCATCCACACATCGCAACCACCCATGAAAAAAAACTTGTTGTCAGTTGAAAAGGAAGAGGTGATCGATGGGACAGGCAGCATTTCTGGATAGAAGGAGTGGGTGACGTTTCGGGTCCAGCCAGTTGATTTCTCCCCTGAAGCTTCTTATTATCGTGATAATAAATCAGAGAGCCCCCTTTTAACAACTAATCAAGTCAAGTCACTTTTATTTCTAAAGCACATTTAAAAACAACTCTCGTTGGCCAAAGTGCTTTACATTGGTGGAGGTACTAAGTGCCTCGACCGCGGGATGTTCAGTAACCCCAAGTCGGCCGATCCGAGGCACCTGGAGGTGGTGTGTTGGGTAAGCAGACCTTTGATGTAGGTGGGGGCAAGCCCGTTAAGGGCTTTGTAGACATAAAGAAGGATCTTGAAATTGATTTGGAGCCGCACAGGGAGTCAGTGGAGAGAGGCCAGAATCGGGGTGATGTGGTCCGTTTTTCGGGTGCCCGTCAGGAGTCTCGCTGCGGCGTACACAAAGTGTACAGGAGAATAAAAGGCACCAAGTGCTGGAGTAACAAGAGGCTGGCACGACTTGGGTGGGGGAGGGATAGAGAGAGAGGGAATGCAGTGGTTACTTGAAGTTAGAGAAATCAATATTCATACCACTGGGCTGTCCGCAAATCTGGAGATGTGCGTTTCCGCATTTCTATACCTTTAATCTATGCTTCTGTACAGACCAAAACTAAACTAAATCCTTCCTTGCTTTGGTGAGGTTTAACGATTAAACACCAGGAATTGTCCATGCAATGCATGTGTAAGTCAGACGAGCTGGAGCACGGAACGAGCCAGATTTAAAAAGTAATTAGGCAAACATTAGCAATTGTTTCATCATTATTGCACAAATTTACCATTATATCACCGAGCAACTACTTCCTGCTGAGAGTAAATTTGCAATGATGATAAAGACGGGCAAGATGCGCGCTCTGATAAAACTACTCAACTATGAAGCACAAATAACACATGCACTAAAAATAACACATGGGCTAATTTCTGCAAAGTTATGTATGCTTTCTTGGTCGTTAACTCTCAACGGTCCCATTTTACCTGGCATTTGCATTTTTCACAGGTTTTCGCATGCACAGCTGAATAGCTAATGGAGTAGCCCTGTAACCTTGTCAGTTTATGGTCATTTAAGTGGCTTGAGGAGAGATTGAATTTACAAGGAACTGGTTGACAATTCAAAATGAGCAAGGCATGGAGGGAGTCTTGTCCACTCAATTAAATTGCCGTTTTTTTTTAATACACTTGAGGTGGCACAGCGGTAGAGTTGCTGCCTCACAGCGCCAGGGACCCGGGTTCGATCCCGACTACGGTTGCTTGTCTGTAAGGAGTTTGTACGTTCTCTCCGTTACCTGCGTGGGTTTTCTCCGGGAGCTCCGGTTTCCTCCCACACTCCAACGAATAAGAAGTTTGTAGGTTGATTGGCTTAGTGTAAATGTAAGTTGTTCCCAGTGTGTGTTGGATAGTGTGAGTGCGCGTATATCGCTGGTCGGGGCAGACTCAGTGGGCCGAAGGGCCTGTTCCCGGGCTGTATCTCTAAATTAAACCATATTAAGAACTAAAATATTTAAAGGTGAGAGCAGAAGATGTTGACGCTAGTTTTAATTTTAAATAATTGCATAAGGATCAAGAAATTTCTGCCAAACCTAAGCTTTTCAATGTCAAATTTACCACGGTAAAAGTTCAAAAGACATTATCAAATGTTGCATTATCAAACAACATTTTTGCACTAAGCCACGTAAAAGAACGAGTTGTAGCAAAGGCCACATAATAATAGTGAAAGGCCTGAAGAGAGTGGATGTGGAGAGGATGTTTCCACTAGTGGGAGAGTCTAGGACTAGAGGCCACAGCCTCAGAATTATAGGACGTTCCTTTAGGAAGGAGATGAGGAGGAGTTTCATTAATCAGAGGGCGGTGAATCTGTGGGATTCATTGGCACAGATGGCTGTGGAGGCCAAGTCAATGGATATATAGGGAGAAGGCAGGAGAATGGAGTTTGGAAGGAGAGACAGATCAGCTATGATTGAATGGCAGAGTAGACTTGATTGATCGAGTGTGGCCTAATTCTGCTTCTAGAACTTATGAACATAATAGGCAGTGCCTGGCAATTTGAATCCATGGGGCTTGTACAAGAACGATAAAAGAAAAATCCCTCAACTAATTTACAACAGTATAGATCAGGAGATCAGTTGTCATCTTATTAAAACTCATGACTAAGACCCACAAATTCTGCATTCATTAATATCAATCCCATTACAACTGTTTTGCAACATGAAGTTCTCCTCCTCTCCCTGACGAGAATTCTCAACATCATCGTCTATATCTCTCCTTTCCCTTTTCCCTGACTAGTCTGAAGAAGGGTCTTGACCCAGACACATCACCCATTCCTTCTCTCCAGAGATGCTGCCTGGGGGTCCCGCTGAGTTACTCCAGCTTTGTGTCTAGCAATGAACTCCTGATCACCTTGTAATAAAGAAGTAACTTGCGTCTCCATTATTTATATCAATGACCAACTAAAACCACGGACAAAATGCACAGCTAAAACCTTCGGGCATCGATCCAAAATATGAAGTCCACTTTTTTTCTCGAGTAAAATTTTAGATACCAACTGAGGATACAAATAAATTATTTAAAATGTCGCAAGTAAATGGGCGCAATGGTAGAGTTGCTGCCTTACAGCGTCAGTGACCCCAGTTCGATCCCGACTACGGATGCTGTCTGTACGGTGTTTGTGCGCTCTCCCCGTGACCTGCGTGGGTTTTGTCTGGTAGCCTCCCACACTCCAAAGACATATAGGTTTGTAGGCTAATTGGCTTGGTAAAATTGTAGATTGACACTAGTGTCTGTGGGATATTATTAGTGTGCGGGGAACACTTGTTTCCGCCCTGTATCTCTAAAACTAAAATGATAATATTTTACTAATAAATTCAGGAAGTCTTTTAAAATGTTTTTGATTTGAGCCCCTTCCAATGCTTGGACATTCTTTATGTGAATCAAAGGCAAATATCAGTAAGTATTATGCACAGTTTTTGTGCAGCTGACAATAAACAAATGGCAATATGTATCTTTCTTATGCTCCCATAACATCAATTGCTATTTCACAAAATTACTCGAATTGCTCATTTCAATAGTTCGTTCAAGAGAAACATGCACAGAGTACTTTCAGTTTTTGGAAAAATGACTGCAGGGAATGGAAGGATATCGATTACATGCAGGAAAAGGTTAGTTTAACTTGGATAGACACAAAATGCTACAGTAACTCAGCGGGACAAGCACCGTGAAGTGCTGTTTAACTTGGCATCATGTTCAGCATGGACACTATGGGCCGAAGGGCCTGTTCCCGTGCTGTATTGCTCTACGTTCCCAAAATGGTTGGATATGGTTTTGGTCCGAAAGTTAAAATGTTGAAAATCTTGAACACCAAATTAACTGGCATACCTACAGCTTATTTACTTACATATTTCCAGCATCGGTAGATTTTTGTTTTAAGCTTATTTTTTCCATAAGACTGTTTATCTTCATCTTAACCATATTTTTAATACTCATGCCCATACTCGTCACTGTGGTACAGCGGTAGAGTTGCTGCCTTTCAACGTCGGAGACTCGGCTTTGAGTCAGTCTACGGGTGCTGTCTGTATGGAGTTTGTACGTTCTCCCCGTGGGTTTTCCCCGAGATCTTTGGTTTCCTCCCACACTCCAAAGACATACAGATTAATTGGCTTGATGCAAGTGTAAATTGTCCCTAATGTGTGTAGGATAGTGATAGTGTGGGGATCGCTGGTCGATGCGGACTCGGTGGGCCGAAGGGCCTGTTTCCATGCTGAATCTCTAAACTAAACTAACATTTTGTGCAGACTCAATACTAACAAATGTGTAACTTGTATGTTACAAACAGCTATTACAATGTATTGAACAAAAACCAACCTGCTAGAGGAACACAGCATCTGTAGAAGGAAATGCATAGACAAAGTTTCACGTCAGGACCTTTCTTCAGATTGTGATGTATTTCTAGTGTTAGTGTTTATAAAGGATAGAAAATTAATGGCAATCAGTAAAGACAGTACAGTGGTGCAGTTGGTGGAGTGGGTGCCTCACAGTGCCAGAGACCTTGGTTTGATCTTAACCTCGGGTGCTGTCTATGTGGAGTTTGCGCGTTCTCCCCGAGACCACGTGGGTTTCCTCCGGGTGCTCCGGTTTCCTCCCACATTCCTAAGTCATGCTGGTATGTTGGTTTATTGGCCTCTGCGATTTGACCTCGTGTTAGGACGTGGGTGGGGAAGTGAGAAAACATAGAACTAATGTGAATTGGTGATCGAGAGTCAGCATGGGTTTGTGTGGCTGAAAGGCTTGTTGTCTCCATGCTGTATCTTAAACTAGACGTTCTATTCTCGGAGCATTATAACATTCCCAAATTCCATTTAACTTTTTCATCCTCAAATTTAATGGAATTATCCATAGCCAATATTCTACTGTTATTAAGTATTATTCCTTTGACTGTAATACTATAAGAAATTGGTTAATGATATCAAACAATCTTTCCTCAAAAGTAAACAGGAAATAAAAAAAATGGGTTAGGTGGTGGAACACTTACTAAATATTCATCATTTATTTGCTGTGTAATCTAAATAAAATCATTAAAATTCATACTTTATCTTTCACTTATCAATTAATTCTACTCGTGTCCTTGCAGTCAATGTGGCTTCAATTAGCCTTGCAATCGGTTTTAGCTTTTTAGTTTAAGAAATACAGTGCGTAGACTGGCCCTTCGGCCCACTGAGTCCGTACCGACCCGTGACCCCCATACACTAACACTGTCCTACTAGGGACAATTTACAATTTTACCAAGCCAATTAGCCTACAAACCCGTACGTGGGGGGAAACTGAAGCTCCCGGAGAAAGCCCATGCAGGTTTACGGGGAGAACGTACGTACATAGTACCGACAGCACCCGTAGTCAGGAGCGAACCGGAGTCTCTGGTGCTGTAAGGCAGCAACTCTACTGCTGCGGCAGTGTGCCACCCTCTTCTCTTCATTATATTTATAAAGCCGACAGTAAAGATAGAAGCAAGGAACTGCAGGTGCTGGTTAATACACAAAAGGACACAAGGTGCTGGAGTAACCCAGCGAGTCAAGCAGCATCTCTGGGGAACATGGATAGGTGACGTTTATGGGTCGAGATCCTTTATCAGACCTGTGTTTTTCAGGTCAGAATTAGAGATGATTAGACAAGGGTGTAAAGGGGTCTGAAAAAGGGTTTTGACCCGAAACGTCACCGATCCATGTCCTCCAGTGATGTTGCCCGACCTCCTGAGTAATGCCCCTGTCCCACTTAGGAAACCTGAACGGAAACCTCTGGAGACTTTGCACCCACCCAAGGTTTCCATGCGGTTCCCGCTTCTTCTATGTTCCGGCGCTTATTTCAAAAAAATTAAAAACCGGCCGCGACTAAAAATAGGTTGCCGTTTTAAAAATCGGTAATTTTTTTAGTCGAAGCCAGTTGCCATGCTAGTTGCCTACAACCTCCGGCAACCACCTGCAACCTCCGGCAACCACCTTCAACTAGTATCGCAACCGGCTTCGCCCCCCCCCCACGTCAGGACCCCCTTTGTTCTCAGCCGACTTGCTCCAACCTCAAGTTTATAAACCTTTATTTCAACGTAAACCTTGCATTTTAGAACGAGCTTTTCTGTACAGGCACTGCTATTTAATTAGGTAGACAACAATGCTGGATAAACTCATCGGGGAGGCAGCATCTATGGAGCGAGGAAGAGGCAACGTTTTGGGTTGAGACCCTACTTCAGACTATTTAATTAGGTGTTTTCTATTGACAGAAACTTTCTCAGCCCAGGTTGTGAACTTGAGCAGCCTCCTTCGACAAGTTTGCTGCACTTCACTATTCGATGCATGATGTGACAATTTGTTCTGGAAGCAAGTAAATTCCCTGTGAAATAATCTGCCTCCCAACATCTAACCAATCCTGTGCCAACATAAGCTGTTTGCTTGGCCTCTTTCTAACATAACTAACTTAAAAAGTCTATCCACAGGGACTAAATTTAATCCTTCCACGATAGAAACCACTTAATTCAAAAAACTGCTTGAAGCCTCTTCCCATAGAGTCAACATCATCAGTGCTAAGTTCCTTGAAGTGGACATGAAACCGAGGAGGCATACTGGTGCAGCGGTAGAGTCGCTGTCTTACAGCGATTACAGCACCAGAGATCTGGGTTCGATCCCGACTACGGGTGGTGTCTGTACGGAGTTTGTACGTTCTCCCCAAGACCTGCGTAGGTTTTCTGCAAGACCTTCGGTTTCCTCCCACACTCCAAAGACGTACATGTTTGAAGGTTAATTGGCTTGGTATAATTGTAAATTGTCCCCAGTGTGTGAAGGATAGTGTTAGTGTACGGGGATCGCCGGTCGGCACAGACTCGGTGAGCCGAAGAAGCCTTTTCCCGTGCTGTACCTCTAAACCAAACTAAAATACCTCACAACTCTTCATAGGGTCTCCACTCTTCACTCTATGTAAGAGAACCAAATCCCGAGAGAGCAATTTGATGTCCACCGCAGTCACACACTCCAACGTAAGAGCAGGAGTCAATCAATTCTGGAGAAAGTGGTGGGTTAAGATTATTGAGCTTCCTCCGAGAGCTAGCATAGACTCAATGAGCTGAATGTCTTCCTTCTGGCATTAGAAGTATATAAAATTCTACGAGGCATAGATAGGGCGGACATTCAGAAACTTTTTTCCAATGGTTCTTTGTTGTCACATAGGGACTGCACAGTAAAATTAATTTTGCATAGCTTCAATTTTTGGCGACATTTACACAAAGAAAAAGTCCTAAGACCAAAGTCCACATGCTGGAGTTCCCCCGATCCAGGTAACCCCAGGGACCCTCTCCTGACCGGATTGCCTTGAAGGCGCTGGAGGCAATAGGGCGGTTTCACGGCAGTCGGTTCACGACCCGTGACCTGTACTGTTGCTACGTTACTCCAAGTGGAGTACACACGATGAACTGCAGGCAAGCACTTATCATTGTTTTCAGCGTAGCGGGCCCGTTAAAACCCGCCGAAAATGTCAATTTGTGCGCTGTAATTAATTATGGAAATCGGGATAAGCGCGAGAGACATTTAGCCTACTTCAGAATTCCAAAAGTGAGGAGAAATGACGGTAGATAGAAGCAAGAGCTGAAGGGACAACAACAGCCCGAGTGCTTGCCGAACATTGGCCGTTTGCTCACTGCATTTCATCAACAGTAAGGCATTATTTGTGTTTTTTCGCGATTCCTTTGGCATCTAAAAAGTTTCAGAAGTGATAAATCTGGCTGTAAATTTTTTAAATCGCCCATGGTTCTCGTGGGTTTTTACATACAAAAAAGAAAACGCCTCTGAAGCAAAATTTACAGCCAGATTTATCACTTCGGAGACTGTTTAGATACCAAAGGAATCAAGAAAAAACACAAATAATGCCTTACCGTTGATGAAATGCAGCGAGCAATGCAATGAAATGCAGCGAGTGTGGCGACAGATAGCACAATGGGCTAAGAGTTCGGCTGGCGACCGGAAGGTAGCCGGTTCAAATCCCGCTTGGAGTGCATACTGTCGTTGTGTCCTTGGGCAAGACACTTCACCCACCTTTGCCTGTAATGGAATGTACGGCGGCAGGCGCGGGCACACCGCGACGCCCTGTGTCTCCCTTTCAAGGGAGATGCTAAAAATGCATTTCGTTGTCTCTGTACTGTACACTGACAATGACAATAAATTGAATCATTTCATTTCATTTTCATTTCATTTCATTTCATTTCATTTCATTTCATTTCAAACGCGATAATTCCCAATATTTTCAATTGCGATATCTGCACGGCCAATGTTTGCCAAGCACTTTAGCTGCTGTTGTCCCTTCAGCTCTCACTTCACTTTTGGAAGTTGGGTGCATGTCTCTCACACTTACCCCGACATCCACAATTTTTTACAGTGCAAAAAATCAACATTTTGGCGGTTTTTAACAGGTAGGAAAGTACGCGTTTCTTGCATTAATAACATATACCGGAAGTTACGGATGTCCTCCAGATGGATTGAGATGCTCCGTGCATCAAGCCCTATGACCCAGTGACCTTGCGTGCAACCCCCCTATACCCCTCGGTGTAGTAAAGAACTTCAGATGCTGGTTTAAACAGTAGACACAAAATGCTGGAGTAACACGGAGAAGGAAGGTGAGGTTATCCATTTTGGTGGCAAAAACGGGAAAGCAGACTATTATCTAAATGGTGGCCGATTGGGAAAGGGGGAGATGCAGCGAGACCTGGGTGTCATGGTACACCAGTCATTGAAGATAGGCATGCAGGTGCAGCAGGCAGTAAAGAAAGCGAATGGTATGTTAGCTTTCATTGCAAAAGGATTTGAGTATAGGAGCAGGGAGGTTCTACTGCAGTTGTACAGAGTCTTGGTGAGACCACACCTGGAGTATTGCGTACAGTTTTGGTCTCCAAATCTGAGAAAGGACATTATTGCCATAGAGGGAGTGCAGAGACGGTTCACCAGACTGATTCCTGGGATGTCAGGACGGTCTTATGAAGAAAGACTGGATAGACTTGGTTTATACTCTCTAGAATTTAGGAGATTGAGAGGGGATCTTATAGAAACTTACAAAATTCTTAAGGGGTTGGACAGGCTAGATGCAGGAAGATCGTTCCCGATGTTAGGGAAGTCCAGGACAAGGGGTCACAGCTTAAGGATAAGGGGGAAATCCTTTAAAACCGAGATGAGAAGAACTTTTTTCACACAGAGAGTGGTGAATCTCTGGAACTCTCTGCCACAGAGGGTAGTTGAGGCCAGTTCATTGGCTATATTTAAGAGGGAGTTAGATGTGGCCTTGTGGCTAAGGGGATCAAGGGGTATGGAGAGAAGGCAGGTACGGGATACTGAGTTGGATGATCAGCCATGATCATATTGAATGGCGGTGCAGGCTCGAAGGGCCGAATGGCCTACTCCTGCACCTAATTTCTATGTTTCTAAGGAATGGGTGACGTTTCTGGTCGAGACCCTTCTTCAGCCTAATCAGTCTCAACCCGAAACGTCACCTATTCCTTTCCTCCAGAGATGCTGCCAGTCCCACTGAGTTACTCCAGCTGTGTCTATCTCCGGTCCCCGTCCCATCGGCCCACTCCTCGCGTCCGGCATCGCCAGCGGCTCCCTCCTCCTCGACTCTCCGGACCTCAGCGGTCTCCGAGCTTCCCCGCTGCAGGCAGCCGCCCGCCGGGTCTTTCTTTGGGGCGTGAGCCTGGCCCGTCACCCCCATGGTTGCGGCCAGCCGGCTGGATCCGGCTTCGTTTATGGGCGGTCCGTCTCCAGTCTAGAGATGCAGCGCAGAAATTGGCCCTTCAGTTGACCGTGCCAACCACCGATCCCCGTACACTAACACTCTCTGACACACACCGAGGACAAGTTACATTTGTACCAAGCCAATTAGCATAAAAAAGCCTGTACATCTTTGGAGTGTCGGAGGGGAAAAAAAAACCCACACAGGCCACGTACAAACTCCGTACAGTCTACCGCTGCACCGTCCTTGTTTGGCACCGCGCTGCTTCCTGGAAGCCACCTTCTGCAGCACATCCCAGTGGAGTCAACCCAGGATGGCAAAATTAAATACAAGAGGGCAGAGCTTGAAGGTGAGAGGGGCAAAGTTTAAAAGAGATGTGCAAAGTAATATTTTTGCATGTGTGCCTGGAATGTGCTTCCGGGGGAGGTGGTGGAGGCAGATACAACACAGGCACAACAAAATAGAGAGAGTACAGAGGAGATTTACTAGAATGTTGCCTGGGTTTCAGCAACTAAGTTACAGAGAAAGGTTGAACAAGTTAGGGGTTTATTCTTTGGAGCGCAGAAGGTTAAGGGGGAGGACTTGATAGAGGTTTTTTAAATGATGAGAGGGATAGACAGAGTTGACGTGGAAAAGCTTTTCCCACTGAGAGTAGGGAAGATTCAAACAAGGGGACATGACTTGAGAATTAAGGGACTGAAGTTTAGGGGTAACATGAGGGGGAACTTCTTTACTCAGAGAGTGGTAGCTCTGTGGAATGAGCTTCCAGTGAAGGTGGTGGAGGCAGGTTCGTTTTTATCATTTAAAAATAAATTGGATAGTTATATGGATGGGAAGGGAATGGAGGGTTATGGTCTGAGCGCAGGTATATGGGACTAGGGGAGATTATGTGTTCGGCACGGGCTAGAAGGGTCGAGATGGCCTGTTTCCGTGCTGTAATTGTTATATGGTTATTATATGGTTATTTAAGGGGCTTAGACACACACTGATTATGCAGGGAGTGGAGGGATGTGGATTATGTGGTGTTGGCACTATATCTAACTCTAAGCATCTGTACACTGTATATGGCTCGAGTGTAATCATGTATACTTCTCCGTGGATTGGCACGTTGTCGTGGTGGAGAAGCTCGTGTGGACCTGAGATCCTGAGAGCGATGCCGTCTGGAGCTATGCTCCTGGTAGGGCCACCCGTGGCGGTAAGGGGGAGGACTCTGACAAAGAGCAATCCAACCAAGACCTCAACGGTGGAACAGGTGGAGGACGATGGCTGACCTTAGTGGAGCATCACAACGGCTGGGAAGGCGGATGAAGGCTGCAGCAGAAAAGGGTTTCCGGTCGTCTTGGACTCCATGCCACTGGATCCGGACCCAGATCTGTCACAGGCCGTGTGGTGGCTGTCTGTGCACCAGTCTCCCCACGTTAAACAAAGCAATGCACAGGCGTCCTCCAACCCTGGAGACACCCATGGTCAGCCATGACCAAGGGGGGCCTAAGAAGAAGAATTGTGTATTGTCTTTCTGCTGGACTTGATAGCACGCAACAAATGCTTTTCACTGTACCTTGGTACACGTGACAATAAACTAAACTGTAGCTGCAGCATTAGGTTCAGCACAAACAAGGTGGACCGAAGGGCCTGGTCTTGTGTTGCACTGTTCTAGGTTTAGTTTAATTTAGAGATACAGCACGGAAACAAGCCATTTGGCCCACCGGGCCCGCGCTGACCAGCGATCCCCGCACACTAAAACTATCCTGCACCCACTAGGGACAATTTTTACATTTCCCAAGCCAATGAGCCTGCAAACCTGTACATCTTTGGGGTGTGGGAAGAAACTGAAGACCTCGGAGAAAACCCACGCAGGTCACGGGGAGAATGTGCAAACTCTGTACAGACGGCACCTGTAGTCGGGATTGAACCCGGGTCTCTGGCGCTGTTTCTGTCCTATGAGAAACACGAGGGATATGGTGGAAGTATTCGACCATATGTAGCATCTCAGGAAAGAAGGGATGGGTGAAGTTTTGGGTCAAAACCCATCTTCAGCAAGATCAGTCTGAACTGAAACATCACCCATTCCTTCTCTCCAGAGATGCGGCCTATCCTGCTGAGTTACTCCAACTTCTACCATATATAGTATGTTCTATGGTAGAAATATTTTGCTCGGGCAGCTTACACCCCAGCGGTATATTGACTTCTCTAACTTCAAGTAGCCTTTGCCTTCCCTCTCTCACCATCCCTCCTCCCTCCCCTCCCATTTCTCCTAGTCTGATTGTCCAAGCTACATTTTATCTGTTTGCTTTGTTCTTACCTTCTCTCAGCTAACAATCTATTCCACATTTCCATTGATCTCCATCCCCTTTGTCTTGTTTTCACACCTTACATTTCCTTGTCTCTGTATCTCCCTTCTTCCCTGACCTCCGTCTGAAGAAGGGTCTCGACCCGAAACATCACCCATTCCTTCTCCCCAGATATGCCGCCTGTCCCGCTGAGTTCCTTGAGCATTTTTGTGTCTATCTTTGGTAGATGTCTCAGTTGCAGCAGCAAGGCCTGGATTGTTCGAACACCCACTAGAAGATGAAACAGAAACCTGGAAAAGCCACCGTTGAATCTCATCCCATTTTGCACCACGTATATTGGCAAATGCAGACTTCCAATTAAAAACCGTGACAGCTCTGTGCATGGACTGTAACGCTACTATCATAAAAAGACATGAGACGGAAAAGGAGAAAATAATGATCATTATATTCCTTTCATTTCCTGCATGAAGCAACAAGAAAGAACAAAAAGTAACTTGATGAAGCAAAGCAGGGAGAAACATGAGAGGAATATATCAGGTAGATGCACAGTCTCTTGCCCAGAGTTGGGGAATCGAGGACCAGACGACATAGGTGAAGGGGAAAAGATTTAATAGG
Source organism: Leucoraja erinaceus (assembly GCF_028641065.1). Taxonomy (NCBI): domain Eukaryota; kingdom Metazoa; phylum Chordata; class Chondrichthyes; order Rajiformes; family Rajidae; genus Leucoraja; species Leucoraja erinaceus. The sequence continues at coordinate 40,541,485 of NC_073391.1, read as the reverse complement.
AATCTGAGGGGTAACTTTTTCACACAAAGGGTGGTGGATGTATGGAACAAGCTGCCAGAGGAGGTAGTTGAGGCTGGGATGACCCTATGAGAAACATGACGGATATAATAGAAGTATCCAACCATATGTAGCATCTCAGGAGAGAAGGAACAGTTAGGCAGGTACATGGATAAGACATAAGGTACACAAAAATGCTGGAGAAACTCAGCGGGTGCAGCAGCATCTATGGTGCGAAGGAAATAAGCAAAGTTTTGGGCAGAAACCCTTCTTCAGACTGAAGGTGGGGGAGGGGGGGAGAAGAAAGGAAAAAGGAGGAGGAGCACGAGGGCTGAGGGGAGAGGTGGGAAGGGGAGGAGACAGCAAGGGGTAACGGAATTGTGAGAATTCAACGTTCATGCCACCAGGATGCAGACTACCCAAGCGGAATATGAGGTGCTGTTCCTCCAGTTTACGGTGTTGCTCACTCTGGCCGTGGAGGAGGCCCTGGACAGAGAGGTCGGATACGGAATGGGCGGGGGAGTTGAAGTGCTGAGCCACCGGGAGGTCAGGATGGTTAGTGCGGACCGAGCGGAGGTGTTCGGCGAAACGATCGCCAAGCCTGCGCTTGGTCTCACCGATAGTGTTTGGAGGGATATGGACTAAGCGCAGGCAGGTGAGACTAGTGTAGCTGGGACATGTTGGCCGGTGTGGGTGAGTTGGGCCGAAGGGCCTGTTTCCAAACTGTACCATTCTATGACTCGATGACTATGACACCGCTAGTGTGGTCTATCCTAAAAGCTGTTGGAGGTGTTCAATTCATTACTACATTAAAACAAGCTGCCAGTTCCCACTCAAACCACCCCCTCCCCTGGTACTTTCCCTTGCAACTGCAGGAAATGCTACACTTGTCGCTTTACCTCCCCCCTCGACTCTATCCAAGGACACAAGCAGAGGTTCACCTGCACCTCCTCCAACCTCATCTATTGCATCGGCTGTTCCAGGTATCAACTGCTCTACATCGGTGAGACCAAGCGCAGGCTTGGCAATCGCTTCGCCCAACACCACCACTCAGTTCACAATAACCAACCTGATCTCCCGGTGGCTCAGCACTTCAACTCCCCCTCCCATTCCGAATCCGACCTTTCTGTCCTGGGCCTCCTGCATGGCCAGAGTGAGTCCCACCGCAAATTGGAGGAGCAGCAGCTCATATTTCGCTTGGATAGTTTACATCCCAGCGGTATGAACATTGACTTCTCCAATTTCAGGTAGTCCTTGCTTTCTCCCTCCTTCCCAGCTCACCCACAGCCTACTGTCTCCGCCTCTTCCTTTCCTTTTCTCGCCCCCCCCACCCCCGACATCAGTCTGAAGAAGGGTCTCGACCCGAAACGTCGCCTATTCCTTCGCTCCATAGATGCTGCCTCACCCGCTGAGTTTCTCCAGCATTTTTGTCTACCTACCAGTTAGTATCTGTTATTTAACATATTCATTTCCCTACCTTTGAACTCCGCACCAATACACACAGACTTTGCCATTATACCTCCAATAAACACATTGCCATTAACACATTAGTTGTCACTAGTTTTGAACCCCACACCGTGCAAATTTCAGAGGACGCCAGCTAGTATCAGTTGTCAACATATTCATTGTCCTTACCTTGACACACACAGCACTCAGAAGCCACCAGCCAGTATTCACTAGTAACACATTCACTCTCCTTACCTGTGTATCCCGTTTAATGCAGAACGGAGAAGTTACAACCCAGTGGCGAGACACAGATTGCTGGCGTAACTCAGCTGGACAGGCAGCATCTCTGAAGAGAAGGAATGGGTGACGTTTCAGGTCGAGACGCTTCTTTAGACTGATCGGGAAGATCAGACCCAAAACATCACCCATTCCTTCTCTCCAGAGATGCTGCCTGTCCCGGTAAGCTACTCCAGCAATCTGTGTGCGTCTTCGATTTAAACCAGCATCTGCAGTTCTTTCCTAAACAGTTACAATCCAGTGGTACACAAAAATGCTGGAGAAACTCAGCGGGTGCAGCAGCATCTGTGGAGCGAAGGAAATAGGCAACGTTTCAGGCCGAAACGTTGCCAATTTCCTTCGCTCTATAGATGCTGCTGCACCCGCTGGGTTTCTCCAGCATTTTTGTCTACCTTCGATTTTCCAGCATCTGCAATTCCTTCTTAAACAGTTACAATCCAGTTTCAGGTATTAACACATTAAGCATCCTTACCTTTGTACCCCGTTGTGGCAGAACCAAGATGTCGTGACTATGGTATAATGTAAGCGTAAAGTATAGATCCTGTAATTAACACATCTATCTACCTCACCTCCGTACTTCCTCAGTTGTTATCTTATTTGGAGTATAAATGTCCTGCTGCACCAATTTAACTTTGGAGTTGTGATCACAGCCTTTGGCTGAGACACTTCTCCCCTTGTGCAAGTAAAACTCACTGCTGATGGTTAATCTTAGAGTTCCTCGAGTCTTATTCAAGGGTCGACTTTGTCAGATGGAAAAGGAGAAAATACTACAATTATTATATTCCTTTCATTTTACTGCGTGAAGCAACCAGAAAGAACAAAAGTAGCTAGATAAAGCAAAGCAGGAAGAAACGCCACTGCTGATATATGCTGATTCACCACAATCAAATAGGAATGTCGTTCCATGATAAAATATTAAACAAAAGAGATGGAATCTCAGATTTCTGATTTAGAGGGATGCATAATAAATTTGCGGTTACTGAAAGGCAAACGTGCAAATGTCATTATTGGAGCGTCAAGGTATAGCGATAGGCTGCTTCTTGCTTGCATTGCACCAAATGAAACCTTCAATATTCCTTCAGAGAAGCACCATTCTGTGGGAATTGCAGAACATTTTTGAGTTTAATTTTTTTAGTTTAGTTTAGAGATACAGAACGCAAACAGGCTCTTCGGCCCACCGAGTCCGCGCCGACCAGCGATCCCCGCACATTAGCACTGCCCAGCACGCACTCGGGACAATTTTTATATTTACACCAAGCCAATTAACCTACAAACCTGTACGTCAGAGTTTAGTTTAGTTTAGAGATTCAGCGAGGAAACAGGCCCTTCGGCAAAATAAGTCCACGCCGACTAGTGATCCCCACACACTAACACTATCCTACAAGCAAGTGCAGCCGGGTAGGGGTGGGGGGCATGGGAAAGGAGTTGGAGAAAAGAGCAATTACACTACTGCCCATGGAGATCAGAGAGCGGGAAGACTGAGGCATATTTGACGTTCAGCTCAAAGGTAGACACAAAATGCTGGTGTAACTCAGCGGGACAGGCAGCACCTTTGGAGAGAAGGAGTGGGTGACGTTTCGGGTCGAGACCCTTCTTCAGAATGAGAGCCAGGGGAGAGGGAAACGAGAGATTTGGAAGGGTGAGCTGTGAAAAAAGAAAGATCAATTATGTTTCATCTCCATGGTCCACAAAGCCATGTGAGCGCCTCAACTTCTAACAATACAAATGTCTGCTTCCTTCACTCCATTTCAGATTTACATCCTGCACTTTGCCGTAATAACATCATCATTACACCATCAGTCTGACAGGAAATGACGGAGCAGGCACAGGTGAAAACACGGCAATACCAGAAGCTGCCAGCTTAATTGCGCCTGTAAGTCCCAATCAATATTTGAAAAATGTTTCAAATTCTGGATAAAAGTTGTGCCTATCAGCTTTAGTGTAATAAAAATCAACTGCAGATGCTGGATTATGCGCCAAAATGCTAGTGTCACTCAGAGAGTCAGGGCCATCTCTGCAGAAAGTGGGCAGGTGGTTTTCGGGTCGAGACCCTTCTTCAGACTGAAGTAAGAAATTGGGAGCATTCCTTGCTTAGTTTCATCATCAATTGTAAAGATACAATTGTTGGCGGCCACGGTAGAGTTGCTGCCTTACGGCGCTTGTTGTGGCCTCAAGTCCCAAACTATGCAATACATCAGCTCAACCTCATCATTGTAACATTCTGCAAGGAAGACCTCATCTTTCTAGCTGGAGTTTCAAGGGGCCTTTGACAGAGCATCCAGTACGAGTCTTTCCACGTCATATGAATGACCAAAAGAAAGGGAATGAGTCCAATAGCAAAGCTGAACTTTGAGTAAATATTAGGGTGATAGGCACAAAATGCTGGAGTAACTCAGCGGGTCAGGTAGCATCTCGGGAGGAAAAGATTGGGTGACGTTTCGGATCGGGACCCGTCTGATGAAGGATTTCGACCCCGAAACGTCACCTGTCATTTTACTCCATAGATGCTGCTTGACCTGATGAGCTACTACATCACTTTCTGTTTATCTTTGGTATAAACCAGCATCTGCAGTTCTTTGTTTCTATATGAGGGAGATAATGGGTACAGGAATAGGCCATTTTGGCCCATCAAGCCAACACTGCCATTCAAAATTATCATGGCTGTTCCTGCTTTTTCCCCATATCCCTTGATTTTTTTAGCCATCTATATTACTAAAAGTCTAATCTTGACCACTTCCTGTTCTGTATAGTGATTTTAGAAAAAACGTTGCCACTTACGGCTGTGATTTCTGGCCATAGTCACCCTCTGCGGCGCAGGACAAGAGGATTTTTCCCATCGATAAAAAATAAAAGTTATTAGTGTTTAAAAAATGTTGTGATTCTCTCTCCCATGCCCCTTCTGGAGGGACTATAAAACCTGGAAGTGTTGAGTGCCTCAGTCAGTCTCTGCAAGATGGGGGAGCGAGAGGGTCATGTATCTCAGTCTGAGCCGTGAATAATACTGAACACATGTCTACTAAACTGTGAGTGGATTTACTGACCTGTCTGTGCCCTTAATGTGGTTTGAAAATATAGTTTGGAAATGCTAAAGCTGTGTTGCCTTTGGTTTGGAAATGCTAAAGCTGTATTGCCTAATTAAAGTTGCCTTGCCTAATTAAAGTTGCCTTGCCTAATTAAAGTTGCCTTGCCTTCTATATAATTAAAAGTCTAACCTTGACCACTTCCTGTTTGCACTTTATATTTATTTTAGAAAATGCGCTACCACGTGATTTTTGGCCATCTTACTCAGAGTCCCCCTCCCCTCATCAGGTGCCGAGGATTTTTCCCATCGATGATAAATAAAAGAGTTAATGTTTTAAAAATGTTGAGATTCTCTCTCCTGTTAATCACGCCATAAAGGCCACACCCCTTCAGGTGGGAAGTGGGGGGCAGGGACTATAAAACCCAGAAGGGTGCGCGTGGCTCAGTCTCTTCAAGATGAAGGAGGGAGAGGTCACGACTCACTGTCTTTAGTGGCTTTGCACCCTGCTTGAAATGGTATGAAACTGTACTTGAATTTGGTGGCCTTGAACCCTGCTTGAAATGGAATTTCAAGGAATAGCCGTGAGTCAACTGCCAGCCCACTAGCCATGAGTGACTGAGCCACCAGCCCAACAATCCATTGGCCTACAATGTCCATACTAGCCCTCTGGAAACCAGTTCCTTCAGCCGACAACACCCGTACTAGCGCTCCGGAACCCCCCCCCCCCCCCCACCACTGGCCACCAATATTGGAATTGGTGGAGAGGTGGAATATTGCGTTGGGGTCGAGTAAGAGCTAAATCTAACTTTCTCTTGAAAACATCCAGTGAATTGGCCTCCACTGCCTTCTGTGGCAGAGAATTCCACAGAATCACAACTCTGTGTGAAAATGTTTCTCCTCATCTCAGTCCTAAATGGCCTACTCCTTATTCTTAAACTCTGACCCCCTGGTTCAGGACTCCCCCAACATCGGGAACATTATACCTGCATCTAGCCTGTCCAGTCCTTTAAGAATTTTACGTGTTTCTATAAGATACCCTCTCATCCTTTTAAATTCCAGTGAATACAAGCCCAATCGACCCATACCTTCGGTATATGTCAGTCCCGCCATCCCGGGTATTAACCTGGTGAACCTACGCTGTACTCCCTCAGTACCAATAATGTCCTTCCCCAAAGTACGTGGCCAAAACTGTACACAATACTCCTGGTGCAGCTCACCAGCACCTTGTACAACTGCAGTAGGACCTCCTTGCTCCTAAACTCAAATCCTTTCGCAATGAAGGTTAACATGCCATTAGCTTTCTTCACAGCCTGTTGTACCTGCATGCTTACTTTCAGTGACTGATGTACAAGGACACCCAGGTCTCGTTGCACCACCTCTTTTTCTAATCTGACACCATTCACCATTGCACATTTCTATTGTAAGCATGAGAGTAAGAACATCCTGGAGAGGGAGGTCCAAGGCAGTGCTTCTTAAACTGGTCAATTTTCACCCAAGGGCAAATGAAATTATTTTGGGGTGAATGAAACTAGAGGGATGAATGAAGGGTGAATTACTTAATTTATTCAGATATTTATTTCTACCTTTAGAAAAAGCATTGCGTCCAGGAGCGGAAAAGGCCGCAAAAAGTTGTAAACACTGCCCAGTCCATCATCAGCTCTGACCTCCATACCATCGAGGGGAGCTATCACAGTCGCTGCCTCAAAAAGGCTGCCAACAACATCAAGGACCAACACCATCCTGGCCACTCACTCATCTCCCCGCTGCCGTGACTTAACTTGAAAGTGGTTAGTAAGATCTTATTGGTTTTAATGGCAGTGGAGCTGGAAATGTGATGTTTTTTTCTCTCTATATATTTTTTAGGATGCTAAAAAAGTTGAATAAAATAAACATTTAAGAAATTAGTTAATTTATATTTGTTGCTTATGTGACAAAATAAACTATATCTAAAATTTTACACAAGGGAGAATAGCACGGAAATTACAAAAAAAAACAAAGAATATTTAGTCGCGGGCGAATGAAATTTTGTGATGAAGACTAAAGGGTGAATGACACTGAAACAGTTTAAGAAGCACTGGCCCAAGGGACCTCCAGACCTTGCTGCCACAGTCATCCTGTGATTCAGGGCAGCCTGTGTGTATGGTGAACAGACCTCAGGTGGTAAATCCAGGGGATTCTCCCCAGATCATCACCATGGCTTTTGACACCTCATAACGTCAAGGCCTGAAGAAAGATCTCGACCCGAAACGTCACCCATTCCTTCTCTTCAGAGACGCTGTCTGTCCCGCCGAGTTACTCCGGCATTTTGTGTCCACCTTCGATGTAAACCAGCATCTTTCCTACACGTCATAGCCTTTATCAAGATGCCTCTCACCGAAGGCATCTGCCAACATGGTATCAAGAACATCATAAGGTGGCAATTGAACTTCACATCCAAAAGATGGCAGCACTCCCTCAAAAGTGCATTAAGACATTAACCTTGGGTTCAAATTTGACGAGGGACAGGCAGCATCTCTGGAGAGAAGGAACAGGTGACGTTTCAGGTCTGCTGAAGGGTCTCGACTCAAAACGTCACCTATTCCTTTTCTCCAGAGGTGCTGCCTGACCCGCTGAGTTTCCCCAACATATTGTGTGTATCTTTCCTTTAAACTTTGCCCCTCACACCTTAAAGCTTTGCCCTCTGGTTTCTGACATTTCCACTCTGAGACAAAGGTCTGTCTGCACCATTTTACTATGCTGCGTCTCCTACCTGCGTTCTGTCTCGTTCTCATCGGACTTGTTACCTATGCTTTAAAATTTAAAAAAAAAAAAAATACAGGAAACACCCTGGCAAAGGGTAGTGGACCAGAAGCATCAGCTCTGTATCTCTTTCCGCAGATGCTGCCAGACTTCCTGAGGTTCTCCACCATTTTCCGTTTTTGTTTCGGTTTTTGCAGCGTCTGCAGTAGTTTTGATTTCAAGGGGTAATTTCGATGTGGCTTCGGAAATCATATCGTCCCCACAGCCCCGTTACATGTGGTCTGCACCTCCCCTTTACTGCAAGCCGCCTTTCAGTGAGAAGCAGTCCGATGAGCTGTGGAGGCCACTGCAACAGACGGCTGTGGAGGTCAAGTCAATGGAATACTTTTAAGGCGGAGATGGATAAGATTCTTGATTAGCACGGGTCTCTGAGGTTACGGGGAGAAGGCAGGAGAATGGGGAAGATAGATCAGCCATGAATGAATGGCGGATAGACTTGATGGGCCAAATGGCCTAATCCTGCTCCTAGAATGTAAAATTGAGCTGCCTTTTGGGTATTGCATTTGACGTTAGGCACCTGGATCAGGGAGGACGACGCAGCAATCAACAGCTCAGGGTTTGTTCAACTTAAATGTCCACCCTTTCACGATCGGTACGCACAGCTCGCTTCCCCATCCAAATTATATATTAAAAATGTGATATTTCACAGGCCAAGCTGAAAATGGGTTAGTAGTATTTCTGTCTGAAGGCAATCATAAGGGATAAGAATAGAATTAGGCCATTCGGCATCAAGTCTACTCCGCCATTTAATCATGGTTTATCTATCTCTCCCTGCTAAATCCATTCTCCTACCTTTCTCCCCATAACCTCTGACACCCGCACTAATGAAGAATCTACAGTATCTATCTATGCCTTAAAAATATCCACTGCCCTGTCCTCCACAGCCTTCTGTGGCAAAAATTCCACCGATTCACCACCCTCTGACTACAGAAATTCCTCCTCATCTTCTTCCTAAAATAACGTCCTTTAATTCTGAGGCTATGATCTCTTGCCCTAGACACTCCCACTAATGGAAACATTGTCTCCACATCCACTCTATCCAAGTCTTTCACTAGTATGTATGTTTCAATGAGGAACTTCCTCAATCTTCTAATTTCTGACTTAAAAAAACCCCACTGACATGAGCGTTCTGGAGCGTTCCTTCCACCTTGTGAGTCTTCAGAGTCATAGGGTAAGGAAACAAGCCTCATGGCCCAACTCCCCCCTTACCAACCAAGACGCTATTTCCATTCGTACACTTTAGAAATGCAGTGTGGAAACAGGCCCCTCAGACCACCGAGTCCACTCCGACCAGCGATCACCTCGTACACTAACGGGCACACACTAGGGAGAATGTTACAACATACCAAAGCCAATTAACCTACAAACCTGAACGTCTTTGGAGTGTGGGAGGAAACCGGATGAAGGCTGATGAAGTCTGAAGAAGGGTCTCAACCCGAAACGTCACCCATTCCTTTTCTCCAGAGATGCGGCCTGACCCTCCGAGTTACTCCAGCACTTTGAGTCTATCTCCAATGAGGTGGATGGTAATTCAGGACCACTAGTTGGCGATGTGATGCCTCACCATGCTTGTGCTTATGAAATAAACTCAATTTGACCCGATTTTCATTGTCATTGTTTAGTTTAGAGAAACAGTGTGAAAACAGGCCCTTCAGGTCCACCGATATCTCCACACTAATGGTATCCTACACACTATGGACAATTTGCCATTATTTTACCAAAGCCAATTAGCCGACCTACCTGTACGTCTTGGGTGTGGGAGGAAGTCGGACCAGCCGGAGAAAATCCCAGCGGTCACGGAGAGAACGTGCAAACTACGTACAGATAGAACCCGTAGTCGGGATCGAACCCGGGTCTCTGGCGCTGTAAGGCAAGAGCTCCACCGTCGCGCCACAGTGACACCCTGGCGCCCTGTGGTGCCACACATTTGGCACATATCTCTCCGAACCAGGGGTCGGCAACCTTGTTCTGCATAGGGGCCGGGACGCACGTCTGTGAGCGGATGGCGGGCCACATCTATCACGTGTGTACACATGGATCCCGCCCCGGATGGCAGGCATCATATCACGTGTTCACAGAAGGTAGACAAAAATGCTGGAGAAACTCAGCGGGTGAGGCAGCCTCATGCAATCCTTGCATGTCTCACCCGCTGAGTTTCTCCAGCACTTTTGTCTACCTTCAATTTTTCCAACATCTGCAGTTCATTCTTAAACGTGCACATAGAAGGTGCGCGGCCGTGCCGGCGGCTTTGCGCAGGATGCGGTACAGCCGGAGCTCGCCACTTGGCATCTGCAGGCCGGATGATTACAGGAAGAAAAAAATCCGCCTGCGGGCCGGATGATTTCAGGTTACGAGCTGCATTCGGCCCAGGGGCCGTAGGTTGCCGATCCCTGCTCTAAACCTTACCCATCCATGTATCCGTCTTAACTCTAGCCTTCGTGATTTACTGCATGGCTGCATTCATATTGCTCTCCATGTAGTAGCATCTAGCAAAGACTTTCCTTGCATGTTTGTATCAATGTATCTCAAACTGTACCATGGCCTCCTGAGTGTCATGAACATCATGTTGAATGTTGCAAAAACTACCTGAGCTGCCTTTGTGAATCGTTCATGAGCTTGTTGCAAGTGTGTTGGCCGCTGCTTTTGCAGCTCTATATTCTCACACTTGTCATCTATATTTTAAATCACTGTATATGAAACAAGTTTATTCATGGATAACCCCTTGAGATGGACAGTCATCTCGTTTTCGAGGGGGTCCAACATAGAACATACAGCACAAGACATAGCATACATAGAGGCTCTCATTGACCCACCTACCCACACACCAATCCCCAAACCCCTCCATCCCCACTTGTTATAGTTTATAACAATTGTTAATTGGCTTTACATATTCAATAATAACAATAGTTATGTGTTACAGCATAATGTTAATGCATAATACCATATACCACCTATCATACATCGTACGTTGATACATACTATCAACATTATTACATGATATATTATTTCATGATATTGTGACATAATACAATATAAGACCTTGTTACACTATGCAATACAATAATACATAAGTGTAATGGCCATGCATATACAATAGTTATGCCAAATGATCACACACAGAGCAAGCTAAATAAAGGAGCTCAAAGACTCTAATACTAGAAACAGGTACATGGTTTTATAAGGAAGGGTAAAAGTGTATTTTTAAATAGATGAAATGAGCTAATAGTTCTTATGGTACTAGGCAGAGTGTTCCAGTCAGAAGGAGCTTTGAATTTAAATGCACGTCTCCCAATTTCTTTGTTAGTTCTTGGAATGAAAAAGAAGGGTTGCTGAATATGTCTTAGTGAATATGAGGGTGTGTATGGTAATAGGTCTTGTTTTAAATAAGAAGGGTAATTGAGGTGGATGCATTTAAAGATGAACTGGAACCAGTGGTAGCATCTTCGAGCGTGGGGGGATAACCAGTTTAGAGTTTCGTACATAGAACAGTGGTGAGTTATATATGGACACCTTAAAATAAATATGCAAAGACTATTATAAACTACATTGAGAGGTTGAAGATGTGTATCAAATGTATTCTGATAGACAATATCAGCATAATCCAGTGTTGGTAGTAGTAGTTGAGAGACAATTATTTTTCTCATCTGAAAGGTGAAACAATTTATATGGCGGTAAAGAATAGCTAGATACAGCTGAGTTTTTTAGTAATCGTCTCACTGTGCTGCGTAAATGAAAGCGTTGGGTCGAGCCAAACACCAAGATATTTGAAGTTCAATACTTGTTCTAATGGTGATCTTTCATTAAATGATATAGTCAGATCTACAGAATTACCAAGGCCTTGTCTGGTACCAAATAACATACTGCATGATTTATTTTTATTTAAAATTAATTTGTTAAATAATAGCCATTTCTGAACAGAAGTGAGATCTGATTGAAAGGTTCTTTCAATTTCAGACTTGTTAGTACTAGATGTATATAGCACCGCATCATCGGCATATAGTTGTGTTTGACAGTCATAATGCAACCCAGGGCACCTTCTTTGTACGATATAGAGAATAGGGGAGAGGGCAGTGAAATCCAGTCACAATTTTCCACTTAGAATGAGCAACAGATTGATCTAGAGGTAAAGCAAGGAAACAGACCCTTCAACCCACGGAGTCTACCCTGACCATCACGAAGAAGGGTCACGACCTGAAACGTCACCAGAGACGCTGCCAGAACGGCTGAGTTACTCCAGCTTTTTAGGTCCATCTTCTAATCAAGCATTCACACCAATTCTACGCATCCCACTTTAGCATCCACTCCCTATATTCGCGGGACAACCTAGAGGCCAATTAACCCGCAAACCTGCATGTCTTTGGAGCGTGGGAGGAAACCGGAACACACGGAAGAAATGTACAAACTCCAGATAGACACAAAATGCTGGAGTAACTCAGCAGGACAAGCAGCATCTCTGGAGATGGAGTGAAGGAATGGGTGATGTTTCGGATCGAGACATTTCTTCAGACTGGAGAAGGGTCTTGACCCAAAACGTCACCCATTCCTTCTCTCCAGAGATGTTGCCTGTCCCCGCTGAGTTACTCCAGCATTTTTCAGTCTATCTTCAAACTAGCATCAGCAGTTCCTATTGCACACATGCACGAACTCCACACGGGCCGCGTCGGAGGCCAGGATCGAACCCGGCTGTCTAGCGCTGTGAGGCAGTAACTCTACCGCTGCGCCATTGTGCCGGGGGCTCCAGCTTTGTGACATTTAGACCGGGAGCGGGGCCATACATCGCCCGGCACGGCCTAAAATGGCCGTGGGACTTATCATCGCCCGCCTGGGGCTTCGACATCGGGAGAGAAATGGAGAACAGGGGAGAGAAAAGACTTTGCCTTCCATCACAGTGGGTTCACTGTGATGGATGTTTCTGTAAATTGAATTGTGTGCATGTCTGTAGGAAATTGTCTTTGTTTGTATGGCTGTGGAAACGGAGTTTCGTTTGAGCCTCACTGAGGTTCAAATGACATGTAATAAATATTATATTGTATTGTATTGTATATTTGTATTGTGCCGCCCCAAATGCCCCATTACACATAGCTGACCGACCTCTGATATACGAATGACCAACTTCACTTAACTGATCAACAAAATCTCACGATTGCTAATCCTGTCGGGGGAGTGGAATTATGACGCGACTAATTTAGAAGCTAATTCCAGCAACGTCCAAGGAGGGTCATTACTGTAATACAACAGCTCACGAGGAACTGATTTCTCCGAAGAAACAGGTGATATTGATCTTCGAGTAAAATCACGGTATACAATGCAGTTTCTCCATTGAATGCAGTATGCAGCCTATGAATGCGGATTACGTTTCGGTGTTATTGATCAGTGGCTGAGGAATTATGGTAATCATGGCTTATTCACCGGCCCTATCTGGCGCTGCTTCATGGAAAAAATAATTAAATTCTTTGATCAACTTAAGTATACGGTTTGATATGGGAAACATAAATTTTAACCCAACCTGTAGATGACCTCTCTGCTCTGGATAGATAAGATTCTAATTTACCGAGTTACTTGCAGTAACTAGATTCAATCCATTTTACAGCCAGAGAGATACAGTGTGGAAACAGGCCTTTCGGCCCAACTTGCCCACACCGGCCAACTTGTCCCAGCTACACTAGTCCCACCTGCCTGCTCTTGGTCCATATCCCTCCAAACCTGTCCTGTCCATGTACCTGTATGACTGTTTCTTGAACGTTGGGATAGTCCCAGCCTCAACTACCTCCTCTGGCAGCTTGTTCCATACACCCACCACCCTTTACGTGAAAACGTTACCCTTCAGATTCAGATTAAAAATTATTTTCCACTTTATGGAGGTTTCTCCCATCTCCACAGAGGAACTATGGAGCTCTGTCAGTGAGACCAGCGGGTTCTTGGTCATCTCCCTGACCAAGGCCCTTCTCCCTCGATTGCTCAGTTTGGCCGGGCGGCCAGCTCTATGAAGAGTCCTGGTGGTACCAAAGTTCTTCCATTTAAGAATGACGGAGGCCACTGTGCTCTTCGGGACCTGCAATGCCGTAGAAATTGTTTTATACCCTTCCCCAGATCTGTGTCTCGACGCAATCCTGTCTCGGAGGTCTACGGACAATTCCTTCATCTTCATGGCTTGGTTTTTGCTCTGACATGCACTGCCAAACAGGTGTGTGTCTTTCTAAATCATGTTCAATCAATTTAATTTACCATTGGTGGACTCCAATCAAGTTGTAGAAACATCTCAAGGATAATCAATAGAAACAGGATGAACCTAAGCTCAATTTTGAGTGTCATAGGAAAGGGTCTGAATACTTATGTAAATGTGATATTTCAGATATTTCTTGTTAATGACGTTGCAAAAAATTTCTAAACACCTGTTTTCACTTCTTCATTCTGTGTGTGTACATTGATGATTACAAAAATGAATTAATCCATTTTGAAATAAGGCTGTAACTTAACAAAATGTGGAAAAAGGGAAGGGGTCTGAATACTTTCTAAATGCATTGTATTTTTCCATGTTCCGGGCAACCTTGGCAGCTTTTTAGGTTGCCAAATGACATTTTAGGTGGTCATTTAAGATGGCTTGCATGACGCGTGCTCGGACGAAGTGCGCAGTTAACAGTCGGAATTATGCATTCCCATATTATTTCTGCTTCAAATAAAGTCACAAACTAACATATTCACCAATCAAGACATGATATATACCACAATGACATGCAGCAAAATTATAATACGGTATCTCAACTCTTTTTACACATTGCAATGAATGCAATTTTTATTATTTCTTTCCACTTCCAAACAAAAGTGGTTGGATTATTCAGCGTATGATCAACCTGTGTCAATAAATCCTGGACCTTGATAACATATATGCTTAACCATGAACACTACAAGCATGTTTTCTGTGAAGGACCGAACATTATCATGACATGGCCATAGCATGGGTCGTTATTGCTATTGGTACAGAAACACTCTCGCTTCCCACATAATTTATCCACAACAAAATATACAGGTTGCAAGGAATTTTCTAAAGGCATTTTATGATAATAGCTGACAAAACTGACTATACCCATCTGACATTACACTAACTAACAAGAGATGGCCAAAGGACATAAATGCAGCAAATGTTTGGTAATATATTTAAAGGTGTCAAAACGCCACATTACCAGACATTCAGATTAGATGTATGTGGCAATGAAGATACCCAGTTTGTAAGCACCATTTTAAAAAAAATTGTTGATAAACGCTTTTTCCATCAGTCCCACAGAATTAACGTTAAAATTTCAACTGAAATATTCTGACCAAATTTGTGATGTATATGACTGACTGTAGAAGTAAAACCTGGATAAATCCAACGTATAGTTGTGAATGTTGCTCATTAAATGGCTACAGTACTGATACTCCATATTAACAGCATTGATTTGCTATTAAAATGAATTCTGTAATAACGTGTCAGTGACAATCGAACAATGCGGTTTTAATGTTTCACGTGTTCAAAATTTAATTAATCCATCTTTATGGATTAAAACAAATAATAACATTGGGAATTAAAACATATTTGATTGCATTCCATTATCAAACATAGTCAATGTTAGCTCTGAAGACATTTCCAGCACAATAAGGTCGGGGGGGGGGGGTGTATGAATCGGTGTGGATTGGATGGATTGAGGCAGGGGAATTAGTGAGTGTTGGTTGGAGTAGGTAAAAATATGAGGGGAGAGCATCTGTGCAGGATGGATGGGGGGGAGCAGTGCAGGATGAAGGGGTGAGCAGTGCAGGATGAAGGGGTGAGCAGTGCAGGATGAAGGGGTGAGCAGTGCAGGATGAAGGGGAAGGAGGTCAGTACAGGATGAATTGGGGGACCAGTGTAGGATTGATGGGGGAGTGGCAGGAGAATCAATGCAAGGTGGCTAGGGAGATCAGTGCAAGATAAATAGATGGGGGTGGGGGTGGGGGGGGGAGCACAGAGGATGTCAGTGAGGACTGAATAGAGACAGGAATGGGGATCAGTGCAGGATGAAGAGGGCTCTCAGGATAAGGGTGGAGGGGGGCGTATGAGGGAGAGAGAAAGAGAGTCAGCGCTCCTTGTACAACACATGTCAGGCACAGAAATCGCAACCAAAATATAGAGGGGACCGCAGACAGAATATCTTGCGCACACTCACACAGGCGCGCGCGAGGTTTCGGAGGCTTCTGTGAACGGTAATTTCAGCTCAATCCAGCGCTAAATGCAGCTCAACTCTGCCTGTCTCGCCTACAGCCCCGTCTCACTCCAGACATGGCTGCTGGTTAACCTGGCGGGACAGGCAGAGCTGAGCTGGGTTTTGCGCTGACTCCCGACGCCTCTGACCATCCCCGGGCGTGTGGAGGCTCTCGGGTGGGGACGGGGATGGTCCAGCGATTGCAGCACCGGAGACCGGGATCGATTCTGGCTGTGGTGCAGGTCTCCCTCCTCCAATCACCCTCCCCTCGCCCCTGACCGACACCTCCCCCCTCCAAGGCAAAGATCTTATATGACTCTGCTATAAGATCTTTGCTCCAAGGGTCTGTTTTGAAAGCGCCATTGGCGGAGTGGCAGCCGGGCAGGGCGGGGTGCGGGAGGAGGAGATGGAGCCATCACCGTCACCGCTGCTGCCCGTCTTTATCTCCGACCCTCCGTCACGCCACACTTAGCATCTTTCCCACAACCGTCGCCGACACAAAACGTCACGTTCCTTTTCTCCAGAGATGCTGCGGACCCGCGTTGTTACTACAGTTTTTGTGTGTCTATCTTCGGTATAAACCAAGTTGCCAAGCCGGGCAAAATAACTCGCCGTTTAGGTTGCCCAGCGGCAGTTTGAGTGGTCGTTGGCACCCGGGCAACCGTGAGTTTCGAGCCCTGCTAAGTGATGTAACCAAATTTTGAAAAACTGATTTCAACGTGTGTAGCATGCACAAAAGACAACTAATTTCCTATTCTTGTAATACGAGCAAACATTTGCAACCGACTTCCTTCAGCCTCAATGGGTGAAAGAGTTCTGTGAAGGTCATTCTTTTGTACTTTCCCTTGCATTGGTCTTTCATCACAAAAGTGCCCGAATAGATTTTTAGTATATGAACTGTACATCTGTGTCCCATGTAAAATCCATTTGCGGACAATAATTGCTCCTGTCAAGCCGTCATCATACTAAGTATTGTTTCATGTAACTAATTTGCTTCTGGAGTTGCAATTTCAGATAAGTCTTTCTGGGCAATGAGTTTCATGTTTGATGGCATTTTCAGAAGATTATCTTTGAGATCGCCAACCAGCAAACTGGCGTGTATCAGTCACAGTCTTTTAGACCCGAACAAGAAAACAGGGAAAAGGCACAACGCTGAAATACTTAAAGTCAATCAAACATATTATTTGAGTGGTAATGAAAATGAACTGCAGATGCTGGTTTATACCAAAGATGGACACAAAATGCTGGAGTAACTCGTGGCATCTCTGGAGAACATGGACAGGTGACGTTTCGGGGTTGGGACCCTTCTTCAGACTGATTGTCAGAGAAGAGGAACCGCAAGCAAGAAAAGACCAGGATAAATCAGGGTCAGTAACAGACGACCTCAGGCAGGATGGGTCCGAGAGGCCAATTATGGGCTAGGGATAGTGTGATCCCAAAAATGATACACGTTGCGAACTGCGTAACTGGTTAATTGACTTTTAATGGCAGAATTCTCCGTGGATTGTCATCTTGTCGTGGTGGAGAAACTTGTGTGGACCTCTGATCCTGAGAGAGATGCCGTCTGGAGCTATGCCCCTGGTAGGGCCACCCATGGGGGTAAGATCGAGGGAGAGGTCCCTGACAAAGAGCATTCCAACCAAGACCTCAGTGGTGGAACAGGCGGAGGACAATGGCTGACCTTAGTGGAGCGGAACAACGGCTGGGAAGGCGGATGAAGGCTGCAACAGAAAAGGGTCTCCGGTCGTCTTGGACTCCATGCCACTGGATCCTGACCCAGATCTGTCAAGGACCGTGTGGTGTCTGTCTGTGCACCAGTCTCCCCACGTTAAACAAAGTCATGCACTGGCGTCCTCCATATAGGGAATAGCACTCTGGAGACACCCATGGTCAGCCATGACCGAAGGGAGGCCTAAGAAGAAGAACGGCAGGAGGGAGAGAGGAGAGAGTTTGTATAAGTGACCTAAACTTAGAGAAGGATCTCGAACCGAAACGTCACCTATTCCTTTTCTCCAGAGATGAATCCTGACCCGCTGAGTTACTCCAGCATTTCATTCATGTCTCCCTTCAACATTCCTACCACTGTGTTATAAGCTACAAAAGGTATCATTTCAGTTACAGTGGAATCTCAACCTTAACCTATTCCAGAAACATCAGTTCAGGTACAACAGGCTAGAGAAAACTAACGTCACCCTGTGAATTGACGCAACAAATAAGGGAATAATTGACAATGTGATAAGAGGACAAAATAGCAATTTTTTATTAGTAAATTGCAATGAGACATGCAGAATGATTAAGCGGGCTTTTCTGAATGGAATACAGCACAGAGGGCTGATCACAGCAAATAGTGCATAGCGTACTTTCATCAATGACACTGTAAAGTGCAACCTACTCAATCACACACTAAAGGCATCTGCCGACAGTATGGGCTAAAATATTTGCTTAATATTTATGTGTAGGAAGAAACTGCAGATGCTGGCTTTACCGAAGATCGACACAAAATGCTGAAGTAACTCAGCAGGTCAGGCAGTATCCCTCGAGAGAAGGAATGGGTGACGTTTCGGATCGGGTCTGAAAAAGGGTCTCAACCCGAAACGTCACCCATTCTTTCCATCCAGAGATACTGCCTGTCCCGCTGAGTCACTCCAGCATTTTGTGTTTAATATCTATACTCCGCACACCATGTTTTTAGTTTAGTTTAGAGATACAGCGCGGAAACAAACCCATCGACCCACCGAGTCCGTGCCGACCAGCGATCCCCATTACACTGGCACACGCTACACACTCAGGACAATTTACAATTTTTTTTTACCAATTAACCTACAAGCCTGCCTGCCTGTGGAGCGCGAGAGGAAACCGGAGCACCCGGGGGAAAACCCATGCAGTCACGGAGAAGAACGTGCAAACTCCGAACAGACAGCACCCGTAGTCAGGATCGAACCCGGGTCTCTGCCGCTGGAAGACAGCAACCGCACTGCTGCACTATCGCGCTGTTTTTGTTTGCTGCCAATCTGAGCAACCCTGAGCGTTTCTAAGCTTCTTTAAGTAAATTATTTAAGAATGAAGAACGGGTTTCAAAATGTGCCAAAAGCAAACCTTGAGGATCACATGCAGTCTTCACTATGGATTAATTGAGCGTTTGAAATTGGCAAGTCTAAGGAATTAAATTTACAAATGCATGAATAATTTTTGCTTAAACGTGAAAGCAGATTGGCCACTTGTTGAACACCAAGCTCTTGTTTTCTTTTTCACTGGAATCCAAATTGTCGCTTCTGTTTTGTGTCAACGTTAAAGGTTAAAATTGTGATGCCAGTTACAAAATAGTTATAGTTAAGTGGGATATCATTTTATCAATTTCCAAATTGAATTCATTTGGGCTTCTGTGTGTAGACCCATTACAGGGAGGTTTTGTGCCAGGTTTAAAATCTTTATCTTAGTTTAGTTTAGTTTAGAGATACAGCGCGGAACCCCAGGCCCTTCAGCCCACGCCGACCAGCGATCCCCGTGCACCGACACCTTCCCACAGACACGAGGGACAAATTACACTTACGCAAAGCCAATTAATCCACAAACTTTGTGTGGGAGGAAGGCGAAGATGTCGGAGAAAACCCACGGAGAGAACGTACAAACTCCTTACAGGCTAGCACCTGTAGCCGGGATCGAACACGCATCTGTGGTGCTGAAAGTGCAGCAACTCTACCACTGCGCCACCGTGCCGCTCGACAATACTCTTGGAATACTCTTTTCCTCAGGTGGCAAAGGGCAGTGGAGATGATGGATACATTTGAGTATTGCTGCCTGCTTTGGCTAACAGGTGGCTCCTGAGTTATGGGAAACTGGTCAAGCTTTCTGGAATAATCGGTCCCGTTGAAGGACAACGTTATGGAGCAGGAGCAGGATGGCCAATGACTTTGGTCCCTCATTTGTGCAACAAGGAACCACAGATGCCGGGGTTTTTTTTTAAACCGAAGGACGCTAAATGCTGGATTAACTCTGTCAGCATCTCTGGAGAAGTGAAAGAGGTAATGTTTCGAGTTGAAACCCTTCTTTAGACTGAAAGATGGAGATCGCCAGAACAAAGCAGGGCCGGCAACAGAGCTACCCTTCTCCATCAACTTGGTTCTGGCCTTTGCTGTCTTTCAGTCCTCCACCCTGCTTGTTCCTACATCTATGAAGCCCATTCTCTCGTATGCTTCGGTGAATGTGTTTTGGCAATAGTTGGCAACTTGGCTTCCAAACATGTTCATATGCAAGTGTCATAGAAACAGAAACATAGAAAGTAGGTGCAGGAGTAGGCCATTCAGCCCTTCGAGCCAGCACCGCCATTCAATATGATCACGGCTGATCATCCAGAATCAGTACTCCCGTTCCTGCTGTTTCCCCATATCCCTCGATTCCGTTAGCCCTAAGAGCTATATCTAACTCTTTCTTGAAACCATCCAGTGAATTGGCCTCCACTGCCTTCTGTGGCAGAGAATTCCATAGATTCACAACTCTGGCTGAAAAACCCCTGTAAGGCAGCAACTCTACTGCTGCGCTACTGTGCCACTCTGCTCTCTGCATGCTATTCAGTGCCATTAGTACGGTTGCCAGGGGTTATGGGGAGAGGGCAGGAGAATAGCAAGGAGGGAAAGATAAATCAGCCAGTGATTGAATGGCAGACTTGACTTGATGGGCCCAATGGCCTAATTCTGCTGTGCGATCTGTTGAGTTACTCCATCAGTGGAGAAGAGGTCCCAACCTAAAACGTTGCCTGTCCATGCCCCCAGCAGATACTGCCTGGCCTGTTGAATTACTCCAACACTCAGTGTTTTGCTCAAGATTCCAGCATCTGCTGTTCCATGCATCTCCACTTTATATTAATGTTGTGGGCAAGACTTCTCAGATCTGGTTTCTGCAAAGGTAAGGCAGAAATTGTGAAATATGATCTTGTACCCCATAAAACAAAATGAACTGAATGTATTCAGTCCACGTAAGCAAAACCGTTTGATTTTGTCTACCTTTTATTTTTATTCAGGGTTGTTTCCAAGTTGACAGCTTTTTTTATTCGACTGGTCAGCCTTTTAGGAATAACATCTGCTTTTTCTATTGGAGTTATTTGTGTCTCTGAATTCTCTGGGTTGGTTTGGTTTATTGAGAAAAGGTGACCCGGCCTCAAAACTCACTGTCAATGGGAGGCCTGTGTAAAATTCAACCCTTGGCATCAACTCCGTAAGGCCACAAGACATAGGAGCAAAATGAGGCCATTCTGCCCATTGAGTCTGCTCTGCCATCCGATCATGGCTGATCTATTTTTCCCTCTCAACCCCACTCTCCTGCCTTCTCCCCGTAACTTTTGATGCCCTTAGGTATCATTAACTTATCAATCTCGGCTTACCCAATGACTTGGCCTCCACAACAGTCTGTGGCAATGAATTCCACAGATTCACCACCCTCTGGCTCAGGGAATCCCTCCGCATCTCCATTCTGAAGGTACGTCCTTTTATTCTGAAGCTATGCCCTCTGGTCCTATACTCTCCCACTACTGGAAGCATCCTCTCCACATCCATTCTATCGAGGCCATTCATTATCTGGGTTTCAATGAGACTTCCCCCCTCATCCTTCTAAACTCCAGTGAATACAGGCCCAGTGCCGTCAAACGCTCCTCATATGTTAATCCAATCATCCCTGGGATCAGTAAGGCACCAGTCAGGGTGGGCAAGAAAGCATCTTGCATGTATATTGCCTCCACAATTTACCCCAGCCACATCACACAGTTTGAGTTTAGTTTCTTGTCACACCTACCGAGGTACAGGAAAAACATTTGTTGCGAGCTAACCAGTCAGCGGTAAGACAATACATGATTACCGTCAAGCCATCCACAGTGTACAGATACATGATAAAGGGAATAACGTGAGTAATGTTTGGTGCAAGGTAAAGAACAGTAAAGCCTGATCTAAGGTAGTCTGAGGGTCTCCAATGAGGTAGAAAATAGCTCAGGACTGCTCTCTAGTTGTTGGTAGGATGGTTCAATTACCTGATAACAGCTGGGAAGAAACTGTCCCTGATTCTGGAGGTGTGCGCTTTCACACTTCTACACCTTTTGCCTGATAGAAGAGGGGAGAGGAGGGAGTGGCCAGGGTGTGACTTGCCCTTGAGTATGCTGCTGGCCTTACCGAGGCAGCGTGAGGTGCAAATGAAGTCAATGGAAGGGAGGTTGGTTTGTGTGATGGTCTGGGCTGCGTCTACAATCCTCTGCTATGAAAAGTGTGAGAAAGTTTAAAAAAAAATGTCTGCATGATGGAACGGAGCATTAAAACATCCAATAACACATGGACCGCACGGTGGCACAGCGGTTAGAGTTGCTGCCTTGCAGCGCTTGCAGCGTCGGAGACCCGTGTTAAATCCTGACTACAGGAGTTGTCTGTACGGACTTTGTACAATCTCCCCATGACCGCGTGGGTGTTCTCCGAGATCTTCGGTTTCCGCCCATGCTCCAAAGACGTACAGGTTTGACTGTTAATTGGCTTGGTACAAGTGTAAATGGTCCCGAGTGAGTGTAAGATACTGTAGTGCGTGTGTCTCAAAATGAGGCAAGTAGTCCGCAGTTTGAGAAGCACTATACTTTATTTCCTCCCGGTTCAGGGGAAGACGAAACCAGGGAAAGATGGCACCCAAACCCTGCCTTTTATACCCTCCGGCTAAGGACCGCCTCCGGACTGCACCACTCCTGTGCCGAGGGGTTCGGCAGTATAATGGGACGACCCTTAGGAGCCGCCACAATACTGTTAAAATGCAGGGATCGCTGGTCGGTGCGGACTCCGTGGGCCATAGGACCTGTTTCCGCGCTGTATCTCTAAAACTAAAAACATCTTAATGAAATTTGGCAACCTGACTGGAAAAGTTAAAAAAAAAAATGAAAATGAAATGATTCAATTTATTGTCATTGTCAGTGTACAGTACAGAGACAACGAAATGCATTTTTAGCATCTCCCTTGAAAGGGAGACACAGGGCGTCGCGGTGTGCCCGCGCCTGCCGCCGTACATTCCATTACAGGCAAAGGTGGGTGAAGTGTCTTGCCCAAGGACACAACGACAGTATGCACTCCAAGCGGGATTTGAACCGGCTACCTTCCGGTCGCCAGCCGAACTCTTAGCCCATTGTGCTATCTGTCGCCGCCAATGCCAGAAGTATATGAAATATTGACATTATATATTGAAAAATACGAGTGTTAATATATATAAATCTGGGTTATCGTGTGGTTCCAGTTGCCTGTCAATGACGAGCAGGAATGCAAGATGTTAGCTGATGCTTCTAGCTACTATTAACCTTTAGCATCAACTTCAAATTCCTGGCATGCTTTATAAGTTTTCATCAAAGAAATTAACTGGCACTTATTTATCTTAAAAATCACTTTTTTTTTTAAATGGAGCCATGTGGGCAAATTTAGTATAGGAAGGAACTGCAGAGGCTGGTTTATAACCTAAGATAGACACAAAATGCTGGAGTAACTCAGCAGGACAAGCAGCGTCTCTGGATGGAAGGAATGGGTGACGTTTCAGGTCGAGACCCATCTTCAGACTCGACGTTTCACCCTTCTTCAGGCTCAAGCTTTCAGAATTTCAGACTTCAGTGTGAAAAAGGGAAATAGAGGCAAATTCAAATCTCCACCAAAGAAACAAATTCCGAGTGGGAATATTTTACATGTTTCCAGTTTATTGGCATCACCGGCAAGACCGACATTATTGCACTGACAGACAATGTCTAACCCTTTTGTTTCATTTAGTTTTAGAGATACAGCGCAGAAACAGGCCGTTCAGCCCATCGAGTCCGCGCCGACCAGCGATCCCAGTTACACTTGCGCTATCCAA
Source organism: Leucoraja erinaceus (assembly GCF_028641065.1). Classification (NCBI taxonomy): domain Eukaryota; kingdom Metazoa; phylum Chordata; class Chondrichthyes; order Rajiformes; family Rajidae; genus Leucoraja; species Leucoraja erinaceus. The sequence goes on along the minus strand of NC_073391.1, from coordinate 40,517,857 downwards.
CACACAAGAAACAAGTTAAAACATTTTTTTAACAGAAGCCAATTAACCTACAAACCTGTACGTCTTTGGAGTGTGGGAGGAAACGGAAGCACCCGGGAAAAACGTACCCGGGAGAACGTACAAACTCCATACAGACAGCACCCAGAGTCAGGATCGAACCCAGGTCACTAGCGATGTAAAGCAGCAACTCTACCGCTGCGCCACCGTGCCACCCAAACTACTGACTCTTAATGAGCAAGATTCACTTAGAGCCCAGATGAGGTGCAGGAGTAGGCCATTCAGCACTTCGAGCCAGCACCACCTTTCAATATGATCATGGCTGATCACCCAGAATCAGCACCCCCATTCCTGCTTTCTCCCCATGTCCCTTGATTCCATTAGCCCCAAGAGCTATATCTAACTCTCTCTTGAAACCATCCAGTGAATTGGCATCCACTGCCTTCTGTGGCAGAGAATTTCACAGATTCACAACTCTCTGGGTGAAAAGGTTTTTCCTCATCTCAATCGCCTACCCCATAATTTTAAACTGTGAGCCCCTGGCTCTGGACTCATCCAACATGGAGAACATGCATCTAGCCTGTCCAATCTCTTCAGAATTTTATCTCTCGTCAGGAGACAGTGTACTAGTCCCGTCGTTCTAGCGGGGTTAACGAGTGGGGTCCAATCTCAGCCCATTCAGTAATGCCTCAGATGAAGTCTTGACCCGAAACGTCACCCATTCCTTCTTCCCAGAGATGCTGCCTGTCCTGCTGAGTTACTCCAGCATTTTGTGTCCATCTTCGGTGTAAACCGGCATCTGCAGTTCCTTCCTACAACATTCAGCCGACAACTAGAGTGAGCATTGCTTTGCGAGAAGCTTTTTACGACAAGAGTGCATTTCAAACCTCAAATTAACAATTCGCACCGGGGGAAACTATTGAAGGAGATGTAGTTATTTCTTACACAAAACTCTCTAATAGGGTGCAAAACTCAATCACCTCAGGAAAAGGAGTGTGATTAATATGCACTGCCAGACATCATTACTTCCGAAATTAATACTGCATCATTCAGAAGTCAAGCATGAAAAATTAACGACAGAAATGTGAACATAACAGCTAAAGGTACACAGAGCCTTGCATCGCAGGAGCCGTTGTTAATACCAAACAATGATAAAATGCATCAATTAGGACTCCAATACTTCACGCGATGTATTATGCTCTTTCAAGCTATCAGCGTTACACAGACACGGTGCACATTATACAGGGACATTACAATCTGATACCAAAGCATAATTAAGTCTGTGTGTTTGCAGTACGTGCCGGATTGTGCACGTTTTAAAACTGTAATTCAGTGATGCATCTTCGGTGTCTCCGTGACAGAGATGAAGACATTCACAAGGCTTGCTCTGGGTTGAAACAATCAGGGCCAAATGGCTCTCTGCTCGAATCACATTAGCATCTTTTGGCAGTGTTTTCATTTTAAACTTTGGCATTCTCAGGGTGCCTTATTAGTATGGTTCAATGAATGTGCAGAGGAAGTATAACGAGCCTGTTCGCCAGTGTTGCAACTTTAACAGAGGTGATTAGGGGCTGCACGGTGGTGCAGCGGTAGAGTTGCCGCCTTAAGGCCCTGTCCCACTTCCCCGAGTTACTCACAAACTCTCCCAAGTTTTCCCCTTGATTCGAACTCAGGGAATGTCGGGTAATGTCGGTAGCGAGCTTGTAGGAGCCCGTAGATGTTTCGTAGCGGCTCGTAATGCTAGCTGTAGGAACTCGGAGGCATAAAGTAGGTCGGGACGTTTTTTTTTAACATGTTGAAAAATGTCCACGAGTTAAAAAATTAACCCCGAGTACCTACGAACGGCTATTACCGTAATTTTCTGAGTTTGAATCAAGGGCAAAACGCGTGAGAGTTTGTGAGTAACTCGAGAAAGTGGGACAGGGACTTTACCGTGGCAGAAACACGAGTCAACACTGACAGCCGGTGCTGTCTGTATGGAGTCTGTACGTTATCCCAGCAACCTGTGTGGGTTTTCTCTGGGAGCTCCGGTTTCCTCCCACACTCCAAGACAGAGGTTCGTAGGTTATTTAGCTTGGTAAAATTTTAAATTACATGGAAACATAGAAAATAGGTGCAGGAGTAGGCCATTCGATCCTTCGAGCCTGCACCGCCATTCAATATGATCATGGCTGATCATCCAACTCAGTATCCTGTACCTGCCTCCTCTCCATACCCCCTGATCTCTTTAGCCACAAGGGCCACATCTAACTCCCTCTTAAATATAGTCAATGAACTGGCCTCAACTACCTTCTGTGGCAGAGAATTCCAGAGATTCACCACACTCTGTGTGAAAAATGTTTTCTCATCTCAGTCCTAAAAGATTTCCCCCTTATCCTTAAACTGTGACCCCATGTACTGGCCTTCCCCAACATTGGGAACAATCTTCCTGCATCTAGCCTGTCCAACCCCTTAAGAATTTTGTAAGTTTTTATAAGATCCCCCCTCGATCTTCTAAATTGTGCCGAGTGTGTGTAGTATAGTGTTAGAGTGCGGGGATCGCTGGTCGGCGTGAACTCGGTGGGCCGAAGGGCCTGTGTCCATGCTGTAAAAGTAAAACTAAGACACACCACAGGTGCACAACCAGGTGAAGTTAGTTACTGGAGTGCGGAATGGAAATAGGCAAGGATTTGTTTGAGTGCAAAAATTGGAAGGTTTATCTTTTCTCAGCAACCTTGCAAGATGTTTTTTTTTCCAGATACTGTATATGTAACATTTGCTGACACTCTGGAATATAAGTGCACTAACTGAAGATGTTCATTTATCATGCAAAGATAGGCGTTAAAAAGACTCGGGGAGAACTCCAATTATGTCAGTTCTTGAGAAAGCACCCAGAGAAAATGTGAGTGCAAATCTGAAAGTAATTACTGACACCATAAATTATCTCAAGTCAATAATAAAATGGGTATCAGAGTGCTTGCTGCTTGTTTTAAAACTGCAACTAATGCAAGATTATTGGAAGTACTGGATAAATCTGAGCGAATATCATCATTAGAAGAAAGAGAGTACATCAAGTCCAGCTGGAATACAAGGTGGAGATATGGTAGACGCGAGAGTCTTGCTCTTGTAAACTTCCTGAGAGAGGACCTTATTGAAACATATAGGATTATTATGGGTTTGGACACGCTAGAGGCAGGAAACATGTTCCCGATATTTGGGGGAGTCCAGAACTAGGGGCCACAGTTTAAGAATAAAGAGTTATCCATTTACAACGGAGATGAGGAAACATTTTTTCACACAGAAAGTTGTGAGTCTGTGGAATTCTCTGCCTCAGAGGGCAGTGGAGGCCGGTTCTCTGGATACTTTCAAGAGAGAGCAAGATAGGGCTCTTAAAGATAGCGGAGTCGTGGGGATATGGGGAGAAGGCAGGAACGGGGTGCTGATTGTGGATGATCAGCCATGATCACATTGAATGGCGGTGCTGGCTCGATGGGCCGAATGGCCTACTCCTGCACCTATTGTCTATTGTCCTCCATTGAATCACTCTCGCTATTCTGTAAAAATAAAGTGTTAAACTACTAATTCCTAAAAAATGGAACTTAGAAAAAAGAAAACTGGCAATCAATAATTGTTGGCCTGATGTTCCCCCATGTTCTCACAAAGCTAACAACAAGATGATTAGCCAAGGCATCTTTAGACTTTAGAGATACTGTGCGTCCTTTGGCCACCGAGTCTGCGCTGACCAGCGATCACCCTGTACACCAGCCCTATCCTACACACGAGGGAAAACTTACAAAAACCAATTCACCTACAAACCTGTTCAAGAAGGAACTGCAGATGCTGGAAAATCGAAGGTACACAAAATTGCTGGAGAAACTCAGCGGGTGCAGCAGCATCTATGGAGCGAAGGAAATAGGCGACGTTTCGTCACCTATTTCCTTCGCTCCATAGATGCTGCTGCACCTGCTGAGTTTCTCCAGCAATTTTGTGCAACCTACAAACCTGTACTTCATTGGAGTGTAGGAGGAAACCGGAGCACTCAGGTCACGGGAGTAAAAGCTCCGTACAGACAGCACCCGTAGTCAGGATTGAACCCAAGTCTCTGGTGCTGCAAGGCAGCAACTCTACTGCTGCGCCACTGTGCAAACTGGATGTTAGGCTTTACTTACAGCCACTCTGGACTTAACAGCGAACGACTTTCCCCGAGTAACTCTGCAAGTCGGGCAGCATCTCTGGAGAAAAGGAATGGGTGAAGATTCAGGTCAAGGTGAAGGGTCTCGACCCGAAACGTCACCCATTCCCTCTCTCCAGAGATGCTGCCTGACCTGCTGAGTTACTCCGGCATTTTGTGTCCAATTGCTCTATTGTCATTCAGCAGAAAAACTGAAGAAATAATGTGATTCTATGGCTGAGGAGGTAAGTGAAATATTAACCGGTAATCGAGTTTAAACAGCCTGAGAATTTAGAAAGTTGAGGTATGAGAAAGTAGGTGATTAGAATCATAATTTAAAAGTGACCATAATGAAACTTAATGGTAGACAAAAATGCTGGAGAAACTTAGCGGGTGAGGCAGCATCTATGGAGCAAAGGAATAGGTGACGTTTCGGGTCGAGACCCTTCTTCAGACTGATGTGGGGATGGGGGGGGGGGGGGGGGGGGGGGAGAAGAAGAAAGGAAGAGGCAGAGACAGTAGGCTGCGGGAGAGCTGGGAAAGGTAGGGGAAGGAGGGAGAAAGCAAGGACTACCTGATATTAGAGAAGTCAGTGTTCATATCGCTGGGTTGTAAACTACCCGTGAAATATGAGGTGCTGCTCCTCCAATTGGCAGTGGGACTCACTCTGGCCATGGAGGAGGCCCAGGACAGAAAGGTCAGATTCGGAATGAGAGGGGGAGTTGAAGTACCAAGCCACCAGAAGACCGGGTTGGTTAATGCGAACTGTGCAGAGGTGTTGGGTGAAGCGATCGCCAAGCCTGCGTTTGGTCTCACCGATGTAGAGCAGTTGACACCAAGAGCAGCGGATGCACTAGATGAGGTTGGAGGAGGTGCAGGTGAACCTCTGCCTCACCTGGAAATGAAACTTAAGGTGCTCATGACACCTAGGAAGCAATGTCATTTCATTAACCTGTCATAGAACACTCAGACTAACATGGGTAAAATGATAGAAAAATCGGGCATGGATATTTAGTGCATTACACCAGGTGACAATGCTGCCAACATTCTTTGAAATAAACAATGTTGGAGTGCTTTGTTCATCTAAATTCAGTGCAAATGCTATATGAGATTATTAGCAAGCCAAAATCTCTGGAAAGTCCACTCATCTTATCATTAGGTCGTTATTTGAGTACGCTTGGAATGAAAACTATCGTTAAAAAAAACTGAAAGAGCTTTTGGCCCTTGGAGAAATAAAGAAATATCCATATTGAGGAAACCTTCAATGGTGTTGGCAGTGTCGGTGATTCTGAAACTAATACACTTCGGCACTGACAAGAAATAATATTTCAGAAGCTGCTGAAGTGAAGTACAAGTAATATTCCAGTTGGTAGATCTCAGAATTTGACAAATGGGCCAAACTGCAAAATACAATTTGGCGTTTCTAGTCTTTGACGATGATTCATTTTCTGTATGTTGCATGTTATAAGGTCACGAGATCATAAATGATAGGCGAAGAATTAGGCCATTCGGCCCATCAAGTCAACTCCACCATTCTATCATGGTTGATCAATCTCTCCCTCCTAACCCCATTCTCCTGCCTTCTCCCCATAGCCCCTGACACCCATACTAATCAAGAATCTATTTATCTCTGCCTTAGAAATATCCATTGACGGCCTCCACAGCCTTCTGTGGCAAAGAATTCCACAGATTCACCACCCTCTGACTGAAGATATTCCACAGTTCCACAAAGAATTCCACGTGTTCTCCCTGTGACCACGTGGCTTCCAGCTCCAGATTTCAACGTTCAATTGTTCCAAGTTTTGGTGGGTAGCAGGACAACCAAGGGAAATGTATATGCATGTGATGGGGAAAAGGTTTCAGGGAAATAACTGGGGAATGGGACCATTGGGAATGGTCTGAGTGCCGGCCAAGGCTCGATTGCCTGCAGGGACTTCTTCTGCATTGCAAGAGAATGTCACCAGGAAAGCCTGGTGCCAAACTCATAAGTGATAGGAGCAGAATCCCGGCATTCGGACCAACAAGTCTACCCCGCCATTCAATCATGGCTGATCTATCTTTCCCTCACAACCCCATTCTCCTGCCTTCTCTGCATAAACCTTAGCACAGTGGCGCAGAGGTAGAGTTGCTGCCTTACAGCACTGGCAGCACTGGAGAACCGGGTTCGATCCCGACTCCTGGTGCTGTGTGCACGGAGTTTGTGCATTCTCCCCGTGATTTTTCTCCGAGATCTTAGGCTTTTCCTCACACACTGTGACGTACAAGTAGTAAGATAATTTGGCGTAAATTATCTAGTGTGTGTGTAGGATAGTGTTAATGTGCAGGGATCGCTGGTCAGTACAGGCTCGCTGGGCTGAAGGGCCCATTTCCGGGACTGTACATTTAAACAAAACTAATAAACTAAACCCGTACAAATCAAGAATCTGTCACTCTCCGCCTTAACAATACTCAATGACTTGGCCACCACAGCTGTCTGTGGCAATGAATTCCACAGATTCACCACCCTCCGACTACAATGATTCCTCCTCCTTTCCTTTTCTAAAGGTACGTCTTTTTATTCTGAGGCTGTGCCCTCTGGTCCTAAAATCTGTCACATGTGGAAACATCCTCGCCACATCGACTCTATCTGGGAGTTTCACTATTCAATAAGTTTTAATGAAGTACCCCTTCATCCTTTTAAGCCCAGCACAATCCAAGGTTACGAAAGTCATCAGGAACCTTACAAGTCTCCATCATCTGTCCTCAGGTTGGGAATAGTCCGTAGATGACGATGGGTGGATCCACAGATTCACCACCCTCTGACAAAAAGACATTTCTCCTCATCCCCTTCCTAAAAGAACATCCTTTAATTCTGAGTCTACTCCTAGACTCTCCCAATAGTTGAAACATCCTCTCCACTCTATCCAAGCCTTTTCACAAGTCTGTACTTTTCACCGAGGAACCCACCTCATTCTTCCAAACAACAACGAGTACAGGCCTGGTGCCGACAAATGCTCATCATAGGTTAACCTACTCATTCCTGGACACCGGTGAGGAGGCTATGCACCCTCTAAAGTGGATGCAAAATGTCTGTGACAGTCTTAAAGAGAGGAGAGAGGAACATCACCATGAAGAGATTGAAAGCAACCACGAGAATTAATAAAACTGATGCATCAGTTGGCACTGCAGGTCAACAAGCACAGCGTTAATTAATTGATGAAGCAAACTTGCCACAAGATGTGAACATCAGTCCTTAGACTTTTAGTCTTTAGACATACTGCGCGGAAACAAGTACTTAGTGCTGCACTGTTCTGTGTAGTATGTTCAATTGAAGGCCACAGCCTCAGAATAAAAGGACGCACCATTGAAAAGTCAATGGATATTTTTTAAGGCCATTCTCCTGCCTTCTCCCTGTAACCCCCGACCCACTCAACAATCAAGAATCTGCCAATCAATCCCCGCCTTAAAATTATCCATTGACAGCCTCCACAACAGTCTTCAGCAATGAATTCCACACATTTATTCTGAGACTGTACCCTCGAGACCTAGACTCCATCAACAATGGGAGACATAATTTTAAAGCAAGATTACAATAATAAATTTGTAGAGATAATAAATGGTCTAGAGAACGGTCTTGACCCAAAATGTCACCTATTCCTTCTCTTCACAGATGCTGCCTCACCCGCCGAGTTTCTCCAACGTTTTTGTCTACCTATAAAGAAATCTGGAATCATTTCCTCACTATAGTGACAACGGAAATCTGGAATTCTTGTGAATGCTTGGAAAATTGGGAGGATGCAAGGTTGGCATCAGTAGTTTAATTTTCGTTGGGTCAAGGTTTACAAGGATTATCCCAGGAATGAGGGGGTTAACATGCGATGAGCATTTTACTGCACTGGGCCTGTACTCGCTGGAGTTTAGAAGAATGGTGGGGGGGGGGGGGGGGACCTCATTGAAACGTACAGAATAGTGCAAGGCTTGGATAGAATGGATGTGGAGAGGATGTTTCCACTAGTGGGAGAGTCTAGGACTGGAGGTCACAGCCTCAGAATTAAAGGACGTTTTTTTAGGGAGATGGGGAGGAATTTATTTCGTCAGAGGGTGGTGAATCTGTGGAGTTCTTTGCCACAGAGGGCTTTGGAGGCCGTCAAGCAGTGATGGATAGATTCTTGATTAGTATGAATGTCAGGGGTTATGGGGAGAAGGCTGGAGAATGGGGTTCGGAGGGAGAGATAGATGAGCCATGATTGAATGGCAGGGTAGACTTGATGGGCTGAATGGCCTAATTCTGCTCCTGGAACTTATGAATGAATGAATGATCTGAGGATCAGGCATGGCCATTCTGTTTTGAGATTGAGAATTATTTCTTGCACCCAGGAGGGAGAAAGTGAGGTCAGCCATGATTGAATGGTGGAGTAGACTCGACGGGCCGAATAGCCTGAAGGGCCGGTCCCACTTTCCCCGAGTTATTCACAAATTCTACCAAGTTTTCAAACTCGCAGAATGTTCGTAACGAGTCCGTAGGAGGCCGCAGGAGTCCGTGGATACATTGTAGCGGCTCGTTATGCCAGTCGTAGGTACTCGGGGCATCAGGAACGTCCAGAACGTTTTTTTCAGCATGATGAAAAATGTCCATGAGTAAAATAAATAGCCCTTAGTATCTACAGCTGGCATAACGCACCGCTACGATATATCCACGGCCTTCTGCGGACTCGTTACGAACATTCTGCGAGTTTGAAAACTCGGGAGAATTCGTGAACTCGGGAAAGTGGGACAGGCCCTTAATTCTGCTCCTACCACTTTCTGAGCTATTTGCAACAAAGCCAAGTAAATGAAGTTAAGGTGTGAATCAGCACTGTTTTGATTAAATGGTAGAACTTGCACCCGAGGCAGACTAGTCGATCCCTCTGTTCATTGCAGTATATTCAGAGATGACTCTCACATTTACATCCGTCCAAGACTCATCAATGACTAAATCACATTAAATGCAGAATCAGAGTTTCACTTTCTCTCCCAAAACAGTTCTTAAAGCGAGTTTGCAGCTCATAGAAATAATTGCGCTCCCGCCAAACAAAGTATTTCAAAATGTATTTGTCAGAGAGTCAAGGAGGGAGCCGCTGGTGATGACGGATGTGAGGGGCAAGGGCCGGTAGGAGAGTGAACCGCGTGAGGTCTGCTGCAGCAGGCGCCCCCGTGACACAATGATGGCCGCGGGAAGAGAGGGACGTGGGGTTGCAGGCTTGCAGAAGCCTGCGGCCTACATGGATAGGGGGCGCTCCGGTACTTCCAGCCTGTGGACTGGATAATGGAGGAGGCAGCCTGGTGACACCACCGTGAGGGGGTGGGGAGAGCAAAGGGGACATGGCGCGGATACTGCGTATACTTTGTCCGCCCCCTGATGTGGTGACTATTCGCATACCGTGGGTCCGCAAGCAAAGGGTTTCACTCTGACTTGTCACATGTGACAATAAAGTATTTGTCCATTCATGCACTCGGACTTCAAACTTCTTCGTTGAAAACGGGGCAAAAATATGCCGACTGTGCATTTGTGGAACGAGCAAAAGAATTTCACTATGCTGTGCACACGTGACAATAAAGAACCATTGAAACGTAGTTTAGTTTAGAGAACCAGCGTTGAAAAAGGGACCTTCAGTTGACCGAGCCCGCGCCGACCAGCGATCCCCGTTCACTTGCACTATCCTACACACCAGGGACAACTTACAATTTTGTAGCAAAGCCAAATTAACTTACAAACCGGTACGTCTTTGAAGTACGGCGGGAAACTGGAGCACCCAGGGAAAACCCACGCAGGTCACGGGGAGAACGGACAGACTCTTTACTGACAGCATCCATAGTCAGGGTCGAATCCGGGTCTGTGACGCTGTAAGGCAGCAACTCTACCGCTGCGCCACCGTGCTGCGCTTACTACATTGGTCAAAGCTACAGGGTCGTGAACAGCGTATTCAAGTATAGTTTTGCTGCAGGGATATCTTTCCGAGACATACTTTTAATAAAAGCAGAAAACAAATTTGATATATAATACGATGTGAATTCGCAGCAGAGAGTACAATGATTAATCTTCACTAAGGGGAGTTTGGGCTGTCCAGAGGGATTTGCTTGGGTAAGGTTTAGGAAGGGTTTTGAATTAAAATTCCTTGATTCGTCATTGGATGAACATTGAACCTGGCAATGTGCTTTCTTGCCTTTCTACTTGTTTCATAGCACAACTGGGTTTTCTCCAAGATCTTTGTTTTCCTCCCACACTCCAAAGATGTACAGGTTTATAGGTTAATTGACTTGGCATAAATGTAAATTGTCCCCAGTGTGTATTAAGAGCCAATCCCACATTGCGATTTTTTTCGGCGACTGCGAATGCCAATGCCAGTCACAAAAACCGTCAAGTTGCACGACACTTTGCATCACCGTCACGTCAAGCTACGACACTCCACGTCACCCGCCTTCACAACACAACGTTACACCAAAGTATAATAATCACATTAGAAATGAACTTATCTACAATAAATCTAACAACCAATAACTTTTTAATGGATAAGTTGGTGCTTTATATACCCGTGTCACAGGCCGTCACCCGCAGGACTTTAGACATACAGGCCCTTCAGCACACCGAGTCCGCGCCGACCAGCGATCACCCCGCACACTAGCACTGTCCTTCAAATTAGGGAATTCACTATTTTATCAAAGCCTATTAGGCTACAAACCTGTAAGTCTTTGGAGTGTGTGGTGAAACCAGAGAAAGCCCACGCAATCACAGAGAGCGCATACAAACTCCATAACGACAGCACCCGTAGTCAGAATCGAACCCGGGCCTGTGGCGCAGTAAGGCAGCAACTCCACCACTGCGCCACCTTGCCACCAGTCGCTGGTTGGCAGGCTTGGCATCTTCTATCATGGATGTTGGAACAGATTCAGGTAGCAATAACTAACTATCCAATGTATCTCTGCAGAATGTGGACCAATATTTTCTGCAAATTCTTCCTCCCTTGAATTTCCCTGGAAGGATGACAGGAACTCCGGTTTACATTTCCGAGTTCAGCATGTGGCAATAACTGATAATATATCAAGCAAAGCACCTTCTCACAAATTAATCAAACGCCATCTTCACGAGTCATCCCAAACATGTGACTTCTATAAAGTGTGTGCCATTTTCTTGTAGTGTACACCGTTTTGTCACCAAGCATAATCATTAGATATCGGAGCCTATTTAGACCATACGGTCCATCGATTCTCCTCTGCCACTCAATCTTGGCCGATTTAGGGCTGCACAGTTGCTGCCTTACAACGTCAGAGACCTGGGTTTGATCCTGATTACAGGTGCTGTCTGTACGGAGTTTGGACTTTCTCCCCGTGACCACGTGGGCTTTCCCTGGGTGCTCCAGTTTCCTCCCACGCTCCAAAGACGAACAGGTTTGTGGGATGATTGACTTCTGTAAAAATTGTAAATTGTTGTAAAAGAAAGATGGGGGGGGGGGGGGGGGGATCTTATTGAAACATATCAGATTATTAAAGGTTTGGACATGTTAGAGACAGGAAACATGTTCCCGATGTTGGGGGGAGTCCAGAACCAGGGGCCACAGTTTAAGAATAAGGGGTAAGCCATTTAGAACGGAGATGAGGAAACACTTTTTCCACACAGAGAGTTGAGAGTCTGTGGAATTCTCTGCCTCAGAGGGCAGTGGAGGCCGGTTCTCTGGATACTTTCAAGAGCGAGCGAGATAGGGCTCTGAAAGATAGCGGAGTCAGGGGATATATATCTGTCTGTATCACAGTCTATATCCCTTATTTCCCTTTCCCATGACTTTCAGTTTGAAGGGTCTCGACCCGAAACGTCACCGACTCCTTTTCTCCGGAGATGCTGCCTGACCTGCTGCATTACTCCAGTATTTTGTGTCTGAGGTATATTCAAAGGCAGCCGAATGCAAACAGCGGGCAGCATTTTAAATAACCATCATCTGCGTGGCGTCAGGCAGTGCTCAAACAGTGCTGAGGAGAGCAGATACTGACTGGAGCAAAAACAGCTGGAGTGCTGTTCAATGAAGAGACTGAGTGAATTATAATCATCGTCCCTCAGTGAAAGGATCCCTGCTGGTCCCCGAACACAGATTTAGTTTAGTTTAGAGATACAGCGCGGAAAGAGTCCGCACCGACCAGCGATCCCCGCACACTAACACCACCCTACACATGCCAAGGACAATTTTTTTAAACGTTTATACCAAGCCAATTAACCTACAAACCTGCATGTCTGGGAGGAAACCGAAAATCTCGGAGAAAACCCACACGGGTCTCGAGGAGAACATACAGACAGCACCCGTGGTCAGGATCGAACCTGGATCTCTGGCACTGTAAGGCTGCAACTACTACCTCTGCGCCACCGTGCCGCCCTAATGGACATGAAGGGTGACAAAAAGGGCCAAATCTTGACAACAAACTGCAAAGGGACCCAAGCTCTGAAGAAAGTTTGTGCAATGAACTTGTTTTGCTTCTGGGACTCCAAGTACATATCCATCGTGCACAGTCAGCAAATCCAAGCAACAGCTATTTCAACTGATGAAAAGTTACTCAATAAATGCTCCATTACACAAAAAAGTAACAGAATCTTTAGATGATTATCCTGCAAACATTTAGTTCAATTACTAGGTCCCAAACTCTGATTGCTCAGTTACTTTTCATCGGGCACAATTTTTTTAAATATCTCATTAAAGACTCAACAACAACCGAGATTTGTTTTGTTGCTTTCTTATGCAAGAGATGTCAGCATTTCTATTGGGACTTTACTTCAAGGTATCCTTAACCACTGCAGTTCAAACGGATTTCTTCTGAAATAAGTTCATGTTACAGCAGCTGAATTAGGCCATTCAGCCCATCAACATAACTCTTTGCAATTGTATAGAGTATAGAGTATATTTAATTGTCATTTGGACCCCTGGAAGTCCAAATGAAATGCCGTTTCTGCAGCCATACATTACACACAAATAGACCCCAGACACAACATAATTACATTTTACATAAACATCCATCACATAGCTGTGATGGAAGGCCAAATAAACTTATCTCTCCACTGCACTCTCTCCCCCCCGATGTCAGAGTCAAAGTCAAAGCCCCCGGCTGGCGATGGCGATTGTCCCGCGGCCATTAAAGCCACGCCGGGTGGTGCGAGGTCACACACCGGGTCTTGATGTTGGAGCCCCCGGCGTGCGCTTGCAAAGTCCCGCATTCCAAGCCGCGCGGGGCGGTGATGTAGGCCCCGCTCCAGGAGCTCTTCGACCCCGCAACTCGGGCAGGAGAAGTCGCCGTTGCAGGAGCCCCGAGAAGCGTGCCAATGCCTTTCTTGGCTTCTATGTATTTCATATGTTCATGAGTTATCGGAACAGAATGAGGCCATTCAATCCATCAAGTCTACTGCGCCATACAATCATGGCTGATCTATCTTTCCCCTCACAACCCCATTCCCCTGCCTTCTTCCCATAACCCCTCGACACCCCTACTAATCAAGAATCTGTCAATTTGCATCATAAAAATACCCATTGACTTGGCCTCCACAGCCTTCTGAGGCAATGATTTCCACGGATTCACCACCCTCTGACCAAAGAAATAGCTCCACGTCACCTTTCTGAAGGTTTAGCTTAGTTTAGAGACACATGGCTGAAACAGGCCCTTCGGCCCACCGGGTCCACACCGGCCAGCGAACCAGCGAACCAGGCATATTAACATTATCCTGCACACACCAGGGACAATTTTTACATTTACCAAGCCAATTTACCTACAAACCTGCACGTCTTTGGAGTGTGGGAGGAAACCAAAGATCTCGGATAAGACCAACGCAGGTCACGGGGAGAACGTAGACGGGATTGAACCCGTGTCTCCGCCATGCCGCCCGACGGTACGTCCACTGGCCTCTGGTCCCAGGCTCTACCATTAGAAATGTGATGTGATGTAATGCGAGAAGCCTGTCTGTGTCTTACAGAATCTGCTTTATACAGGAAACAACTAAACCAAAACTTAAAGACTAATTTTTGCCTGAGAGAGAAAAAAATGTCACCAAGAAACGCACAGCTATTTCTTAGATCACAGGGGCGACATGATAATAATTTAACGTCTTATCCTAAAGAGTGTCACCTTGACAATGTGTCCATCCCTCAAAACTTAATTGGAATTTCACCCTAAATTACAGTATGTGTTTGTGTCCTGGAGTGAAGTTTCAACTAATATGTTAAAAAGTTACGCCCCTGTCCCACTTAGGAAACCTGAACGGAAACCACTAGAGACTTTGCGCCCCACCCAAGGTTTCCGTGCGGTTCCTGGAGGTTTCTGTCAGTCTCCCTACCTGCTTCCACTACCTGCAACCTCCGCAAACCACCTGCAACTTCCGGGAACAGTACGGAAACCTTAGGTGGGGCGCAAAGTCTGCAGAGGTTTCAGTTCAGGTTTCCCAAGTGGGACAGGGGCATAAGATTTAGCTCTTATGGCTAGCAGAATCAAGGGATATGGGGAGAAAGCAGGAACGGGGTACTGATTTCGGATGATCAGCCATGATCATATCGAATGGCGGTGCTGGCTCGAAGGGCTTAATGGCCTACTCCTACACCTATTTTCTATGTTTCCATATCCTTCTCATTGAGTCAGAATCATCTTCAGGCTGACCGTGCCGGAGATCCGGGTTTGATCCTGACTACGGGTGCTGTCTGTACAGAGTTTGTTCTTCCTCCCCATGCGGGTTTTCTCCGAGATCTTCGGTTTCCTCCCACACTCCAAAGACGTACAGGTTTGTAAACTAATTGGCTCGGTATCAGTGTAAATTGCCCCAGTGTGTGTTGGATAGTGTTGGTGTGCGGGGATCGCTGGTCGGCAGACTCGGTGGGCCGATGGTCCTGTTTCCGTGTTGCATCTCTAAACTGAAACTAAGCTGATGCACAACTTCAAAGCAATCAAGTCGCCATTAAGACGGAATTATTTTTACTTTTAACCTACTGAGTAAATAAAACGCAGTCGTCCAAACCAACAAATAAATTGGCAACTCTTGAAACGTTCTCTGTTGACCCATAGATGGCCCTTTATTTCACCACAGTGACAGCTCACACAGTCACTGATAGTGACGGGAAGTGTTCAATACCCACTGTAGATCTTTGAGGTGGTAAACCTGAATAAAGATTCTCCGATGAGCCTCCGCCCTCTTCACCACGCACAATGGCAGTTCTGTTTGTGGTACAAGGCCCTCCTTTGACTGGAGCTGCTCGTCTGTATTTGTGAATGCGATCTCTTTCTCTACTTCACCATATTCAAAATGCCGGCGCAGCATCCATACCCTGCACACTGAAAGCTCATTCATCCTGTTCATTTTAGCCGATAACACTGTGAAATGCTTCTGAAACTCAGTTAGTCTGGCCCTCTCCGGAATAAGCATTACAATCAGCCCGCATCCATCATTAGACAAGCGATGTCGACACTCGTTCGGGGAGAGGCTGGGATTTTGTTTTAGTCTGGGTTAGAGATACAGAGCAGAAACAGGCCCTTTGGCCCAACATGTCCGCACCGACCAGCAATCCCCGCACATGAACGCTGCCCTACACGCACTAGGGGCAATTTATCATTTTTACTGCACCAAGCAAATTAACCTACAGACCTGTACGTCTATGGAGTGTGGGAGGTAGTTCTCGGAGAAAACCCACGCAGGTCACAGGGAGAACGTACAAACTACGTACAGACACGCACCCGCAGTCAGGATCGAACCCGGGTCTCTGGCGCTGAAAGGCAACAACTCTACCACTGTGCCATCGTACCGCCACACTGTTGCAGATTTTTAAACAATACATTAAAAGAGATGTTTTTCTTTGTCGCTGCGTACACATTTAAAACGGAGATGAGGAAACACTTTTTCCACACTCGATGTCAGTCTCTGAATGCGTCCCTGGCAACAGTCCGTAAATCACAGAGTCCTCTGTGACGGAGCTGTTCGGAATAAATCGTGACAGGGACCCTGGCAAACCTTTCCAGACTCTCTTTGCACATCCACACTCTGTGAAGAACCGTCTCCTCTCAATAGCAGCCGTCCCAAGGGCAGCGTGCGCTGATACCGAGGTTCAGACGGTGCAGGAAGGTTCCGACTTGGATGTTTGCTCCTCACCGCCAGCCGAGCCAGGTCTTAATGGTGAAGGGGACCGATTTGTTTTTTTTTCGGACTGGATCTATCTATCTAACTATCTATCTATCTATCTATCTATCTATCTATCTACTCATCTATCTATCTATCTATCTATTTAATTGGAGTACAACTTTAATACAACTTGGTTCCATTTCTCTAGCTGGTTAACGAGCAAAAGTCCTTATTTTCCACCGCTGCAGCCAGCCTTGCGAAGGTCCGAAAGCTAGATCCCAACCCCGGTATCATAGTCCCTTCATTGGCTCCCTGTGAGATCCAGGATAGACTATAAAGGTCCTCCCACCTTCATTGCTATTATCTGCCTGCCAGTCTCTCCCTCCTCCACCGATTCATTCTGCTTCTCTTTTCTTCTCATCCTCCTCCTCCACCGTCCTCGCAATTTCACTGCGACGAGTCACATGTGATCACAAAGTATTATTCGCTCAAGCTCAGAACCCCCACAGAACCCCCCCCCCCCCCCCCCACCCCCGGGAACCATCTATGAAAGTTTGCAAGAAACAAAAAAAAACACAAAAAACATTGAAATACTACGAAGGACTTGCCTGGTTTGGCTTTGCTCTTTGAAGGAATTTACAGAGGATTAAATTGCAAATTTTGAAACCAGAAATAATAAATTTGCATACAAGCCAATCAGCCAGAAATAACTTTAATTGAGATGGAATATATTTGCATGGACGTGGAACCAACTAACCAAAGCAAGAAATCTGTATAATTTATTCATAAGGAAGCATGTTTATTAAGCCATGATGTCAAGGTGCAACACAGCAGGTCAAATGTTAGATCCGGTTGGATTCATTGGAGATAGTCTTGGAGGGGAGGATGATCCTCAATCTGTGGAGCATCCTGGACAATACAGCTCACCCCCTCCATGACACACCGGCCAACCTGAGGAGCAGCTTCAGCAACAGACTGGTTCTACCAAGATGCAGGATAGGACGACACAGAGGATCATTCTTCCTTGTGACTATCAAACTGTACAACTCCTCCCCCGTCTTTCGAGGGGTAGACCGACTCTCCTCCCCCTCCCCAATCTTTACACGTCTCCAATCCTTTCCACTCATCATTTTAATTTCATGCATCTTGTGTTCTATGACTGTTGGCAGATAAATTTCCCTCCTGGGAAAAATAAAGTTCAATCGTATTGTAACTGTGTATAACATATATTAGGTGGTATACGCAATGTGCATCCCTCCATGATGCTCCCTGGAGGCAACTCCGATTCCCTCGGTTAAAACACTATCACTGTCAGCTCACCAAGACATGTAGGAAGGAGCTGCAGATGCTTGATAACCGACGATACACGCAAAATGCTAGTGTATTGAATGGCCGAGTAGACTTGACGGGCCGAATGGCCCAAATCTGCTCCTATCACTTATGAACAAGTTTAGTTTTAAGATACTGTGCAGAATCAGGCCTACAGAGTCCACCTATCAACTCGTTCTACCCTACACACTAGGGGCAATTTTACAGAAACCAATTAACGTAAAATCCCCCACATCTTTGGAATGTGGGAGGAAACCCGAGCCCCCGTAGAAAACCCCCGCAGGTCACGGGGAGAACAGACAAACTCCGAACAGACAGTACCCGCAGTCGGGATCGAACCAGGCGCTGTAAGTCAGAAACTTTACCGCTGCGCCTTCCCATTGTTTCTTAAACAGCGAGTAATCCCACAACAAGTTGGTTACGGCTCAGATCTGATTTGATCAACCACTTGCACAATAAGTATTACAACCCATGCAAATTAAAAACGCATTCGACCTCCTCCTCACCAATCTTTTGGCACTGACGAGAGTATTAATAGGACAAACATCACCCTCAGGCAAGATCACATTGCGGACATCTCATCGAGTTGCAATGCACTCGTTCCATGTTAAATGTGATAGATTATCAGATTATCCTTGAAGAAGCATGGCACAGCCGGAGAGTTGCTGCCTTACAGCACTTGCAGCGCCAGGGATCCAGGTTCGATCCCAACCACGGGTGCTGTCTGCACGGAGTTTGTACGTTCTCCCATGACCACTTGGGTTTTCTCCGAGATCTGTTTCCTCCCACACTCCAAAGACGTATAGGTTTGTAGGTTAATTGGCTTGGTACGAGAGTAAATTGCCCCTAGTGTGTGGTGGACGGTGTTAATATGCCAGGATCGCTGGTTGGTGCAGATTCGGTGGGCCGAAGCGCCTATTTCCAAACTAAACTAAAGTGTGGTACGAACTGCAGCAGAAAAGGAATGGGTGATATTTTGGATTGGGCTGAAGTAGGGTCCTGATACGAAATGTCACCCATCTTTTCTATCCAGTTCCTGCCTGTTCCCTCAGCACTTTGTATCTATCTTCGGTACGAGCCAGCATCTGCAGTTTCTTAGTACAGCAACAGAATCTTACCCATCACAATCAGCTTCATTGTGGTACAGCATTGCCTTTGTCTAATCTTATTCATTCCCATCCTCGGTCCTCTGTGGACCAAGCAAGGGCTCCAGCAGAACCAGATGGATTTGACAATGATTTGGCACAGGGAACTGCAGGGGCTGGAATCTTGGGCAGGACACAGAGCTGGAGTAACTCAGCAAGTCAGGCAGCATCTGTGGCAGACCAAGTCCGAAGAAATGTCCTGATCCAAAATACTGCCCATCCTCGTCCTCCAGAGATAGACACAAAGTGCTGGAGTAACTCAGCGGGTCAGGTAGCATCTCTGGAGAAAAAGGACAGGTGGCATTTGATATGTTCTGGGAGCAAAATTAGGCCATGCGGCCCAAAAAGTTTACTCTGCCATTCAATCATGGCTGATCTATCTCTCCCTCTTAACCCCATTCTCCCATAACCCCCAACATCCGTACTAATCAGGAATCTGTCAATCGGTCACCTCCAGTTGCAAATGCAAACCGACACATTTAGATGATTTCTAAGAATAAAGCGAATTAAAGTAGGCAACTCTAATAATTGGATGCAGATGAAATACTTCAAATTATGTGTACAGACAAAAACTGACATAAAACTGATATTAGGGCAGATTCTCTCCAGAGATGCTGCCTGTCCCGCTGAGTTACTCTAGCATTTTGTGTCCATCTTCTGTTTAAACCTGCATCTGCAGTTCCTTCCTCCACATATCGATAGGTTTGTTTGTTTTTAAGGAGGGATGATCCCACTGGAAGAGAACTGGGTGGAGGGATTGTGAAGAGAATACCTGGGTGATTACATGGCCTGCAACACAAGAGTCATGACCGCTGAAGAAGTGAGAGCCGATGTAACATTTTTGGGCCCGACAAAAGTATTCAGCAAGTTAAAAATTCATCACTTCACGATTGCTGTAACCAGTGAAAAAATAACCGATTCTTGCCCGTTCAGAGTAAAAGGAGAGTTCAAGCCTCAACGATTAAATGTTGATCTATCTCCGACATTAAATGACAGAGATAGATCAGCCATGATGGAATGGCAGAATAGACTCGATGGGCTGAATGGCCTAATTCTACTCCCAGCACTTATGGTCTTAAGACAGTGCACATTTGTGACATGAAACTAAAGTCAGCTTTAACAAAGAAACCCATGTACTTAAGGCTCACCGACTTCATATGTGGCAGCAATGCAAAAGGGATTTCAGTTTTATTTGATTGAGACAAATTTAGTCATCATATTGTTTGTCATACAATTGATTTCCTTGACAAAATCTTTAGCCTTGATGAAAATAATTTTAAAATCTGCAGTGATCAGTGTACTTCAATTCAATGGCCTCGAGATATACAATGCAGTAGTCTACACGTCTTGCAAGAGTTCCACTTGCTCACCTCACTTTGCCACCATGTTTCAACGTTGTCACACGGGTCCCTGCCGCGACCCATCATTTGTACGGATGAACTCAATCCCCATGTTGCTGTAAAGACCTCATATATTCTCCTCCACAAACAATTTATTAAACCATTGATCCGTTGGAAGAAATAAAATCCTTTACAATCTTAGTCTTTGCAGTCAGTTTTGGCGATTAATCCAACAAAAAAAAGCCCAAAAAAACCCAATCATCTTATGGAAAAGAGGTACAATAAATTCAACACGCAAGTGTATTTATTCGGTACCAGTTGCCAGCGGTTATAATTATGTAGATTACTGTGTTATACTTCCTAATTGTTTTTTACGTTTTGTTAAAAAAAACACACAAAGTGATGAACAAATGCAAAAAGTAACACTTTTCCCAGCATTTAATTGCTTGGAATGGATTCAACACGTACAATATAGCAATAGTATGTGGACGATAGTTAGCAGTGATGATCACAATAGGATATACAACCCAGTGGTAGGAATATCGATCTCTCCACCTTCAAGTCGCCCTTGCATCCCCTATCTCCGTCCCTCCCAGAAACTAAGTCGAAACAACTTCAAAAGTGCCCAGTTGAGCTTCATTTTCTGGACTACTTGTCACCCGCACGCAACTAACAATGGCCCGTTTCCTTCATCATCATTACTTTTTTCACCTCTTTCATTCATTTGTTCTATATCTCTAGTTTCCCTTTCCCTCGACTCAATCTGAAGAAGGGTCTCCACCAGAAACGTCACCCATCCCTTTTCTCACGAGATGCTGTCTGACCCGCTGAGATACTCCAGCTTTTTGTGTCCAATTTGGAATGTTGTTAGTTGAGACTGCGAGAAATGACACATCGGAAGCCTAGATGAGAATGACGTACACCTATAAAGTACCTGAGCTGACCACAGAGCTCTGCACAGCAAGTGTAATGGCTGCCTAATCCACCACTGTGGTTTTATCCAGCGCTCAGTTTCTTCTGACAATAGTTCGAATTGCTGAGTTGGAAATGTTGCCAAAATCCAATTTTGCTCTTCTGAAAATAAACAAGCCTAGACGTCTTGTTCATGGCAGCGAAGGTGTGAAAATGTATCAGACACCTGGGAAAGGTGACCAGGAAGTACATGTAGATTTAAAGTAACGGAGAGATGGTTTTTGAGCAAACCACTCGTCAGTCAGAGAATGAAGAGGGATCTTGAACTCAATCTTTGAATGAGTGACAAAAGAAAAGACCCTCATTACATTTTAAAAGTATCTGTACGAGCAATCGATGTACTACAACCCAAAAAGGTTATAGATAGAGAATAGGGAAATGATAAGATTTTTCTTTCCAGCAGCACAGACACAATGGGCCAATAGGCCATTCACTCTCATGTACAAACTCTATCACTCAATTAATTCTCAACATTACATCTATAAAAACTAGATAACAAGAATTAAAAACACCTGGCAAACCAACAAAATGTCTTTCTTCTCTAACCTTAAGCACTAAGAAACATGAAGAGAAAAAAAGACATGGCAATTATGAATCTATTGAATGCATCAATCCATTTGCAAAGCAGAAGTACCTAAATTAAAGATCCGTTTTGTATTCAATGTTGAAGAGGTTTTATTGCCACACAATGCTCATTGTGCAAAACCTGATAATTTGTTATCTGACAAAATTGTTTTGTTGAAAATATATTGTATATGAATATACAGGATAACTTACCTCGAATGCATTTCATTTCGGTATTTTCATAAAGCATTCACATGACTGCATCATTCAAAGCTGCAAAATAAGTAACAAAAGAGGGATTTTCAATTTATTTCTATTAGATTAGGATTCAATGTAATCCGTTTCCAGCATTCATTTTTGCAGACATTCTATTAAATTGCAATGAGTTTACTTTCCATCATTGGACACACTATGATCCCCGTACAGAAACAGCTTCATAGTAAGCACGAGAAACTTAGCTTGAACAATGTTTGTGAGAGTCCATCAGGAAAACTGTTGTAACATTAAATCCACGGACACGAAACTATATATCATCACATGTGATTTTAATCCAGTTCCGAGCATCAATATTTTTCTGGGAGTTGGCACAATAATCCGAAACCTTGCAGTACTTTTGTTGCACTTGTATTAGATCATATTCATATGATTGGGGTGACCCTCATTTCAAAGGGCAGAGAGACCTGTTCAGAGAGCAGGTCCAGATTCAGCACAAGGATGATTCCAGACCAAATTGCTTTGCATGTATGTTCATGAGTTTGATCACATTGATGCTCATGATAAATTGGGTAGATAAATGCAATCTAGTACACGGCATGATAAAGGAAAAGACTGCATGCTTGAGATGCGTCCTCAGTGCAGCTGAGAACAGTGTACTTTGTAGGAGGCACAAAGCACATCAGTGGAGAATAATGGGGATAGCAACTCCGCCATTGTGCAAGGCACAAGCCAAATGACTTAAATTGTATGGACTTTAGGAATAAATTAGAGAAGAATGCTCACTTCAGAATAGGCGCTCATTTCATTTAAGGTATTCGCAAGCTATTTGGGCAGCACAGAAGTACAATTGGTAGAGCTGCTGTCTCACAGCACCAGAGAGCCGTGAATGCTCCTGACCTCGGGTACCGTCTGTGTGGAGTTTGCACGTTCACCCTGTGACCGCGTGGGCTTTCTCCGGGTGCTCCGGTTTCCTCACACATGCCAAAGACGTGCGGGTTTGTAGGTAGATTGGCCTCTGTCAATTGCCCCCAGCATGCAGAGAGTGGAAAAGTGCAATAACAGAGGTAGTGTGAACGGGTGACCGATGATCAACTGGAATCAGTGGGCCAAGGGGGGGTAGTTTCCATGTTGCACCTCTAATTTAGTTTAGAGATACAGCTCGGTAACGGGTCCTTCGGCCCATCGAGTCCGCGCCGACCTGCGATCCCCGCACATTACCACTATCCTACACATACTAGGTTCAAACATTACATTTATACCAAGCCAATTAACCTACAAACCTGCACGTCTTTGGAGTGTGCGAGGAAACCGAAAATCGGAGAAAACCCACGCAGGTCACGGGGAGACAAGCACCCGCAGTCAAGCACACGTACAGACAAGCACCCGTAGTCGGGATCGAACCAGGGTCTCTGGCACTAAGTGCTGTAAGTGAGCAACTCTGCCGCTGCGCCACCACCTCTCTAAACTAAACCAAACCATCCATTTCATTCCTGAACCATAAAGACATAGCAGCATATAGTGAAACAGCGCAGAAACTGGCCCTTCGGCCCAACTCATCCAGGTTAACCAAGGTGTCTCCTTGCACAACTCCCATTTGCCTATATTTGGCCCAAAACTGTCTCTCAACCTTTCCTAACCATGAAACTGTAGTAATCTCTTTGAGACCACCGAGTGTAATCACCACCACTTCATCTGGCCTCACTGTCGGGGTCCCTGGGCAGAGTCTAGAGAGGAGGCATAGGGACAGGTGTTGCAACTTCTACGGTTGCAGGGGAAAGTACCCGAGGAGGGGTTTGGGTGGGAAGGGGGTTGGGTTAACAAGGGAATTGCGGAGGGAATGGTCTCTGCGGAAAGCGGTGGAGATGGAAAGATGCGACTGATGGTGGGATCCCATTGGAGGTAGCGAAAGTGTCAGAAGGTGATGTGCTGTGCGCTACGGCTGATGGGGTGAAGGGAGAGGACTAGGGGACCCCCCCAGGTTCATTCTCGCAGCATCAGCTCATTCCATATGCCCACTACCCCCTGACTGAAAGTGCTTCAGGAATCTAATGGATCGGCTGGGCTTATATTCACTGGAATTTAGAAGGATGAGATGGGATCTTATAGAGACATCAAATTATTAAGGAATTGGACAGGCTAGATGCAGCAAAAATGTTCCCGATGTTGGGGGTAGTCCAGAACCAGAGGTCACAGTTTAAGAATAAATGGGGGGCCATTTAAGACTGAGAGGAGGAAAATGAAATTTCACACAGAGAGTTGTGAATCTGCGGAATTCTATGCCTCAGAAGGCAGTGGATGCCAATTCACTGAACATATTCAAGAGAGAGTTGGATGTGGGGAGAAAGCAGGAACGGGGTACTGATT
The DNA here is from genome assembly GCF_028641065.1 of Leucoraja erinaceus. NCBI lineage: Eukaryota > Metazoa > Chordata > Chondrichthyes > Rajiformes > Rajidae > Leucoraja > Leucoraja erinaceus. The sequence goes on along the minus strand of NC_073391.1, from coordinate 40,493,692 downwards.
CTGGATGATCAGCATTGATCATATTGAATGGCGGTGCTGGCTCGAAAGGCTGAATGGCCTACCCCAGCACCTACTGTATTCATTTCTGATGCTTCTTAAGCACTAGATCCATGTTGCAACAGCAAATCAGTTCAGGGGTACCAGGGTAGATAATAATATCTGATAACTGTTGCTATAAAGCATTGGAACGGTCAACAAGTAGTCCCAACAGAAAAGAAGCAGAAATCCAGGAATATTCTCTTCCATCTTATTTAATGTTAATAGTGCAACTGCTTCCATCAATACTTAGCTGTGGGCATTATGTTTCCTGCACTATTCAATGATCCACCGATCAATTCAACATTTGGAAACAAGAGCCACAGAACAAACAATGTTTGTTTTATAGGCAAAGGGGAATCAAGAGCCAGAGGATATAGGCTAAAGTAGGAGGAACCTGATGGACAACTGTTTTCCCCACTCAGAGGATGGTGGGCACATGAAACGAGCTGCCAGAGGAGGTCATTGAGGCAGGTACCGTAACAGCATTTGAAACACTTGGGACAAGTACTTGGATAAGAAAGTTTACATTTATTAAAGTTTAGTTTATTGTCACCCGTACCGAAGTACAGGTGAGAGCTTTTGATGCGTAATGCTTTTAACACACGATTACAAGCCAGCCAGTCACAGTGTACACATAGATATACGATAAAGGGAATAATGCTTGGTGCAAGACAAAGACAGTATAGTCTGATCAAAGATGGTCTGAGGGTCTCCAATAAGGTATATAGTAATGCAGGACTGCTCTCAGGATGGTTCAGTTGCCCGATAACAGCCGGGATGAAACTGTCCCCGAATCCAGAGATGTGCATTTTCACACTTCTATGTCCTTTGCCCGACGGGAGAGGGGTGCGACTCGTCCTTGATTATGCTGCTGGCCTTGCAGTGGGAACGAGAGGTATAAATGGAATGAATGGGAGGTAGGTTCGGTTGTGTGGTGGTCTGGTCTGCACCCACAATTCTCTGCAGTTTAGAAGGATGTGGGGCAAACAGGCCAAATAAGACAATAATGCAATTATCAAGAAAACTCATCAGCGCCTCTACTTCCTGAGAAGATTACGGAGAGTCGGTTTGTCAAGGAGGACTCTCTCCAACTTCGACAGGTGCACAGTAGAGAGCATGCTGACCGGTTGCATCGTGGCTTGGTTTGGCAATTTGAGCGCCCTGGAGAGGAAAAGACTACAAAAAGTAGTAAACACTGCCCAGTCCATCATCGGCTCTGACCTTCCTTCCATCAAGGGGATTTATCGCAGTCGCTGCCTCAAAAAGGCTGGCAGTATCATCAAAGACCCACACCATCCTGGCCACACACTCATCTCCCTGCTACCTTCAGGTAGAAGGTACAGGAGCCTGAAGACTGCAACAACCAGGTTCAGGAATAGCTACTTCCCCACAGCCATCAGGCTATTAAACCTGGCTCGGACAAAACTCTGATTATTAATAACCCTTCTGTTATTTGCACATTATCAGTTTATTTATTCATGTGTGTATATATATTTATATTATGGTATATGGACACACTTATCTGTTTTGTAGTAAATGCCTACTATGTTCTGTGTGCTGAAGCAAAGCAAGAATGTCATTGTCCTATACAGGGACATATGACTATTGAACGTGAACTTGACTAGCTGCTTAAGGGGCATCTTATTTGGCATGGACGTGTTGGGCCAAAGAACCTGCTTCCACGCTGTATGACTGAATCTATCTACCCATGACTCAGTGCTCAATGTCTTGCCTTTGAAGCAGAGTAGAAAGCTGTGGGTTGAGACTCTGTAGAGACTTGGAGCCTTAAGTCTTGAAAGCATTGCACCGAGGTAGCATCATAATGCTGGTGCCGTCAAACATTAAACTGAGATCACATCCACTTTCATAATCAGATTCAAACAGTCCTTGTTGTATGTAAATTGGTGGTTATATTTTCTCTTTGAGTACAATCATTCTTTGGTTGTGGAAAAACTTTGGGACAACTTCAACAATGCCAAAAAAATACGAGTTCCTTTTATTAATATCTACAAAGGCTTTCATAACGTCAAAACATTCCCAAGTGCTTCGCAAGAAATTTGCATCCAGCAAAGTAATATAATGCTATAAGAACACAAGACAGTGAAGCAGAATTTGGCCCATGGAGCCTACTCCACCATTCAATCATGGCTGATCTATTTTTCCCTCTCAACCCCATTCTCCTGCCCTCTGTGTAACCATTGACACCCATACAAATCAAGAACCAAACAATCTCAGTTTTAAAAATGCTCAATGGCGTGGCCTCCACTGCCATTTGTGGCAGTGAATTCCACACATTCACCACCCACTGGCTAAAGAAATTCCTCATCATCTCCATTCTAAAGGCACATCTTTTTATTCCAAGGTTGTGCCCTCTCATCCTAGACTCTCCTACCAGTGGAAATATCCTTTTCACATCTATTCTATCTAGGCCGTTCATTATCCCGTAGATTTCAATGAGGTTCCCCCCCCCTCTTCATCCAATGAGTACAGGCACAGATCCTTCAGACACGCCTTGCATGTTAACTTAATCATCGCCGAGATGGCCTGTTTCCGTGCTGTAATTGTTATATGGTTATATTTATGGTATGAGTGCAGGCAGGTGGGACTAAGGGAAAAAAAAAGTTGTTCGGCACGGACTTGTAGGGCCGAGATGGCCTGTTTCCGTGCTGTAATTGTTATATGGTTATATCAGCGGGATCAGTCTCATGAATCTCTTCCTCTGCCAACACATCCTTCCTCAGATCTGGGGTCTCAAACTGCTCCCAATCTTCCAAATGTGGCCTCACCAGCACCTTATAAAGCCTCAGCATTACATCTTTGATTCTATATGCTCACCCCCTCAAAATGAATGTTAACGTTGCATGTGCCTTCCTTGCCATTGACTCAACCTGCAATTTAACCTTCTGGAAATCCTGTACGAGCACTCCCAAGTCCCTTTGCACATCCGACCTGAATCCTCTCCTCATTTAGAAGTATTCCACGCCTTTATTCCTTCTACCAAAGTGCATGACTGCACACTTTGTTACGCTGTATTCCATTGGCCATTTCTTTGCCCACTCTCCCAAGCTGTCCAAGACCTTCTGCAGACTTCCTGCTTCAACGCTTCCTTCCCCTCCACCTACCTTTGCACCTTCTGCAAACCAGGCCAAAAAGCCATCAATTCCATCGTCCAGATCATTAAAATACAACATGAAAAGTAGCGGACCCAACCCCGACCCCTGAAGTACACCATTCGTCACCAGAAGCCCAGCTTTATTCCCATTCTTTGCCTGCTGCCAGTCAGCTAACCTGCTATCCATGCTAGTACATTGCCTCTAATAGCATGGGCTCCCATCTTGTTTCTCAGCCTCACATGTGGCATGTTAAAGGCCTTCTGATAATCAAAGTAAACACCATCCACTGTCAATTCATCCTTTATCAATCCTGCTTGTTACCGCTTCATAAAACTCCATTGATTTGTCAGGCAATATCTCCCTTTAAAAAAAATAATACTGTCTTCGGCCTATTTCATCGTGTGCTTCCAAGAACCTGGAAACCTCATCCTTAATAACAGACTCTAAAATGTTGCCAATCATGGAAGTCACACTAACTGGCCTATAATTTGCTTTCCTCTGGCAAGATGGAAATGTCCCCATGAATAGACCTTGCTCTGGATTCACCCATCATTGATGCTTCCCGACCTACTGATTAGACTTTAGAGATACAGCATGAACTGGCCCTTCAGCATTCCAAGGAATTTCTAATTCCTGCCCAGTATCGGAAGGCTGCTACTATTGCCATTTTGCTGGCTAATAACCGTGCTTCTCAGGAACAATTTACAATTTGACCAAAGCCAAGTATCCTGCAAACTTGTACGTCCATGGAGTGTGGGAGGAAACCCGGGCACCCGGAGAAAACCCACGCAGTCACAGGGAGAACGTACAAACTCCGTACAGAGAGCACCCATGGTCAGGATTGAATCAGTGTCTCAGGTGCTGTAAGACAGAATATCTCCATTTCTCGCCACCTGCATTTTCTGCTATTGCACCAGAGGACTTGCTTACGATGTCGTTAATTGACCACCCCTTTTGAAAATTCTCACGCAAAAAACAAAACACCGCAGTATAGCGTCAGCAGGTGGCCCGCGCACAACGCTGGAAGCCCGTGGCATTCCGACTCGACTGTCAAGCATGCTAGCGTTGACGCGAGATAGGAAGGTTTCAAATGCCAGAATCAACTTCAAGGAAGGTATTCTTGCTTCTGAAATGATCTTTGTTTACTCGTCGCACTTAAAAGAAAATTAACATCGCATCAGCGATTCATGAAGATGTTTCAGCAGGCTCACATTTGGCAGCATCCACGAGAAAGGTGGTCCTGCACACTTGTCAAGTATCTTAACACGTTTAAACCCATCTCCTGCATCTCTCCACTCAGATCCTCAGGCAGTGATCTTTACAAGCAGAACACATCTGTCATGTTACTGTACACTGCTGAACATGCATTCTTTTAATTGGTTTCAACACTTTAATGTTTCCGCATCTTACTTTGTGATTGATAGTTGAACGCAGGGCCGTGTTAATTAAGGGGTTGTGGTTACAGAATGTCGCAAACACATGCCAGGTATTCCCATCTTGGCGTTACCTACAAAATGTACACAACCTTTTAATTAAACTCTGCCTTAATCAGTTGTGTATTTCACATTTTACAAGTGTTATGTTCACAAAGGATTGCTTTACAACACCCCCACGGTAGCTTACTTCAAACAATCCCGCAAACAGGGTTTCAGAATCCGAGTCCTCAAGGCAATTTCAATAGCATGACCTACTTCCACTCTGACCCTTGCCGCCCTTGACCTTTGGCACCGTTCCCAAGATACCCGACAATGTGAACTCGAGGAACAGCATTTCATCGTCCAAGTTCCCAGGAATCAATAATGAATTCGGGATTCAATAAAGTTTTTCCTCGTCTCAGTTCTAAATATCCTACCCCTTAATCTTAAACTGTGGCCCCTGGTTCTGGACTCCCCCAACATCGGGAACATGTTTCTTGCATCTAGCATGTCCAATCCTTTAATAACTGCCGGTCACTTAATAAGCGGGTGGTCACGGTGGAGCAGCGGTAGATTTGCTGTCTTACAGCGAATGCCGCGCCGGAGACCCTTGTTCGAGCCCGACTACGGGTGCTGTCTGTAGGGAGTTTGTACATTCTTTCTGTAACCTGCGTGGGGTTTTCTCCGAGATATTTGGTTTCCACCCACACTCCAAAGATGTACAGGTTTGTAAGTTAATTGGCTTGGTAAATGGAAAAATTGTCCCTAGTGTGTGTGGGATGGCGTTGATGTGCGGGGATCGCTGGTCGGCGCAGACTCTGTCGGCCGAAGGGCCTGTTTCCGTGCTGGATCTCTAAACTAAACTGCAGAAGCTGGATCTTTTGCATAGAACTCAAATTGCAGAAGTAACTCAGCGACCAAAATGAGGAAAAACTTTTTCATCCAGAGTTGTGTGAATCTGTGGAATTCTCTGCCCCAGAAGGCAGTGGAGGCCAATTCACTGGATGTTCTCATGAGGAAGTTAGATTTAGCTCTTCGGGCTAATGGAATCAAGGGATATAGGGAGAAAGCATGAATGGGGTACTGATTCTGGATGATCAGCCATGATCATATTGAATGGTGGTGCTGGCTCGAAGGGACAAACTCCTGCACCTATTTTCTATGAATAAAGGAGAACACTGTATTTGATTTACTGGGAAGGTTATAGATTAGTGCAAAGAAGAAATGTATTACAGTCAGCGAGGAAGTTTGGCTGCATGAGTTATAATCCTCCAAATGTCACCAGCTCCAGGGATAGTAATTAAAGATTGGCAGGAGGAAAGGAGTAGAAGAAAGGCGGAACAAAATAAACAACCCACCAGTTTAATCTGTGGCAAAATTGCTAAAATCCATCATCAGAAAAACAGAACGTGACCATTTGGAAGAACGACTAGAAACGTGATTCATGCTTTTAGTGACATATTGCAATTGTACAATGAAACTCAGAGAATAATGAAAGGCATCGATAGAGTGGATGTGGAAAGGATGTTTCCACTGGGGGGGGGGGGAGAGTCTAAGAACAGAGGTCATAGCCTCAGAGTTAAAGGGCGTTCTTTCATAAAGGAGGAACTTATTTTGTCAGAGGGCAGATAATCTGTGGAACTCATTGCCACAGAGGGCTGCAGAGACCAAGTCGGTGTATCATTATTTAAGGCAGAGATGGACAAATTCTTGATTAGAATGGGTGTCAAGGAATAAGGGGCGAAGGCAGGAAAATGGGATTAGGAGGCAGAGATCAGCCGTGACTGAATGGCAGAGTGGACTCGATGGGCCGAATGGCTTAATTCTACTGCTACAACTTGTGAATCCAGTGACAATATCGCTTCAGTGCTTTGCAGAGGATTAATGATAATAAATACTGTTCACCCAAGGTTGTTGGCTGAAACTGAGACACATGGAAAAGGCAGCAATGTGCATTCATGTGGAGGGAAATGGACTCACACGGACAGAGGAAATGGGTAAAGAAACATCCTGATTACAACCTTCGTTCCTCCCTCACCTGATGAATCAGTTCAATTGAAAAATTAGCAAGATCTCCAAATGTACCTTGACGAGGGAATTCAAATGTTCATTGCAAAGGCCACCTGGGTTGTCACCATACAGCCTGAATAAACAAAGTCCTTCATGCCATAACGTAGAAACAAGGAACTGCAGATGCTGGTTAATACACAAAAGTTTAGAGCAACACAGCAGGTCTGGCAGCATCTCTGGAGAAATTCAGGGACAGTTTCTTCCCAGCTGTAATCAGGCAACTGAGTCATCCAACCACAACCAGAGAGCAGTGCTGAACTACTATCTACCTCATCGGTGACCCCTGGACTATCCTTCACCAGACTTTGCTGGCTTTCCCTTGCACTAAACATTATTCCCTTATCATGTATCTATACACTGTAAATGGATCGATTGTAATCATGTATTGTCTTTCTGCTGACTGGTTAGCATGCAACAAAAAGCTTTTCACTGTACCTCGGTACACATGACAATAAATTAAATTAAACCAACCACAAGGTGAACTCACCAATTTCCATCTATAAACAAGAGCACCTAGAATCCTCCCAACAGCTTTCACTCATTCTTCCCTCAAACTGGGTCCTGGGTTCAAAAGGACAAGGAGCAGATTAATTGGTCCAATAACTATTAATTGGATCCAGCTTTGGCTCGTTTGGACCTTAAAGTGGGCATGTCACCACCATGGATAAGTGACGTTTAGGGTCTACGGACCCTGGAAGAAGGGTCCCGACCCAGAACATCACCTATCCATGTTCTCCGGAGATGCTGCCTGACCCGCTGAGTTACTTCTTCACTTTGCGTCACTTTAACCTCACAGGTGTTGAGAGTTTCCAGCATTTGATGTCTTTCTGTGTTATGCGGTCATGCTAAATGCTACCACGTTACCACGCCAACAGTTTACCTGCAGCAGAAGCACTGGTAGAGGACTGAGCACTGGTAGGAGTGACCACCGCTCAGTCCTTATAAATACAAAGCCCAATTTCGCAATTAGGACATTCTCCATCATGTCATGTAGCAAGAAAAGCTGGTTAAATGGAAAAGACTCAATATGGACAAAACTGGATCAGCATGAACCATGAACCACATCAGCAATATATACACTGGAGCGTTGTGGATGTAGGCCAGTCATAAGGTCATAAGATTAGATTAGATTAGATTTGTTTATTGTCATTCAGACCTTTCGGTCTGAACGAAATTCTGTTTCCCTGCAGTCATACATATAATTTTAAAAAAATGACAAAACACATTGTCAACACAAATTTAACATCCACCACAGTGAGTTCACCAAACACCTCCTCACTGTGGTGGAAGGCAAAATCTTAAAGTCTCTGGCTCTTCCCTCTTTGTTCTCCCTCTGCGCCGAGGCGAGGGTTCAAACTCCGCGGGTGGTCGCTGCCTCGCCCTCGCCACAGCTCAGAGGCCGAGTCAGGTCTCCGCTGCTGCTGCCGCCGCTAAAGCTCCGTTGCCGCCAGCTCCGCCATTAGGCCTCGGCGCAGACGGAGACGGGGGATACCCGAGGAATTAGGCCATTCGGCCCATCAAGTCTACTCCATTCAATCATGGCTGATCTATCTCTCCCTCCTAACCCCATTATCCTGCCTTCTCCCCATAACCTCTCACAACTGTACTAATCAAAAATCTATCTATCTCTGCCTTACAAATATCTACTGACGGCCTCCACAGCCTTCTGTGGCAAAGAATTCCACATTCACCACCTGCTGACTGATGAAATTTCTCCTCATCTCCTTCCTAAAAGAATGTCCTTTAATTCTGAGGCTATGACCTCTAGTTCCAGACTTTCCCACTAGTGGAAACATCCTCTCCACATCCACTCTATCCAAGCCTTTCACTATTCTGTATGTTTCAATGAGGATCCCCCTTGTTCGATGTGAGTTAGATGTGGCCCTTGTGGGTAAAGGGATCAGGGGGTATGGAGAGAAGGCAGGTACAGGATACTGAGTTGGATGATCAGCCATGATCATATTGAATGGCAGTGCAGGCTTGAAGGGCCGAATGGCCAACTCCTGCACCTATTTTCTATGTTTCTATGTTTCTTCTGAACTCCAGCGGGTACAGGCCCAGTGCCGACAAACGCTCGTCATAGGTTAACCTACTCATTCCTGGGATCATTCTTGTAAAGCACCTCTGCCCAAATTTGCTCATAATATTCCAAATGCAGCCATACCAGCGCCTCATGGAGCCTCAACATTAAAGCACTGTTTTTGTATACAAGCCCTCTTGAAGCACTGGTAGAAATGACCACCGCTCACAAGGCCAAGTCCATCACACAGACCAGACTCCCCACCGATGAATCCATCCACACTTCACCCTGCTTCAGGGAAACTGCCAACATAATCTTAGAGCTTTATCACACCGCAGTTATTTCTTCTTCTCCTGGCTCCCGTCAGGCAGAAGATACCAAACGGCCACCAGAAGCAGGAACAGCTTCTGAACGGTGCTTCCATAGGCTAGGATATTGTCCGATTCTTCTCCACCCCAATGGAATGGACGGTTTAGCTTGCAAATACTTTAAGGTGAGAGGGGAAAGACTTCAAAGAGACCTGAAGGGCAACTTTTTCACAGCCTGTGTGAGGGTGGTGGGAATGTTAAGTGAAGAAGTGGTAGGGGTGAGTACAATTACAATGCTTGAAAAAGACATACGATGGGTACATGGATAAAATGTTCAGAAGGATATAAGCCAAATGCGGCTAAATTGGACTGGCTCAGTGAGACAATTTGGTCAGTATGGACGGACTGGTCCAGAGGGCCTGTTTACATGCTGTACTAAGTTCTAGGTTCAACCAGTACAATAACCAATAAAACAGAGGTTAGAAGAATAAGGGAGGTCCTCATTGAAACATACAGAATAGGGAAAAGCTTGGATAGAGTGGATATGGACATGACGTGAGCGGAGATATTCGGTTTCCTACCACACCAAAGACGTGCCGGTTTGTAGGTTAATTGGGTTGGTATGATGTAAAAATTGTCCCTAGTGTGTGTAGGGTGGTGTTAATAGACAATAGGTGCAGGAGTAGGCCATTCGGCCCTTCGGGACAGCACCGCCATTCAATGTGATCATGGCTGATCATCCCCAATCAGTACCCCATTCCTGCCGTCTCCCCATATCCCCCGACACCGCAATCTTTAAGAGCCCTATCTAGCTCTCTCTTGAAAGTGTCGGCCTCCACCGCCCTGTGAGGCAGAGAATTCCACAGCCTCACAACTCTCTGTGCAGGGATCGCTGATCGGTGTGGACTAAGTGGGCCGAAGGGCCCATTTTCGCGCTGTATCTCTACACTAAAGTATACGCCATCCTATCTGCGGACTACATCGCTGGTTCTTCAGCGTCACCAGATCTAAACAGAGATTTATTTTTAGAGGTACAGATACAGCACGGAAACAGGCCCTTCCTTCCACAGAGGCTGGGCCGACCAGCAATCACCCCGTACACTAGCACTATCCTACACACTAGGGACAATTTACAATCATTACTGAAGCCAATCAACCTTCTTTACCCTCTTTGGAGTGTGGGAGGAGCCCGGAGCACCCGGCGAAAACCCACACAGGTCACGGGCAGAACGAACAAACTCTGTGCGGACAAGCACCCGTGGTCGGGATCGTACCCGGGTCTCTGGCGCCGTTAGGCAGCAACTCTACCGCTGCACGACCATGCTGCCCTTTTAATCCTGGGACTCCCTCTCCAACTGAACTGAACGAGCACCATCAGAAGATGAAGTTGCTCATCATCATCCTCTCCAGGGATGGGCCAGTCAAGCCCAGATTTAAAGATTGGAAGGTCCTGCATTATTTAAATGAAGAAATGCAAACCAGCATCAGTGATAATTATATCGGTCACCCTCTCATGCAGAGAGTTAACATTGGGACCTCAACATAAATTGGCTGCATTTATAAACAGAAGAAAAAACACAGTGAGGGTGGTAAATGATGGTTAATTTATGAAAAAATCAGCACTCGAGACCAGTCAGCCCAATATCGACCATCAAGGGATATATGCTGGAAACCATTATTATAGTGGTAATAGCAGGTCATTTAGAAAATCATAAGGCAATTATGCAGAGTCAACAAGGTTTTATGCAAGGGAAGTAATTGAAAAGTTTACTGGACTTTGTTGTGGAAGCAGCAATGACATTGAATAAAAGAGATCCGTTGGTGCATGCAATTGGATTTTCAGTAGGCATTTAGTTTAGTTTAGTTTAGAGATACAGCATGAGTCCACGCCGACCAGTGATCCCCGCACCTTAGCATTATCCCACACACACTAGGGAAAATTTACAATTTACATGGGTAGAACGTACAAGCTCCATACAGATAGCACCCGTAGTCAGGATCGAACCCGGGTGTGTGGCGCTGTGAGGCAGCAACTCTTCTGTTGCGCCACTGTTGCCGTTCGCGGCCTTCGATATCAGCTTCTGCTGTTTCTACCATAGGCTCTCATGCTTTGCGATAATCCACAAATGGCCCTGCTGCTGGAAACAATGCACATGAACTAACTGTGCCAACATGCAGTTCACTCTATCAGAGTCATAGGGTCACAGAGTGAAACAGTGTGGAAACAGGTCCTTTGGCCCAACTTGCCCACACCGGCCAACAGGTCCCAGCTACACTAGTCCCACCTGCCTGAGCTTGACCCCAAATCCCTCCAAATCTGTCCTATCCATGTACCTGTTTCACCTAGTCCACAAAGCCTTAACAACCTCCTCTGGCAGCTTGTTCCATACACCCACCACCCTTTGTGTGAAAAAGCTACCCCTCAGATTCCTATCTTTTCACCTTCACATTAAACCAATGCCCTCTGGTCCTCGATTCCCCTACTCTGGGCAAGAGACTCAGTGCATCTACCTCTCATGATCTTATACACCTCTATAAGATCAACCCTCATCCTACTGCTCTTTAAGGAATAGAGTCCCACCCTACTCAACCTCTGCCTGTAGCTCAGACCCTGGCAACATCCTCACTAAATGCTTGGACTTCAGCTGGCAACACCACATCTGAAGTCTGAAGAAGGGTCCCGACCCGAAACGTCACCTTGTCCATGTTCTCCAGAGATGCTGCCGGACCCGGTACGTTACTCCAGCACTTTGTGTCAATAAATGGTTACATTATTCCTTCACCTGCAGTTCCTTGTTTCTACCACTTGCAATAACAGCAAGTTTTTAATGCAAATAAAACAAATAATGGAACTTAATGAAATTCACTCTCTTCTAACTCTGCTTCATTTATCTCAGTTCAGTTTCAGTTTAGTTTATTGTCACGTGTACCGAGGTACAGTGAAAAGCTTTTGTTGCATGCTAATCAGTCAGCAGAAAGACAATACATGATTACAATCGAGTAATTTACAGTGTACAGATACATGATAAGGGAATATGTTTAGTGCAAGATAAAGCCAGGAAAATCCGATCAAGGGTAATCCGAGGGTCTCCAATGAGGTAAATAGAGGTTCAGCACTGATCTCTGGTTGTGGTAGATTATTCACTTCACAAGTTCACAAGTTCACCAGTTATAGGAGTAGAATTAGGCCATTCGGCCCTTTGAGTCCACTCTGCCATTCAATCATGTCTGATCTCTGCTTCCTAATCCCATTTCCCTGCCTTCTCCCCATGACCCTTGAAACCCGTTGCCAGATAATAGCTGGGAAGAAACTGTCCCTGAATCTGGAGCTGTGATTTTTCACACTTCTATACCTGTTGCCCGATGGGAGAGGGGAGAAGAGGGAGTGGCCAGGATGAGACTTGTCCTTGATTATGTTGCTGGCCTTGCCGAGGCAGCGTGAGGTATAAATCAAAGTTCCTATAGCGAGCAAGATAGGCCACTCAACAAAAAAGACGTAGTACGGTCATGGGCAGATTCATGGGTAATTTTCGGCCCCATTTCTGTAACCAGCTTCCGTCTCCGCACCAAAGATCACATAGGATACTAGTGCGGAGACGGAAGCCGGTTACGGAAACATCCTCGTAAAAATAAAAGTTACTTGGTAAAAATCTTCTCCTCATTTTCATAATTTTAATTTATTAACACACGTTGATTACACTGGGAGTCGGGTCGGGTCAGGTTGGGTTACTGAAATGGATGAAAAAAAGGCCCATGTCCCGCTCTGTATCATACTGCACGTCAGCCCATTGAATTTAGCAGGAGTAGACTATCTTGCTCTGCTATAGGATCTTTGGTATAAATGGAGTCAACAGAAGGGAGGTTGGTTTGTGTGATGGTCGGGGCTGTGTCCACAATTATCTGCAATTTCTTGTGGTCCAGCATGGAGCTGTTCCCAAACCAAGCTGTGGTGCATCCCGATAAAGAGCTTTCAACGGCGCATCTGTAAGAAGTTCGTGAGAATTGTTGGGGACATGCCGAACCTTCTAAGCCTTCTAAGAAAGTATTCACAGTCTGTACATTTTGGCAGAAAATATCTGGGCTGGCTGCCAGCTTGCTGGTCAATATCTTAATTCCTGGATGGCAGCAGTTCTATAATTGGCTCAGCACCACCACCACTTCAAGATCGTTAATTGCAGACACAAGGAACTGCGAATGCTGGTTTACAAAAAAAAGACACAAGTGGTGGAGTAACTCAGCAGGTCAGGCAGCATCTCCGGTGAACATGGATAGGTGACGTTCCGGGTTCAGTCTGAAGAAAGGTCCCAACCCCGAAAAAGTCAACTGTCCATGTTCTCCAGAAATGCTGCCGGACCTGCTGAGTTATTCCAGCACATTGTGTCTTTTTTTCCAAGACAGTTAAGTTCATATCTTCATAGGTTATAGGAACAGAATTTAGCCATTCGGCCCATCAAGTCCAATCTGCCATTCAATCATGGCTATCTATCTTTCCCTCTTAACCTCATTCTCTTACCTTCTCCCCATAACCCGTGACCCTTACTAATCAAGAACCTTAAAATTATCCACTGACATACGTGGCCTCCACAGCTGTTTGTGGCAATAAATTCCACAGATTGACTAACCTTTGACAAAATACATTTCTCCTAATCTCCTTTCTAAAGGTACATCCTTTTATTCTGAGGCAGTGGCCTCTGGTCCTAGACTCTCCCACTAGTGGAAACACCCTCTCCATGTTCACTCTGTCCGGGCCTTACACTATTCGGCAAATTTCAATGATCATCCTTCCAAACGCCAAACTGCACATCAGGATACATAATAAATGCCGTCCTTGCCAGTGAAACACAAATCCTAACGAAAGAAATGAAAATGTTGTCATTCACTAAGGCGGCACGGTGACATAGCAGTACAGTCGCTGCCTTACAGCGCTAACAGCGCCAGAGACCCGGATTCGATCCCGGCTACGGGTGCTGTCTGTACGGAGTTTCTACTATCTCCCCGTGACCGCGTGGGTTTTCTCCGGGAACTCCGGTTTCCTCCCACACTCCAGGTTTGTAGGTTAACTGGCTTGGTATAATTGGTATAATTAGTGTGTGTGTAGGATAGTGTTAATGTGCGGGGATTGCTGGTCGGTGTGGACTCGAAGGGCAAAAGGACTTGTATTCACACTGTATCTCAAAAGTAAACTAAAGTAGACTAAAAATTTAACCTGACACTAAAAGCTCCCTGTAATTAAACCTGAAAGGAGCCCACAAAACAAATTGTCACTTCCTCCTGGGCATCTACGTTTCTCCTGTCTTCAGTAGATTCTGACATGTTCTATTCTCATTTTCATTCAGTTTTAATTGCAAACCTGTTCGCTGTGAATTCCTTCACTCCAATTTCCTCCGCTCCCTAGACATCTTTCATCCGGCGTTTGCTCAATCTCTTATTGCTTCTGTCTGTGCCTTGGCTGAGATAATTTGCTCAAGATAATCATTCCACTTGTGATTTTACTTTATCTCTGTCAATCCTTCTCCTTTCCTCAACGAGTTAACATGTCTGTCTGCTGTTTAGAGTCATAGAATCTCTATGATAGAGTGTGGAAACAGGCCCTTCGGTCCAACTTGCCCACACCGGCCAACATGTCCCAGCTGCACTAGTCCCACCTGCCTGCGTTTGGGCCATATCCATCCAAACGTGTCCTATCCATGTACCTGTCTAACTGCTTCTTAAAGGTTGGGACAGTCCCAGCCTCAACTACCTCCTCTGGCAGCTTGTTTCATTCACCCACCACCCTTTGTGAGAAAACGTTACCCCTCAGATTCCTATTAAATCTTTCCCCTTCACTTGTGTCCTCTAGTGCTTGATTCCCCTATTCTGGACAAGAGACACTGCATCCATCCGATCTATTCCTCTCATGATTTTATACACCTCTAATAAGAACACCCCTGATCCTCCTGCACTCCAAAGAATAGAGTCCCAGCCTACTCAACATCTCGCTAAAGCTCAGGCCCTCGAGTCCTGGCAACATCTTTGTGAATCTTCTCTGTATCCTTTCCAGGTTGGCAACATCTTTCCTATAACACGGTGCCCAGAACTGAACGCAATCCACTAAATGCGGCCTCACCACTGTCTTATACAATTGCAACATGACTTCCCGACTTCTATACTGATTATACAGTTCTGGAGAAGGCTTCAGACCTAAAACACAATAAATCTACATTTAGTGCCTGATCAGTTCCAAGATCTTCGGTTTCCTCCCACACTCCAAAGACATACAGGTTTGTAGGTTAATTGGCTTGGTGTATGTGTAAATTGTCCGTAGTGTGTGCAGGATAGAGTGTGTGCAGGGGTTGCTGGTCTGCGCGGACTCAGTGGGCCGAAGGGCCATGCTTCCGCGCTGTATCTCTGAACTAAACTAAAAGCCAAGAGTGTGCTGAAATAGACACATCTAAAGCCAACAAAAGCTAGATCAAGAGTTTCTTCATCAAATAAGTTGAGCAGGGGTTGAATGGAGTGTGGTAATAGGCTGACTTATGAAAACGTCATCTGGAAAAAAATTCTACACAAGTCTCCTTTAAAGCTTCCACCAAGTTCATTAAATCCCTGCCCCTTGTTACCGGTCTCCGTGGTATAGAATTAGATCCATTAAATCCCTTCTGTCAAGGACATAATTATTTTACACGTCAATTAATTCTCTCCTTAACCTCCTCAATTCCAAAGAAAACCACTTGTCTCACGACACATTTTTTCAGTCTTGACAACATAAATCCCCTTTGCACCCTCCCAGAACTGCGCGGTTCTTGTGATTAGGTTACAAATATTCTGTCTCGCCCTCTATTCTCTATATTATTCAATGAGAAAAAGTGTTCCATTGTCTTTATCACACGGATTAATATTTCAAAAGTTTTGGGACATGCATTGCAAGGCCCCTCTGTTCTTCTATAATCCTCACTATCCCATTACGGGAGTGGGCCTGTACTCACTGGTCGGTGCAGACTCCGTGGGCCGAAGGGCCTGTTTTCACTCTAAAACTAAAAACTAAAATTTAAGGGAAACTATTGGAATGGTATAAAGGTACTGTAATAAATTCATATTTTAACCAAATTGATCAATCATTGATAGAGCAATTCAGAATAGATCATTGGGTTGGAATTGGAATGTACGTTAACTGTTAAGTAGTGCAGGAAGGAACTTCAGACGTTGGTTTAAATCGAAAATGGACACAAAATGCTGGAGTAACTCAGCGGGACAGGCAGCATCTCTGGGGAGAAGGAATGGGCGACGTTTCGGGTCAAGACCCTTCTTCAGACTAATGTCAAAGGGGGAGGGAGGGAGATGGATAGATAAGGAAGTGTGAAGTCTGAAGAAGGGTCTCGACCCGAAACGTCACCTATTCCTTTTCTCCAGAGATGCTGCCTTTCCCACTGAGTTACTCCAGCTTTTTGTGTCTATCTTTTGTTAAATGTTAAAGTGGACTCTGAAAGAATACTTAACTAGTAATTATGTAATAGGTGGAACACATGCAATGATGCTTGTAGCTACCAGTAAAATAAGTTTGGGGTTTTAAATTAATAACATCTGTTGGTGACTGCTGTTCTTCATACAATTAAAAATACAATTAATATCTGTTTTTCTTTTCGTCTTTGATTTAGGACAGACATATATAAAACAGTCAGCACAAAACTGCTTGACGTTAACTGTGTTTCATAAGTGAAATGGATCACAAATCTCATTATCAATCAATATTTGATGTGAAAAGTCACCCTCTTAAATAGAATAAAGAAATTTCCTGTCACATTTTATGAAAGAACGTTTTATCGCCATTCGTTAAAGATATTTTCAGGGCATACATTGCGAAAACTGCTGATGAAAACTCTGAGAATGGTACTTCTGGAGCTAATATCTCCATCCTTACAGATAGCTGAGGATGAAAGCTACATTCTAATTTGTACCTTTGACTGGAGTTCAAATTTCCTAAAGAATTATTCTGTCTGCTGGTCCAAAACCTGCAAAATGACATCAGGGAGGTGGAAGATAGATAGATAAGGAAGTGTGAAGTCTGAAGAAGAGTCTCAACTCGAAACGTCACCCATTCCTTTGTTGCCTATCCCGCTGAGTTACTCCAGCATTTTGTGTCTACCTGCAAAATGCATAATATTTTAGTTTAGTTTAGAGATACAGTGCGGAAACAGGCCCTTTGGCCCACAGAGTCGGTGCCTCTCTGTCCTGGGCCTCCTCCATGGCCAGGGTGAGCACCACCAGAAATTGGAGGAGCAGCACCCCATATTCTGCTGGGGCAGTCTGCACCCCAGCGGCTTGAACATTGACTTCTCCAATCTCCGGTAGCCCTTGCTGTCTCCTCCCCTTCTCAGCTCTCCCTCAGCCTCTGGCTCCTCCTCTTCCTTTCTTCTTCTTCCTTCCCCCCCCCCCCCCCCCCCCCCCCCCCCCCCCCCACCCCCCCCCCCCCCCCCCCCCCCCCCCCCCCCCACCCTTCATCAGTCTGAAGAAGGGTTTTGGCCCGAAATGTTGCCTATTTCCTTCGCTCCATAGATGCTGCCGCACCCGCTGAGTTTCTCCAGCTCTTTTGTCTACCTTCCAATTTCCAGCATCTGCAGTTCCTTCTTGAACATTAACACTATCCTACACATACAAGAGACAATTTATAATTTTACCAAGCCAATGAACCTACATACCTATACGTATTGGGAGTGTGGGAGGACTCCGGAGCACCCGGTGAAAACCCACGCGATCTTGGGAAGAATGTACGGACTCCGTACACATAGCACCAGTAGTCAGGATCGAACTCGGGTCTCTGGTGCTCTAAGGTAGCGACATTATCGCTGCACACCATGCGCCCAGAATATTCTTGGGGGGTCTGCACAGTAGAGATGTGAAGTTGATATTTCGCCTGGCTGGATTCTTTAGACTTTTGGATATTGCCTCAAAAGCGCTACAAGGGCAGAGATGAGAAGAACCTTGACTTCTCTAACTTCAAGTAACCCTTGCTTCCCCTCTCTCTCCATCCCTCCCCTTTCCCAGTTCTCCGTCCATTCTTACCATCTCCAACTACATTTTATCTCTGTTTGCTTCATTGTTACCTTATCCCAGCTAATGATCTATTATTCTACACAGTCCTTCATCTCCGTTCCCTTTGCCCCATTTCCACACCTTCACACTTCCTTATCTATCTATCTCCCTCCCACCTGATGCCAGTTTGAAGAAGGGTCACAACCCGAAACGTCACCCATTCCTTCTCTCCAGAGATGCTGCCTGTCCCGCTGAGTTACACCAGCATTTTGCGTCTATCTGTGGTTTAAACCAGCATCTGCAGTTTCTTTCAACATATGAGAAGAACCTTAATCACCCAGAAAGAAGTGAGCCTTTGAAATTCATTCCTCAAGACGGCTGTATAGACCGAGTCAATTTTGTCAATTCAGAGATTGACACAAAGTGCTGGAGTAGCTCAGCGGGCCAGGCAGCATCTCTGGAGAAAATGGATGGTGATGTCTCGGGCCGAGACCCTGCTTCAGACTCCTGTCAACTTGACTTGGGAGGGAAGTGTCTCGATCCGAAACATCACATATTCCTTCTCTCCAGAGATGCTGCATGTCCCGCTGAGTTTAGTTTAGTCTAATTTAGAGATACAGCGCGGAAACAGGCGCTTTGGCCCACTGAGTCTGCGCCGACCAGCGGTCCCTGCACATTAACAATATCCTACACCCCCTAGGGACAATTTTTACATTTACCAAGCCAATTAACGTACAAACCTGTACGTCTTTGGAGTGCGGGAGGAAATCGAAGATCTCGGAGAAAACCCACGCAGATCACGAGGAGAACGTACAAATTCCATACAGACAGCAACTGTCGTCAGGATCAAACACGGGTCTCCGGCACTGCATTCGCTGTAAGGCAGCAACTCCACTGCTGCGCCACCATGACCAACGTGACCACTGGAGTTACTCCGGCTTTTTGTGTCTATCTTTGACTTGTCAAGTCAGGTTCTTGTTTATTGTCATACACATGAATACGTTGAGGTACATGCATAATGAAAATTCCTGCTTGCGGCAACATCACAGACACATAGATTCAGGCAAAGACATAAAAGCATAAATTATACATGAATATTCTTATTTATATAAAAAAAAGACAAAGCACAAAGAAAAACAAGACGAGAGTTGCAAAACTATAATTAGCAAAAATAAAACAAACTCCTGGTAGTCAGTGTAAAAGGTGGGCCAATGTGTTCCATTGTCGAGGTGGCAAGTTGTAGGAAAGTACCTGTTCACACAAGGCTACTCTTGGGGAAAGGCGATCTTGAATCATATTTTAAAAAAACAGGGCGCTGCATTGAATTGCCAGCAGTTTTCCATTGTAATTACATTGAGTTTTTTTTCACGTTCACAAATTATCTGAGTAGAATTAGGCCATTCGGCCCAGCGAGTCTACTCCGCCATTCAATCATGGCTGAACTCTGCCTCCTAATCCCATTTTTCCTGCCTTCTCCCCATAATCCTTGACACCTGTTCTAATCAAGAATCTGTCCATATCTCTGCCTTAAAAACATCCACTGACTTGCCCTCCACGTCCCTCTGTGACAATGAGTTCCACAGATTAACTACCCTCTGACTGAAGAAGTTCCTCCTCATCTCTGTTCTAAAAGGGAGCCCGATAATTCTGTTCCTGAACCTAGTGATGTAGGACCTCAGGCTACCTCCTGCCGGATGGTACCAGTAAGGAGAGGGCACGGCCCGAATGGTGGGGATGCCTGATGATAGATGACACTTTAATGAGGCAACATCTTATGGAGATGCTTTCGATGGAGAGGGTACATTTCGTGCAGTTTTGGTCTCCTAATTTGAGGAAAAACATTCGTGTTATTGAGTGAGTGCAGCGTAGGTTCACCAGGTCAATTCCCGGGATGGCGGGACTGACATATGATGAAAGAATGTATCGACTGGGCTTGTATTCACTGGAATTCAGAAGGATGAGAGGATATCTTATAGAAACATGTAAAATTCTTAAAAACAATGGACAGGGTAGATGCAGGAAAAATGTTCCCAATGTTGGGAGAGTCCACAACCAGGGGTTACAGTTTAAGAGATATCGAAGGCACATAGAACAAATGAATGTAAGATATGCAAAAAACAACGATGCTCAAGGAAAGGTGGAGTGGAGCCCACAATTGTCCATTGTCTACCCAAAACGTCATCTATTCCTTTTTTCTAGTGATGCTGCCTGCCCCGCTGAGTTACTCCAGCATTTTGTGTCAATCTTCAGTGTATCTTCAGTGTCATGGTGGCGCAGTGGTAGAGTTGCTGCCTTACAACAAATACAGCGCCGGAGTCCCGGGTTCGATCCCGACTACGGGTGCTGTCTGTACAGAGTTTGTACGTTCTCCCCGTGACTTGCGTGGGTTTTCTGCGAGATCTTCAGTTTCTTCCCACACTCCAAAGACGCACAGATGTGCAGGTTAATTGGCTTGGTAAATGTAAAAAAAATTGTCCCTTGTGGGTGTAGGATAGTGTTAATGTGCGGGGATCGCTGGTCGGTGCGGGCACGGTGGGCCGAAGGGCCTGTTTCCACGCTGTACCTCTGAACTCTCTGTAGTGCCTTGCTCAGCATTGGGCATTCATTGGCCTTCTCCTGCTGCTATTTCTTACATCTATAAAACTTTGCAGGACTACTTATAGCAAAACGACATAGTCTACTTCTCAAATACTTCAGTCACTTCAGCTTTAGGTTTGAAGAAGTTAGGAAAAAGTAAGATAAATGCGCAGACTTACGAAAGTCAAGAGAGCTGACATGGAAGGCTGAGAAATGCACCGAGAAAAATCTTACCACCTCCGGAGTAATTAACAAGATTTGCCAACACAACGCAGGGTGGAACACTGAGGAAACCGAGGGAGATGGCAAATAATTGATGCCACGCTACAGCAGTCAGGCGAGGCTTCAAACACGCTGAGAGCGGCAAAGTTCCAGTTGCAGATGTTGACACAATCCCTTTAATG
Organism: Leucoraja erinaceus; assembly: GCF_028641065.1. NCBI lineage: Eukaryota > Metazoa > Chordata > Chondrichthyes > Rajiformes > Rajidae > Leucoraja > Leucoraja erinaceus. The sequence continues at coordinate 40,472,737 of NC_073391.1, read as the reverse complement.
CATCAAAGCCTTTCCAAGATGCAACGAGAAACTTGGCCAAACGTCAACACAGCAAAGCATCTCTCGTGTCAAGGAAGCTCATGCAAGGAATGCACCCAGCCCTGGATGCATCCAGCTCTCCTCGGCAACAAGAGCACGGCATGGCACGGCATGGGCAGAACGGTAGCACGGCGATAGAGTTTCTACCCTACAGCGCCAAAACTCTGCAATTAGTGGGATGTATGAAATCACTCTTTAACTACTGACAAGGCAGAGTCCCCTTCATCACCTTCCCTGTGAAACATTTACCCTGATCAATCTGAAGAGGGATCCCCACTTAAATATTATCTCTTTGATTCCTTGTCACAATTCTAGCTGCTCTATCTTAGTATGGAAATACCGTTATCCAGTAGCTAAAGTATTCAATCAGTACTAAATAATACCCTTTATTTTATGACTAGAGCAAGGATCCTGTGAAATGTATCTTTGTTGATCTGCAGGCTATATTCATTTTCCATTTGGCATTGCAATTATCTCATACTGCCCTTAACACCCCTGCTTCTAAGTCACACTATACTATGGGGAGAGTGTAAACTATAATTCCACTCAGTGTGTTGGGCTCTAAGATTTCCGCTGCCCATGTTATGTATTCACGTACTTAAGCACATCAGTGCAGCCAAGCTAACACTGGACTTTGCCGAGTGGAACAGCAAGCAACTGTTCTCATTCTGTCTTCATGGTCTGTTACTACCACTTAAGTACCCTTCTTTCATTATGACAGCACAAATGGTTGAGTTTAGTCAAATATAAGAAAATCCCAGTACTGGGAAGGAGGTTGGGGATAGTTTATATCTGTTGTCTTCAATTGTCCAAATATGTTTCTCCTCCCCAATCTCAAAATTGACTTCCCATAGTGATTTCTTCAAACCACAGTCTGATGTAACCAACTAGCACAAAACACATGTTACAGGCTTCCTTCTACACATTTATGGCAGGAAACTGGAAACCTAGCTCCTCATTTGCATTCTAAAAGACAAACACTGTGCTTGCATCAAGAAACTTCAACAAGACAAAAACATCTTCATTTTTAACACATTAGATAGAACTTCATTTCAGATTTTCTTAATAATGCACTTTGTACATGTATGTACTTTTGTATTTTTCATTCTTTACGGGCACTTTTCCCATGGCTATCTGCAGCCAAATAATCCACATGAGTCTAAAAAAGGTTTTGAAAGTCGACGCTTTATATACCCGCGTCACCGGGTGTCACTTTTATCCAGATTATTCCTCATAGCTGCGAGACTGTCTCAGCCCAGCTACTTTGTGAACAACAAACTTTTTTAGTTTGCAAAGCCAATTGCCGACTACTGTCCAAGTAGCAAAATACCTTACCAACTACTTTCATAGTAGCAAATTATCTTACCAACTACTTTCCCAGTAGCAAAAATCTCAATACAATTGGTCTTACTTTCGTTGTCTGCATTGAAGGGTTTCGGCAGGGACCAGATCAACCTACTACGAAGGACCTAAGTTTTCCCGGGAACCTCTTCGAGGGGTCGGTCTCAAGGGGTCCGATTAGTGCAACTTTTTCTCCCCATCCGATCCCGGTCAAACTTCGACCTCTTACTCAGCCGTCTATTGCTGGTCCCAGCGAAATCCTGCCGACTACGCCGATGTTAAGGTTCATTTCTTAAAACAGACAACTCACAATAAGTTAGATAAACCAACACAAGCTTTACTGATCATTTGGCCAGCGAGAGTACCAGGGGATACAAAGTCAAGTATGCAACACATACTTCACCCTCCTGGACCGTCACTCTAATGAATGAAGACATCCAACATCTTTTATAGTGTTTTGGAAACATAGCCACATGTTTATACAGAGTGGCATCAATGACGTCTAACACATCAATCACAGCTCTACCCATTCAAAGTATTCTTATCACTGATACAATACTTCTCATACTATGGTTATATTGATCACAAACTTTAGTTAGGAAACCCCAAAATAACAGGAAGCGAGTCAAAGGTCTATCATCCGCAGTGCCTTCTTAAACACTGTAAGGATCTTTATCAGTTGCCCACAGAAGTTTCTGTTTACAAATGATGAAGCCGAATTTTAGTTAAAAATATAAGAAGATATTAAATTGGTTTCTGGGCTAGCTTACAGCTTATATTTAGTCTCAAATTAGGCTTGCCTCAGGTTGCGGTATGTGTGAGAGATAATAAATCCTATAACATTGTCTCCCAAGTGACAGGCAGAGGAGAAGCTATAGAGATAGCTGGTCAAATCTTTAAAGTGAGATGCCATAAACCAAATGACCAATGTTTATGGGGGAGGAGGCAATAAAGGAAGAGAGAAATAGATAGTCACATCTTTGTAAACAAATGACCTATGTTTATGAGGGACCAAATGACAGAGGAAGCAGCGAAGAGAGCTAGGGTGGTCTATTTGGAGATAAAGCAAATGGCCAATGTTTTCAGTATATCTTGTACCATGTAAACAAAAGGTTTGATGTGATGCATTCTGTGGAAACCTTTTCCTGTACCTCTGACATGATTAATGTCTGTGGAATGTGATAAGGGGACAAAAAAACCCTATTTAAGGCAATGTAATTCTGTTGTTCAGGGAAGGTGGCTGAGGACAGTCAAGTGTCTGTGTTGGTCACTTGACTGGAGTTCTCCCTCCCTTCCATCAGCCGATGTTAAGTAAAGTTTTGAACTGGTCTACCAAACAGTTTGTGTGGTGTCTGTTTATTAAGAAGCGAACCTGGTTTAGTAGTTAAAATAAGTAGCTTTTTCACAGAGACTTCCAATTTTTCAGGAAGCATATCCTCTCTCAAGGCTTCTGTTTACAGAAGCCAGAACCTTCTCAGGAAACACATCCTTTCCCACCATTGTCAATATTTTTTGGTTGGGCACAACAGGAAGCAGCTTGGATGAAGTTTGAATGCTGACCTCCAATTTCCTGATTACCCAGCCCTTCTACAGAACCCAAGTGAGTCAAATTAATCTTTACTTAATAAAATACATAAAATAATTCATTATTAATTAGGATATTATCAGTACGTTCTCTCTGGGACCGTGTGGGTCTTCTCCGGATGCTCCGGCAGTTTCCTCCCACACTCCAAAGACGTACAGGTTTGTAGTCTAATTAATTCTAACCAGCGATTGTTAATTCTGATGCTGCCTCACCCGCTGAATTTCTCCAGCATTTTTATCTGCACCAATAGTCAGGATCAAATCCAGGTCACTGGCTCTGTAAGACAGCAACTCGACCACTGAGCCAGTCTCGTCCTGCCTAATATCATTACTAATTTATTAATAATTGGCTGCTTCAATTCGCTCACAATGCAACCAAACTCGGCAATCAGTTTGACACAGAAAATAATAGTTCACCATATTGAGTACGACCATCATAAATTTGTTTTAGTTTAGAGATACAGCGCGGAAACAGGCCCTTTGGTCCGTGCCGACCAGCGATCCCCGCACACTAACACTATCCTACACATACTTGGGACAATTTACAATGTTAGCTAGCCAATTAACTTACAAACCTGTACGTCTTTGAAGTGTGGGAGGAAACCGGGGATCCCAGGGAAAACTCTTGCGGTCACAGGGAGAACATGCAAACACCGTACAGACAAGCGCCCGTAGTCAGGATCGAACCCGGGTCTCTGGCACTCTAAGGGAGCAACTCTATCGCTGCGCCACCGTGCCGCCCCTGCCCTTCAGTAAGATTTGTGTGCAAAACATCTGAAACAGCAAGGGCGTTTTGTTCCAACACAAACTACCAAAATGAATCTCAAATATTTATTAGTTGGATTGATGATTATATGTCTATTTGCAAAATGGCCTACTTAAATTTGCAGATGCCTGGAAGCAGTTTCCATGGCATTTGTCATCATGCTTTTCTAATCATTCAATCCATGTGGAACTTTGTGTTAATTAAAAGTTGCCAATTAGTTCTTGTTTTCTACCAGAGAAGAAGCCGGCAAAGTTGACAATGTCAGATTGAAAATGTTCAGTTTAGGTTAGTTTAGTTTAGAGATAGATTGCGGAAACAGGCCCTTCGGCCCACCAAGTCCTCGCCGACCATTAACACAACGCTACCCAAGCTTGGGCTAATTTTTACATTTACGCCAAGCCAATTAACCTACAAACCTGTATGTGTGGGAGGAAACCGAAGATCTTGGAGAAAACCCACATGGGTCACGAGGAGAACATGCAAACTCCGTACAGACAGCACAGTTGTCAGGATCAAACCCGGGTCTCTGGCGCTCGAAGGCAGCAGCTCTCCCACTGAACCACCGTTCAACCAAATTCCAGCAATGGAGATCGGCCCATTTGGCTTCACACCGCCATTTTAGCACTGCCCACTTTCTTTTTCATTACTAATGTTTAAATGAATTGAATAGGTGATTGAAATCCATGGGAACATATAACTTTCTGCTTTCTTCCATTGGCAAAATAAATCCTGGGAGAAGCACAGAACACAATGATAAATTAACTAACGGCAAATGAAAATAAATAAACAAAGTGCGAGAGTAACTCAGCCACTTTCTTTACTTTTGCTCAGTGTTTTCACAAGTGGACAGTGGATGGGGAATGTCAAATTAATCTTAACTATACGTCCGTACGGAATTTGTACGTTCTCCCTGTGACCGCGTCGGCTATCTCCGGGTGCTCCGATTCCGTTGCACACTCCAAAGACGTACAGGTTTGTAGATTGTGTATGAAGGAACTGCAGATGCTGGATTAAACCAAAGATAGACACAAAATGCTGGAGTGACTCAGCGGGACAGGCAGCATCTCTGGAGAGAAGGAACCAGTGACGTTTCAGGTCGCCCATTCCTTCTCTACAGAGATGGGACCTGTCCCACTGAGTCACTCCAGCATTTTGTGTCGATCTTAGCTGTATGCTACTCTCTAGTAACAGAAGGGAAGGGACTAATGTCGACAGGAGCTACCAATTGCCAGATTAATTCCAGCAATAAAAATTGGCATTGCCGTGGTTTGGATGCTGGTGTGAAGTTAGCTCACCTCCTGTGAGCATTGACATGTTTTTGTTACTGATATCCAGAAAATCCTTGATCTGAAGTATTGACCTTGTTCAAATTTTGATAAAGTAATTGGGAAAGACTATTAATTTTCAATGGCATCAGTGACAAGGGATGATCAATTTAATGCTACCATTTAAATAGAGCGTTATCTATCCTTGGCTCCTTCTCTTTCTGATCTACACGTTGCCTTTGGCATCAGTTTCCACCAGTGCAGTAATGAAATACAGCTCCGTCTCTGCACGACAGCAGTTAAGCCACTGAATAGTACGCAGAGATTAGGGTGGCACGGTGGCGCAGCGGTAGAGTTGCTGCCTTACTGCGCCAGAGACCCGGGTTCGATCCTGACAGCGGGTGCTGTCTGCACAAAGTCTGTACGTTTCCCCTGTGACCACGTGGGTTTTCTCCGGGTGCTCCAGTTTCCTCACACACTTCAAAGTCGTGCAGGTTTGTAGGTTAATCGGCTTGGTGTAATTGTAAATTGTCCCTAGTGTGTGTAGGACAGTGTTAATGTGCTGGAATCACTGGTCGGTGCCCAAGGACCTGTTTCCGCCTTGTATCTCTAAACTAAACTAAACGTATATTTTCCCTGGTGCTCCGGTTTCCTCCCACACTCCCACACTCCAGATGTACAGGTTTGCAGGTTACTTGGCTTAGGTAAAATTGTAAATTGTCCCTAGCGTGTAGGATAGTGCTAATGTACAGGGTGATTGCTGGTCGATGCGGAGTCGGTTGGTGGAAGTCAAGTCAAGTCAATTTTATTTCTATAGCACATTTAAAAACAACTCTCAATAACCAAAGGGCTTTCCATCAGTGCAGATACTAACATGCTACATACAATGGTACAAAGATCTAACAATACATACATAAACTGTTTACAGCGCTCCCTCAGAGGAACTCAAGAAACGCTTGTGAGTAGATAATAGGTTTTAAGTCTAGACTTAAAGTAGGGGGCAGTTCTGATGAGAAGAGGGATGCCGTTCCACAGTCTAGGTGCTGTTTCTGCGCTGTATCTCTGAAGCCAAGACTAAAGACAAATGAAGACTTTGGGTTCGGTGGCCTTTCATGAAAACTTGATGATTGAAAAACATTGGCATGTTTTAAGCTGCAGTGGAGTGGAGAGAACTAAGAGAATGTCTGTGACAGGTTGGAGGACTAGAGTTTTGACCCATGGAGCCCTTCCAGGACTTTCGGATTTTATTTCGGATTTCCAGCATCTGCAGTTGGTTTCCATTTCATTTACAAGATGGGTGGGGCTTTATCTCATGCAAATTCTTTGGGGAAGTTTGACCTATGACCTCTGGAGTTCAGAAGACTGAGAGGTGATCTTGAGATGTACAACATTCTGAGAGTATCTGAATACCGCAGGGAGGCCATTTCATCTGTATATAGAGGACAAGTCTCACCCCGGCCGCTCCCTCTTCTCCCCTCTCCCATTAGGCAAAAGATATAGAAGTGTGAAAACGCACACCACCAGATTCAGGGACAATTTCTTCCCAGCTGTTATCAGGCAACTGAACCATCCTACCAACAACTAGAGAGTAGTGCTGAACTACTATCAACCTTTGGAGACCCTCAGACTATCTTTCATCGGAATTTACCAGCTTTATCTTGCAATAAACGCTATTCATGTTATTCCCTTTATCACATACCTGCACACTGTGGATGGCTCGATTGTAATTATGTATTGTCTTTCCGCTGACTGATTAGCTCACAACAAATAGTGACAATAAATTACTCAAAGAACTAGAGGACATAGTCCCCGGACAAGCTCCTGTTGATAGACCCAACCAACAACCAGTACGGATAGTCTTGGGAGGTGGTCTTGGCGGGGAGGATGCTCCTCAAACTGCGGAGCATCCTGGACAATATAGCTCACCCCCTCCGTGACACACTGGTCAACCTGAGGAGCACCTTCAACAACAGACCGGTTCCACCAAGAATGCAGCACAGAACACCACAGGAGATCCTTCTTCCCTGTGGCTATCAAACTGTACAACTCCTCCCCCTTCAGTTGTGGGGAAGACTGAGACTCACTCCCTTCCCCAATCCTTTCCACTCGTCACTTTAATATCATGTTTCATGTAACATAGAAGCATAGAAACATAGAAAATAGGTGCAGGAGTAGGCCATTCGGCCCTTCGAGCCTACATCACCATTCGATATGATCATGGCTGATCATCCAACTCAGTATCCCATCCCTACCTTCTCTCCATACCCCCTGATCCCTTTAGTCACAAGGGCCACATCTAACTCCCTCTTAAATATAGCCAATGAACTGGCCTCAACTACCTTCTGTGGCAGAGAATTCCACAGATTCGCCACTCTCTGTGTAAAAAATGATTTTCTCATCTCGGTCCTAAAGGATTTCCCTCTTATCCTTAAACTGTGACCCCCTAGTTCTGGACTTCCACAACATCGGGAATAATCTTCCTGCATCTAGCCTGTCCAACCCCTTAAGAATTTTGTAAGTTTCTATAAGATCCCCCCCTCAATCTTTTAAATTCTAGCGTGTATCTTGTGTTTTTATGACTGTTGGCAGATCAATTTCCCTCCTGGGATGAATACAGTTTTATTGTATCGTATCGCATCGTACAAGCTGCATGCAGCTATTTTGTAAATGCAGCACTAGTTTAATATGTTGTCTGCACAAGTGTGGCCAAACCGCGCATCGCAAGCCCCAGACCCGATTTCAAGTCTGATCCAATTTAATTCCTATAATGTAAACAGAATAGAAATGGCACACTTTGATTAAGCAGTAATGCTTCAAAGGGATGTTGTGGCGAAGAAAAATGTGGCATCTATTATATTAAAAGTTAAGTATTTTCAGTAGGCACTTATTGAAACATATGAAATAAAAATCATCAAGCTAGCGAAACTGTTGCCTAGCAATGTAGTGAGCAATTTTTCAGCTCAACATCAGCCTAACCTATTAATTTATGAAATCAAATTGAGTACATACAAAAGCAATTTAACACTAATTATTCTGCTTACAATTTGGGTAGCTGATTAAGATGAAATCTCCTTTTAAATTTAATAGTTCCAATACATATTTCATTTTTATTACGTGTACAAGAAGATAGTGATTTGGCTGATTTTGCTGGTTAGCTGTGATTCCTTTCATTTTGCCATCTTCAGGGGAAAGGGGTGCGACAAATATAGACGGTACTTAGGAGAAATTAATAGAAGATATGTAAAAAACAACGATGATCAAAGAAATATGGAGCCCACAATGGTCGATTGTTGGCCGTGGGATTTATTGACAATGAGTAAACAGACAGAGGAATTGTCAACAGGACGTCAGTAAAACTAGCAGGGGAAAGACAGAGCGAGAGGGAATGCAAGGATTACTTGAAGTTAGATAAATCAATGTTCATACCGCTGGGTTGTAAGCTGCACAAGCAAAATATGAGATGCTGTCCCTCCCTTTACGTTTGGCCTCACTCTGACAACGGAGGAGGCCCAGGACAGAAAGATCAGTGTGGGAATGGGAAGGCGAGTTAAACTGTTTGGCAACCGGGAGATCGGAGTGTGTGGTTGGGTTGTTAGGAGTTATCAACAGCCAGCAGCTGTTGGGTTGAAGTCTAAGCATCCAAGGGATGGCACGGTGGCGCAGCAGTAGAGTTGCTGCCTTACAGAGCCAGAGACCTGGGTTAGATCCCGACAAAGGGCGCTGTCTGTACGGAGTTTGTACGTTCTCCCTGTGACCGCATGGGCTTTCTTCGGATGCTCCGTTTCCTCCCACATCTCAAAGACGTGCGGGTTTGTAGGTTAATTGGCTTCTGTAAATTGCTCCTCGTGTGTAGGGTGTGGATGCGAAAGGTAGGACTCTCGATTCTTCCTACCGCACCTTACCGGCCCTTACAGCCGTTCGGTTCTCGGTCTTCGGAGGCATCCAGGAGACGAGCCTTGGACGGGGATCATACTTCAGGCGGCTTCCCAGTTCCGTGGCGGGAAAGCCAGGACTGCTGCCTGCCGAGGTATGGCAGTGGACCCGCATCCCATTTTTTAGTTTAGTTTAGAGATACAGCGTGGAAACAGACCCTTCAGCCCACCGAGTCCTCGCCGACCAGCGATCCCCGCGCACTAACACTATCTTACACACACACTAGGTACAATTTACATTTATACCAAGCCAATTAACCTACAAACCTGTACGTCTTTGGAGTGTGGGAGGAAACCGAAGATCTCGGAGAAAACCCACGCGGTCATGGGGAGAACGTGCAAACTCCGCACAGACAAGCACCCGTAGTCGGGATCGAACCCAGGTCTTTGGCGCTGTAAACACCTGACCCAATGAGTTACGGTGTGCAATGAGCTTCCAGTGGAAGTGGTGGAAGGCCGGTTCGTTGGTATCATTTAAAAATAAATTGGATAGGCATATGGATGAGAAGGGAGTGGAGGGTTACGGTATGAGTGCAGGCTGGTGGGACTAAGGGAAAATAATTGTTCGGCACGGACTTGTCCTTTTGTTCAAAGCAGCATCTGCAGTCCTTGTCATTACGAAATAAAGACACAGTGAGAAGAAGAAAAGCAGAGAGAAAGAGAAGTGGTTTTCAAAAGATCATCAGATCATAAGTGATCGGAGCAGAATTAGGCCATTTGGCCCATCAAGTCTACTCCGCCATACAATCATGGCTGATCTATATCTCCATCCGAACCTTCCTTATCCCCCTAACCTTTGACACCCGTACTAATCAAGAATCTGTCTATCTCTGCCTTAAAAATATTCATTGAGCATTTCAGAGGCCACATCTAACAATGGCCTGTCTCCTTTATCATGGTTACTATTTTTGCATATCTTTCATTCATTTGTTCCAAATCTCTCGATATCACCGTCTATATCTCTCGTGTCTCTCAGGCTGAAGAGGGATCTCGCCCCAAAACGTCACCTATCCTTTACCCCGAAGATGCTGTCTGACCCGTTCAGTTACTCCAGCTTTTTGTATCCATCATCAGAGGTGGCATAGCTTCTGAAATATGAGCCCGCTGGCTAATATTTGTAAGTGATGGTTGCACAGTAATAAAGCCTTAAACGCAGAGGATAAAACAGTTGATCATGCAAACAGCAGCTTTCTTTTTAAGTGCATCTCCCTTCAATCTTTTTCATTGATCTCACTGACAGGCAGATTCACTGCCACCGAACGCAACTACTCAAGGCCGATGTAACAAAGTGAAAACTAAATCCAAACAGCTTGGTTTAGGAACAGGACTGCGAATTGTGGACGCAGTCCCGGGCCTCACACAAACCAACCTCCCATTGACTACATTTATACCTCACTCCGCCTTGGCAAGGCCAGCAGCATAATCAAGGATGAGTCGCACCCTGGCCACTCCCTCTTTCCCCCTCTCCATTTGGGCAAAAAGGTGTAGAGGTGCGATAATGCACACCTCCAGATTCGGGGACTGTTTCTTCCCAGCTGTTGTCAGGCAACTGAACCATCCTACCACAACCAGAGAGCAGTGCTGAACGACTCTCTACCTCTTTGATGTCCCTCGGACAACCCTTGACCGGACATTGCTGGCTTTACCCTGCACTAAATGTTAGTCCCATATCATGTATCTTTACACTGTACATGGATTGAGTAGGTTATGAGTAGATTAACCAATGATGAGTGTGTGTCGCCACTGGGCCTGCATTCTCTGGAGTTGAGAAGAATGAGGGGGGACCTCATCGAAACATATGGAATAGTGAATGGCTTAGATAGAGTGGATGAGGAGAGGATGTTTCCACCAGTGGGAGAGTCTAGGACTGGAGGTCACAGCCTCACAATTAAAGGACATTCTTTTTAGAAACATAGAAACATAGAAATTAGGTGCAGGAGTAGGCCATTCGGCCCTTCGAGCCTGCACCGCCATTCAATATGATCATGGCTGATCATCCAACTCAGTATCCCGTACCTGCCTTCTCTCCATACCCCTGATCCCCTTAGCCACATCTAACTCCCTCTTAAATATAGCCAATGAACTGGCCTCAACTACCCTCTGTGGCAGAGAGTTCCAGAGATTCACCACTCTCTGTGTGAAAAAAGTTCTTCTCATCTCGGTTTTAAAGGATTTCCCCCTTATCCTTAAGCTGTGACCCCTTGTCCTGGACTTCCCCAACATCGGGAACAATCTTCCTGCATCTAGCCTGTCCAACCCCTTAAGAATTTTGTAAGTTTCTATAAGATCCCCTCTGAATCTTCTAAATTCTAGAGAGTATAAACCAAGTCTATCCACTCTTTCTTCATAAGACAGTCCTGACATCCCAGGAATCAGTCTGGTGAACCGTCTCTGCACTCCCTCTATGGCAATAATGTCCTTCCTCAGATTTGGAGACCAAAACTGTACGCAATACTCCAGGTGTGGTCTCACCAAGACCACTTTTGGAAGGAGATGAGGAGAAATTTCTTTAGTCAAAGAGTAATGGACAGAAGGGCCCTAATTCTACTGCTATAACCTCATGACCATATGATTGATTGTCATCAGGTATTGACTTTCTGCTGACTGGTTAGCACGCAACAAAAAGCTTTTCACTGTACCTCGGTACATGTGACAATAAACTAAACTGAAACTGAAATCGGGTGGTGGCTGAGAAAACAAATTTTGAAATAATTGCCTGAAGTCTCCCTGCCCCGTTTGTTGGATTTTCTGCCGGTTTTATGTCGGTTTCAAGGTGGGAATTAGATGCACTCAGCTGGAAACGTTGTCAGCTCCATTACCAATTGCACCTAATAAAAGCTGACTGCAGCTAGACCATGCTAACTAGAACCAGTGGGGTGAGGAAGACTGCCTAAGTGCACTGCTGGAAGCAATGCATTTATAAAATAGCGTATTTTCGGATTAACAAACTCATCAGGAAGGCTGGCTCCGTCCTGGGGGTGGAGTTGGATTCGCGGGAGGTGGTCTCGGAGGGGAGGATGCTCCTCAAACTGTGGGGAATCTAGGACACTACAGCTCACCCGCTCCATGACTTTCTGCTGACTGGTTAGCACACGACAAAAAGCTTTTCACTGTACCTCGGTACACGTGACAATAAACGTGTATTGTCCCCCTCACCCCCCTCTGTTTGTAGTTTGTTTGGTTGTTTGTTTGTTTGTCTTTTTCCACAAAGTCTGCGAGCATTGCCACTTTTCATTTCACTGCACATCTCGTATATGTATGTGACAAATAAACTTGACTTGACTTGACACGCTGGTCAACCTGAGGAGCACCTTCAGCAACGGACTAGTTCCACCAAGATGCAGCACAGAACGCCACAGGAGATCCTTCTTCCCTGTGGCTATCAAACTGTACAACTCCTCCCCCTTCTGTCGTGGGGTAGACTGACTCCTCTTTCCCCCACCCCCCCCCCCCCCCCCACCACCCCCCCCCCCCCACTCCGCACCAATCTTTGCACATCCCCAATCCTTTCCACTCGTCACTTTCATTTCATGTTTCATGTAGAAACATAGAAGCATAGAAACATAGAAAATAGGTGCAGGAGGAGGCCATTCGGCCCTTCGAGCCTGCACCGCCATTCATTGCGATCATGGCTGTAACTTGTGTTTTAGACTGTTTGGAAAATCAATTTCCTTCATGGGATAAATAAAGTTCTATCGTTTTGTGTTCACAATCGGGCTACAGGCAGTAACCAGACAATAACATGTTCTAGTTGCCAATCCATCCAGATATCTACAATATCCCAGAAGTGAAAAAAAAAACCTCCCTACTGGTAAGGAAAGCCAAACTCAAATCCTGGTCTTAATTTTGTGTCCCAAAATACTCTGGCACTAGTCTTGATAAGTTTGTCATAATGATAATCTGCCTGACCACGGCACAATAGCGGCACAGTGGCGCAGCGGTAGAGTTGCTGCCTTACAGTGCCGGAGACCCGGGTTCGATCCTGACGACGGGTGCTGTCTGTATGGAGTTTGCACGTTCTCCCCTGTGACCGCGTGCGTTTTCTCCGGGTTCACCAGTTTCCTCCCACACTCCGAAGACGTTAAGTAGGTATGTTACAAAATTTACCTTCAGCGGCGCTGCAGTTCTGTCACTGGCCGTGTGCGCGACTTTGGAGCCTTTGAGAGGGTGGCGGGTTTAAAATGCCATTTTCTCCAGCCTGTTGAAATCGATTTTTGTCAGGCTGTTTAGTTCCAATCGATCGCGTTCCACAAAATCTCACTCTCATGATGATTTAAATGGCCATTAATTTATGGGAATTAAACACTAAATTCCTTCCATTTGGCCTATAAATTTATGACAATGAGATTTAAAAATCATGTTATATTGTGAATTCTTGTGTGACTGTTATTTGGACACTTAGGCTATTTAAAAATGTTAACCTTTTCTTAATTAATGGATAGATGTTTAGATCTAGTAATTGAATTTTGTAACTAGCTACAATTAGGTAACTAACTAATTATATGTTTTAATTTCAGGTCATCCAAGTAAGATTATTTTATATTTGTTTCAGAATGCTTCAATCTATAATAACTGAAAATTTAATTCAGTTCTCTTAATTTTTAAGAAAGTTATGGGCTTTTGACTATACTCGATCACAGCTTTTGAGTTAAGTCAATGGAAAAACAATAGGGAACAAGATGCTAATTTCCGAGTATAAAAATGGCCATAACTTTTTTAATACTGAAGATATGAAAGTGAATTAGGTGTCGAATTAAACTTCTTTGCAGACTTGATTTTTAAAATCTCAAAATTTTGTAACATTGCTACGTTAGGGTTTGACGGTTAATTGGTTTCTGTAATAGTACTACTACCAATCACCGGTCGGCGTGGACCAGGTGGGCCGACGAGCCTGTTTCCACGCTGTACCTCTAAACTAAACGAAATGACCTTCATTAAATAAGGCAATAATATAATCAATTGCTGAATATGTGAGTATCAACAAAAGATAAAATTGTTATTGCCAAATGATTATCTGTCTGGAAGAGCTGGGGGATTGCAATACTGTATTTAATTTCAGCGAGTACTTTTCATCGTAATTCAGTTAGAAAAGGACAAAGGCAAAATGGAATTAAGGGAAATTGAGGTAAGGCCAATTTTGTCTGACTAGAAGTGATTTAGCATAATTGAGTGGAGATGGTCTCAGTTCCATGGGAGGCATTCAATAAGGAAATCCAAGATCTCGGCATAAAATGTTGCCAGTGAAACGAAAGGGTGGTGGGACAGTCAAATTCAGACAAAGAGCGTATGGGTGAGATAAGGCACAAAAGAGATGTTTATGACATATACCGAGGGCTTCTTATTAATTATAATGTGACTCAGCTTTGTGTTAGCCCACACAGCTGTGATTCATTGTAGGACTCTTGGTCCTGCCGTCCATCCACCCACACTGAGGTATCTCACTTACTTTAAAAAGATGTTGACTCAGGCTGTGTGAGATGGTGCAAACTCCCTGGCTTCCACTGGCATCCCCCCAGCCACGAATCACTCCCGTGGTTGGTGTGGAGAGGCTGCCTTTGAAGGGCAGAGCGATCAATGCAACCGATTAGCAGCGGGCAATGGGGCTCGTTGGTGCCCCCTGGGTGAGGGGCAACTTTTTCCACACCAGGGGGCACACAGGTGGGTGCATGGAACAAGCTGCCAGAGGAGGAGGTTGAGGCAGGTACTATTACAACATTTAGTCTGAAGAAGGGTCTCGACCTGAAACGTCACCCATCCCTTCTCTCCAGAGATGCTGCCAGTCCCGCTGAGTTACTCCACCATTTTAATGTCTTTCTTCCTGAAAACCGTCAGGCTCTTACGCTCTGCACAATAACTCACCCCGGCCATTCCCTCTTCTCCCCTCTCCTATCAGGCACGAGGTATAGAAATGTGAGAGATCGCACACCTCCAGATTCAAGGACAGTTTCTTCCCAGCTGTTATCAGCTAACTGAACCATCCAACCACAACCGGAGAGAGTTGCTGAGCTACTATCTACCTCACTGGAGACTGTTGGACTATCTTTAATCGGACATTACTGGACTTTATCTTGCACTAAACGTTATTCTCTTTTTCATGTATTGTAATCATGAATAGTTTTTCTGCTGACTGGTTAGCACGTAATGACAGTGTTTCCCTGTACCTCGGTACACATGACAATAAATAAATAAACTAAATACTAACCACAACTCTACCTCAGCAAATATGAAGAGACAAGGAACTCCAGATGCTGGTTTACAGGAAAAGACACAAAGTGCTGGAGTAACTCACCGGATCAGGCAGAATCCCTGAAGAACATGGATCGGTGACATTTTGGGTCTGATGAAGTGTCCCAATCCATGTTCTCCAGGGATGCTGCCTGACTCGCTGAGTTACTCCAGTACTTTGTGCATTGTTCAGCATGATATACTTTGGGCTTTGAGGCGGTTGCATTATGAACTTTGGATTTGCATTATTATGGTCTGGTAACCCAGTATTACTGATTACTAACATTGGATTATTGATTATTGTGTATGCATTGTGTGTTATTGCATTGATGGGCCTGTTAAGCTGCAGTGTGTAAACATTTAATTGTTCTATGAGTAAACACTCTTGACTCTTGAAATAAATGTAGAATTTAGAAGACATTTTAGATTAAAGAATAGATTACCTTGGAGAACTAGTCAGAGAAGGGATAGCTCAGCGATCTGGCACAAACTTGATGGGCTGAATTGGCTTCCTTCTACATCATAGGCTGGCACAGTGGCACAACGGTAGAGTTGCTGCCTTACGGCGCCAGAGACCCGGGTTCGATCCTGACTACGGGTGCTTGCCTGTACGGAATTTGTACGTTCTCCCCGTTTTCCCAGAGATCTTCGGTTTGCTCCCACACTTCAAAGGCGTACATGTTTGTAGGGTAATTGGCTTGGTGACAAATGTAAAATTGTCCCTAGTGTGCGTCGGGTAGTGTTATGCCCCTGTCCCACTTAGGAAACCTGAACGGAAACCTCTGGAGACTTTGCGCCCCACCCAAGGTTTCCGTGCGATTCCCGGAGGCTGCAGGTGGTTGCTGGTGGTTGCAGGTAGTGGAAGCAGGTAGGGAGACTGACAAAAACCTCCGGGAACCGCATGGAAACCTTGGGTGGGGCGCAAAGTCTCCAGAGGTTTCTGTTCAGGTTTCCTAAGTGGGACAGGGGCATTAATGTGCGGGGATCGCTGGTCGGTACGGACTCGGTGGGACTGCGCTGTATCTGTAAACGAAACTAAACTAAGTAAATATGGACATACGGTATATAATATGGAAAAAGCAAAAACAGATTCCCTTCTGCTAAAAGGATGCCCATTAGCAGAGTGTTTTCCCTGGTTCCCAGTAAATTTAATTATTTCTGACTCGAAGATCTGAAGAAGAAAATTATGAGAAGGTCATATGCAAATGATTCTGCTCTGAAGCTGACAATAGTTCAAGGAATCGACAAAATTAATGGCCAGCATTGTCTTTTCCATAGAAGCTACGACAAGCAATTCTGTCTATCTGGCTCCAGTAAGCTGCTGGTGCCTAATAGTTGCATGCCATGAAGTGTGTCAGTATATTAGATCAGAATCAATTTCATTAGATTAGTTGAGTAGGAGGGAACTGCAGATGCTGGTTTAAACTGAAGAGAGACACAAAAAGCAGGATAGGCAACATCTCCAGTGAGAAGGAATGGGCGACATTTCGGGTCGAGACTTTTCTTCGGGCTGGTTAGGGATAAGGGAAACGAGAGATAAATACGATGATGTAGAGAGATAAAGAACAATGAATGAAAGATATGCAAAAAAGTAGCGATGATAAAGGAAACAGGCCATTGTCTGCTGTTTAAGAAGGAACTGCAGATGCTGGAAAATCGAAGGAAGACAAAAATGCTGGAGAAACTCAGCAGGTGAGGCAGCATCAAAGGAACAAAGGAAATAGGCAACGTTTCAGGCTGAAACGTTGCCTATTTCCTTCGCTCCATGGATGCTGCCTCACCCGTTGAGTTTCTCCAGCGTTTTTGTCTACCATTGTAAGCTGTTTGTTGGGTGAAAACGAGAAGCTGGTGCCATATGGTTGGGGGAGGGACAGAGAGAGAAGGAATGTCTGAAGTTAGAGAAATCAATATTCATACCACTGGGCTGTAAGCTGCCCAAGCGAAATATGAGGTGCTGTTCCTCCAATTTGCGTTTAGCCTCACTCTGACAATGGAGGAAACCTAAGACAGACAGAAAGGTCTGTGTAGGAATGGGAAGAAGAATTAAAGTGTTTGGCAACCGTTTGGCGATCAGGTAGGTCCAGGCGGACTGTGCGAAGGTGTTCAGCGAAACAATCGCCCAGTCTACGTTTGGTCTCGCCGAGGTATAAGAGCCCACATCTTGAACAACGGATACATTAGATGAGGTTGGAGGAGGTGCAAGTGAACCTCTGCCTCACCTGAAAGGACTGTCGGGGTCCCTGGATGAAGTCGAGGGAGGAGATATAGGGACAGGTGTTGCATCTCCTGCGGTTGCAGGGGAAGGTACCTGGAGAGGGGGTGGTCTGGGTGGGAAGGGATGAGTGAACCAGGTGCATTGTTTTGGTTGGACTCTAGTTAAAAGGCGCACAATTTATCCACTCGCCTCTTATTAACCAGTGCTAACAAATAAAAATCAGCCCAGGGCAATTTTATGTTGGCATTGGCAGTGCAGCCAGTTCCAAGATTGCAAATATTATTCTGCAAACATTCTCGTGGGGTTTTAACCACATTACAAGCTCAAGGTTTTGAGGAAATTGCTTGATGCATCAGATAGATTCCGCGATTTCTTATGCAAAACACATTTGTTTCCGCTCAACCTTCACAAAGTAAACACAGCACTCGGTGCTGTAAAGCAGATAGTTAATAAAAGCTGATTAAAGAGGAGATGAGATAAGGAAAGGGCCATTCGGTCTTCCAATGCTCAGTTTAGATTAGTTTGGTTTTAGAGATACAGCGCGGAGGCAGGCCCGTTGGCCCACCGGGTCCGCGCCGACCAGCGATCCCCGCACAGCAGCACTACTCTCCGCACACTGGGGACAATTTTACAATCATACCGAAGCCAATTAACCTACAAACCCGGACGTCTTTGGAATGTGGGAGGACATCGAAGATCTCGGAGAAAACCCGCGCAGGTCACGGGGAGAACGTACAAACTCCGTACAGACAAGCACCCGTAGTCGGGATCGAACCCGGGACTCTGGCGCTGTGAGCTCTGTCGGGCAGCAACTCTCCTCCTGCACCACCGTTCCGGATGCTTTCTCTCTCTCTCGCTCCATCCCTCCCCCTTCCCAGTTCTCCGACCAGTCTGACTGTCCCCGTTTACATTTCATCACAGTCTGCTTCGTTGACAACTTCTCCTTGCTAACACTCAGTGACAGCTTTTTAATACTTCCAGTCTGCAATCGTCTTCTCCTTCTTCGGAAGTCCTTTGAGGTCACAGGTGCCTTCCGCTCGAGTGTTGTGGGCTCTGAGGCACCGGGTGATGGAAATGTAGAACACACACACACACGCTGTCTCAGCTGGGGCGGGCAGCTGAGTAGAAACAAGGACCTGTAGATAGACACCAAATGCTGGAGTAACACAGCGGGACAGGCAGCATCTCTGAAGGGACCCTTCTTCAGACTGAGAGTCCCAGGGAAGAGGGAGACACGGAGATATGACAGGGTAAGGTGTGAAAACGAGACATCAAAGGGGACGAAGCTCAAGGAAAATGCAGAATGGATCATTGTTAGCTCGGGGAAGGTGACGAGGAATCATACAGAGATAAAATTTAAACAGGAGGACAGTCAGACTGGTCGGAGAACTAGGATGGGGGAGGGAAGGAGGGAGAGGGAAAGCAAGGGTTACTTGAAGTTAGAGAAGTCAATATTCATACACTGGTTCATAAGTTCATAAGTTATTGCAGCAGAATTAGGCCATTCAGCCCATCAAGTCTACTCCGTCATTCAATTGTGGCTGATCTATCTTTCCCACTCAACCTCATTCTCCTGCCTTTTCCCCATAACCATTGACACCCGCACTAATCAAACAGTGGAGATCTCTTGGACTATACAGCTCACCCCCTCCATGACACACTGGTCAACCTGAGGAGTACCTTCAGCAACAGACTGGTTCCACCAAGATGCAGCACAGAACGCCACAGGAGATCCTTCTTCCCTGTGGCTATCAAACTGTACAACTCCTCCCCCTTCTGTCGTGGGGTAGGCTGACTTTAGAAGTGTACAAATCCAAACTTCTAACCTCAAGTAACATTTGCTTTCCCTCTCCCCCCTCCCCAAATCTTTTCACATCCCCAATCCTTTCCACTTGTCATTTTAATTTCATGTTGCATGTATCATGTTGTGTTTTATGACTGTTGGCAGATCAATTTCCCTCCTGGGATTAGTAAAGTCCTATCGCAACGTATCGTATTGTTACTCGGGGGATACCTGCATTAAGGGGGGGAGTGGGGGAGCTGGCACAGAAGACGAGTTGAGGCCCAGGGTAGGTCAGCGGCGATCGTAATGAGTGTTAGGGGCTTCCCTTGCTCGCGCCATCTCATGTTAATGCACTTAGTCAAAAAGCTGACCGTGAACTCGTACTCTGCCTCAGAATGCTCACTGGAGCAAAGTGTGAAAGCAAACCCACTGTCGAGAAAGAGAAACCTTACTTTAGTCTGAGCAAGGGTTTCTACCCGAAACGTTGGCTATTTCCTTCGCTCCATAGATCCTGCCTCACCCGCTGAGTTTCTCCAGCATTTTTGTCTACCGCCGTGAAAGAGAAATCGTGTTGGAACTATCCAGATTAGCATCCCTGGAGCGCAGGAGGTGATCGTATGGAGGTGTATTTATTTTTTATTATTATTTTTTTTTTATTGAATTCTTTATTTCGAACAGAATAAAAGAATAAAAAGCAAGCGTGAGACAGCATACAAAAAACAAAACAAGAATATTTATATTTTATTGTCATAAACGATATCTATAAATAAATGAAATCGTATGTGTCCGAAAAGGAGCAGGAAGAAGCTTATTAGCTTATTAATTCCCACCCCTTATTCAACTGCTTATAATTATCTTATACAAATTTAGCAGCTATGTGTCCACCATATGTACACCAGCAGCTATATGTACACCAAATTATTTACATTTATACACTAATCAAATATTTACAAATCCATACAAAAAAATCACGAGAGGAATAGTGGACAGATAGAATCTCTTGCACAGAGTGGTGGAATCGAGAACCAGAGGACATAAGTTCAAGGTGAGGGGGGGGGAAAGATTTAAGAGGAATCTGAGGGGGTACTTTTTGCACGCAAAGGGTGGTGGGTGTACGGAACAAGCTGCCGGAGGAGGTAGTTGAGGCAGGGACTATCGCAAAGTTTAAGAAGCAATTAGACAGGTACATGGATAGGACAGGTTTGGAGGGATACGAGCCAAACGTTGAGGCAGGTGGGACTAGTGTAGATGGGACATGTTGGTCGGTGTGAGCAAGTTGGGCCGAAGGGCCCGTTTCTACACTGTATGACTCGATGACTCGAAGACTCGAATCAATTGGAGTCCTTTTAACACTTAACATTGGCTATGGGTGAAACTGAAGGATGTGCTATTCTTAGATTTCCGGCAGACTTGTGAGAAGGTGACACGTTGAAGGTTATGACAAAAAATAAACGCTCAAAGTGCAGGAAGTCAGACATTGATATGGACAGAAAACTGGCCGGCAAAAGTGAGACGTTGATGGGGTGTAGTTTAGCTCAGAGATACAGCGTGCAAAATAGACCCTTCGGCCCACTGAATCCGTGCCGACCGGCGATTGCCCCATACACTAGCACCATCCTACATACTAGGGACAATTTACAATTTTCACAGGAGCCAAATGAACTTACTAACCTTTACGTCTTTGGAATGTGGGAGGTAACTGGAGCTCCCGGAGAAAACCCACGCACTCACGGGAAGAATTATTTAAATTCCATACAGACAGCACCCATAGTCAGGATCGAACCCGGGTCACTGGCACTGTAAGGCAGTAAATCTACCGCGACCCTTGTTTTTTTGCACAACTGTTTTTTCTTCTCGTAGACAAAACTTAAGGAACGGTGCACCATATGGTCTAGTGCCAGGGCTACTGCACTACACAATTTACAGATCTATATCGGTGAGACCAAGCGGAGGTTGGGCGATCGTTTCGCCGAACACCTCCGCTCGGTCAGCAATAACCAAGCTGACCTCCCGGTGGCTCAGCACATCAACTCCCCCTCCCACTCCTTCTCCGACCTCTCTGTCCTGGGTCTCCTCCATGGCCACAGTGAGCAACACCAGAAATTGGAGGAACAGCACCTCATATTCCGCTTGGGGAGTCTGCATCCTGGGGGCATGAACATCGAATTTTCCCAATTTTGTTAGTCCTTGCTGTCTCCTCCCCTTCCTCAGTCCCCCTGCTGTCTCCTCCCATCCCCCAGCCTTCGGGCTCCTCCTCCTTTTTCCTTTCTTGTCCCTGCCCCCGATCAGTCTGAAGAAAGGTTTCGGCCCGAAACGTTGCCTATTTCCTTAGCTCCAGACATGCTGCTGCACCCGCTGAGTTTCTCCAGCTTTTTTGTGTACACACAATTTATGTAACTGACTTGGATAAAAGCACCTAAGATGGATAGGACAGGTTTAGAGGAATATGGGCCAAATGCAGGCATGTAGGACCAGCGTAGATGGGACATGTTGGTCAGTGTGATCAGATGAGATTAGATTAACTTAGCATCATGTCCGGCACGAACATTGTGGGCTGAAGAGCCTGTTATATAGTTCTATTTTAAGCAGAGATGGCGCCCAATCCAAGCGACTATTTGCGTGCTCGCCACAGAAGCAGTTCTCCCACCACACATTACAATCGCTCCACACACTCAAATCTCTACTCCGACAGCAACGTTTCTTACTTTAAGTATGATAAACGTTATTCCCTTCATCACGTATCTGTCCACTGTAAATGGCTCGATTGTAATCGTGTATTGCCTTTCCGCTGACTCGTTAGCACGCAACAAAAGCTTATCACTGTACCTCGTTGCACGTGACAATAAACAAAACTGAACTGAATCATGTTCAATATGAGGACATCAAATGCTGGAATAACTAACTCAGCGGAACAGGCAGCATCTCTGGAGAGAAGGAATGGTCCCCACCACCAACCCCGGCAGCGCGTTCCCGGCACCCACATCAACCCGGCCACATTATCCCAACTACCGACGTTATTCCGTTATTACGCCCATGACTGTGCAGCCGTGTACAACTCTAATTCAATTTTCAAATTCGCAGACGACACCACCAAATTGAGAACCTCGTGTCCTGGTGTTGAGACAACAACCTTTCTCTCAATGTCAGCAAGACAAAGGGGAGAGTGATTGAAGTAAAGTGGTACACGTACCCAGTTTGCATTGACGGCGCAGAAGTAGAGATTGTTGAAAACGTCAAATTCCAAGGAGTCAATTTCACCAGCAACGTCTCCTGGACCACCCACATTGAAGCAACGACCAAGAAAGCACACCAACACCTCTACTTCCTTAGAGGTTTAAGGGAGTTCAGCATGCCCTACAACTCTCACCTAATTTCTACAGATGCACCATAGAGAGCATTTTATCAGGATGCATCACAGCATGGTTTGGGAACAGCTCCATCCAAGACCACAAAAAAAATTGCAGCGAATTGTGGATGCAGCCCAGACCATCACGCAAACCAACCTCCCTTCAATTGAAGGTAGACACAAAATGATGGAGTAACTCAGCGGGACAAGCAGCACTATTGGGCGATGTTTCGGGTTAAGACTCTCCGAAGGGTCTCGACACAAAACATCACCTATAGCTTCTCGCCAGAGATGCTGCCTGTCCCGCTGAGTTACTCCATCATTTTGTGTCCGCCTTCGATTTAAATCAGTATCTGCAGTTCTTTCCTACTCCCTTCTATAGACTACATTTATACCTCATGCTGCCTCGGCAAGGCCAGCAGCATAATCAAAGATGAGTCGCACTCTGGCCACTCCCTCTTCTCCCCTCTCCCATCAGGCAAAAGGTAGAGAAGTGTGAAAACGCACACCTCCAGTTTCAGGGACAGTTTCTTCCCAGCTGTTATCAGGCAACTGAAACATCCTACCACAACCAGAGAGCAGTCCTGAACTACTATCTACCTCATTGGTGACCTTGATCGGACACTGCTGGCTTTACCTTGCACTAAATGTAATTCCCTTATCATGTATCTATACACTGTAAATGGCTCGATTGTAATCATGTATTGTCTTTCTGTTGACTGGGTAGCATGGAACAAAAGGCTTTACACTGTACTTCGGTACATGTAACAAAAAACAAAACTGAAATTGAGTATTGAATGGTGTGTTTACAAAGCTGATGTGCTGCAAGCAAGAATTTCATTGTTCCGTTTCAGTATGAATGACAATAAAACTCTCTGGACAACATCCCAGTTACCTGCATCAGTCCAGCTACATGCATCAGTCCAGCTACATGCATCACTCCAGCTACCTGCATTACTCCAGCTACCTGCATTACTCCAGCTACCTGCATCACTCCAGCTACCTGCATCACTCCAGCTACCTGAATCTGTCCAGCTACCTGCATCACTCCAGCTACATGCATCACTCCAGCTACCTGCATCAGTCCAGCTACCTGCATCACTCCAGCTACATGCATCACTCCAGATACCTGCATCAGTCCAGGCCAGCTACCTGCATCAGTCCAGCTACCTGCATCACTCCAGCTACCTGCATTACTCCAGCTACATGCATCACTCCAGCTACCTGCATTACTCCAGCTACATGCATCACTCCAGCTACCTGCATCACTCCAGCTACCTGCATCAGTCCAGCTCCTGCATTACTCCAGCTACCTGCATCACTCCAGCTACCTGCATCACTCCAGCTACCTGCATCACTCCAGCTACCTGCATTACTCCAGCTACCTGCATCACTCCAGCTACCTGCATCACTCCAGCTACCTGCATCAGTCCAGCTACCTGCAACACTCCAGCTACCTGCATCTGTCCAGCTACCTGCAACAGTCCAGCTACCTGCATCACTCCAGCTACATGCATCAGTCCAGCTACCTGCATCAGTCCAGCTACCTGCATCACTCCAGCTACCTGCATCTGCTACCTGCATCACTCCAGCTACCTGCATCACTCCAGCTACCTGCATCAGTCCAGCTACCTGCAACAGTCCAGCTACCTGCATCACTCCAGCTACCTGCATCACTCCAGCTACCTGCATCACTCCAGCTACCTGCATCACTCCAGCTACCTGCTACCTGCAACACTCCAGCTACCTGCATCACTCCAGCTACCTGCATCACTCCAGCTACCTGCATCAGTCCAGCTACCTGCATCACTCCAACCTGCATCACTCCAGCTACCTGCATCAGCCCAGCTACCTGCAACAGTCCAGCTACCTGCATCACTCCAGCTACATGCATCAGTCCAGCTACCTGCAACACTCCAGCTACCTGCATCACTCCAGCTACCTGCATCTGCCCACCTAGCTACCTGCAACACTCCAGCTACCTGCAACACTCCAGCTACCTGCAACACTCAAGCTACCTGCAACACTCCAGCTACCTGCATCACTCCAGCTACCATGCATCAGTCCAGCTACCTGCATCAGTCCAGCACTCCATCTACCTGCAACACTCCAGCTACCTGCATCACTCCAGCTACCTGCAACAGTCCAGCTACCTGCATCACTCTCCAGCTACCTGCATCACTCCAGCTACCTGCATCAGTCCAGCTACCTGCATCACTCCATCACTCCAGCTACCTGCATCACTCCAGCTACCTGCATCACTCCAGCTACCTGCATCACTCCAGCTACCTGCATCAGTCCAGCTACCTGCATCAGTCCAGCTACCTGCATCACTCCAGCTACCTGCATCACTCCAGCTACCTGCATCACTCCAGCTACCTGCATCCGTCCACCTGCATCACCCCAGCTACCTGCATCACTCCAGCTACCTGCAACAGTCCAGCTACCTGCATCACTCCCGCTACCAGCTACCTGCATCACTCCAGCTACCTGCATCACTCCAACCTGCATCACTCCAGCTACCTGCAACACTCCAGCTACCTGCAACAGTCCAGCTACCTGCATCACTCCAGCTACCTGCAACACTCCAGCTACCTGCATCACTCCAGCTACCTGCATCACCAGCTACCTGCAACCCTCCAGCTACATGCATCACTCCAGCTACCTGCATCTGCCCAGCTACCTGCAACAGTCCAGCTACCTGCATCATTCCAGCTACATGCATCAGTCCAGCTACCTGCAACACTCCAGCTACCTGTATCTGCATCACTCCAGCTACCTGCATCTGCCCACACTCCAGCTACCTGCAACACTCCAGCTACCTGCAACACTCCAGCTACCTGCAACACTCCAGCTACCTGCATCACTCCAGCTACCTGCATCACTCCAGCTACCTGCATCACTCCAGCTACCTGCATCACTCCAGCTACCTGCATCACTCCAGCTACCTGCATCACTCCAGCTACCTGCAACAGTCAGTCCAGCTACCTGCAAAACTCCAGCTACCTGCATCACTCCAGCTACCTGCATCACTCCAGCTACCTGCATCAGTCCAGCTACCTGCATCACTCCAGCTACCTGCAACACTCCAGCTACCTGCATCACTCCAGCTACCTGCATCACTCCAGCTACCTGCAACACTCCAGCTACCTGCATCACTCCAGCTACCTGCATCACTCCAGCTACCTGCATCACTCCAGCTACCTGCATCACTCCAGCTACCTGCATTACTCCAGCTACCTGCATCACTCCAGCTACCTGCATCAGTCCAGCTACCTGCATCCAGCACCTGCATTACTCCAGCTACCTGCATCACTCCAGCTACCTGCATCACTCCAGCTACCTGCATCACTCCAGCTACCTGCATCACTCCAGCTACATGCATCACTCCAGCTACCTGCAACAGTCCAGCTACCTGTATCACCCTAGCTACCCCAGATCACCATATTTACAGGTTTAGTTTAGTTTATTTATTGTCACGTGTGCCGTGGTGAAAAGCTTTTGTTGCATGTTAACCAGTCAGCGGAAAGACAATACACGATTACAATCGAGCCATTCACAGTCTATAAAGGGAACAAGGTGAACAATGTTTATTGCAAGATTGAGCCAATAAAGTCCGATCAAAGACAGTCCGAGGTTCCCCAATGAGGTCAATGGTAGTTCAACACTCATCTCTAGTTGCGATAGGATGGTTCAGTTGCCTGATAACAGCTGGGAAGAAACTGTCCCTGAATCTGAAGGCGTGCGTTTTCACACCTATATATGTTTTGCCCGATGGGGGAGGGGAGATGAGGGAGTGGCTAGGGATCTGCCAATCAATTATGTTCAGCTATCTGCGTTCTTCATAATGTCCAGAGTCTCCATTTTTTTGCAGAGACATGTAATTGAATTGATAAACCATTTCCAGCTAAGCACCACAAATAACAGGAGGGTTATCACTCACAAGAATTACCCAACACGGTTTATTGACCAGCGTGTTGCACAGTCTTTGCACAACCTTTATAATCCTTTGGTATTGTTCTGACAATATGTTCCAGTATCTTTTGTTTAGTTTAGTTTAGAGATAAGGCGCGGAAACAGGCCCTTCGGCCCAGCGAGAACAATTCAACCAGCATTCCCCGCACATTAACACCATTGTACACACACTAGGGACAATTTACAATTTTACCAAACCAATTAACCTTCAAAGCTATACGTCTTTAGAGTGTGGGAAGGAACCAATGATACTGGAGAAAAGCCACGCAGGTCACGGGGAGAACGTAGAAACTATGTACAGGCAAGCACCCGTAGTCAGGATCGAACCCGGGTCTCTGGCGCTGTAAGGCAGCAACTCTACCGCTGCGCCACCGTGCCTTTTTCATTGTTTGACCAGTTTATATTAATAATGTTGGGGCTCTTCCAAGTGATGTCGTCATCGTTTCATTCCGTTCCACTCGCACTTATGTGGGTTTTTTTTTCCATCCATTTTGTGAGACTGCATTTGTCAGTTAAATTTTATCTTCCATCTCGCATGACTGATCAAAATCGTTTTTTCTTAAATTTGACAGAAACGCTTTCCTATTACGCTGCCTGCCGTCATGTCATCTGCAAATAGGCCTTCTAGTTTGTGTCAAAATCCATGTCATTTATCTGTGTTTGTCAGTGAAAAACAATGAAGGTTAAAGACACCGGCAATCGCTCAGAATCCTCCCCTGTGCTGTAAGATTCCTCGCAATGGATTTCTCAACTTCCCATTCTTCAAAGAACTCCGTGTCCAGTTTCACATTCTGTGTTGTGTTTCCAATGCATTCAACTCAGACGCCATGGTGCTTAAGGGTAGAGTTTCTGCCTTACATTATTCTCATCTCCCGTACATTAATTAGCCTGATTAAATCATGATAAAGCCATGATGAAGTTTATGTCTTCACCTTGAATGTTTACACAAAATGTTATGATGTTGAGGTTGGCACGGTAGAGTTGCTGCCATCCAGCGCCAGAGAACCGGGTTCGATCATTGACTAGGGGTGCTTGTCTATACAGAGTTTGCACGTTCTCCCCCCTGACCTGTGTGGCTTTTCTCCGGGAGCTCTGCTCTCCTCTCCTCTCCTCCCACACTCCAAAGATTTACAGGTTTGTAGGCTAATTGGCTTGGTGTAATTGTAAATTCTCCCGAGTGTGAGTAGGATAGTGTAAGTGAGCGGGGATCGCTGGTCAGCGCGGACTCTGTGGGCCAAAGGGCTTGTTTCCGCGCTGTATCTCTAAACTAAACTAAACTAAACATAATGAATAAGTTTTAATCAAAATCTTTGCAAAATCCTTCTGCAAATACAGTGAACTATCTCTGGATTTTTCCAAAAAAGACAGAGGATTTTTCAAAGAGTATTTTCATAGGAAAGAAGCTATTTTCTTGGTTTTGCTCCAGTAGCCAACTATTGTCCTGCCCCCACCTCCTTTCCATTCTCCTGCCTTCTCCCCATAACCTCTGAAACCCGTACTAATCAAAAATGATGGAATCAGCCATGATTACCGGTTTTACCGAAGCCAATTAACCTACAAACCTGTACGTCTTTGGAGTGCGGGAGGAAACCGGAGCACCCGGAGAAAACCCCATGTGCTCGCAGGGAGAAAGTACAAACTCCGTACAGACAGCACCCATAGTTAGGATCGAACTCAGATCTCATAAGATCATGTGACAGGAGCTTAATAAGGCCATTCGGCCGATCAAGTCTACTCCGCCATTCAATCATGGCTGATCTATCTATCTCTCCTAACCTGCCACCTGTCATTGTGCAAAGTATTACCGTGCCGTCTGATAAAGCTCCCTTGCTGGGGAATCATTAAATTGCATCACTCAAATCGGAACAGAAAACTTGTGTTAAGAATCAACAAGTCCCGTGGTGAAAACCTCATCTGGAAATAATTGTGATTCGCAAAAGCAACTGTTGCAGCAATATACCTTTATTGATTACCAGTCTGCTTAATGCATTAATAATGAGCTTGACATCAGCAAGTGGAACATCCGCATGAGAAAAGCCACAATTAAAAGAACTGAATAATAAATCCAGCAAAACAACAATGAAATGATTACACATTGCAGCCCGACAGGAATGCTGGACAAATCTCTGCCAAAAGCAATTTGCTTTGCAAGATCAACGCATGACTCTGGGTTCATCAGCAAATTAATGTTTTGCCTCTGAAAAGTTTGTGAGAAAATCTTCAGTTTAGTTTCATTTAGTTTAGAGGTACAGCAAAGAAACAGGCCCTTCAGCCCACCGAGTCTGTCAACTTGCGATCCCCACACATTAACACTATCCTACCTACACACGCTAGGGATTATTTACAATTTTACCAAGCCAATTTGCCTACAAACCTGTACATCTTTGGAATGTGGGAGGAAACCGAAGATCTCAGAGACAACCCATGCAGGTCACGGGGAGAATGTACAAACTCCGTACAGACAGCACCCGTGGTCAGAATCGAACTGGGGTCTCTGGCATTGTAAGCAACAACTCTACCGCTGCGCCACCGTGGCGCCCGCAACAACACAACATTTTGTGCAAAAAATCAAGGTGAAGACATATATTTCATCATGATTTAATCATGATTTAATCAGGCTAATTAATGCAAGGGAGATGAGAATAATTTTCAAAAATGTATGAAAGACACATTTATTCAGGGCAGTAAAGGTTCACATTATTCAATCTCATTTTTAAGTAGCCAGGAGAATGGGGTTGAGAGGGAAAGGTAGATCAGCCATGATTGAATGACTTGATGGGCGGAATTGCCCAATTCTGCTCCTAGAACTTATGAACTTAAGTGGTAGCAAGAATTTCTGCATGCTATGTTGCATTATCACTTAAAGTCTTAGAATCATTGAGTCACAGAGTCATGCAGTGAAAACAGGCCCCTCGGTCTAACTTGCTCACACCGACCAACATGTCCCATGTACACCAGTCCCACCTGCCTGCATTATTTGGCTCATATCCCTCCAAACCTGTTGTATCCAGGATTGGAGAAAACCCACAAATATAGCAATGAACTGGCCTCACGGGCAGAGAGTTCCAAACAAACTCTCTGTACAAAAAGTTCTTCTCATCTCGGTTTTAAAGGATTTCCCCCTTATCCTTAGCTGTTGGGATCGAACCTGGCCTGTCAACCCCTTAAGAATTTTGTAAGCTGCAAGATCCCCTCTCACTGTAAATGGAGAGCAACTCTATAAGACAGTCCTGCTCCCAGGAATCAGTCTGGTATTCCCTTCCTGTATTTGGCTCATACTGTTGAACTTGAAACACAGGTACGGAAGAACAAAAACAAACTTTAGACCCGTATTTTTCATCTGCATGGCAGCAAAGTTACATAACAAAAATACTAGGAGTTTAGAGATTTTTCATCTGCCACAAAGACATAACAATACATTTGTGACCATGCTTTATATTTTGCTTCTGACATTCAATTTCTCCAAATTCAATAGAAACAAATTTCAGACACATGGTACTAAGAGGAACTGCTATTATACTGTGCTGTTGGCAATAGTAATTAGGGATAAATAGATTTCCTATCATTGCTGCCAACAACGAGGACTTGCAGGGCGGCACGGTGATGCAGCGGTAGAGTTGCTGCCTTACAGCACCAGAGACCGGGATTCGATCCTGACCACAGGTGCTGTCTGTACGGAGTTTGTACGTTCTCCCCGTGACCTGCGTGGGTTTCTCCAAGATCTTCGGTTTCTGCCCACACTCCAAAGATGTACAGGTTTGCAAGTTAATTGGCTTGCTATAAGTGTAAATTGTCCCCAGTGCGTGAAGGGTAGTGTGAAGGGCCTTTCCCACTTACGCGATTTTTTTCGGCGACTTGCCGGCACCCGTCATAGTCGAAGCAGGTCGCCGAAAATGTTCAAAATGTTCAAAATCCAGCGGCGACCCGGAAAAGGTACGACTCTTTGGGCGACATGTCGCGAGGTGACGCCTGTTTGGCGGTGAGTAGTTACCCAAAGAGTCGTACCTTTTTCTGGTCGCCGCTGGGTTTTCAACATGTTGAAAATTTCCGGCGACCTGCTGCAACTATGGCGAGTGCCGGCAAGTCGCCGAAAAAAATCGCGTAAATGGGAAAGGCCCTTTAGTGTGCGGGGATCGCAGGTCAGTGCGGACTCGGTGGGCCGAAGGTCCTGTTTCCGCGCTGTATCTCTAAACTAAACTAAACTCTCGACCAGTGCGAGCAGAACAAATAACTTGACCATTCATCTCATTGCTGCATGACAAACTTTGTCGTTAGTTTACCTGCATTGCAATAAAACATCCAGGATTGTGCTACAAAGGTAATCCATAAAACATTTTGTGATGTCTTGGGGCCACATTAATGCAAATTCTTTTGCTTATTTATTTATGAATTAAAATAATATGCAAATCTATTAACATTAACATTGTGAAACTTCTTTAATAGCAAACATAAATTGGAAGGTGTTTGACAATAACCCTAGTTCTTTAAATAAATATTTACTTGGAAATTCTAGTCTACAAATGGATTAAATGATATAATGATCATTATATCAAGTTTATGCAAGTTTAAAAATTCAGGTGGAGTAAAGAAAGTTAGATGTGTTGTAAATTGTTATATGGTTATATGGTTAGATTAACCTTGATCTAAGAACTTAGAGGGCAGGAGGATGAGAGGTGATCCTATAGAGGTGTGTAGGACCATGAGAAGAATAGATCGGGTAGATGCACAAACATAGTCTGAAGAAGGGTCACAACCCGAAAGACAACACATTATTACAATTGAGCCATTTACAGTGTATAGATACATGATAAGGGAATAACATTTAGTGCAAGGCAAAGCCAATAAAGTCCGATCAAAGATAGTCCGAAGGTCACCATTGAGGTAGATAGTAGTTCAGGATCGCTCTCTGGTTGTTGGTAGGATGGTTCAGTTGCCTGATAACAGCTGGGAAGAAACTGTCCCTGATTCTGGAGGTGTGCGTTTTCACACTTCTGTACCTCTTGCCTGATGAGAGAAGGAAGAAGAGGGAATGGCCAGGGTGCGACTTGTCCTCGATTATGCTGCTGGCCCCTCCTTAGTCCCCCTCTCAGCCCCCCTTTCACCCTTTCACCTGTCCTCTCTACACCTGTCAGATGTGGCTCGACACACTTTTTTCTTCCAGCTGTTTTATTTTTGCTCTTTAGTAAAAAACTGCAAATGGAATGAAACTCAGCAGAAAACATAATCGCTGGATGAAGTCAGCGGGTCAGGCAGCATCTGTGGAAGGGGGAAGTATCAGGTGACATTTCATGTCCGGACCCTTCTGTGGACTGATGGGAGGAGGGGGGAGAAAGCTGGAAAAGAGAGGTAAGGGCGAGACAAAGCCTGGGAAGTGATAGAGGTGATTAATAGGTGAGGGGTGATGATTGGCAGATTCCAGCATCTGCAGTTCATTCTGTCTCCAAAATGAAATTCAGATTATATTCTCAGGCTTATGTTTCATCAAGGCACTCGCGACAGTGAGTGTGAGCGTATCTATGTGTGAGTGAGTGTGTGAGTGTGTGTGAGAATGTATGTGAGTGTGTGAGTTAGTGATAGTGTGCATGAGTGCGTGTGTGTGCATGTATGTAAATGTGAGTGTGTGCATGCGTTTGTGCGTGAGAGTGTGTTTATGAGTGTATGTGAGTGTGCGTTTGTGTGAGAGTGTGTGTGTGAGTGAGTGAGTGCGTGTTTGAGAGCGAGTGTGTGTGAGTGAGTGTGAGTTTGTGTGAGAGTGTGTGTGTGAGTCTTTCTGTGTGTGATAATGAGTGTGAGTGTGAGTGTGTGCTGCGGCTGATGTGTGGTGTGATTTAACATTCCATATAATTGGTTTGTGGGATATGGGCAATGTGGACAAAGGTACACCTTATGGGAAGGTAGTAGCTCTTCTGCAGTTCTTGTCTGACAATAGAATAATGTGAAGTGTGAAATAACAGAATTTTTACAAGATGATGGGAACAGGTCAGGCAGCATTTGGTGAGAGAGACACAATTTTTGTTTCGGCATCTGAAACTAGAAAACTGGGAAAAACAAATCTGCCTGAATATGGAGGGAAGGAGAGGTTCAGAGAGAACAAACGGGAGGTGGAAACTAAACCTCAGGTGACATCAATGCAGTTACACAGTATTGTTGCTTTTGTACCGTAGAATAATGACAGATTGACAATTAAATAAAAAGGAAAATACGTGCATATTAACTTGATGCGTGACTGACAATGATTATTATTGATGCTCACTGGTATTGTTTAGTTTAGTTTAGAGATACAGAGTGAAAACAGGCCCTTCCGCCCCCCGAGTCCACGCCGACCGGCCACCCCCGCACACTAACACTATCCGACACACACTAGGGACAATTTAATCCACACCAAGACAATTTACCTACAGTACATACCTGTACGTCTTTGGAGTGTGGGAGGAAACCGCAGATCACGGAGAAAACCCACGCAGTCATGGGGAGAACGTACAAACTCCGTACAGACAAGCACCCATGGTCAGGATCGAACCTGGGTCTCCGGCGCTGTAATGCCCCTGTCCCACTTAGGAAACCTGAATGGAAACCTCTGGAGACTTTGCACCCCACCCCCCAAGGTTTCCGTGCGGTTCCCAGAGGTTCCCGGTGGTTTTTGTCAGTCTCCCTACCTGCTTCCACCACCTGCAACCTACCACCTGGGAACCGCACGGAAACCTTGGGTGGGGCGCAAAGTCTCCAGAGGTTTCCGTTCAGGTGTCCTAAGTGGGACAGGGGCATAAGGCAGCAACTCTACCGCTGTGCCACCGTGCCGCCCCTGGTTATTAATTGGGGGTAATTAATTGATTGAATTTTTGTTTATTTATTAGCCACCTGCATTGTGTTGCAGGCCTGCTCTGTCCGTGGTCAGTACACATGCCAATTAAACACCTTTGACTCTCTTGGCACTTGAAGGGACCTTCAAAGTTATGGCGAGGTTGCCACTCATGAGGTCTTTAGTAGCAGAAACTAATGGGCTGAAGAGGTAACACTGTAGCAAATTGATTTGCTTCAGGCATCTAAACGGCAGCGCACACGACAATGACAAAGCGCCATTAGCAGGAAGTGATCACAGAGTCCAAATTACCACAATTAATATCCCCGAGACTGCCCGAGGACCTCATCAAAAACATTAATAAATCCTTAATTATGAAACGTGTATCCATGAGTTTCTCCAGCGTCCTTGTGGTGGATGAAACTCTGCTCAGATGTTTATAGTTTAGTTTGTTTAGTTTAGAGATACAGCGCGGAAACAGGCCCTTCGGCCCACCTAGTCTGTGCCGACCAACGATCCCCGCATACGAGAGCTATCCCGCACACGCTTGGGACAATGCACAATTTTTTTTACCGAAGCCAATTAACCTACAAACCTGTACGTCTTTGGAGTGTGGGAGGAAACCGGAGCAGCCAGAGAAAACACACGCAGGTCACGGGGAGAACATGCGACATGATGCGATTCGATCAAACTTTATTCATCCCCGGAGGGAAATTGGTCTGCCGACAGTGACAACACACAAGGTACACAAAAAACTTGAGATTAAACGTGAAAACAATATGAAAAACACAAGCGACGGTTGGCTGGCTGCCGTGTTGCCAGCACTTGACCAGAACACATGAACGAACAAACAAACAAAGGCTTCTCCCCCGGGTAGAGGATTCTAAACTAGAGTGCCCCCCCCCTCCCCTCCTCCTCCACACAGAGTCCCCCTTTGTTCTCCCATCGTCCTTCACGGCGACCCCCTCACGCCGGGTCCCCAATGTCTTCCCCTTCCCCCTCACGCTCATCGACCGCGAGGCCCCACCGCCACCGAGGCCCACGTTGCCGCAAACTCAGTACAGGCAGCACCCGTAGTCAGGATCGAACCCGGGTCTCTGGCGCTGTAAGACAGCAACTCTACCGCTGTGCCACCGTGAAGCCCCAAATATTAGCAATTATATTAGTAAATAAAATTGCCAAGAAAATGTAAGATGTTCTGTCATCCAACTGGCATAAATCTCTCTGTAGACTTTGAAACTCTACTTCATTATCTACAACCCCACCTATCTTAGTATCATCTGCATACTTACTAATCCAATTTACCACACCATCATCCAGATCATTGATGTACATGACAAACAACATTGGACCCAACACAGATCCCAGTGGCACCCCACTCGTCACTGGCCTCCAACCTGACAAACAACCATCCACCATTACTCTCTGGCATCTCCCATTCAGCCACTGTTGAATCCATCTTGCTACTCCACCATTAATATCCAAACATTGAACCTTCTTAACCAACCTTCCATGAGGAACCTTGTCAAAGGCCTTACTGAAGTCCATATACACAACATCCACTGCTCTCATCAATTACCCTCATCAATTTCCTGAGTAACATCTTCAAAAAATTCAAGAAGATTAGTCAAACATGACCTTCCAGGCACAATAATCTGTAATGCGGACAAATTTGAAATGTTACGCTCTGTTCAATCTTCATTGATATATATATATTTTCATTTATCTTCAAAATGATGAGTGATACCAATAATATTGTGGGGTCTGCTAATTGGAACGTTACCATGACTGATAGCATAAAGAAGCATGATTAATACATACCATTGAAACATACAAAAAACAGGTGCAGAAGTAAGCCATTTGGCCCTTCCAGCCAGCACCGTCATTTTCCATGTTTCTATGTTTTGCACCCTTTGTGTAAAAAAGTTAGCCCTCAAGTTCCCATTAAATCTTTCCCCCCTCAACTTAAACCTGTGTCCTCTGGTTCTTGATTTCCCTACTCTGGGCAAGAGAATCTGTGCGTTTATAAGATCACCCCTCTCTACTCCTAGACAGAGTAGAGTCCTAGCCTGCTCAACCTCTCCCTATAAGCTCAGTCCTGGCAAAATCCTGGTAAATCTTCTCTGAACTCTTTCAAGCTTGACAGCATCTTTTCTATCACATGGTGACCGAAACTGAACACAATACTCTAAATGTGGCCTCACCAACGTCTTGTATAACTGCAACGTGACCTCCCAACTTCTAGACTCAGTATAAGATTGTGAACAATACACATAGTGTTCCAATCACATTCAGTTTTACTTCATGTTTGGTGGATTTCGCAAATCATTGGCTTAATTTCAGTACTTTAACTAGTTCCAATCTAACGGAACAATTTCTATCACCATTAGGGGAACATGTTATAGACCCCAAAAATGCCTAGAGGATATGACACAAGATTTAAATCAATAACATCTTTACCACTGCCTGATAGCAGGTATATTGAATTGTTCCATGAAAGACAGCTAGGTTCTGAAAAAAGAAAGTATAACGTTGAAGTCTTTGAAAGCTATCTGTTTGCTGAGACCTGTCTGTATGGAGTTTGTACGTTCAGCTCCGTGACCTGCGTGGGTTTTCTCCGTTGTCTTCGGTTTCCACCCACATTGCAAAGACGTACAGGTTTGTAGGGCTTGGTATGAAATGTAAAATTGTCCCTAGTGTGGGTAGGATAATGTGCGGGGATCGCTGGTCGGTCCGGACTCGTTGGGCTGAAGGGCCTGTTTCCGCGCTGTAAACTAAACTAAATGAGCACATGAGAAACTATATATATATATATTTGGCCAGATGAATATTAAAAAAAATTAGACTACTAAATCAATTAAAACACAAAATGCCGGAGTAACTCAGCAGGTCAGGTACCATCTGAAAAAAGCGGGACAAAGCCTGACATCAGTCTGCAGAAAGGTCCGGACCCGATACGCCCCCCATTCCTTCTCTCCAGAGATGTTGCCTGTCTGAGTTACTCCAACATTTTGTGTCTATCTTCAGTTTAAACCAGCATCTGCAGTTCCTTCCTACAGAAAGTGTGTACCAGCCGAGCACTTGCCCCCATCTCCTTTTCATCTTTCTGCCCCATACTACAATCGATCTGTAGAAAGATCTCAACCCATAGGATGTAGATGAGGAGGGTTTCCTTTAGTCAAGCGGTGGTGAATCTGTGGTGTTCATTGCTACAGACAGTTGTGGAGGCCAAGTCATTGGGTGCTTTTAAAGCGGAAATTGATAGGTTCTTGATTAGTAAGGATGTCAAAAGTTTTGGGGATAAGGCAGGAGAATGGGCTTGACAGAGAAATATAGGGTAGCAAGGATTAAATTGCAAAGCAGACTCGATAGGTTAAACGGCCTAATTCTGCTCCTATGTCATAGTGACTATGGGAACATCGCCGATCCACTCCCTCCGCAGATGCTGCCTGACCAGCTGTTACTCCATTACTTTGAGTCTTGCTCAAGATTCCAGTATCCACAGATCCTTGTGCTTCCGTCTTATTTTCATCAAATATTCCTGACATTTTCCGGATATGGGTGAGAGTTTTAAAATGAACTTAATTTCAATACCTAAAATAAAGGGCAGCATGCGTGGCACAGCAGTAGAGCTACTGCCTTAAAGTGCCGGCTTCAATCCCGACTACGGGTGCTGTCTGTTCGGAGTTTGCACGTTCTCCCTGTGACTCGAGTGGGTTTTCTCAGAGAACTTCAGTTTCCTCCCACACTCCAAAGACGTGCAGGGTTTGTAGGTTGATTGTGCTTGGTATAAGATTGGCCCGTTTGCTATGTCGCTCTTCAAGGGAGATGCTAAATGCATTTCGTTGTCTCTGTACTGTACACTGACAATGACAATTAAAATTGAATCTGAATTGAATCTGAATCGGATAAGTGTAAAAATTGTCCCTGGTGTGTGTCGGATGGCAGCAATGTGCGGGGATCGCTGGTCGGTGCGGACTCAGTGGGCCTGTTTCCGCACTATATCTCTTAGCTAAAACAAAACCTTTCACATCGGTTAGTTTTCATCAGTTAATTAAAACTGGAAATCTGCCAGAGCCTTTGCAATCCGTAAAATAATACTGATCAACGTGTGTGAAATGGAAACTTTCACCATAAGCTTTTCCTGAAGAGTCTCTCCATGGATGTTTGGGATCATTATTATACAGCTGGGGAGCCACCTGCACACTAAATAAAAAGGATTTTCATATCCTTTAGGATTGAATATCTGCGTGGATTAGATAATGAAGAAGTATGGTGATATATGATTCCAGAGCCCAATAGTATGCCTAATATTTAATTACATGTCAACTGATGCAGCAGAAGTAACAATAAAATATATCGATGATTGTATGCCATTTTTTCCACTCACAGGGTAAAAAAAATAACAAGGTTGAAATTGGTCCACATTTTAAGGCTCACAAAAAAATGCAAACAGTTCATATAATAAAGCATTAGTGGCTATGATATGTCGCACTTTCAAAAATCAATATATTTACTATTACTGAAGTGCCTCAGCTGATTTATCTCAAGAATAGGCAGGTCATAGGTTCTTCATGTATTACAGGGGGGTTTATCACGTTACAATGAGGGAAGTATGAAATACATGCTTGAACTGTGGAACAACCGTCACCAAGGCCATTTCGGGCAGCAGGTGACCTCCTCCTGGCTGTGAACAGTCACAGTACCAAAATTCTCGAGCGAGGAAATAGAAATTCTAAACAAATATATACAGGGTCCACCAGCGATTTTCAGGCAGGATTGTCCATTCTACCGGACCAACAAAGGTCATGTAACATAGTAGGCCCTCCTCAGGCATGACTAACCTTTTTTTTACAATACAAAATGCTTTTATTCAAAGGGCCTGTTTCCGTGCTGTATAACTCTATGACTCTATAAGATTAGCTGATACTGCAACCTCATCTATTCCAATGTTCTCAAATTGACTGCTCTCACTTCCTTAACTTTCTCATTACATGTTCTGATGCTCACTCCCTAACATCCGCCGTCCTGTTCATGCTTTTAAAAGTTCCCTGAAGTTATGGGATCCCCATTCTCCTGCCTTCTCCCCATTACCCACATTGATTTGGGAACAGCTTCATCCAAAGCCACAAGTAATTGCAAAGGACTGTGGACGCAGCCCAGACCATCGCAAAAAAACCAACCTCCCTCCCATTGACCGCATTTACACCTCACGCTGCCTCGGCGAGGCCAGCAGTATAATCAAGGACGAGTCACACCCTGGTCACTCCCTCTTCTCCCCTCTCCCATCAGGCAAAAGGCATAGAAGTGTGAAAACACACACCTCCAGATTCAGGGACAGTTTCTTCCCAGCTGTCATCAGGCAACTGAACCACCCTACCAACAAACTAAAGAGCTGCCCTGAACTACTATCTACTCATTGGAGACCCTCGGACTAATTTTGATCGGAGTTTACTGGCTTTCTTTTGCAGTAAACGTCATTCATGTTATTCCCTTCTTCATGTATCTGTACACTGTGAACGGCTCGATAGTAATCGTGTATTGTCTTTCCTCTGATTGGTTAGCACGCAACAAAAGCTGTTCACTGTGCCTCGGTACACGTGACAATAATCAAAACTTAAATGTAATTTGTATAACTTCCTCCCAGTTGCGATGTCTGCACCCCTCCAATTCCGACTCCCTAATTTAATTGCTCCAGCAGACCTTTCAATTGTATTTTAAATTATGAAAAACATATGAGAGGTTGGGCAGTCTTATTTTTTCTCTGGAAAGCCACTGGTTATGGGGAGACCTGTTTTTTTATTGATAGGTGCAGAATTAGGCCATTCGGCCCATCAGGTCTACTCCACCATTCAATCATGGCTGAACTCTCTCCCTCCGAACCCCATTCTTCTGCCTTCTCCCCATAATCCCTGACACCTGTACTAATTAAGAATCTATCTATCTCTGCTGTAAAAATATCCATTGAATTGCCTCCTCAGCATTCTGTGGCAATGAATTCCACAGATTCACATCCCCTGATCAAAGTGTACAAAATTATGAGAGACATAGACAGGGTAGAGAGTCAGAACCTTTTACCCCCAGATGGAAAAATCAAATACTAGAGGGCACAGCTTTAAGGTGAGAGGGCTAAAGTTTAAAGAAAATGAATGCTTCATGGCAAGTTTTTTACACAAGGGCAATCTGTACATCTGTGGAAGCTGCAGGAAATTAAATTTGTGTCATTCATTTTTTTATTTACCATTCAAAGACTTTTTGAATTCATGTTATCTAAATCTCCCAGGTTTCTTGTTAAAAGCTGTCCCATCCCAATACTATGTGGTTTAAATCAAAGGTAGACACAAAATACTGGAATAACTCAGCAGGTGAGGTAGCATCTCTGGCGATGTTTTGGGTCGAGACCCTTCTTCAGACTGATGTTACTATTCTCCATCAGCAAAATAGACTCCTCTCTCATGTTTTTAGTTTAGAGATGTAGCGCAGAAACTGGCCCTTCAGCTCCGCATTGACCAGCGATTGCCGCACCGTAACATACACAATGGGGACACCTTTATTTTACATTTATGCCAAGCCAATTAACCTACAAACCTACAGGAAGAGTTTTGACCCGAAACGTTGCCTATTTCCTTTGCTCCATAGATACTGCCGCACCCGCTGAGTTTCTCCAGCACTTTTGTGTACCGTCGATTTTCCAGCATCTGCAGTTCCTTCTTAAACATTAACCTACAGACCTGTACATCTTTGGAGTACGGGAAGAAACCGAAGATCTCGGAGAAAACCCACGCAGGCCACGGGGAGAATATACAGACTATAAACACAGCACCCGTAGTCGGGATCGAACCCGGGTCTCTGGCGCTCAAAGGTAGTAAGTAGCTCTACCACAACGCCACCGTGCCACTCTCAGAATTAGTTAGTCCTCCATAAAAGAATCATCTATTCTGCTTCTGAACTGCTTCCAAGATGTCTGCAACAAAACAATAGAATTTCATGCTTTCTTTCATCTAGTTTCTTTTTTGATTATTATGGACTTTTCCATCAGCAATTTTAGAAAGGCTGGGGGAATGATGAATTATTTCCCGGAATTGAGAACTCTTGATTAACTTGAAAATTAGCCCGGATCAGGAGCCTTATTAGAGGCTCAGAGAAGTGAATGTACATAACCAGGTCCTTAAATTCTAATCCGATATCTCAGCTGCAATCTGTAAAACCCCAGAGTTTGTTTGCTTAATATCAGGGAATGAGATATAACATGAGGCATGTGACATGGCATAAATCACAGATTTCTTTGCATAGCCTTCGTTCATGAGACAACTTTAATTTGTAGATTAGCGGCACCCTTGCACGAAGATTTATAATGAGCCCCAATGATTCAAAGGGAAATATTGTTTATGAAATATTTTTAAAAATTTAGAAAACAGTCTGTAGTCGTCCCGTGGAACAGTTATTTGCACTTTGAAAAATAAGAATAAAATTGATGTTTTAAATGATCTGCAAAAAGAGAATCCTCGGGAAAACATAGTGCTTACAATTTCTATGTGGATGCCAGGAATAATTCATTGATAGAAAGAGCATGGAAACTGGCCCTTCGGTCCACTTAGTCCATGCCAACCACTGATCACCCTTTCATACTATTCCATTATCCCACTTAACATTTACCAAGCCAATTTGCCTACAAACCTGTAAGTCTTTGGAGTGTGAGAGGAAACCGAAGATCTCGGAGAAAATCCACGCAGGTCACGG
The DNA here is from genome assembly GCF_028641065.1 of Leucoraja erinaceus. Taxonomy (NCBI): domain Eukaryota; kingdom Metazoa; phylum Chordata; class Chondrichthyes; order Rajiformes; family Rajidae; genus Leucoraja; species Leucoraja erinaceus. The sequence continues at coordinate 40,431,727 of NC_073391.1, read as the reverse complement.
GGAGAACGTACAAACTCCGTACAGAAAGCACCCGTCGCCGGTATCGAACCCGGGTCTCCGGCACTGCAAGCGCTGTAAGGCTGCAACTCTACCGTTGTGCCACCGTGCCGCCCTTAAGGCAGTTTACAGTGCCCAATTAACCCCCAAATCCACACACCCTTCAGATGTGGGAGGAACTCAGACATTGAATCTCTGAATTTTTCTCCATCTCAAAGATGTAATGTTGAGGCTCTATAATGCGCTGGTAAGGCCGCATTTGGAATATTATGAGCAATTCTAGTCACCATATCTGAGGAAGGATGGTCTGGCTATGGAGAGGATCCAGAGGAGGTTTACAAGAATGATCCCAGGAATTAGTAGGTTAACATATGATGAGCATTTGATGGCACTGGGCCTGTACTTGCTGGAGTTTAGAAGAATGAGGGGGGACCTCATTGAAATGTACAGAGTAGTGAAAGGCTTGGATAGAGTGGATGTGGAGAGGATGTTTCCACTAGTGGGAGAGTCTAGGACTAGAGGTCATAGCCTCCAAATTGAAGAACGATCGTGTAGGAAGGAGTTGAGGAGGAATTTAAGAGGGAGTGCTATATTTAAGAGGGAGTGCTATATTTAAGAGGGTTAGATGTGGCCCTTGTGGCCAAGGGGATCAGAGGGTATGGAGAGAAGGCAGGTACGGGATACTGAGTTGGATGATCAGCCATGGTCATATTGAATGGCGGTGCAGGCTCGAAGGGCCGAATGGCCTACTCCTGCACCTAATTTCTATGTTCTCTGTTTCTATGAATCTCTTTAGTCAGAGGGTGGTGAATCTGTGTAATTCTTTACCACAGAAGGTTGTGGAGCCAAGCCAGTGGATGTATTTAAGGCAGAATTAGATCGATTCTTGATTAGTACAGGTATCAGAGGTTATGGGGAGAAGGCAGGAGAATGGGGTTAGGAGGGAAAGATAGATCAGCCATGATTGAACGGCAGAGTAGACTTGATGGGCCAAATGGCCTAATTCTGCTCCTATCACATGATCTTATGATTTTCCCCCCCAAAACCACTCCTCATTCTCTCTGCTTTTCTACTTCTCACTATGTCTCTATTTCCTAACGACAAGGAACTGTAGATGCTGACTCACATCTACAACTGCACCACCGTGCCAGTTCCACGTCAAACCTTTGGCAAATGGCTACTACCACGCTCCACATCGCCAACTACTGGTGAAGGTAGACATTGCAACTCCTTATAGACACAAAGTGCTGGAGTAACTCAGTGGGTCAGGCAGCGTCGCTGGAGAACGTAGAAAAGTGACAGGTACACAAAAATGCTGGAGAAACTCAGCGGGTGCAGCAGCATCTATGGGGCGAAGGAAATAGGCAACGTTTCGGGCAAAAAACCCTTCTCCAGTGTCCAATGTCAAGTGACAGTTCGGCTCGGGACATTTCTTCAGAACAAGAGTCCCGACCCGTAAAGTAACCTATCCATGTTCTCCGGAGGCGTTGCCTGAGGGCCCGCTGAGTTACTCTAGCATTTTATGTCTTTATTTCCCTCTGACTGGAGGGAAAGGGTGATTTTACATAACAAAGTGTGTTAATGAGCCATCAATTTGAGGTGCAGAAAATGCTGCTTGGAATTTTGTCTTAGTTTGATGGCAGTCATCTGTGTTCCATTGTCTTCAATGAAGTTGCTACCAGCTGATGCATAACTTAAAACCATTGGATCAAGTCCTGCGTTATCAAGTCATTATCATTCCATCATTCTTTCACTGTTGTATGACCTGCTAAAGTCTTATATACCGGTAACTGGTGGTGCCTCCTCCAGACAGGCTTTGGAACCAAGGGTGCCAGAAATTTGGTGGTGGACCTGTACTTCAATTGCATAACCTTCGGAAGTACAGGTATGTGTAGGAGGGAACTCCAGATGTTGGTTGATACCGAAGATAGACACAAAATGCTGGAGTAACTCAGCGCGACCAAACGTGGTCGTTTGAGGCGTACGACCTCGCAGGGCTGGTCCCACTTCGATCTGGAGCCGTATGGAGTTGTGCGGGGCTGGTCCCGACATCGCGCAGGGCTCCGAAAAACTGACACTGTCCAAAAATCCTGCGTGACAATGGTCTGTCGGCCCGCAGCCGCATTGACGGTTCACGGGCGTACGCAGCGACTTGACGGCGTACGCCTAGCGCGTGGCGTTGCGCGATGATGTCACCGCCCAGCGTGCCGTTGCGTGATGACGTAACCGCCCGACGCCGTGCGACGTCCAAATTCAGTCGGCCCGCCTCCTGCCCAGCTGATTGGTGAGTATGATGTCGGGACCAGCCCCGCACAACTCCAGACGGCTCCGCGGTTGGAAGTGGGACCGGCCCCACGAGGCCATACGCCTCAAGCCACCACGTTTGATCACGCTAGACGCATGCAATCGCATGCTGGTGGGACAGGCCCTTTAGGCAATAAACTCAACTTGGCTTGACTTGTTCGGGTGGCACAATGTGGAGGACAGGCGCTACAATAATTCATAGCAGTTGCTTCAGGTTTTGCTATTGATTTGGTGCACAAATTATTTAGTGCAATGATTTATTTGGTTATGGTGGTATTTATTATTTGTGCTTAAGTGGGACTGTGGGGTTAATCAATTGCAGAGGGAAATTACCTTGGGCACTGAATCACAATTGCATTATCTTTATTTTTCAATTGCCTGCAGAACACAGTGCAAATTGATAATCCCTATAATAGTCACTGTTAACGGGAGTTCTTCCATGGCTGACTGCCGTGGTGATTTTAATGAAGGGGAGTTTGGCACTTTTTGATAAGTTAGTAGGTTTAACTTTAATTTCCAGGGAAGTACATATACAGGTCCACTGCCGATTTTCAAGCAACTGGTGGTCTGGAGTCTAATTTGATCTGGGCAAAATGATGAGAACGTGTGAGAAATCCTCCCCGAAAATGTGGCACCTCGGCCGGATGAGGCGGCCGATCTCGACCTCATCGGGACCTCCGCGGCCGATCAGCGGGTTGAATTTTCCCCCTGCGGCCGGGGCTCTGGAACTCCGGCCCGGCCAGTGCCGGCAGATCCGTTCCCATATCCGACTTTTGCGGCCGACTTTAAGGCCACCAAGCAGTGACCTCTGTTAGTCCGGCAAAACGGATAACAGGGCATATCGGGAGTAACAATCTCATCAAAGGAAGGTTGGCTTCGTCCTGAGGGCGGAGTTGGATTGACGGGAGGTGGTCTTGGAGGGGAGGATGCTCCTCAAACTGCAGAGCATCTTGGACAACACAGCTCACCCCCTCCATGACACACTGGTCAACCTGAGGAGCACCTTCAGCAACAGACTGAAGCGGAATCACAGACAAGTCAACAACAGAAGGGTTTGAATTAACACACAGCATAATGAGGTTTGAAGTAGAGACACAGAATTAGTTCTGTCCAATGCTCAAAGGCGAACTTTATATAAGTTGCTTACAGATATAAATTGGCATCATCCACATGAAAACTATTTCCAAGAGTTTCATATATTGCTAGATATTGATGAAGATTGAGAAGACAGTGCTTACATACAGAGTTTGTCAGACGTGGTGTAATTATTAACCACAGAGATGGTTAACATAAACCTTTCACACTGTCCACGCTGATTTTAGTTAAAAAAATTAACTAAAAAAAATTAAAGACAACTTTCTAATTCTCACGGACGCACGATAGAAATTTGCAGTTTGCAGTTGGATTGAATTATCAGCTGGAGCACAAAACTGCAGAGGTAGTCTTTGCAACACTTGACATGCCAGAAGAGTAAGCTTAGTTTAGTTTAGTTTAGAGATACAGCGCGGAAACAGGCCCATCGGCCCACCGAGTCCGCGCCGACCAGCGATCCACGCACATTAACACTATCTACACACACAAGGGACAAATTACATTTTATACCAAGCCAATTAACCTTCAAACCTGTACGTGTTTGGAGTGTGGGAGGAAAGCGGAGCACCTGGAGAAAACCTATGAAGGTCATGGGGAGAATGCCGTACAGACAAGCACCAGTAGTCGGGATCGAACCCGCGCCGCTGGTGCCGCAAGGCAGCAACTCTACCGCTGCGCCACCGAGCCGCCAAATTACTGTAGGGAACAAAAAAAAATCAGATTCCAAGCTGCGCAGTGATTCTGAACCTCGACAATAGCGGCACAGGATCAGTCCCTGTGCATCAATGTAATATTCAGCACAATTGGTACTGATACTTGCAGTAGAAAGACATCGGGAACATAACAGAGCAGTGAAATTCAGGCCAGAATCTCTTAGGCAGCAACAGATGATTTAGCACACCAGGAGATCAGAAGTGTAAATATTTGCTCAGGCTGTGTATATCTGGCGGTGCTCTTGTAAACAAAGAATTGAGCACTGGGACATGAAGCCGACTCTTCATTGCTTTTTCTCATCACTGCCATTTTCTGTGACTTTGGCATTGCTGGAGAGATGATAATCCATTAGTTGAAGATATTATGGTTAACAGATGTACTGCAGTCACATTTATCTATATATAGGTTTGAACCGACTAAACAAATTTTTGAGTTACACGTTTCATTGACGTTTAATCAGAAATTGTCACGTTTTCAAATGTGATTATTGCATGCAAGGCAAAGACCAATGCAAATGAATAAACACACACGAGGGACAATTTACAATTATACCGAGCCAATTAGCCTACAAACCTGTACATTTTCTGCAGTGTGGGAGGAAACCGGAGATCTCGGAGAGAACCCTACATGGTCACGGGGAGAACGTACAAACTCAGTACAGACAGCGCCCGTGGTCAGGATCGAACCTGGCTATACTGGCGCTGTAAGGCAGCAACTCTACCGCTGCGCCGCCGTGCCGACCGTTTGTGTGATATCCAGTCAAAGAAAAGACTACGCCTGAATACAATCAAGCTGGCCATGGTACACTGATAGAGGATAAATGGTACAGCTATTGGTGCAAGATATATCATTGAAGTCCGATCACAGATAGTTCACAGGTCTCCAATGAGGTCGATCGGAGGTCAAAACCGCACACCAGCTGACGAGAAAACTGCTCAGTTGCCTGAGAACAGCTGGGAAGTAACATTGTGGGGTCCACGTTTCCTTGATCATCGTTGCTGGCTTTGGTTTATCTTATTGGCTACCTTTCATTCATTTATCTGTACCTTTTCATATCTTTCCTTTCCCTCTCCCCTGACTCTCAATCTGCTCTCGACCCGAAACGTCGCCTATTCCTTCTCTCCAGAGATGATGCCCGACCCGCTGAGTTACCCCAGCATTTTGTGTCCATCTAAAAAAATAACTGCAAGTGTGTTGGTGAATTAATTGGTGTAACGTTCAATGGTCTGGAAAAGCTGCAGTGCGGCACGGCTAAAGTTCCCAGCTTTGCCAGACTGTCAGAATGTTACTGTCTTGCCCAGCTGATACAGATTTACTAGAATGTTGCCTGGGTTTCAGCAACTAAGTTACAGAGAAAGGTTGAACAAGTTAGGGCTTTATTCTTTGGAGCGCAGAAGGTTAAGGGGGGACTTGATAGAGGTTTTTAAAATGATGAGAGGGATAGAGTTGACGTGGAAAAGCTTTTCCCACTGAGAGTAGGGAAGATTCAAACAAGGGGACATGACTTGAGAATTAAGGGACTGAAGTTTAGGGGTAACATGAGGGGGAACTTCTTTACTCAGAGAGTGGTAGCTGTGTGGAATGAGCTTCCAGTGAAGGTGGTGGAGGCAGGTTAGTTTTTATCATTTAAAAATAAATTGGATAGTTATATGGATGGGAAGGGAATGGAGGGTTATGGTCTGAGCGCAGGTATATGGGACATGGGGAGATTATGTGTTCGGCACGGACTAGAAGGGTCGAGATGGCCTGTTTCCGTGCTGTAATTGTTATATGTTATATGGTTATACCCTTTGCAGATTGTGAGAGAGGGATAGAGAGCAAAGCACCATACATTTACCGCACTGTTTGCAGCACGGCCCGATGGAGCTAACCAATGATTACAACATTTCTGGTTCAGATGTTGCGCTGTGTTTAGTTTAGTTTAAAGATTTCAGCCATTGCTTTGCGCCACAACTCTCTTCTGTTTAAGTGTTTTCATGTCCAGGTCCAGAGAGCTGAATATTAAGTCCAGCCAAACATGTGAGCATGCTGGCAGATTAGATTAGATTAGATTAGATTAGATACTTTTGTTGTCACGTATGAGAAGTCACAATGAGTTGCTTTGTTCTGCGTACCTAGGTATACAAAGAGTCACCACAAAAAGGGTGTTGGGGCGGTGAATCTGTGGAATTCTTTGCCACAGAGGGCTGTGGAGGCCCAGTCACTAAATATTTTTAAGGCAGCGATAGAAAGATTCTTGATCAGTACGGGTGTCAGATGTTAAGTCAAGTCAAGTCACTTTTATTTATATAGCACATTTAAACAACAGCTCTCGTTGGCCAAAGTGCTTTACATTGGTGGAGGTACTAACGTTATACAACAGTGTTCATAGATTAAATACATACACCACTACACTGGTTATGGGGAGAAGGCAGGAGAATGAGCTTAGGAGAAGGGGTAGATCAGCCATGATTGAACGGTGGAGTAGAATTGATGGCCTAATTTTGCTCCTATCACTTATGACAAAGTTATAAAGCACCCCCTTTTTTTTGCCCCAATGGTCCCCCCACTCTCACCTTAGTTCTCGACGCCCCCCTACCCTCCACACACTGTCCCCCTCAGCAATCGGTACCCCACCCCAGTATCCCCCCTTTGCTCTCGACAGCCCTCCAAGCCGGATCCCCCTTTGCCCTCAGCGACCCCTCTGTGGTAGAGTACTCTACCGTTGGAGGAGCTAGCTTTCCCCAATAAATATTAAATCTATAAGACACAAAATCTGACGAAGGCTCATCAACCAAAAACGTCAGCACACCACTCCTTGCCTGACTTACTGAGTCCCCCTGAGTTTCTTCAACGCCTTGTGTCCGTTTGTGTAATAAACCAGTATTGGCAATGCCCTGTTTCTGCATTTTGACTGCCCCACTGCAAAATCACCCCAAGGTACGCCTACGTTGAAGAACATCTCCTCCTATCTCCAGGGTCTACCTGTCCCACTGAGTTATTCCAGTGCTTTGTGTACTTTTGTGTGATAAACCAGCATCGGCATTTCTTTGTCTCTACATTTTGACTGCTCCACTGTGAAATCCCCTCAAGGTACGCCTACTTTGAAGAATATCTCCTCCTCCCTCTGACCTGCAGAGATGCTGCCTGACCCGCTGAGTTACTCCAGCACTTTGTGTCCTCCAGGATCTTTGTTTTTTCTTTCCACGTTTAACTGCGGCCCTCTTTGGCTCTCGAGTGGACAAGTACCGTGATGTGATATGAAGGATGAACAAAGAACCCGGGCTGGGTGCCTTGGACAATTCCTCAACCAACATCACTAACCATAAGAAGGCCGTCATTGTTGTTTGCGGAAGCTCTTTCGCTGACATTGTAACAAATACCACATTTCAGAAAATACATTTAATTTGTTGCAAAGAACCAGAGGTTCTCAGCATCATGAAAAGTGGAAGACCTTGGACTGTTAAACCCCTGTCCCACGGTACGAGTTCATTCCAAGAGTTTGCCCTGATTCGAACTCGGAGATTTATGGTAATGGGCACTCGTCGGTACTCGGGGCTCTCGTGGACATTTTTCCTCATGTTGAAAAATCTTCACGAGTCTTCCCGAGCTTACCTGCCGTTAGCGAGTCTTCCCGAGTACCTGCCGTTAGCGCTAACAGACGTCCCCGAGCTCCGACGTACCCGCTACGTTCATTCTCCGTGCTTACCACGAGTTTGATTTTTTTTAAACTCGGGAGAGCTCTTGGAATGAACTCGCACCGTGGAACAGGGCTAAGACTTTACAACATGGACTTTGGACTGTTAGAGATACAACATGGAAACAGGCCATTCAGCCCACCGTGTCCACGCCAACCACTAGCACCATCCTACACACTAGGGACAAGTGACACTTTACATTAACCAATTAACCTAAAAAACCTGAACGTCTTTGGAGTGTGGGAGAAAAGCAGAAAACCCTCACGGTCATAGGGAGAATGTACAAACTCCATACAGACAGCACACCTTAGTCCGAATTCAACCCGGGTCTCTGGCGCTGTGAGGCAGTAACTCTACCCTTGCTCCACCGTGCCGCCCAAATGTAATTTATTCCTCTAACTTCTACTCATTTCCTTGCATTAGCGATGTTTAATCCAAACATACTTGGATTGGCTTGCAGTATCTGGTGTTGAACCTTCCAGTTCTAACGCCAGCTGTTAAAGTAGCCCAATAACACCACGTTTTACTGCCAATAGAGTGCTTAATTAGGGGATGCTTCATCATGCACAGTGAGAATCGAGTGGCAGGATCCAAACTCATTTTATGCAAGAGCCTTACAGTCATCAGTCAGGATATTGGCTCAGTTCTGCTGTTTAGGGGCTCTCTGACAGAACAGCAGAGATTCTGGGGGTGGCACAGTGGCGTAGCGGTAGATTCACTGCCTTCCAGCGCCAGGGTCCCAGGTTCGATCCTGACTACGGGTGCCGTCTGTATAGGGTTTATACGTTCTCCTCATGGCCGCATGGGTTTTCTCTAGGTGTTTCTCTAAGGTGCCTCATCTACACCTGCTTGTGTTTGGCCAATATCCCTCTGAACCTTGGTTCCTCTGTACCTGTCAAATTGTCTTTTGAATGTGGTTACAGTTTCTGCTTCATATATCCAACACACTCCGTGAATCAATAAATGGATGAATTAGTTTTTATGTGTGTTTGGATCAATAAATGGATGAATTAGTTTTTATGTGTGTTTGGATGAAAACATCAGGGTTTTGAATGGTGGTGAGGTCAGACAGGGAGATGGTGGGCTGAGGCTTATAAGGAATACATTGGAATAGCCAACCTATGGATGAGTGTTTCAACAGGGTTGAGATGAAGCATGAGAAGCGGGTAATGTTTGGCTGTGTCGGAAGGGAACTGCAGATGCTGGTTCACACCAAAGATAGACACAAAAATCTGGAGCAACTCAGCGGGACAGGCAGCATCTCGGGATGGAAGGAATGGGTGACGTTTCAGGTAATCTGAAGAACTCGACCCGCTGATTTACTCCAACATTTTGTATCTATTTGCAGTAGGTAAAATACTGTGCAATGCATTCCAGGCAGCATCTCTGGAGAAGACGAACAGGTGACGATTCGGGTTGAGACCCTTCTTCAGACTGAAGGTCAGGGGAGAGGGAACCAAGAGATATGAAAAGGGGCAGATAACAAATTAATGAAAGATGTGCAAAAAGACATCAACGTTGATCAAGGAAACGTGGCGTGCACAATGGTCTATTGTTGGCTGTGGGAAGGTAATAGAAACAGTGAAACTCAGCAGGATGACAAAGAAACCACTATAACAATTAGGGTGGGGGAAGGACAGTGAGAAAGAGAGAGGAGATGCAAGGGTTACGTGAAGTTAGATAAATCAATATTGGTACCGCTGGGTTGTAAGCTGCCCAAGCAAATTATGAGGCGCAGTTCCTCCAAATTGCATGTGGCCTCACTGACAGTGGAGGAGGCCCAGGACAGAAAGGTTAGTGTGGGAATGAGAGTTCATGTTTGACCCATGTTTAGATGTGTGAGCCTCAGCAATGGTCATGGTATGTTGTCCAAAGTACAACAGAGGGACAAATTTAACACCCTAGATTAGGGTCAAGGCAATTGAGAGGGTAGAGGTATGATTTTACTTCGGAGTCGCGTGAGTGACTACATGAAGAACCCGCTCAGTGCGCAGGCGCGGCATTACGCCAGCAGTGCAACAGCGGCGGCAGCTGGAGTTAGGCTCTCCAGCTGCAGTTTAGAAAACGGACCGTTAGGTAAATATACTGAGAGTGGAAGAAATCTAACGGAGAAGGAGAGTCGAGTTTGTGTTCTATTACAGAATGAGTACACTGAGGAAAAGACTCTCGAAGAGAACTGCCCCCGCTCAAACTCCACCAGAGGAGCGTTCAATCCCAGGGGGGCAGCAACCGGCGGCAGGACCGCTCATAGAGCGCTCCGCTATCCCCGACACCGAGCCAAGCCCAGTCCCGCTAATGCCTGAACAGCGGACAGGGAAAAAATCTACCAGGAAATCTAACCGGCCGGTAATTTCCGATTCGTCGAAGGGGGACATGTCTCCACCTAAACGGAGGAGAGACAGCCGCCTGAGCTGCATACAACAGCTCTTGGAGCAGATGCTCCAGCGGGATACGCAGAAAGAGCGTTCTCGCGGAGGAAGGTCAGGCACCTCCTCCACAGTGTCTTGTGCACTGCCCTCTGCTCTCTCATTCCTGGAGGCTAGCATTGGTGACCAGGGCTGGGCTGGTCTGGAACAGGGGCTGGCGGACGAGTTCGGGAGTATGCAAGGGGTGCAGGAGCAGGAAGAGCTGCTGGGTGTGGTGGACCGCTATGTAACAACCCCACGTGCTGGAAGACCGCTGGAACCAAAATTGCTGGCCAGCATCAATCATCTTTCAAATAAGCCCTTGCAGGAGAAGGTGCTTTCTGAGGCGCTAGAACGCTACACAGCACCAGAGAACTGTGAGGCCCTCAGAGTGAAGAGTGTGAACAGCCAAATCTGGGGGCATGTGGGGTCACACATCCGTAACCATGAACTAAAGCTACAGCGGATCCTAAGGCTCCTGACGTCGGCCATCACAGCCTTTGCTCGTTCTGTGGAAAGCACGGAGACGGATACCTGCCAGCAGGATGTGCTGGCATTGATGTGCAACACGCAGTTTGAGATCAATAATCTCCGGCGGGAAATCATAAGACCTGCCCTCAATCCTAAATTTGCTGGGTTGTGCAGAGCCCCAGCTGCAGAGACGGACGCTTTATTATTTGGGAAAGACCGCAACAAGAAACTGAGGGACATGGAGGAAGCAGCGAAAACTTTTGGCCTCATGAGGGCAGGCCCCGGGACAAGCAAACCAAGACCTACAATACCCAAGCGGCAGCACCCCACGGCATCCACCAGTCGATGTCCTCAATATGGGACTGGTGAAAGCTCGGGGACCGCATTTTATCCCCAAAGATCTTTTTTAGATCAGGGCCCAGAGCGGGCCCCATGGAAAATGCGCCACCCCCCAACATCGCCAGCACGTCAGACAAACAAAGTCTTCAAGCACATGAGGAAACAGAAGAAATGCCAATAACCATGGAAGTAGGTGGGTCTGGTTCCTGCCGGCATATAGAGAATAAGGGTGCTTTACTAACAGGAGGGAGATTACACTTGTTTAAAGAAGCATGGGGTACGGTCACGAGTGACAAGTATATACTCAACAGCATTAGTGGATATGAAATACAGTTCATGTCAGAAAAAACGCCGCCAGTTCAACATTGGCCCCAAAGGGTATTTTCTCCCTCCGTCAAAGAGAAACGTGAGGGACAAGCTGAACTGGTGAGACTTATCATAAAGGGGGTCATCGAAAAGACCAATGAACCTTTGGAATTTGCAGATATATTCCTAAAACAAAAAAAGATGGTGGATCACATGGTTGGGGAAGTATATACTGTCAAAATGGAGACATTTGTTACAACAACTGCATTCCAAAGCCATGGCAATGGATCTTAAAGATGCTTCAGCCCCACAAGATCATTCACCTAAAATATCTGGTTGAAACAAAGCATTGCCCATGGCAATAGCCCCAAGAAAACCAAAAAAACCATATGGCAATACTAAGATGGTATATTGTCTGGCGTATGGATGATATTCTAATAGTAGGGAAAACTATGGAATTGGCTGTGGCAGCAGTATCCTCGAAGCTACATCCAGAAAACTAGTTGAAGCTCCTCGAAACTACCTGGGGTTCGTCCTACATCCAAAGAAAAATCACAATAAGTTGAAGGTCCATCCACTATCAACAAGTGGACTCCCTGGGCTTCACAATTTACAAAGAGCTCAGGCATTCCATATGACTGGTTACCCACTGCCAAATCAGAGCACAAAAAAATGTTGCATTAGCACATCATCATGCAGCAATTTAATGGTCAACAAGCGACCAACTATTCGACAAGTAGCAAGAGTGATTGGGAATTGATACAAATTGATAATACTACGGTGGTGGCTTATATTAACCATATGGGCGGCATAAAATCAATATCATGCGACAAATTGGTCAACATGATTTGGCAATGGTGTGTCGAAAGACATATTTGGCTATCAGCTACTCATCTACCAGGTAAGCTAAACCAGTGGTCACGCAAAATTCAATGATAACATCGAATGGATGTTAAACCCTAAAGTATTTGCTAAAGTTATTAAGCAATATGGAACGCCAGATATCGATTTATTTGCATCAAGACTAAATCACCAGTTACCTATGTATGTCGCTTGGGAACCAGACCCAGAGGCAGCAGCGGTAGATGCCTTCACGCTGGATTGGGGAAATTTCTTCTTCTATGCTTTCCCTCCCTTCTGCCTCATCAGTCGGGTACTTCGCAAAATACAGATGGACTCTGCTTCTGGAATTTTGATGGTGCCCGACTGGCCTACACAGCCATGGTTCCCAGTTCTGCATGACATGGTGGTTGAGTCACCAATGGTCTTTCCCAGTGATCCAGGATTATTAACTCACCCAGTATCAGGCATAAGCCACCCATGCCATGAGAAAATTAAACTCCTGGGTTGCAGGTTTTGAACAGACCTTACCTGGAACTGGGATTGTCCGAACGAGCCATCACCACCATGTCGGCATCCCTACGAACATCCACCAAGAGGCAGTACTTAACCAGCATAAAAAATGGGAGAAGTACTGCCAGGAAACAGGGACAACGTATGCAACAGCCACAGCCACCGAGGTACTGGAGTTCCTAGCCCATCTACACCATGATGAAGGGATCAGCTACAGTGCCATCAACACAGCGCGGAGTGCTCTTTCTGCTTATCTCAAACCAGCAGGACAACAGGCAATGGGATCCCATCCACTGGTGGTAAAACTGATGAAGGGCATTTATAATATCAAGCCCCCTAAACCCAGGTATACCCATATTTGGGATATCAGTGTGGTCCTGAAATACCTCAGGGAATGGCCACCAGCCAGATCCCTCGGCCTCGAGCAAGCTACACTAAAGACGCTCATGTTGATGGCACTCGTATCCACTCAGGGGGTCCAGTCACTACACAAGTTGAGGCTGGACAGCATGGTGACCACCCCAGATCAGATCACATTCATCATACAGGGTCTGGTGAAACAAAGCAGGCCAGGAACAGCTAATCCAGTAGTGGTATTCCGGGCCTACCCACCAGAGCCACGGTTGTGTGTCGTGACCCATCTACAACATTACATAGACACAACCCACAATATCAGAGGGAGTGAAAAAGCCTTATGGGTCAGCCACAAGAAACCTCATGGCCGGGTAACGAGCCAAACCATTTCAAGATGGCTCAAACAGGTACTGAAGGCTGCCGGAATAGATACTAATACATTTAAATCTCATTCCACTAGGGCAGCATCTACATCAACGGCCGAGAGAATGGACGTACCGGTTGACCATATTCTGAATACAGCAGGATGGTCGAGGGAAACGACATTCAGAACTTTTTATAATAAGCCGTTGATGAAACCTGATTTATTTGCAGAAAAAATATTACAAGCTGCAAATATTTAATTTAAGCCCGGGGGAGCAAATTATTTTTTGTTATTGTTAATAAATACCTTTTTTGTTTCTTGAAAAACAGATTCATTGGTTGATTACGATAACACTTCCTCCCTCAAGAACTTCGGCAGTGAGTGAAATAAAACTGTTACACGGTTTGAAATCACAGAGCTTTGAAGTCTTCAAGTAGTCACTAACGTGACTCCGAAGTAAAATAGTAAAATTAAACGAGAACTTACCAGTTTAAAGTTTGATCTGTATTTTATGAGGAGTTACGATGAGGGATTACGTGCCCTCCGCTCCCACCCTCATTATATGGATCAAACTAATAATTGATGTCTCCTTTTCTTTACTATGTTTACTTCAAATAACTGCGTCTATCTGTGATTCCACACCGCTGCTTGGAAGTATGCCGCGCCTGCGCACTGAGCGGGTTCTTCACGTAATCCCTCATCGTAACTCCTCATAAAATACAGATCAAACTTCAAACTGGTAAGTTCTCGTTTAATCTTACTATTTTAATGGCTCAGGAATACAGATTTTGATGGGAACCAAAAATAAATGCTTTGAATTTCCCAGTGATTTCTAGAGGGGAAAAGAAGTAATAGTTATGCACATTGATCAAGCAGTCAGGTAATTTAGAAGCAAGAAGCGGGAATAAAGGCTGATAGTGAAGTGTAGTTGGTTGTTGCCAATATAATCATCTCAGAAAACGCTGTTTGAACAAGTGTTTTCTCATTAACTGAAAGAGCTGCTTTTATATTGGGCCTTGACATACATATCTTCGCAGCAACGTTGTGTGAATTTACAGCACATCATTATGGGTTGTCATACCTCCGCAGGTTTACCAATCTGATTCAGGCATTATTGTTCCTCTGGGAGAGATAGTGTTTTGCAAGGCAGTGTGTAATTAAAAATAATAAATACATTGTAAGAAAGGTACAATTATTTAACATCTCCCTGTATTCTTTAGATGGACCCGTTCTTGACATCAATTTGTTTCTGATTTTCTTGCAAGCGATCTCTGTCTCTCCGTCACCTACCCTGGTAGCTACAGTGAGCAACTTTCATCAGGCGATCAACGAAGGAACAGCGTGCGGCTGTCATGCCAAGGACTCCTTAGAAATCGGATGCAGTGAAGACAGCCTTTCCGACTTCAAGGCTTTTTATTTTGACAGGAACCAGCGCATAATTAGACAGCTGCCAGAGGAGGGGAAAAAAGTACAGATGTAAAGCTGGAGCCTCGCTGGTATCACAAAGACCTGACTTTAATTTGGGTTTAATTTGATTCGCCTTGCCTATCCCGGATGAAAGGCTAAGAGCGCTTTTTCATGATCCTCCCTTCAATAGAAGAGACCAAAGCACGATCGAACACGTCGCAAAATGACGGCAAGGGCCAAGGACCGTACAAACTCACAAAAGAGGTCCCTGTCACAGGCATCAGAGGAGACACCTCGTCAGACACCAGCCATCAGAGTGCAGGCAATAAAATATTTACGTGAATAAAATCAATTGTAGCTTGGCGTAATTTTGGGAAGTAATTTGTGCAGCTAGAGCTATCACTTCATTCTGAGGGGATGGTGGTAACAGCGCTCTGTCCGTTGGTGAGCTCCTTCTGGTTCCAGGTGAGAAGATCGTGCTCATCTGCCACAAAACACAACTCTCCTCCCTCCCACAGCCTGTGCAATGAAAGATGGTTTGATATTTTTTATTGTAATTGTAATTGTAATTATTTATTAGCCAAGCATGTAAAAACATACAAGGAATTTGATTTGCCATACAGTCATACCAAAAGCGCAACAAGACACACAACTACATAAAAATTAGTGTAAACATCCACCATAGCGCACTGTGGTGGAAGGCAATAGCGTATTATCTTCTTCCCTCCTTTTGAGTGGAAAATGGCAGGAAAAACTAGTAAGGTAACAACCAGGTTCAGGAATAGCTACTTCCCCACAGCCATCAGGCTATTAAACCTGGCTCTGACGAAACTTTGATTATTAATAACCAATTATCTGTTATTTGCACTTTATCATTATATTTATTCATGTGTGTATATATTTATATTATGGTATATGGACACATTGATCTGTTTTGTAGTAAATGTCTACTATGTTCTGTGTGCTGAAGCAAAGCAAGAATTTCATTGTCCTATACAGGGACACATGACAATAAACTCACTTGAACTTGAACGAAGGCTCCCTGCTTCACCTGAATCCAAGAGAGAGTTAGATTTAACTCTTAGGGCTAACAGAATCAAGGGATAAGGGGGGGGGAAAGCAGGAACGGGGTACTGATTTTGGATGATCAGTCATGATCATTTTGAATGGCGATGCTGGCTTGAAATGTCGAATGACCTACTCCTGCACCTATTTTCGATGTTCTATGTTTCTATGTTTCACTCATCCCTACCCTGCCAAACCAACTCCTCCCCAATTGTACTCAATGGTATGAATATCGATTTCTCCAACTTCAAATAACCCTTGCGTCCCTTCTCTCTCTCTGTCCCTCCCCCACCCTAGTCGTCATACGGGTTTTACTGTCGTCCTGCTGAATTCCATTGATTGGTTAACTGGTTATCACAGCCAACATTAGACCATTGTGGGCTCCACTTTTACTTGATTATCGCCCTTTTTTTGCATATCTTCCATTAATTTTCCCTAGTGCCATTTATATCACTTGTTCCCCTCTCCCCTGACTCAGTCTGAAGAAGGGTCTCAACCCGAGGCGTCACCTATTCCTTTTCCCCAGAGATGCTGCCTAACCCGCTGATTTAATCCAGCTTTTTGTGCCGGACTACACAAAAGAAGACCGCTACTGTGCTGGGCTATCCCCCAACACAGTGATAGCATAATTACACACGAGAATGGTTGTAAAGGATGCCAATCTGAAGTAAAAAATGAAATGTTTATAATTCTATAGCTGTGAAATTAATAACCAAACTTCAGACGTTTCACTGTAATTTTCCATTTAATTTTACACGTAGTGTCGGAGAGAATCTGAATTAATGAATATAACGCATCTGAATCGGAAAGGCAGGTGAGCACTATTGGTGTAACATTACCTCAATTTTTAATTTAGTTATATTTAGAGTTACAGCGCGGAAGCAGGCCCTTCAGCTCACCGATTCTGCGCCAACCAGCGATCTCCGCACATTAGCATTATCCTTCACTACAGACAATATTTACATTCATATCCAGCCAATTAACCAGCAAACCTGTACGTCTTTGGAGTGTGGGAGGAAAGCGAAGTTCTCGGGGAAAAAAGAAACGGTCGTGGGGAGAACGTTGAAAAAAAATGTTGACAGCCCAACATCAATCCTTCGAACTTTTTGACTTCTCTCCGACACTACATGTAAAATTAAATGGAAAATTACAGTGACACGTCTGAAGTTTGGTTATTAATTTCACAGCTATAGAATTAATCTGTTTAGAGCTCAAAAGGTTATGGCAGGCTGTAATACAAATGTTCACAACATTGAGATTCCTTGATGAAAGTAAATAAATAAAATCTCTTTCCTCTTATAACTGCCTCCAGACTCAGTTTCTCAGGTTTAAGATAAGTGATGGAATAAAAAGGGAAGGAAGGTGAAGTGATTACTTTTTACATATCGATTTATGATCTTGAATGCAGTTATGGGAATGGATGATGGAGTCGGACTGAATGGGTTTCTGCACAAGGGAAATTAAGGCACAGTTTAAAAGACAACATATACCAAACTCTCAGGAACAGGGAAATGGTGAAAATAGTGAGGGATGAACTCATGGAAAAGGACACAAAAGTGCTGGAGTAGCTCAGCTGCTCAGGCGGCATCTTTGAAGAACATGGATTGGTAACCTTTCCTTTTTTTAGAGATACAGCGCGGAAACAGGCCCTTCGGCCCACCAGGTCCGCGCCGACCAGCGATCCCCGCATATTAACATCGTCCTACACACACTAGGGACAATTTTTACATTTACACCAAGCCAATTTTACCGACACACCTGTACGTCTTTGGAGTGCGGGAGGAAGCCGAAGATCTTGGAGAAAACCCATGTGGTCAAGGGGGAGAACGTACAAACTCTGCATAGACAGCACCCGTAGTCGGGATCGAATCTGGGTCTCTGGCGCTTCAAGCACTTTAAGGCAGCAACTCTACCACTGCTCCACTGTGCCGGTCGAGACCCTTCTTCAGACTTCAAGGACTAATCTTATCTCATTTTCAGAACACCACGGTCCATCCTGGGTTCCGCAATGTATTTTACACTAATTATATTTTTGTTGCAGGGTCTTTTTCTTTTCAATGTCTTGTAGAATTTATATATGATTTATGTTTTTGGGTGTTGCCTGAGTCCATCTACTTGTGATCGCTGGTCGACGCGGACTCAGCAGGCCGAAGGGCCTGTTTCCGCCCCGTATCTCTAAATCTAAAAAATCGAAGTCTTTAAATTTGGCTCAATTCTACTTTTTTTTGCTTGGATTTGAGTATTGCAGCAGCCCCGGCATAAGCTGATTTGATCCTTAGTGCTCCTCTATTGACTGAGGACGTAGCATTTATCCACCAGGAGAAAGTCCCATTGGGACTTTGGTTGGATTTTTGTTGGAATAGAAACATAGAAACATAAAAAATAGGTGCAGGAGTAGGCCATTCGGCACCCCCATTCAATATGATCACGGCTGATCATCAAAAATCAGTACCAAGTACCTGCTTTTTCCCCACATCCATTGATTCCATTAGCCCTAAGAGCTGAGAGCTAAGAATCTTGAGGTAGGTTTATTATCACCAAAGATAATTAGCTCCTGTATTTTTGATGAGAGGCTGTTAGATTCAGAATAAAATTGTACCAATATATTTTGCCACGCATGCATTCCTGATAATGTTGTGGAAATATTGCTGCAGGAATCCGACTTCCATGTGAAACAAATGCTTTCTTAAATATTAATGTGAAAACTATGATGACCTGGAATAAAATGAGGGTGAAATATATTATTCATATGGGTTTGAACAGATGGATTGTTATTACACAGATGATATATTTTATGTTTAAATCAACTCCTGTGATTAAAAAGCATTTGAAATTGATTTGTGGAATGAATTATATTAATAAAATGCACTGAAGGAGGTCCTGCTTGCTCTGGGTGTTTCAATGAGATATCCAAATTATGCCACAGAGTCATACAGCAAGGAAACAGGCCCTTCGGTTCAACATGAGTTAGAGTTTCATTTATTGTCATGTGTACTGAGATGCAGTGAAAAACTTTTGCTGCGAACTATCCAGTCAGCAGGAAGACAATGCGTGACTACAATTGATAGATAGATAGATAGATCCTTTATTGTCATGACAATAAAGGATCTATCTATCTATCTACAATTGAGCCACTGAGTGACAGATGGCGCAATGGGCTAAGTGTTCGGCTGGCAACCGGAAGGTAGCCGGTTCGAATCCCGCTTGGAGTGCATACTGTCGTTGCGTCCTTGGGGCAAGACACTTCACCCACCTTTGCCTGTGTGTAAATGTAATGTAATTATGTGAAGCACTTTGGGGTCAATGCAAGTTGACTAAAAATGTGCTATATAAATAAGATTATTATTATTATTATTACAGATACGTGATAACGGGTACAACGTGAATAACGTTTGGTGCAAGATACAGCCTGTAAATTACGATTAAAGATATTCCGAGGGCCTCCAATGAAAGTAGATAGTAGTTCAGGACCATTCTCTAGTTGTTGGTAGGATGATTCAGCTGGGAATCCAATATGAGCAGCTGGGAAGCAACTGTTCCTGAATCATCTGGAGGTGTGCGTTTTCACACTACTGTATCTTTTCCCGATGGGAGAGGGGAGAAGAGGGAGTGACCATGGTGCGACTCGTCTTTCACTATGCTGCTGGCCTTGCCGATTCAGAGCGAGGTATAAATGGAGACGGTCAGCACCCGAGGTCAAGATCGAACCCGGGTCTTCGGCGTAGTGAAAGTCAGCATGAATTTTATGAAGGGCAAATCAGGCTTGACATCAAGTAGGATTTCAAAAAACCTTTGACAAGTTACCACATGCAAAATTAGAGCACATGGTATTGTGTATAGAGTATTGACATGAATAGAGAACTGGTTGGCAGCCAGGAAGCAAAGAGTAGGAACTAACGGGTCTTTTTCTGAATGGCATGCAGTGGGGGTGCCGCAAGGCTCGGTGCTGGGACCCCAGTTATTTACTATATCTACTAGACTAAGTGGGACCCGTTGGGTCCCAGCATGACACGGGAGGGCTGGTCCCCCAACATAATATTCCACCCCTCCACCAATTCCAATATTGGTGGCCAGTGGGGGTGGGGTGGGGGGGGGGGGGGGGAGGGATGGCTTTCTGGAGCGCTAGTATGGGTGTTGTGGGCTGAAGGGACTGGTTTCCAGAGGGCTAGTATGGACATTGTGGGACGAATCGAGTTGAGTTGAGTTGAGTCGAATGGATTCTTGGGCTGGCAGCTCACTCACTCACGGCTGGTGCGCTGGCAGTTGACTCACGGCTATTCCTTGCAGGGTGCAAGGCCACCACTTCCAGGGTGCAAATTTCATTTCAAGCAGGGTGCAAGGCCACCAAATTCAAGTGCAGTTTCATACCGTTTCATGCAGGGTGCAAGGCCACCAAACTCAAGTCTTTTATTTTTCATCAATGGGAAAAATCCTCTTGCCCTGCGCAGCAGAGGGGGACTCTGAGGAAGATGGCCAAAAATCACAGCCGTAAGTGCAGTTTCATATGATTTCAAGCAGGATGCAAGGCCGCTAAAGACAGCGAGTCGTGACCTCTCCCTCCTCCATCTTGCAGAGACTGAGCCACGCCCACACTTCTGGGTTTTATAGTCCCTCCCACCATTTGAAGGGGCGTGGCTTTCACGGCGTGATTGACAGGAGAGAGAATCTCAATATTTTTTAAACAAATTTTTTAATCGATGGGAAAAAACCTCGGCACCTGATGAGCGGAGGGGTATTCTGAGTAAGATGGCCAAAATTCACAGCCATATGTGGTAGGGTTTTTTCTAAAATCAATATAAAGCGCAGGCAGGAAGTGGTCAAGATTAGACTTGTAATTATATAGAAGGCAAGGCAACTCTAATTGGGCAAGGCAACTTTAAATAGGCAAGGCAACTTTAAATAGGCAAGGGAACTTTAATTAGGCAACATAGCTTTAGCATTTCCAATGGAATTCACCGAAGTCAGCACAGGCGACAACCTTCGTCATCTTGGCGACAACCTACGACAGCACCTACGTCAGGCCACGCTCATTGGCGTCAAGCCAACTGTCGCCAAAAAGTTTTGAAGACTATACAGGCGACACCCGGGCGACCATGTGGCCACAGCCTAGTTGCCTAGAAAATCTCTTAAGTGGGACAGGGGCATTACAGCGACAGACACCCAGGTTCAAGCCCGACTATGGGCACTTGCCTGTACGGAGTTTGTATGATCTCCCCATGACCTGTGTGGGTTTTCGCCAGGAGAATCCGCTTTTCTCCCATAATCCATAGGCGTACAGGTTTGCAGGTTAATTGGCTTTGGTAAAATTGGAAATTGTCCCTAGTGTGTGTGTAGGATATTATTGCTGGTTGGCGCGGTCTCGGTGGGCCGAAGGGCCAGTTTCCGCGTTGTACCTCTAAAGACAAAAACCTGGTGATTGTAGGAACTTAGCTCAAAAGGTATGATTGAAAAACTTTGCGGACAGTGATGAATTTTCATGGAGCAGACACTCCGTTGACTAACAAAACAAAACCGACACTTGATTTCATATTAATGAATGGCTTGACAAATCTGCTCCCAAAGCTAAACTTCATGTACCTGAATTTTCAATATCACCTCACAGCGAAAGCACGATTAACCCTGACGATTATCAATTCAAGAGAGGTAGCTCAGTTCAGATCAACAAAACCTCAAGCACATACCTTGGCAGCATTAACCAAGTCCAAGCAACCATTAGAATAATAAAATTCAATTTGTAAAATTATGCAGTGAGCTTGACAGGGTTTATTAGCATGTGCACTAAAATTTTCACACAAGATACAGCCTATTTAATGTAGAAGCAGGTTATCAGTTGTATCAAGACAGTCCTGTCTCCCTCTGCAATGCTAATTCTGTCTCTGGGGTACTTCTGCAGCAAACTGTTACCCGTAGCTGTCTCTCCTGGTCCACCAGTTTTCTTTATAGTTTCCTAGCTTTCAATTTCTTCCCAGCTGTTATCAGGCAACTGAACCACCCTACCGCAACTAGGGAGCAGTGCTGAACTACTATCTACCTCATTGGTGACCCTCGGACTATCTTTGATCGGACTTTACCCTGCACTAAGCGTTATTCCCTCCTCAGTGGTCTGTACACTTGTGAATGGCTCGATTGTAATCGTGTATTGTCTTTCCGCTGACTGGTTAGCATGCGACAAATGCTTCTCACTGTACCTCGGTACACGTGACAATGAACTAAACTGAACTAAACTGAGCTTTTTCGTTTGGTTTAGTTTTGAGATACAGAGCGGAAACAGGCCCTTCGGCCCACCGAGTACGCACCGACCAGCAATCCTCGCACATAAACACTACCCCATACACACTGGGAACGATTTTTTTACACATACATCAAGCCAATTAAGCTGTACGTCATCGGAGTGTGGGAGTCAGTAATGCCCATTAAGGGACTGTCCCACTGCGGAGACCTAATCCGCAAGTTCAGAAGAGTGTCTTCGATCTTCAAGCTCGAGGGCACTCGCCTGAAAAATCTCGAGCTGGATCGACCGTCAGCGAGAAAACCTGTATGACACACACACACATCCACATGCACGCAGACACACACACAAACACATCGCAAAGGCGGGGGCTAGGGAAAGAGAGGGAGCGCTGTCTGATATTCACACCCTCGATGAACAGGAAGGTAAAAGACGGCTGGGACAGTTATGGTAAGTTCTTTAGAGAGTGCGGAAGGGGGGGGGGGGAAGAAGGGGAGAGAAGGGGGGAGAAGTGGGAGAAGGAGTGGAGACACGCTCGACAACGTTTAACAAAGTTTAGTGGGCATTTAACATTACTGGTCAGTTTACTTTTTTTCTCAGCAAGCTTCACTTTCAACTAACCTAGATTACCTTTGATTGCCTTAGATTACCGACGACTAACATGCCGACCTACCTCAACTCAACCTACGAGTAAAAAAATATCGATTTTTTCCACGGCGACCTTTTTTTACTCACGGGCATTTTTCAGCATGTTGAAAAAAACGCCACAACCTAGCTGTGGCCTCGAGTACGCGGGGACTACTCTCGAGCATGAAGGAGAGTTACAAAGACCTCCTAGGGCCTCGTGTCGACCTTGCTGCGAGTATGAGTCGAGGGCAAACTCGCCTGAACTCGCGGATTAGGTTGCCGCAGTGGGACAGGAACTTTTATACTAGCACCTGTACATCAAGTAAATCAACAGAGTACAGTCTGCTTTTATTTTGTCCTAAACAACCTAAACCTCTTAAATTATTCACAAAGATTAAATGTTTAACAAGTAACAACTTTTAATTAGACAGGCAATGACCCAGCTTGAAACATGAGGCTACTGTAAGTACAGTTGATCAATTATTACAAATAAATTAGACAGAGTGGATGTGGAGAGGATGTTTCCACTGGTGGGAGAGTCTAAGACCAGAGGTCATAGCCTCAGAATTAAATGGTGCTCTTTTAGAAAGGAGGTGAGGAGGAACTACATTTCTTTAGTCATCTGTGGAACTCTTTGCCACAAAAGACTGAGCAGGCCAAGTCCATTGATATTTTTTAGGCAGAGATAGACAAATTCTTGATTAGAACGGGTGTCAAGGGATATGGGGAGAAGGCAGGAAAATGGGATTCAGAGTTAGAGATCAGCCATGATTCAATGGCGGGGGTGCTGAGAGACAAAAGAGGGAGCAAAGAGGGACCATCACTCCCAAAATAATACTTTTGTAACAGTTTTGGCGCCTAATACACGGCAACTCTTTGAATACTTTGCCTCTTGTATGCAAAACATAAAATATCATTGCAACTAAGGAACATGTGAAAATACAGTATCATCAACATGATCATCGCCATCAGGATACTATTAATCATTTAACCATAACTATTTAAACCAGCACCCGCACGCGGTCAGGATGGAACCCGGGTCTCTAGCGCCTTAAGACAGCAACGCTACCGCTGCGTCACTGTGCCGCCCATTTTCTGCCCATTAATTTTGGCTGATGGAAAATCACGCTCTGCACCCAGACGGCACTGGGCCTGTACTCACTGGAGTTTTAGAAGAATGAGGTGGGGAGGGAGGGGGAGATTCATTGCAACATACAGAATAGTGAAAGGCTTCACCGTTCTCACAAACAGGAAGAATTGTCCTTTAAGCTTTAGTCACAGAGTCACAGAGTGATACAATGCGGAAAGTTGGCAGCCGTGTTCAACATCACGTTTGACCGACCACAAGCGTTGCCGGGGTGGTTGCGTTTGAATTCTTGGTTGCTGGTGGGGCTGGACATTGGGGAACCCTGCTATTTGAAGTAATTACAGAGACCCTCCCATTGTGCTCCTGGCTGTTTGCAGAGAAGGCTCTCACCGACCAAGTCATATTTACCTGCTGGATTAATTTGTGAGCCGCACAAGAAGAACAGGACATGCTACAAATGAAAAGCAGCCAGATGAATTATTTCTATGTCTTTACATCAAGAAAAAAACAGGAAATAGGTTGCTGGCTCCCAGCGGTAAAACGTTCATGCTACATTTCCTATCTGTGCGTAGCAGATACACTGCGATTACAGTGTGTATCATCTACAGAAACGCACCGTAGAATTTTAACAAGATTTCTTCAACTGTAGCTCCGAAACCTCTGACCCACAATGGTGAGAAGGACAAGGCCACAGGGGCACAGGAACATGAAGTCCAGCAGCATCTAACTTACAGTAGAAAGAACAAACTCCAGATGCTGCTTTATGCCAAAGACAGACACACAGTGGGGGAGTTACTCTTTGGGTCAGGCAGCATCTCAAGAGAAACAGGATGGACGTTTAGGAGTTTTGGTGACCAGGACTGCACACGATACTCCAAATGTGACCAAACCAAAGTCCTATAAAGCTGCATCAAGACTTCCTGACTCTTATACACAATGCCCCGACCGATGCAACAAGCATCTTCTTTACCACTCTATCTATTTATGTTGTCACTTTCAGGGAGTTAAGGGCCTGTCCCACTTGGCGATTTTTTTCGGCGACTGCCGGCATCATATCAGTGTCGCCAAAAGATTTTGGCCATTTCAAAATCCAGCGGCAACAAAAAAAAAAGTTGCGACACTTGAAAAAACACCGCGCGTCAAACGCCATCGGCTCCGCATCACCGCCGCAACACGCTGCTAATTTTTCGGTGACATGATTCGTCAGTCAACGATGCCGGCAGTCAGGGAGGGAAAACCTGCGTGGGCCAGATGAGGACATGTCCCCCCCCCCCCCCCCCCCATGTTTTGAGAGGTGGGGGTCATCCCCCCCTAGTTTTTGTGATCCGTATTTTAAAATCTCTGTTTTCCGCGAGACATTGGGGGTGGGACTGATGATCGAGGGCGCGATGATTGGAGGAGGGAGGAGTGGGGGGGGGGGGGGGTGTGGGACTGGGGATAGAGTGCGGGGATTGGAGGAGGGAGAGACTTGCATCTCATCCGCAGGCAGGATCGATCCCGGCCGGGTCTCCGGCGCTGTCCCGAGTGCCCCCCCCCCCCCGGCACGGGTGGCTAGAGAGTTCGGGAGTCAGGTGCGAGCTGTGCCCCCAAGCCCACAGCCAGCGCAGAGAAACAGCGCTAAACCCAGCTTAACTCTGTCTGTCCCGCCAGGTTAACCTGCCTGAGCTTGCGGGAAATATGGCCAGCGTGGAGAAGCAGCGCTGGTCTCCCGTCAGTCCAGACAGGGCTGTAGTTAACCTGGTGAGACAGGAAGAGTTGAGCTGTATTTAGGGCTGGATTGAGCCTCCGAAGCCTCGCGCGCGTGTGTGTGTGTGAGTGTGCGCATGCGCGCGCAGCCACCAAAAAATTGTGCCCCCCGTCCCCTCCATGTTTTGATAGCGAGTTCCGTTCTTGCCGGCAGTGGCCGAAAAAAATCGGCAAGTGGGACAGGCCCTTTATGGACCCGAAGATCCTTTGTACATCAATGCATTTAAGGGTCTTGCCATTGCGACCAAAGGGCCTGTTTCCGTGCTGTATCTTTCAATCAATCGATTATTATCCATTTGACGAATTCTTGATTACCCCCAAAAGGATCAACGTTCAGAAATTATAATCAATAATATAAGTGTGCCCAAACATTATGCATGTTGCCCATGCCCTCAAACCAATTTAGAGTTGCTCCCTTACAGGGCCAGATACCTGGGTTCGATCCAGACTACCGGTGCTGTCTGCACGAAATGTGTACGTTCTCCCTATGACCATGTGGGTATTCTCCGGGTGCTCCGGTTTCCTCCCATACCCCAAAGACGTACAGGTTTGTCATTTAATTGGCCTTGGTAAAATTGTAAATTGTCCCTGGCGTGTGTGGGATAGTGCTAGTGTACGTGTAGGATCATTGGTCAGCATGGATTCGGTGGGCATGATGGCCTGTTTCCGCGCAGTATCCCTTAAGTAAAGTCTGAGGTCCGTGCCATTAGTTCCACTCTGGGGCTCCATAACAGAGTCACATAGGTCAGTGCGAAGAAGGGTCTTGACCCGAAATGTCGCCTATTCCTTCGTTCCATAGATGCTGCCTCACCCGCTGAGTTTCTCCAGCATTTTTGTCTACCTTATACAGTACACAAGTACTTTATGAATAAAATTAATTATTCAAATTTAGGAAAAGACTTTAATCAATTGTAGTGAGGCTATGAATATACAATTTTATGAGTCTGCAAGTGGCTGAACATTCCATAAAATGAATTATGTGGATTAAAATAACAATCAGTCACTATCGGCCAGTGAGACACCTGCTGATTTAGAGAGGATGAAGATCTATAGTCTGTCGATTGGATCACAGGTGATACTTTGCATATACAAAAGGTATTGTCAGAAGACACAGGCAGAAGATGTTGTCAGGACTAGAGGGTCTGAGCTATGGGGAGAAGTTGAGTAGGCTGGGTCTCTATTCCTTGGAGTGCAGGAGGATGAGGGGTGAACATTTTAAGGTGTATAAAATCATGAGAGGAATAAATTGGGTAGATGGTCAGAATCTCTTGCCCAGAGTTGGAGAATCTAGGACCAGAGGACCTAGGTTCAAGGTAGAAGGGAAAAGATTTAATAGGAATCTGAGGGGTACCTTTTTCACACAAAGGGTGGTCGGTGTATGGAACATGCTGCCAGAGGAGATATTTGAGGCTGGGTCTATCCCAACTTTTAAAGAAACAGTTAGACAGGTACATGGAGAGGACACATTTGGAGGGATATGGACTAAACGCAGGCAGGTGGGACTAGTGTAGCTAGGACATGTTGGCTGTTGTGGGCAAGTTGGGCCGAAGGGCCTGTTTCCACCCTGTATCACTCTATGACTCTAAGAGTTGACCTTTAAAACAAAAACAAAATCAGTCCAGTCAATGGTGATTGCGATGAATGTGTGTAAAACGGCAGTGAAGACTTCAGCAATTTTACAAAACAAAAAGCCTGCAAGAAGTCAACAACAGACCAGTCAGCTGAATGTCCATTGTCAAACTGTGTGAAAATTCAGTAGAGTAGAGCAGGGCGGCATGGAGGCGCAGCGGTAGAGTTGCTGCCTTACAGCGCCAGAGGCCCGGGTTGTCTGGAGAAAATGGATAGGTGATGTTTCGGGTAGGAAGCCTTCTTTGGAGTCTGAAACATGACCTATTCTTTTTCTCCAGAAATGCTGCCTGACCCACTGAGTGACTCCAGCATTTTGTGTCCATCTATGTTTCTGGACTGAAGGGAGACACACTGTGGAGCTACCAAGGTTCGGCACTGGGCTAATTAGGATACTAGTTGAAAAATATTAAATGACTCTTATGATGAAGAGCAAGATTTAGTTTAGAGATGCAGCGCAGAAACAGGCCCTTCGGCCCACCGAGTCCGTGCTGACCAGCGAACCCCATGCACGAGCACTACCCTACAACTAGGAACAATTTTGCAATTCACCGATCCCAATTAACCTACAAACCTGTATGTCTTTGGAGTGTGGGAGGAAACCGAAAACACAGGAGGATCTTATGGGAACATATAAAATTATAAAAGGACTGGACAAGCTAGATGCAGGAAAAATGTTCCCAATGTTGGGCCAGTCCAGAAACAGGGGCCACAGTCTTAGAATAAAGGGGAGGCCAATTCAGACTGAGGTGAGAAAAAAAACTTTTTAAGCCAGAGAGTTGTGAATTTGTCGAATTCACTGGCCTCCTCTTGCACCTATTTTCTATTTTTCTATGTTTCTATGAGGCACCTTGCAGGCCGAACAGCATTCAATTCAAAGACCATGTGAGGCAGCACTTTGCTGCTGAACCTTACAAAAAGGTAGAATAACGTTCAAGTTATTAGAAACATAGAACCATAGGTGCAGGAGTAAACACTTCGGCCCTTCGAGCCAGCGCTGCCATTCAATATGATCATGGCTGACCATCCAGAATCAGTTCCCTGTTCCTGCTTTCTCCCCTTGATTCCGTTAGCCCTAAGAGCTGTATCTAACTCTCTCTTGAAAGCAACCGTTGTCAGTTATTGGCCGACATGCTCCCCAGTCAGTTTCTCCCTGGATTCGGAATGTCCTATTGTTTCAGACTTCCGTCTCGGACAATGTTGTGCTCGTTGCAGTTAATGTTTGTGGTACGTTTCCTCCGCACAGAATCCGTGAGGCTTGGAAAGAAAAATAAGGGCAGCGATTTTTGGCGTGCGATGGTGGTCAGAAGCAACATGAAAATCAATGCGTCTGTACGAAATGAAAATTGAAATTAGACTGACTCTTAAGAAATGCATTGAAATGACTACATTTTCAACAGCTGTACTTTGGTATAAATGAGGAGAGCGATGAATAGGACACATTCTGCTTTTGTACTCCTCTGGAACACGACACATTTAGTTAACCGTTCTTCAAAATTCAGCTAAAGAATTGCAGGTGTAAAATTCAGATTGGTGTCTCACAGTCACTGGGCGCGATGGGTATCATTATCTTGCTGAAAGGGTATGCGGTGCATGCAAGGACACACTGGTGGGGTGGTAGTTATGGAAGTCACATTGGTAGTCTGGCAGACACAAGGAACTGGAGATGCGTGAATCTTGAACAACGTACAAAATGATGGAATGACTCAGCGGGTCAGGCAGCATCTGTGCATGGGCTACGTTTTGGGTTGGGAACTTTCCGGAACACTAGAGTCATAGAGGGAGTGATACGGTGTGGAAAGGGGCCCTGTTCACTAGTTTTATATTATCCCACTTACTCATCCACGCCCAACACATGAGGGGCAATTTTACAGAGGCCAATTAACCCGCAAACCCACACGTCTTTGGGACATGGGAGGAGACTAGAGCACCCAGAGGGAACCCACACAGTCGCAGGGAGAACCCTCACACTCAGCACAGACAGCATATGAGGGCAGTATCAAACCCAGCTC
Organism: Leucoraja erinaceus; assembly: GCF_028641065.1. NCBI lineage: Eukaryota > Metazoa > Chordata > Chondrichthyes > Rajiformes > Rajidae > Leucoraja > Leucoraja erinaceus. The sequence continues at coordinate 40,402,552 of NC_073391.1, read as the reverse complement.
TGATGCAAAGGATGGAACATTTTTGACATTTTGTGTGGAGGCTCAGTCATTGAATGTGTTCAGGGTCAAGATCAATAGATTGATAACTATTGAAGGAATCAAGCGACATGCAGACTAGTTCCGTTTAGTTTAGAGATACAGCGCGGAAACACGCCCTTCGGCCCATCGAGTCCGTGCCGACCAGCAATCCCCGCACATTAACACTATCCTTCACAGGTGAACGGGTGGTCGATGGTCAGCGTGGACTTCGAACATAGAACCGCACGGCACAATAACAGGCTGAACATGAGATCAAGACCATTATTTATCTAGTGCTTAAGAAGGAACTGCAGATGCTGGAAAATCGAAGGTACACGAAAAAGCTGGAGAAACTCAGCGGGTGCAGCAGCATCTATGGAGCGAAGGAAATAGGCAATGTTTCGGGCCGAAACCCTTCTTCAGACTGAGGGGGCGGGGACAAGAAAGGAAAAAGGAGGAGGAGCCCGAAGGCTGGGGGAAACCCAGGACAGAAAGGGGGAGAGGTAAAGGGGCACTTTCCGTTGCAACCGCAAGAGATGCAACACTTGTCCCTTTACCTCCCCCCTCGACTCCGTTCAAGGACCCAAGCAGTCGTTCCAGGTGCGACAGAGATTTACCTGCATCTCTTCCAACCTCATCTATTGCGTCCGCTGCTCTAGATGTCAGCAGATCTATATCAGTGAGACCAAGCGGAGGTTGGGAGATCGTTTCGCCGAACACCTCCGCTCGGTCCGCAATAACCAAGCTGACCTCCCGGTGGCTCAGCACTTCAACTCCCCCTCCCACTCCTTCTCCGACCTCTCTGTCCTGGGTCTCCTCCATGGCCACAGCGAGCAACACCGGAAATTGGAGTAACAGCACCTCATATTCCGTTTGGGGAGTCTGCACCCCGGGGGCATGAACATCGAATTCTCCCAAATTTGTTAGTCCTTGCTGTCTCCTCCCCTTCCTCAGTCCCCCTGCTGTCTCCTCCCATCCCCCAGCCTTCGGGCCCCCTCCTTTTTCCCCCTTGCCCCCCCCCCCCCCCACCCCCGATCAGTCTGAAGAAGGGTTTTGGCCCGCAACGTTGCCTATTTCCTTCGCTCCATAGATGTTTCTGCACCCGCTGAGTTTCTCCAGCTTTTTTGTGTACCATTATTTATCTACATGCACAGAACCCATTTCCCCCCATTCTGCATATTCATATGCATGTTCAAAAGTAGGTTCATTGGCCTCTTCAAACTGCGTGTAGGAAATAGATGGGGAAATGTGATAACATAGAAGTAGTGTGAACGGGCGATCGATGATCGGCTTGGAGTTGATGGTCTGAAGAACACGTTTCCGTGCAATATCTTTACAAACAAAGCCTTTCAACAGCAAAAGAGTGACATCTAATGCCATCATTCTTCAATGAATGTCATTTTCAACTGTGCTGTCCTCCGCCCCCCTGTTGGATGGGTAGACCTCACAGCCTTCGACAACAGCACCTTGAACTGTCCACAGCTCCTGGAGGCCGTTACATAACCTCTGCTGCCTCAAACGCAAGAAGACGAAGAATGAATTAATTTCACCACTAGCTTTAATCTCCACTTGGCCACAACTAGAGAGCAGTCCTGAACTACTATCTACCTCATTGGTGACCCTCGGACTACCTTTGATCGGACTTTATTGGCTTTACTTTGCACTACACTTATTCCCTTAAAATATATCTATACACTGTAAATGGCTCGATTGTAATCATGTATTGTCTTTCCGCTGACTGGATAGCACGAAACAAAAGCTTTTCGTTGTACCTCAAAGATGTTAGAGTTAGCTTTTAGAACTAATGGAATCATAGAAACATGGAAACATAAAAAATAGGTGCAAGAGGAGGCCATTCGGCCCTTGATATGATCATGGCTGATCATCCAACTCAGTATCCTGTACCTGCCTTCTCTCCATACCCCCTGATCCCTTTAGCCACAAGGGCCACATCTAACTCCCTGTTAAATATTGCCAATGAACTGGCCTCAACTACCTTCTGTGGCAGAGAATTCCAGAGATTCATCACTCTCTGTGTGAAAAATGGTTTTCTCATCTCGGTCCTAAAAGATTTCCCCCTTATCCTTAAACTGTGACCCCCTTGTTCTGGACTTCCGCAACATCGGGAACAATCAAGGGATATGGGGAAAAAGTAGGAACGGGGTACTGATTTTGGATGATCAGCTCTGATCATATTGAATGGCGGCTATTGCTCGATGGGCCGAATGGCCTAATCCAGCCCCTATTATCCATGTTTCTATGGTGCACGTGACAATAAACTGATCTGAAACTGATAGTTTTGCGTCTCCAGTAACGAATGCCTTCCTCGAATACCTCACACTGCCTCTTCCACGCATTTGGCAGCAAAATAACTTTGCCATAACTTTGAAAACCAGAATTGTTCTCCTCCTGAAACATTAAGACCACATGTGCCTGCTAGCGGATCCATTGAAATAAATCAAAGAAGTATTAAAAATATGATGTGGCACCTTCCGGAACAATCCATCAAATTCTTCCAATATTCCAGGGTAAGTGGAGTCAAGTTCACTAACCTTATATACTCCGAGCCAAAACCATCTCTGCGTTTAGTTTTCCAGTAGCTGTTTTATGAGTAGCTTCATCAGCATCAGTGCCATCTCAGAATCATTTGCATTCATGAATACAAATTGAGAATATCTAATTAGCACATCAAACATCGTTTTATCCACCCTAATAAATCCCTAAAAGGCCTTTCCTGCACTCTCCAGTCATTTTTCTGATGCTTGGCACAAGAATAAAGGTTTCACACCACAGTTACTTGTCCTTTCCGCAGTTCTGTTCTCTTTTAAGCAGTTCCAAAAGTGGTTTTAATTATCTCAAAGTATCCTCTACCAGATCCCATACCCTTGAATATTTATCCAGGTACTCACTTAGAATCTGTTGCAATGTTTCTCTGTAAAAGCTTGTCAAGATTCCTGCTTCGTTACACGTGACTGGAAATTCAATTGCTTATAGTTTTTTTTTTCCCCAGTGTTACGCAAATGAAAGTTTCAACTTTCTCAAAGTGAAACATGACAACAATCATTTCACTGGAAATCTGACCGGGCATTTGTTTTCCGTGCAATTCTGGCTGGATTTCAGGGACGGGGGGGGGGGGGGGGGGGGGGGGGGTTTACAATGTTCCTTGTGGAGCACGGCCAAGAAACCTGGTCACTGCGTTAGACTTTAGAGATACAGCACAAGAATCAGGCCCTTTGACCCACCAAGTCCACAGCGACCAGCGATCCCCGCACACTAACACTATCCAACGCACACGTGGGGCAATTTACAATTATGCCAAGCCAATTAGCCTACTAATCTGTATGTCTTTGGAGTGTGGGAGGGAACCGGAGCACCCGGAGAAAACCGACCAGGTCATGTCAATCATAATATCATCAGGTTTCGAAGTGCCACGCGGCAGAGGCCTTCCCCGAGGTGCCCGCCCGGAGGACCCTAAGCCTCGGCGGTCAGCGGGGAGCTCGGAGGTCAGAAGGGCCCTCCCGGAGGCTCGTCAGACCGCAGATACGTCCGACTGAACTGAACTGAACTGAACTTTATTTATGAAGCACTTTAAAAACAACCACTGTTGCAACAAAGTGCAGTAGATGACTAATCATAAACATAAGCAAGGGCATGTAGGAGGGTGAACCGGGGTAGTGGCTCCAGCACCATCAAGGTTGGCTGCAGGAGGCGGCCAACAGGATACAAAGATGGCCGTGCGAGGAGTGGCGAGGGACGTTGGTTCGTGGGAGCTGCTCCAGTACATCGAGCGGGCGGGCCGACCGGACTTTAGGCTCTGGAAATGGCGCCAAAACGTGGTTTGTGCAAGATATGCAAAAGGAATTTCACCATACGGTTGCACGGGTGACATATAAAGCACCATTGAACCATCGAACCAGTGCTTATGGAGACTAATGCATTACAACGATAAAAATTCTCCAATAAGCATAGGATCAATTTCAATGGGATAAGTGCAGGTCTGGCCCAGATAAACTGCATTCAAGGCTTGGCAGGCAATTTCACAATTGATAAATGAGAGACCTTTAATATGGAAATATTTCAGCTCGCTACATAGTGGGTACTTTCCCATGAGGGAGGGGAGGGGAATATAAGCCGAAACTCCAGGAATTACCAAATTAAAAGAACAAAATAGACCAGGGAAAATTAAAAGCTTATAACAGATACCAGATTATTAACACAAGTAAGAACCAGGCTGATTGCATAAAGTTTAAAGGGGAATTATGAAATAACATGGAAGAGGGGAAACAAGAAACAAAAACATAAAAGGGATGTAAAAGGGAGAAGTGGGGTTGAACTTAAACCAAAAAAGAAACATAATCATGGAAGCAGCGGAGATAGAGAGAGGGAGGGAGCGGAGAGTGAGGGATTGTTCCTTCTGGCGGAGGGAAATGAATGCGATTTGAAGAAAAGCCAGTAATGGCATGAGAAATAAATATCACACAGCAAGTAGTATGAGTCTGGAGCGTAGACCCTACATTCATTGAAAAAGAAGCTGGATAAGTATCTGAAAGGAAAATAAATCCCAAATTTTGGGTACAATTTGTGAAAGAGGACTGACCGCATGACCTCTCCAGGTTCAGGGACAGTTCCTTCTAAGCTGCTATCAAGCAACTGAACCATTTTATCACCAACTAGAGACCACCTACCTCATTGGAGACCCTCAGGCTATCTTTAATCGCACTTCACGGGACTTTATCTCCCACAAAACGTTATTCCCTTTATCCTGTGCCAGTACACTGTGGGCGGCTTGAATGCAATCATGTATAGTCTTTCCGCTGACTGGACAACACTCCGCAAGAAAGCTGTTCACTGTGTCTCCATACACTTGACAATAAACAAAACCAGACTCTTTTAGAGGGCTGGCATGCATGGACGGGCTGAATTACTAATTTCCATGTTACTAATAACCATTCCCTGGTCCTGTGTCAGGTAAAGGTTCGGAAATGGAAGCTCTCACGTAACCTCAGGTATCAGCTGTCACTGCTCTGGATCTGTGTTTCCAAAGGGGTTTGCAGAGTCTTGATAGAGTCCAACCTTACGTTCTCTAGGTTTGAGGAGCTGCCCTGCGGGAGTGGCTGTGTCTCATTGAGTATCCGCTGGCCTCTCACGCTGACAAGGTTCATTATCCCACTGACACTCTGTCAGGTGCCTTAGTTATTGCAGGACCACCCAGATGTGCAGCAACTCACGTCAAGAAGGTTCTGTCTGAAGTCAGGATCCCGGCACAAAATAAAATGCTTGAAGTCATTCTCCATAACCTTGCTGCAGTCTTTCGTCCTTTCCCACTAAAAATCACCAGGCATTGTTGAAAGGGCAGAGAGATTAATGTGGAGAAGAACCAAGACAAACTGGCTTGCACAGGTTGGTAAAATGGGAAAGGACGATTAGTTGATTTATTGATTGATAGATGCAGCATTGGCAACAGGCCCATCGGCCCATCGAGTCCAGGCCAACCACCCTGTTCACACGAGCTCTATGTTGACCCACTTTTGCATCCACACCCTGCGCACTGGGAAGAATTTACAGTGACCAATTAATGGCGGCACAGTGGCGCAGCAGTAGAATTGCTGCCTTACGGTGCTTACAGCACCGGAGACTCAGGTTCGATCCTGACTCTGTATGGAGTTTGTACGTTCTCACCGTGACCTCCGAGATCTACGGTTTCCTCCCACACTCCAAAGACGTACAGGTTTGGAATAAGTGTAATTGTTCCTAGTGTGTGTAGGATAGTGTTAATGTGCGGGGATCGCTGGTCGGCGAGGACACGGTGGAACGAAGGGTCTGTTTCGGCGCTGTATCTCAAAACTACACTAAACTAAACCTAGAGACCTGTATGTCCTTGAGATGTGGGAGGAAACCGGAGCACTCAGCAGAAACCCACACGGTCGTAAGAAGAATGTGCAAACTCCACACAGGCAGCATCGAACCCAGGTCTCTGGTCTGCATATGTTTGGATTATGTTTTTGGTCTTTGTTGTGCTCATGTCATCGGATGGATTTTCAGATGAGGTAATTAAAAATGGGAACAGGTGACTGGCGACACATTGGAGTGGTTCCCAAACAGATCAGACAGAAAGGGACAGGGCATTCTATGTATCTGTTGGTTTAGCATGACAATGACCAGCTCATATCATCATGAAAAATTGCAGGAAACATGCTGCAGGTCAGGCAGCATCTGTGGAAAGGACAAAAATTAAAATGTGTATGACTGCAGACTACTTTAAACCGAAGGTAGACACAAAATGCTGGAGCATCTCATCGGGCCAGGCAGCATCTCTGGAGAGAAGGAATGGATGACGTTTCGGGTCGAGATCCTTCTTCAGACTGAAAAGGGTCCAAAGAGAGTTTCAGGATCACGACTTCCAACATCTGCAGTTTTTGTTTAGTTTTTTTCTTGTCAACTTCATCAGTTTACGGATGACTATAACCATATAACCATATAACAGACTACCTGCCAATAATTGTTGATTCCTTTACGCAAATGAGGATTTTTGTTTTCATACAAAGGGTGGTGGGTGTATGGAACGAGCTGCCAAAGGAGGTAGTTGAGGCTGGGACTATTGCAATGTTTAAGAAACAGTTAGACATGGGAGCAGTGGTAGAGTTGCTGCTTTATAGCGCTTACAGCTCCAGAGATCTGGGTTTGATCCTGACAACGGGCGCTGTCTGTACGGAGTTCGTACGTTCTCCCCATGACCGCAAAGGTTTTCCCCGAGATCTTCCGTTTCCTCCCACACTCCAAAGACGTACAGGTTTGTAGGTTAATTCGCTTGGTATGAATGTAAAATTGATCCCTGATGTAGGATCGTGTTAATGTGCGGGGATCGCGGCTCAGTGCGGACTAGTGGGCCAAAGGGCCTGTTTTTGCACTGAATCTCTAAACTAAACTAAACTAAACTAAACATGTACATGGATAGGACAGGTTTGGAGAGATATGGGCCAGAAGCAGGCAGGTGGGACTAGTGTAGATGGGACATGGTGGTCGGAGTGGGCAAATTGAGCCGAAGGGCCTGTTTCCACGCTGTGTGACTATGACTCTATGACCTTGAAGGATCCAAGAGAGGTTCTACTGCAGGTATACAGAGTCTTGGTGAGACCACACCTGGAGTATTACGTACAGTTTTGGTCTCCTAATCTGAGGAAGGACATTCTTGCCATAGAGGGAGTCCAGAGAAGGTTCACCAGACTGATTCCTGGGATGGCAGGACTTTCATTTGAAGAAAGACTGGATAGACTCGGCTTGTACTTGCTAGAATTTAGTACAAACACATAAAAACACAAGATACATGCTAGAATTTAGAAGATTGAGGGGTGATCTTATAGAAACTTACAAAATTCTTAAGGGGTTGGACAGGCTAGATGCAGGAAGATTGTTCCCGATGTTGGGGAAGTCCAGAACAAGGGGTCACAGTTTAAGGATAAAGGGGAATTTTTTTAGGACTGAGATGAGAAAAATATTTTTTACACAGAGAGTGGTGAATCTCTGGAATTCTCTGTCACAGAATGTAGTTGAGGTTAGTTCATTGGCTATATTTAAGAGCAAGTTAGATGTAGCCCTCGTGGCTAAAGGGATCAGGGGGTATGGAGAGAAGGCAGGTACAGGATACTGAGTTGGATGATCAGCCATGATCATATTGAATGGCGGTGCAGGCTCGAAGGGCCGAATGGCCTACTCCTGCACCTATTTTCTATGTTTCTATGTTTCTATGCTGTAGCCATGATCCATGTGATAAATGAATAAGCTTTCTGGTCTGGCCGCCGGACTTGTCACGGAAGCACAGATTCTACAGGATATGTTGGCACAAACTTTATCCATCGTGATTACTACCTGTTGTTACTATGTCTGCACATCAGCTGTACATTGAGAAACTGGAGGCCCATCATTTACTATTAACATTACATGTGTAATCTTAAAGCAAAGTGAATGCAGTCAACGAGCCATTGGGAAGTCCACAATTCAGATGAAGCCTCCCACCTGCACCCTGCTGTTCCTTGAAGGGGAATGAGATGTACTCATAAGTTCCAGGAGCAGAATTACTCCATTCAGCCCATCAAGTCCACACTGCCCTTCAATCATGGCTGATCTATCTCTCCCTCCTAACCACATTCTCCTGCCTTCTCCCCATAACCTCTGACACCTGTACTAATCAAGAATCTATCTATCTCTGGCTTAAATATATCCACTGAAGGACTCCACAACTTTCTGTGACAAAGAATTCCACAGGCATGCCACCCACTGAATTTCCTCCTCATCTCCTTCCTAAAAGAACGTCTTTTAATTCTGAGGCTATGACCTCTAGTCCTAGACTCTCCCACTAGTGGAAACATCCTCTGCACATCCACTCTATCCAAGCCTTTCACTATTCTGCAAGTTTCAATGAGGTTTCCCCTCATTCTTCTAAACTCCAGCATGTACAGGCCCAGTGCCGTGAAATGCTTGTCATTCCTGGGATCACAACTGTAAACCTTCTCCAGACCCTCTTCACAGTCTGTATGTCTAAAACGAAAAGTAAAAAATAAAAAAAATCTGGTTAAGTGTCAAACTCTACTCAAACCAACCTACAATCTTAATCAATGAACAGCTCACCCGAAACTATTCATTCCAGGTTGACAGACTCTTCTCGCAGTTGAATGCTCAAGCCACTGTGTGCACTGCACATGGTGTTGCAGCCTAGTTTGTCATTGATGTTATTCAACCAGCGTTGCTAATGGATTGACGTCACGATCTGCGCTTTCCCCACAGCCCTGGTGGAATTGCCAAGATGACAGGCAACGTGATAATCAGCCAAACCACATTCACGAGAGGAATAGATCGGGTAGATGCCCAGAGTGGGGGACTCGAGGACCAGAGGACATAGGTTTAAGGTGACGGGGAAATGATTTAATAGGAATCTGAGGGGTAACTTTTTTTACACAAAGGGTGGTGGATGTATGGAACGAGCTGCCAGAGGAGGTAGTTGAGGCTGGGACTATTGAAACATTTAAGAAACATTTGGACAGGTATATGGATAGGACAAGTTTGGAGGGATATAGGCCAAATACAGGCAGGTGGGACTAGTGAAGCTGGGGCATGTTGGCCAGTGTGGGCAAGTTGGGCCGAAGGGCCTGTTTCCACTCTATGACTCTATGGTTCAATGACACAAGTGGCATGGTGGCGCAGCTGTAGAGTTACTGCCTTATGGCGCCAGTGATTCAAACCACGTTTGCTGTCTGTACGGAGTTTGTACGTTCTCCCTGTGGCCGCCAGGGTTTTTTCTCTGGGTGCTCCGGGTTTCCACACTACTCCAGACGAGCAGGTTTGCAGGTTAATTGTCCCAAATTGTGTGGGCCAGTGTGAAGAGGATCGCTGGGACGACTGCGGACTCGGTGGGGCAAAAGGCCCGTTTCTGCGCTGTATCTCCAATCTAAACTAAACTGAAGGTAAAGAGTGGTTTGGAGGAAGTTCCAGAGATAAAGGGTGAAAATGTCATCAAGACATTTTAAAGTTTGCATGAGATTTTCAAAAACAAAAACCCACGTGGGTTTTCTCCGGGTGCTCCGGTTTCCTCCCACACTCCAAAGCCGTGCAGGTTTGTAGGTTATTGCCTTCAGTAAATTTGTAAATTGTTCCTAGTGTGCAGGGTAGCGCCAGCATATGGGGTGATCGGTGGTCGGCGCGGACTCAGGGGGGCCCAAGGGTCTGTTTCCGAGCCGTATCTCTAAAGTTCAAAGCCCAAAGAAGCACCAGGATATTAGTGTTTAAGAAGGAACTGCAGATACTGGAAAATTGAAGGTACACAAAAATGCTGGAGAAACTCAGCGGGTGCAGCAGCATCTATGGAGCGAAGGAAATAGGCAACGTTTCGGGCCGAATCCCTTCTTCAGCGAAGGAAATAGACAACGTTTCGTGGCCGAAATCCTTCTTCCAGGATATCATGGTTTACACAGGACATTCTTTTAAGCAGCGGCATGTTCTCAAGTCTTGTAAGAGGAGTGGTAAGATTTATTGAAGATAGAGATGTACTTAACTACAATATAGTATGAAATAAGGCTTATGTTCTCCAAATGAACAGGTTCATTGTGTGGATTCCTCTGGTGGGCAAGGGAGAAAAAAAGAGCAGATAGATCCCTTAATTTAATGGCCCTTACTGAGCAATAGAGTTTTATTTTCTATTGACTTGTATTGACTTCTTGTTCTGAGCATCATAGTGAGGACTCACACAACCACAGTTAGCAATTTCACACAGCGTGATAGCTACATTTAACCCTTTCACTTTTCACTTTCCAAACCTAGGCGCTCCTGTTTATGTCAAACGCTCATCAGGTGTTAACCTTCTCATTCCTGGGTTCAAGGGACCCTCAGCCCTTAAAGGAACAATCCCTAAGGAGCCAGGGCCCGAACGACTCACAGGCTGCCATGGAGACGATGGAGGCTGCAGGGGAGTGCGTTTTCCTATGTTGCTCCTCTAAGTCTGCCAGTCATCAAGAGAGTAACTGAAGTTTGAAGAAGGGTCCCGACCTGAAACGTCGCCCATCCATGTTCAGAGATGCTGCCTGACCTGCTCAGTTACTCAAGCATTTTGTGTCTATCCCTTTGGTCTAAACCAGCATCTGGAGATCCTTTTTATTACTTATCCTTACAGCCTGCCCAATATTGTGCTAATTGTGGGCTGATCGCTAAAACCCAAATGTAGTGCTATTTCTCACGAGTAAAACACCAAGTGCTTGATGGGCCAGATGGCCTAAATATGTTCCTATTACGTATGAACTTATGGGTCAAGCAACATCTGTGGAAGGAACAGACAGATGACGTTTCAGGTCGGGACCCTTCGTCAGGCTGATAACAGGGGGTGGGAGATCAGGATAAGACAGAGAGGTCTCTTCCCTACTACCATCAGTCTGAAGTAGGGGCTCGGGCCTGAGACGTCACCTGTCCATTTCCTACACACATGCTGCCTGACCTGCTATGTTCCTCCAGCACTTTGCATTTTGCTCAAGATTCCAACATCTGCTGCTTCCTGCTTCATCATTACTTTTCCTGAGTTTCATTCTCCAGAAGGCAGCTCTTTTTCCCTCCCCATTTTGAGCAAATTGATCGTATTGGAATATGTAAGAGCAGTCACCAGTGGGTTATTGAGCTGCCTGGTGAGGTCACCTGATGGAAGCAGATATTTCCATTAAGGTGAAGGGGAAAAGATTTAATTGGAATCTGTGGGGTGACTGGGTGTATGGAATGAGCTGCCAGGGGAGGTAGTTGAGGCTGGGACTATCGCAATGTTTAAGAAACAGTTAGACAGGTACATGTGTAAGAAGGAACTGCAGATGCTGATTTAAACCAAAGGTGGACACAAAAAGCTGGAGTAACTCAGCGAGACAGGTAGCATCTCTGGAGAGAAGGGATGGATGATGTTTCGGGTCGAGACCCTTCTTCAGACCCTTCATCAAATTATTCATCTGAAGAAGGGTCTTGACCTGAAACGTCACACATCCCTTCTCTCCAGAGATGCTGCCTGCCCAACTAAGTTACTCCAGATTTTTGTGTCTATAGACAGGTATATGGATAGGACAGGTTTGGAGGGATATGGGCCAAACGCATGCACGCAAGTGGGACTAGTGTAGCTGGGACATGTAGGCCGATGTGGGCAAGTTGGAACAAAGGGTCAGTTTTCACACTGTAAGATTCTAAATCTAGAAAGGTTAGACTCTAACCTTAGAAAGGTTATCCATTTTGGTGGCAAAAACGTGAAAGCAGACTACTATCTAAATGGTGGCCGATTGGGAAAGGGGGAGATGCAGCGAGACCTGGGTGTCATGGTACACCAGTCATTGAAGGTAGGCATGCAGGTGCAGCAGGCAGTGAAGAAGGCGAATGGTATGTTAGCATTCATAGCAAGAGGATTTGAGTATAGGAGCAGGGAGGTTCTACTGCAGTTGTACAGGGTCTTGGTGAGACCACACCTGGAGTATTGCGTGCAGTTTTGGTCTCCAAATCTGAGGAAGGACATTATTGCCATAGAGGGAGTGCAGAGACGGTTCACCAGACTGATTCCTGGGATGTCAGGACTGTCTTATGAAGAAAGACTGGATAGACTTGGTTTGTACTCTCTAGAATTTAGGAGATTGAGAGGGGATCTTATAGAAACTTACAAAATTCTTAAGGGGTTGGACAGGCTAGATGCAGGAAGATTGTTCCCGATGTTAGGGAAGTCCAGGACAAGGGGTCACAGCTTAAGGATAAGGGGAAAATCCTTTAAAACTGAGATGAGAAGAACTTTTTTCACACAGAGAGTGGTGAATCTCTGGAACTCTCTGCCACAGAGGGTAGTTGAGGCAAGTTCATTGGCTATATTTAAGAGGGAGTTAGATGTGGCCCTTGTGGCTAAGGGGATCAGGGGGTATGGAGAGAAGGCAGGTACGGGATACTGAGTTGGATGATCAGCCATGATCATATTGAATGGCGGTGCAGGCTCGAAGGGCTGAATGGCCTACTCCTGCACCTAATTACTATGTTTCTATGTTTCTATGTTTCTAAATCGTGAATAAAGCAAGAATGTGGCACAATGCACTTGGTGTTCTGCAGAAAGTGTTCCACATCAGTGGTTGAGAGAAGCTTTGAGTCCAATTTGTGCAGGGTGAAATTTACATTGTTTGACAACTGATGTTAGTGCAGGCCCGATGGCTTCAATACAATAATGCAATACAAGTTTCAGACACATGGAAGCATAATTGGACCTCATGGTTCCACCCAGTAAATATAGTGGAGGAGAACATCCTGCTGTGTTCTTGATTTCCTCATGACACTCCATTGACACCAGGACTCCAAAGGCAAGTCCTTAACCTTACTACACTGCACAAATATCTTTCTAAGTCCACAGAGAGCAGCAAAACTGGAAGGAAGTTACTGATGCAGCATTCTGCTACAGAGCTAGATGTTCAGTGAATGATTTGACCAAAACTTCCTTGGAGTGTGGGAGGAAACCGAAGATAATAGACAATAGACAATAGGTGCAGGAGTAGGCCATTCGACCCTTCGAACCAGCACCGCCATTCAGTGTGATCATGGCTGATCATCCCCAATCAGTACCCGTTCCTGCCTTCTCCCCATATTCCCTGACTCCGCTATCTGTAAGAGCCCTATCTAGCTCTCTCTTGAAGGTATCCAGAGAACCGGCCTCCACTGCCCTCTGAGGCAGAGAATTCCACAGATTCACAACTCTCTGTGAGAAAAAGTGTTTCCTCGTCTCTGTTCTAAATGGCTTACCCCTTATTCTTAAACGGTGGCCCCTGGTTTTGGACTCCCCCAACATCGGGAACATGTTTCCTGCCTCTCTAGCGTGTCCAAACCCCTAACAATCTTATATGTTTCAATAAGATATCCTCTCATCCTTCTAAACTCCAGATTGTACAAGCCCAGCCACTCCATTCTCTCAGCATATGACAGTCCCGCCATCCCGGGAATTAACCTTGTAAACCTATGCTGCACTCCCTCAATAGCAGGAATGTCCTTCCTCAAATTAGGGGACCAAAACTACACACAATACACCAGGTGTGGTTTCACTAGTGCCCTGAACAACTGCAGAAGGTCCTCTTTGCTCCTATACTTGACTACTCTTGTTATAAAGGCCAACATGCTATTTGCTTTCTTCACTGCTGTACCCGCATGCTTACTTTTATAGACTGATGAACAAGGACCCCCAAGGACTTCCCCTTTTCCCAACTTGTCCATCTGTAGTAATCTGTACACTGACAATGACAATTTATCAAATTGAATCATCTGCTGAATCTGAAGGACCCCCCACTTAGATCCTGTTGTACCCTGCCCCTTTTCTCCCAATTTGATGCCATTTGTGTCAGCATAGTAATCTGCCTTCCCAAATCATTGATTTTTGTAAATACCAAAGGTGATAACCTCGGCACCCCCATTAGTCATTGCAACATTCTGAAACCCGTTATCTGCCTACTGCATCTGCCATGCTACCTGCCCACTCTACCTCAACCTGTGCAAGTCACCCTGCGGGTCTCATAGTATTATATAAGCCTCACAGTTCACACTCTGCCGCAGCAAGGTTTGTGTTATTTGCAAATTTGCCTAATGTTCTTTGAATCCAAATCCCATCCAAATTATTGATGTATATTGTAGATAGCTAACTCAGTATAGCTGCTCTGGAGAGAAGGTGACCGGGTCGAGACACCGAGCCTTGCGGTACCCCATTGAGTCATTGCCTGCCAAGTGAAAGGGACCCGAGGATCCCTACTCTTTGTTTCCTGCATTGCCAACCAATTTTCTATCCATGTCAGCACTCTACCTCCTCAGAGATCTCAGAGAAAACCCATGCGGGTCACAGGGAGAAAGTATAAGCTCCGTGCAGACAAGCACCCGGAGTCAGCGTCTCTGGAGCAGCAAGGCACTAGCATTTCCAAACTTATATAGGAGCAGAATTAGGCCATTCAGCCGACTCCACCATTCAATCATGGCGAATCTATCTTTCCCTCTCATCTCAGTTTTTCCCCAGCAACTGGCACAACCAGAGAGCAGTGCTGAACGACCATTCACCTCTTTGGTGTCCCTCGGACTATCCTTGATCGGACTTTGCTGGCTTTACCTTGCGCTAAACGTTATTCCTTTATCATGTGTTTATACACTGTAAATGGATCAATTGTATTCATGTATTGTCTTTCTGCTGACTGGTTAGCACGCACCAAAAGCTTTTCACTGTACCTCGGTACACTTGACAATAAACTAAACTAAACTAAAATCCATTCTCCTGCCTTGTCCTTATCACCCCCTTACATTTTATTTCTTGGCTAAATATTTCCTTTTCTAAAAAAGTGAATGGTTTATTTACTCCGATAGAATAACCCGTTTTTTTATGTTGAGGTGGTCAAACTGTGAGAAGGATCGTTAAAAGTTTACAAGGCCATTTGAATCTGCAGGTAATGTGTTGGCAACTGAACATGTACAAGTCAAATGCGTGTCATTTTATGCTGTACTGTTTCCAGTTACCATATATTTTTGATATGAATACTCAGTGAGCAGCAATGCAGTTGAGAAGGATGAGGGGAAAACCTCAATAAAATGTACCGAATAGTGAAAGGCCTGGTATAGCGTGGATGTGGAGAGGATGTTTCCACCAGAGGGAGAGTCTAGGACTAGAGGGCACAGCCTCAGAATAAAAGAGCGTACCTTTGGAAAGGAGGTGAGAAGGAATTTATTTTGTCAGAGGGTGGTGAATCTGTGGAATTAATTGCACAGACAGCTGTGGAGGCCGTCATTGGGCATTGTGAAGGTGGAGAATGATAGATTATTGATCAGGAAGGGTATCAAGGAATGTGGTTGAGAGTTGAAAGATTAAATGGCAGACTTGATGGGCCTAATGGCCTAATTCTGCTCCTATGACTTATGAACAACATGGTGATAAAGAGAGACGCAACGTCTAAAGAAAGGTCCCAACCCTGAAATATCACCCGTTCCTTTTCCCCAGAGATGCTGCCTGACCTGCTGAGGTATCAGCACTTTGTGTCTATCTTTGGTATGAACCAGCATCTGTAGTTCTTTGTTTCTACACCTTTGTGATAAACCTGTATGCATGAATTCACTGCAATGTAAACGTATTCTTGCGCATGCACAAGTGCGGTAAATTCTAATAAACTAACAAGGTGTTCATAAACATTCCATGAACATCACTGTGTGAAGGGTGTGAAAAATTGTGTTAAAATCCACCACCATTAAAAATAAAATAAGTACTAAAAAAAAACAACAAAAGAAAACAAGGGAGAAAGAACAATACCAATCTAATTTAAAAGCTGACATTATCCTCAACATCTTATTCAGTGTTTTGTTATCTGTGTCTAACAATTAAATTCGGCTTTAGAATTGACACCCAAGTGAGCATATATTCAAAAGTGTTGCAGTTCTTCATTCATAGCACACTATCAATTTAACGGATTTCATAGAAAGGCATTCAATCTTTGTTAATCTCCCTAATAATTTAATTGTAGTGAGAATTATTTCCACTGGTGATACACCGGAAAAGCCATCAGTCTCACTTTGCCTGGATTTATTTTTAGCCTTGTTGACTTTCTCTAGATTTGAACGTGGACGAAAATGTAAATGCTCAGATCTCTTTGCGAAATTGTCTCTTCACTTGATTCCAATTTTAATCTCCCCCTCATCGTGGTCTTTCTTTTCCCCCTGATGCCGGCGGCACGGTGGCGCAGTGGTAGAGTTGCTGCCTTACAGCACTGGCAGTGCCAGATCCCGACTAAAGGTGCTTGTCTGTATGGAGTTTGCATGTTCTCCCGATGACCGCGTGGGTTTTCTCCAAGATCTTCGGTTTCCTCCCACATTCCAAAGACGTATTGGTTTGTAGGTTAATTGGCTTGGATTTGTATGCTTGGTATGTGTAAATTATCCCTAGTATGTGTAGGCTTGCGTTAATGTGCGGGGATCGCTGGTCGGCACAGACTCGGTAGCCTGAAGGGCCTGTTTTGACGCTGTATTGCTAAACTAAAATAAAGGTGAAGGGGAAAAAAATGAATAGTAATCTGAGGGGTAACTTTTTCACACAAAGAGGGTTGGATGGATGGAACGAGCTGCCAGAGGAGGTAGTTGAGGCAGGGACTATCGCAATGTTTAAGAAACAGTTAGACAGGTACATGGATTGGACTGGACAGGTTTGGAGGGATATAGGCCAAACGCAGGCATGTGGGGCAAGAATAGCTGGGACATGTTGGCAGGAGTGGGCAAGTTTCTACGCTGTATCACTCTATGACTCGATGACTGCTTCAATCTTTCACTAACAGTCACATTGAGGATTGTGTTCCATTTAAACTAGTCCCTGGCAGTCGCCTAACTGGGACAGGCCCATAAATGTTTCCTATCCACGTACCTGTCCAAATGTCCAGAGCTGCTGCCTTGTACGTCAAAGACATAGGTTTATTTCTGATCTTGGCTGCTGTCTGTGTGGAGTTTGAAGTTTTCCCTTGTGATTGTGTATGTTTCTTCCAGGTGCGCTGGTTAATTTCCACATCCCAAAGGTGTGTACGTTGGTAGGATAATTGGTCTCTGTAAATTCCTCTCAGTCTGTAGGTGAGTGGTAGAATCTGGGTGGATTCAATTGGGATGAATGTGGGATTACTAGAGCTGGGTGTTTGATGGTCAGTGTAGAATCAGTCGGCCAAAGGGTCTGCATCTCTTTATGACCTTTTTAATATAGGAACTCCCCAGAATTTCTCAGCTATGGAGTTGCTGGAGTTTAATCTACCAATGATGAAGGAATGCCAATGCTCCCAAGTCAGGATGGGAAGACTACTTTGGATAAACGAAATTCCACAGTTTCACCACCGTTTGACTAAAAAAAATCTCCTCATCTCCTTCCTAAAAGAATGTCCTTTAATTCTGAGACTATGACCCCTAGTTCAAGACTCTTTCACTTGTGGAAACATCCTATCCATATCCACTCAATCCAGGCCTTTCACGATTCTGTATGTTTCAATGAGGTCCCCCCTCATTCTTCTAAACTCCAGCGGGTACAGGCCCAGTGCGTATGGTTGTGCTTACTGACAATGCTGCCTGTTTTACAGAGGAAGATGGGCAATGCACTAAATACATCTGTGAATGATGTTGCAGATGCCCACGTGTATGGCCAAGCCCTCGTTGAACGTTGGGGGTAGTTTTCATTTATCTCACTTGGGAGTATTTTGGATTTCAATGTCAAATTTAAAAAGGTCGGGGTTTTTTTTTCATTGTAGAGCCTGAGTTCTTTCCTGCCATTCCACCCATGGACAGGAACCATATGGAGGGATATGGGTCAAACACAGGCAGGCAGGGGGACTAGCGTAAAAATGGGGAACTTGGTCAGCATGGGCAAGTTAGGCTGGAGAGCCTGTTCCCATGCCATATGGTCTACTCCACCACCAATTATACCCTTTTGTCCCACCAAAGCAAGCCACATAGTGAATTTCTGAACTGCATCGCATATTAGGCAACCCAACTACACATGAATATCCAGATTTGGTATGATCACTATGATCACAATCAATGTTGTTGTGGCCTCCAACCAAAATGGACTGCGGCAAACTAATTGTTGCAAGAACCAAGAGTGTTTTATTGTCATTTGTCCCAAACAGAACAATGACATTCTTACTAGCAGCAGCACAACAGAATTACGTAAACATAGTTCTCTGTAGACAAAATGAAAGCTCCCCGCATAATATCAATTCAAAAAAAGACTCAAAAGTTCTGTAGTAATTTAACAGGTCAGGCGCATCTCTGGAGAAGATGTGTGAGTAATGTTTCGCATCGGGACCCTTCTTCAGACTGATCAATGTTACGATGCATTCATGCATATTTACACACACAAACACACACATACATATATGTACATACAGGCACACACACACACATGCACACATATATATACATACACATACACACATACACACACACATACACACACACACACACATATACATACGCACATACACACACACACACCACACCAGTATAAATATATATATTCCTACTATTTCTTTTGTGTGTGTGTATTAACTATATATCAATGATTATATGTACAGCACTTTATTGCATATAAAGTGCTCTATAAATAAAATTATATATTAATTATGCATACATACACCCATACACCCTCATAAAACAAACAATAATAGTGCAAAAAGACATAACCAATGTCCCCAAGTCTATGTAGTTCAGAGTTTACTTGGAGGTCCGATAAGCGTATTTGCCTGGTGCTGAGTGCTGTTTGTCGATGCTGTTCAAAAATAGCATTGACGAGGCTGCCTTTGCAAGGTTATATGGATATCCTTAGTGAACTCCTTGGTTTGGAAAGCTTGAGAGAGACGGCTGCGTTTTTTATTCAACCTTCAGTCTATTTTCCCACTTCCTATTGACGTTTGTCCAACCTACACTGTAACTAAAGCCATTAACAATCATTATGGGAGTCAGCCTCATCAATAAATTAACTGGTGACGGAACAATATCGTCTCACTACATAATCATAATGCTTGTCTGTGTAATTAGTTCGTTGTTCAATTACCTGTTGCCGCACCATTCATCCCCATTACCAGCATGCAATTTACCGGACAGCACAATTAAAGGATCTTCAAACGCCCCCTTTCTCGAGCAGTCGCGTTAACAGGATAATCACTGCAGAAGTAATCACCTTCAGAGTGTTGTTCTCAAAGTCTGCAATTGGCACATGCATGGGCCACTTGTTATAAGCGGCACGGTTGTGCAGCGGTGTCCCACTTAGGAAACCTGAACGGAAACCTCTGGAGACTTTGCGCCCCAGCCAAGGTTTCCATGCGGTTCCCGGAGGTTGCAGGTGGTTGCTGGAGGTTGCAGGTAGTGGAAGCAGGTAGGGAGACTGACAAAAACCTCCGGGAACTGCACGGAAACCTTGGGTGGCCCACAAAGTCTCCAGAGGTTTTCGTTCAGGTTTCCTAAGTGGGACAAGGGCATTATACAGCGCAGGTTTGATCCTGGCCATGGGTGCCTGTCTGCACAGAGTTTTGTACGTTCTCCCCGACACCTGCGTGGGATTTCTCCGGGATCTCTGGTGTCCTCCCACACGTCAAAAGATGTACAGGTTTGTAGCTTAATTGGCTCGGTATAATTGTAAATTTTCCCTCGTGTGTAATAGGGTGGTGTCAGTCTGCGGGGATCACTGGTCGGTGCGAACTCTGTGGGCCGAAGGGCCTGTTTCCGCGCTGTATCTCTAAACTAATCTAACTGCAATACAATATAAATTATTGATGTGGTGCAATTTATTTCAATGATTTCCATTAAAAATAATTAGCGATCAAGGCCAGCAAAAGCAAGAGCATTATATCATAAAACCAACTTGTGTTTTGCGGCTTAAAGAGATGACCTTCTTCTATCTCCATAGATTCAATTTAATGACTCAATTTCTCAGCACGAATAAGAAGTGCCTGCTCATCGAACGTTCAAAATAATCTGCCATCTGCTCAGGTCAGTTTCCCGACACCGCAAGAAAAAGTGAAGGATATACTGATATGAGATGACGATTACTTTTTTAGTTTGGTTTAGTTCTGTTTGGTTTGGTTTAGAGATACAGCGTGGAAACAGACCCTTCGGCACACCGAGTCCGCGCCGACCAGCGATCCCCACATACTAAGACTTTCCTAAACACACACACACACGTTGGGGACAATTTTACATTTATACCAAAGCCAATTAACCTTCAAAGGTACAGAAAAATGCTGGAGAAACTCAGCGGGTGCAGCAGCATCTATGGAGTGAAGGAAGTAGGCAACGTTTCGGCCCGCGGGCCGAAACGTTGCCTACTTCCTTCACTCCATAGATGCTGCTGCACCCGCTGAGTTTCTCCAGCATTTTTCTGTACCTTCGATTTTCCAGCATCTGCAGTTCCTTCTTAACCAATTAACCTTCAAACTAGCACGTCCTTGGAGTGTGGGAGGAAACCGGAGATCCGGGATAAAACCCACGCAGGTCACGGGGAGAAGGCGCAAACTCGGTGCAGACAGGCACTCTCTGGGTATATTGTGTATTGCCTGCAAAAAAACCCAAAGAATTTCACTGTACCCAGGTACATGTGACAAAAAAGAATCATTGAATTAATGAATAATGGAATCATACTCTGGGCATCCGTGGTACCAAATCAATACATTTTCTCTACTGCTGCACGATATTCCTATTAATGCTCCCATATATGTTCAATTAAAAAAAGACACCAAGTGCTATCGTAATTCAGCGGGTCAGGCAGCATTCCTGGAGAACATGGATAGGTGATGAAGAAGGGTCTCGAACTGAAACGTCACATATTCATGTTCTCCAGAGGATGTTGCCTGGCCCGCTGAGTTACGACAGCACTTGGTGCCTTTTATTTTTTGGAAGCCAGCATCTGCTTTTCCTTGCATCTCAGATTTTTAATTCACCTTTTGTAAAAATCAAAATGTTACACAGTACTATGATAACTTTCCCAATGAACCTGCCCAGTTTCAAGGAGGCACAACCAGGGGGGATCCTGGATGGTTTACAGAGACCATGAGAAACAGGGTCCCAGTAAGTTGGGAGCAAACGTCGGAATTGGTGTCCCAGTGAGTTGATCGGGAACCAGGACTCGAGTGAGTCAGGAGATAGCCTGGGAACTGGACATGGAAAAGGCAACCATTCTCTGGTGGGTTTGATGCCAAACCATGGAAGAAGGGTTGCAATCCGAAACGTCACCTATTTTTTTCCTCTGGAGAAGCTGCCTGACCCGCTGGGTTACTCCAGCTTTTGTGTCTATCTTCGTACCAAACCATTGGGATTGCTGAATAGTCGCACAATGGGTGGTGGGTGTATGGAACAAGCTGCCAGAGGAAGTAGTTGATGCAGGGACTAACCCAACGTTTAAGAAACAGTTAAGACAGGTGCATGGATTGGACAGGTTTGGAGGGATATGGATCAAACGCGGGCAGGCGGGCAGGTGTAACTGGGACTTGTTGGCCGGTGTGGTCAAGATGGGCCGAAGGGCCTGTTTCCACACTGTGATACCCTATGACTATGAGTCAGACAGCGGTCTATCAGAGAGTTACAGTATAATCTAGCTGCTGCTATTTATCCACTGTCATTCCCAGGGCTCTATCCTCTGCACTGACACATGAACCTCCAGTCCATCCATACAGACACGAATCAACCTGTTTCTCGGCTAGTATAAAGAATACCTTGTGTAACAATCTAGATAGTTTTGAACTATTCACACTTTCCAGCTACTGTAATCACCTTCTTTACAACCACTCCCCTTAAAAACTCAACCTTGATCCTTTTATCTGTTAAATCACCAGTATCTTTCTAACCAGCCCTTTTTCATCGGTTCCTGAAATACATACTCATCTTTTTCATTGTACTCCATCTAGGTCCATCTCATTTATCTCCAGCAGCCCAAATGACCACCTTGCTTAAAGTGGCCACTACTCTTCCGTTGTTGCCACCCTTTCACTAAATTCACTTTCTGTGCAAAACAAAACATACAGTTCCCTTCATAATGTTTGGGACAAAGACCCATCATTTATTTATTTGTCTCTGTACTCCACAATTTTAGATTTGTAATTGAAAACAAATCTATTTTGGTTCTATGTGGTTAAAGTGCACATTGTCAGATTTTATTAAAGGGTATTTTTAATAGATTTTGTTTTAGTTGGCGGGTGTGGGGGGGGGGGGTGGTGGGGAGTGGGGAGAGAGGTGGGGGGGGGGCAGGGGGGGGGGGAGGGGGGGGGGGGGGACTGGAGGGGGGGTCCTTCCCCGGAGTGGCCCGTCCTTCCCTTGAGTGGCATTGTCCTGACGTGCAAGTGGATTTTCTTTTCCCAAAATGGGTGAGTTTGAAGAAATCAGTCTGTTTTTTAAATTTCAACGATTAATAACTTCGGAAATATAGATGGAAATGCAACGGGAAGATGTTTATCGCCACCATGGAAAAAATGTGAGTAGGATGTGTGAAAATGGGAAGGCTGTGGCCTAGCGTTTGGATGAAGATAGGAATTAACCTGATTGACACACACAGAGGCACAAACAAAACAAAGACTTTTAGTTATATAGAGATACGTCCCAAATAGAACAATTACATTTTTCCTTGCAGCAGCACAAAAAAATCTGTACACATAGTACTCTGTAAACAATATAATAAACGAGGAAAAAAAATAATGTGTGTATACATATAAAACATATATACATATACACACATATATACATACATATATGCACACGCACACGCACATTTAAATATATATTCCCGATCTGGACATCCCACCTAAGTTGTAATGATATTTATTAGTAAAGCCTGCTTCACAAACATGTACTAACATTGTGAGCAGTTTTGGGCCACATATATGTATATAACAACCAACAATAATGGTTCAAAAAGACAAAACCAATGCCCCCAAATCTATGCAGTTCAGAGCTTATTTGAGGTTGTAGTGTTTAATAGCCTGTTGGCTGGAGGGAAGAAGCTGTTCCTGAACCTGGATGTTACAGTTTTCAGGCTCCTGTACCTTCTTCCCGATGGCAGGGGGTGAAATGAGTGTGTGGCCAGGGTGTTGTGGGTCTCTGATCTGAATCTGAATCTGAATCTGATGACGCTGTCTGCCTTTTTGAGGCAGCGACTTACATGATGAAGTCATACAGCACTTGTGTCCACTGAGTCTGCACCAGCTATCAGTAACCATTATTAGCACTGGACATGCCAGTTTATTCTCCCCAAATACTCTCTGTAGTGATTACAAAAACAAACTTTTCAAGTGGTTCTGCATTCATAATGGTATTCTTAATTAGCAATTTCTGAAGTCATTTTTATGGACACTTGAAAACAGCCAGGACAAACAAGTTGTGCAAAGGTGCCCAACTCGTTCCCCATGTTGGGGGAGTCCAGAACCAGGGGTGACAGTTTAAGAATAAGGGGTAGACCATTTAGGACTGAGATAAGGAAAAGCTTTTTCACCCAGGGAGTTCTGAATCTGTGGAATTTCTGCCACCGAAGGCAGTGGAGGCCAATTCACTGAATGTTTTCAAGAGAGAGTTGTGCCCCTGTCCCACTTAGGAAACCTGGATGGAAACCTCTGGAGACTTTGCGCCCCAAGGTTTCCATGCGGTTCCCGGAGGTTTTTGTCAGTCTCCCTAATGGTCGAAAGTGGTTTGTGCTTCTTCTATGTTCCGGCGACTATTTCAAGAAATTCAAAACCGGCCGCGACTAAAAATAGGTTGCTGTTTTAAAAATCGGTAATTTTTTAGTCGAAGCCGGTTGCGATGCTAGTTGAAGGTGGTTGCCGGAGGCTGCAGGTAGTGGAAGGTAAGACCTTTTTTTCACCCAGTTTTATTCCACCAGGGAGGTCTTACCTTCCACTACCTGCAACCTCCGGCAACCACCAAAGTACAGTGAAAAACATTGGCCACGTGCTATCCATGTAAGCTCTTTGGTCGCGAGCTATCTAAAGCTGCATCTTTCTAGAAAACAAGCACTTGCTTCGTTTTTCCTGGGAATGTTTTTTTTTGTGTCACGCACACACCAACAGATTCCATGTGAGGTATAGATCAAGCTTTACTCTGTCTCAGCTTCAGCAACAGAGCCGCTTCGGTGTTTTTGATCAATGTCCAAATCCACTCTAGGGGAGAGAAAAAATATATTGCATGTGGTTTCTTGCCTTTGTTCGCCCGTTCTCTGCCACCATTTCTCATTCCTGCAACGTATGGGATGAAAGGAAAACTCCTGGCAGATTGGAACATGAAGTCTAAGGCTGTGTTCCTGCAGGATTCACAGAGGTGCCCTGTCGATCAAGTGGCACATTCAGTGGATGGGAATGAGCTTCTGGAAACATGGACGCACCAGCCCTGTCACAAAAAGCTTCAGTGATTTTAAATACCATTTACTTCTTGGCGGAATCAAATCGCCATGGGTCCAATTTAGACGCGTACTTCATTTGTGAAAGGCGGAGGGGGGGGGAGGGGGGGATCTTTAAATTGATTTTGGTGAATGAACCTCCTGGGATCGCCAACTCATGATTGCAGCCAGTAACTGATTAGTCCTGATTTACTGAGAAGCATTTGTTAGACCATTGATTCAGAAGGTTAAATTGCAGTTCCTTATGAAGCACCTGCCACCTGGCATAACATTTGCAGACCCTAGACACAAAACGCGTCAGTAACTCAGCGGGTGAGGCAGCATCTCTGGTGAGGAATGGGCGACGTTTTGGGTCGAGACCCTTCGTCAGACTGATTCAGACTGACTGACCTGTTCCACCCAATTGTTTGAAATCTTTATCCAAGTGACGAAATACGTAGAGACATAGAACATCACTGCAGGAGTGGGCCATTCAGCCCTTCGAGCCAGCACCGCCATTCGATATGATCATGGCTGATCATCCAAAATCAGTACCCCTTTCCTGCTTTCTCCCCATATCCCTTGATTCCATTAGTCTTAAGAGCTGTATCTAACTCTCTCTGGAAAATATCCAGTGAATTAGCTTGCAGAGAATTCCACAGATTCACAACTCTCTGGGTGAAAACGTTTTTTTCTCATCTCAATCCTAACTGGCCTACCTCTAATTCTTGTGGGTCGAAGGGCCTGTTCCTGTGCTATATTGTTCTATGTTCTATGAAAATCCGTCTTGTGGAATGTATGTTTACGACTGAGATGAGGAAAATTAGGACTGAGATGAGAAAAAACGTTTTCACCGGAGGTCGGTTCCTCGGGGACACTGGGGTGGAGAAGAATGAGGGGGGGGGTGTGGACGGACATTCATTGAAACTTACCAAATAGTGAAGGGCCTGGAAAGGGCGAATGTGGAGATGATGTTTCCGCTAGAGGGAGAGTCTAGGACCGGAGGGCATAACCTTAGAATAAAAGGACGTACCTTTAGAAAGGAAATGAGGAAGAATTTATTTAGTCAAAGGGTGGTGACTCTGTGGAATTCATTGTCACAGACGGCTCTGGAGGTCAAGTCATTGAGTACTTGGTTCTTGATTAGTATGGGTGTCAAAGGTAATGGGGAGAAGGCAGGTGGATGCGGTTGAGAAGGAAAGATGGGTCAGCAATGATTGAATGGCAGAGTTGACTCGATGGATCAAATCCCCTATTTCTGCTCCGATGACATGAGTTATGAAATTGAGGATGTGTGAATCACACAAGGCATTACTGTAGAACATGAAATATCCTACAGATGTTGGCTAAGTAAGCCTGCAACACTGAGTATGGGTTGATGATGAGGTAAAGGATGCTGTTTGGTAATTTCCATTGAGAAGCAGCTTGTTTGTTGTCTGCTCTCATTGTTACTTCATTTTGCTTATTTTTGTTTCCAGAGAGAATTCCTGGTCTCAAAGACCAAGAAAACTGCTCTGTGTTTTTGGTGCTGAAAAATAAATATATTTGATCAGAAGGTTTCATTATTTCATAAATCAGATATTTCTAAATCCATCAACCACCCACAGCAGCACTAATCGCAGCGATTGTATAATGCATAATTCCCCTACCATAATACCTACAAGAGTCATAATCCGTCAAAAATGGGTTTTAACCTTCCTATATTCCACCTCACTCTGGTGAGCTTCTCATCGCTCCAAGCCTTATATCTCACAGATTGCACACCAATTCAACCACCAGATGGATATCGTTCAAACACATTCACTAAAGCTCCTCGATCTCTCTTGCAGAAAGGGCAGCACGGTGGCACAGCGGTAGAGTTGCTGCCTTAAGGGCCTGTCCCACGAGCATGCGACTGCATGCGGCAAGCGCGACCATACCGGAAGTGGGGGCCGCGCGGAGGTGACGTGAAGTTCGAGCGAAGTCCGTGGGAAGTTCGCGCTAGGCGTACGCCGTCAAGATGCTGAATATGGCATCGCGACGGTGCGTATGGCGTTGAGACAGTACGTACGCCCGTCGAGGCGGTGCGTACGGCCACAATGCAGCTGCGGGCCGGCAGGCCGTTGCCGCACGGAATGTTTGAACAGTGTCAGTTTTTTGGAGCCCCGCGCGATGTCGGGACCAGCTCCGCACAACTCCATACGGCTTCGGCAATGGAAGTGGGACCGGCCGGGCGAGACCGTACGGCTCAAGCGACCATGTTAGGTCGCGCTTGCCGCATTCAGTCACATGCTCATGGGACAGGCCCTTTACAGCGCTTGCAGAGCCAGAGTCGCTGGTTCGATCACGATTACGGGCTGTGGTAAACCCTGCTGCAAAGGTTAAGGGGCAAAGTTTAAGGGGGTGTGAGGGGCAGGTTTTCTACCCAGTGAGTGGTGAGGGCCTCAAACTCATTGCTAGGAGGGGTGTACGGAGTTTGTACATTCTTCCCCGGCGATGACCACCACGTGGGTTTTTCTCTCCGAGATCTCACGTTTCCTCTCACATTCCTAAGATGCACAGGTTTGTAGCTTAATTGGCTTGGTATAAATGTAAATTGTCCCTAGTGTGTGTGTAGGAGTGTGTTATGGACCTGTCTCACTAAGCAATTTTTTAGGCAACTGTCGGCGACTACGACAATAGAATTCACCAAAGTCAGTCCCGGCGGCAACCTACATCACCTGGTGACAAACTACGTCACATGGCGACAACCTACGCCATAATGGTGACAACCTACGACAGAACCTATGTCATAGGAGAAGACAAACTACGACAACGGTCCTACAGTCGCCGAAAAGTTTTGAACATTTCAAATTCCAGCGGCGACGAGAAAAACGCTACGACTACTACTCACGACCATACAGGCGACACCCCGCCGACACCACGTGTGGAGACAGCCTAGTTGCCGGCAGTCGCCTAAAAAATTTGGATGATCGGCCATGATCATCTTGAAGGGCCGAACGGCCTACTCCTGCAACTATTTTCTATGTGAAAAAAATAAGTCATTGAAACCACACAAAAATAATATTTTTTTTCAAGTTGTGCTTCCTGACACGCGTGCGGATAATGTGGCTTCCTTTTACGGAAAATTATTTCCCAGGACCGAACCGTGTCTCCACCCTCACCCCCAGAATGTGTGAATCACCCACAATCTCCTTTATCAAATCCCATGTTCCACTCAATTTCTCCTCGATCACGAGTGGTGGTTTTGGCAAGCATGGAACTCTCTTCTTTCCCTGCCTATGTACACTCCTTAAGGGCCTCTTCCACTTGGGCGATTTTTTAGTCGACTGCCAGCAACTAGGCTGTCGCTGGGGTGTCGCCTATATAGTCTTGAGCAGTCTCCTCAGTCACCCAAAGAGTCGTAGCGTTTTTCTGGTCGCCTCTGGATTTTGAAATGTCCAAAACGTTTCGGCAACAGTCAGCGACCGTGAGCTTGTCACAGTTTGGCTTCTCCTGACTTAGGTGCTGTCATAGGTTATCGCCAGGATGGTGTTGGTTGTCGCCGGGTGACGTAAGTTGCCACTGGTGCTGGCTTCGGTGAATTCCATTATCGTAGTCGCCGAAAAAATTGCCTAAGTGGGACAGCCCCTTTAGTCAAGTCTCCGGTTTTTCGATGACCTGATATGACTTTGACAATCGCCGGCAAAAAAATTGCCTAGTGGGACAGGCCCTTTACGGTTACCCTTTACTCCCATACTTTAGACTTCAGTGCAGTTCAGTTTAGTTTCTTGCCACATGTACCGAGGTACAGTGAAAAGCTTTTGTTGCGTGCTATCCAGTCACCAGGCAAACAATAAAGATACAGTGTGGAAACAGGCCTGTTTCCATGCTGGATCTCTAAACTAAGCTGACTTACGTGGCTTGTTTTTTTTTTTTAATTTTCATAGCAAAATTTCCATTAATGTGCTTGACATTTTTCATGACAGATTTTCATAAGTTCCTGCAGAATTCACATTTTGTTCCTGTTTAATTTATATAGGTTTTGATCATCTTGGGAACTAAATGTGATTAAAGTGCCAAGACATGACCCAAGAAGTGTCATAAAACTGTGAATTATATGCATTAAGAGCAGCATTTTTATTGCATTTTACGTAAGTGGTGGAATTCTCTGCCACAGAAGGCGGTAGAGAGCAATTCATTGAATGTTTTGAAGAGAGTTAGATTTAGCTCTTAGGGCTAGCGGAATCAGGGGATATGGGGAGAAAGCAGGAACGGGGTACTGATTTGGGATGATCAGCCATGTTTGATTGGCGGTGCTGGCTCAAAGGGCCGAATGGCCTACTCCTGCACCTATTTTCTATGCTTCTATGTAAGTCATTGTACATCCATGGGGATATTAGTCAGGAATTAGAGTCATAGTTCAGTTCAGTGTATTGTCACGTGTTCCAAGGTACAGTGAAAAACGTCTGTTGCGTGCCATCTGGTCACACAGAGTGGAAACGGGCCATTCAGCCCAACTTGCCCACAGCGATCAACGTGTCCCATCTACACTTGTCCCTCCTGCCTGGGTTTGGCCCATATCTTTCCAAGCCTGTCTTATCCATGTACCTGCCTAAATGTTTCTTAAAAACATTGCACTAGTAACTGCCTTACCTACCACCTCTGGCAGTTCATTCCATACACCCACCACCCTGTTTGTGTTAAAATGTTACCCCTCGGGTTCCTATTCAATCTTTCCCCCCTCATAAACCTACAGTATGTCCTCTGGTTCTTCATTCCAGTACTCTGGGCACGAGACTCTGTGTGTCTACCCGATCTATTCCACTCATGATAGACACAAAATACTGGAGTAACTCAGCGGGCCAGGCAGCATCTCTGGAAAGAAGGAATGGGTGATGTTTCGGGTTCGAGACCCTTCGTCATGATTTGGTGCACCTCTAGAAGATCACTCCTCATCCTCGAGTCTGAAGAAGGGTTTCGGCCCGAAACGTCGCCTATTTCCTTCGCTCCATAGATGCTGCTGCACCCGCTGAGTTTCTCCAGCAATTTTGTGTACCTTCAATCTTCCAGCATCTGCAGTTCCTTCTTGAACACTCCTCATCCTCCTGTGCTCCAAGGAATAGAGACCCAGCCTGCTCAACCTCTCCTTATAGCCCAGCCCCTCTAGCCGAAGCATCATCCTCGTAAATCTCCTCTGTACCCTCTACACAGTCTGAAGAAGGGTCTTGACCCGAAACGTCATGCATTCCTTCTTTCCAGAGAGGCTACCTGTCCCTCTGAGTTACTCAAGCATTGTGTGTCTACCTTCGATTTAAACTAGCATCTCCAGTTCCTTCCTACACATTCTCTGTACCCTTTCCAGCTCGACAATATCTTTCCTGTAACATGGTGCCCAAAACTGAACACACAATACTCCAAATGTGGCCTCACCAACGTAAATGGGTAGTGAATGCGTTCAGAAATTTTTTTGCGAGAAACTGTGTTTTTATGATTGTTTCTTGAAAAAAATCAATGTGTTTTCTGAAGGCTGTCTATTGAAAAAAATACCTTTTGAGTCTAAGTTTATTTAATGGTGTATTATATGAAAAGAGTAAAATATTCTGATTGTGATATTCTTTCATTCTTTCAGTGGGCGTTGCTGTTTTTCAGTGAATAAGGTGAGGATTCTCGCCGAAACTTCCTTTCGTTCATCTTCACAGAATGATTTTGAGTTTTACATTTGTTTGTGGATTAAATTTTAAAAAGTTATTTCCCGCTCACACACAACCTCTCAGGGACTTCTGCCAGGCTTGTGTTGATCCACTGTCTTCTTCCTCACTGTGCATCAAGCCGTCCATGGGAACTACAAGTAAAGGGAGCTGCCGGGATCAGCAGCTACATTGGTGAGGATGCAGTTACATTGGTGTGGGTTGCACGGTGGCGCAGCAGTAGAGTTGCTGCCTTACAAGAGCCAGGGACCCGGGTTCGATCCTGACCACGGGTGCTTGTCTGTTTGTACGTTCTCCCTGTGACCTGCATGGGACACCTGGAGGCTGCAGCGAATCGTCCGATCAGCGGAGAAGGTTATTGGCTGCAACCTTCCCACCATTGATGAACTGTACACTGCAAGGGCCAGGAAGCGAGTGGGCAAGATCATCTCTGACCCCTCTCACCCTGGCCACAAACGCTTTGAATCACTTCCCTCTGAAAGGCAACTCCGGATTGTCAAAGCTGCCACAGCCAGACATAAAAAAAGTTTTTATCCACGAGTAGTTGCTCTACTCAACAGCCAAAAATTTGTAGCCTCCCTTTGATCTGGTATTTTGTTGGTTCACATGCTTGATCAATGGTGTTTTATCATTAAGGTTTTATTATTATTAATGTTTAGTGATTTCTGAGCCATTCGTAACTGTCACTGTATGTCACGTTGTTACTTGTGGGCAGAGCACCAAGGCAAATTCCTTGTAGGTGAATACTTGGCCAATAAACTTACTTACTTACTTACTGAAGTAGTGCAAAAGAATATTAAAGAATATCAAAGTGCAATTTCATGGTGAGAGGATTTGAGTATAGGAGCAAGGAGGTCCTACTGCAGTTGTACTGGGCCTTGGTGAGACCACACCAGGTGCATTGTGTGCAGTTTTGGTCTAATTTGAGGAAGGTCTAATTTTAGCTATTGAGGGAATGCAGCGTAAGATCACCAGGTTAATTCCCGGGATGGCGAGACTGACATATGATTAAAGAATGGATCGACTGGGCTTGTATACATTGGAATTTAGAAGGATGAGAGGGAATCTTATAGAAACATATAACATTCTTAAAGGATTGGACAAGCTAGATGCAGGAAAATAATTCCTGATGTTGGGGGGTCCAGAACCAGGGTTCACAATGTACGAATATTTAGGACTGAGATGAGGAAAATCTTTTTCACCCAGAGAGTTGTGAATCTGTGGAATTCTCTGCGACAGAAGGTCGTGGAGGCCAATTAACTGGATGTTTCATGAAGTTAGGTATAGCTCTCAGGGCTAATTGAATCAAGAGATATGGGGAGAAAGCATGAATGAGGTACTGGATAATCAGCCATGATCACATGAATGGCGGTGCTGGCTCGAAGGGCCGAATGGCCTACTCCTGCATCTATTTTCTATGTTTCTATCTATGTCAAAACAGAAACACTGA
The DNA here is from genome assembly GCF_028641065.1 of Leucoraja erinaceus. NCBI lineage: Eukaryota > Metazoa > Chordata > Chondrichthyes > Rajiformes > Rajidae > Leucoraja > Leucoraja erinaceus. The sequence continues at coordinate 40,371,045 of NC_073391.1, read as the reverse complement.
ATGAGGTAGAGTTCAGAGTAAAGAGGACGTGGCAGCAAGTCTGGGAATGGAGTGTGAAAGAAGTGATTGCTTCAGTGGTCTGACAGCAATAGCAAGAAAGCTGTTCCTAACTCTGGACATCTGAGGTTTCAAGCTCCTGTATCTTGTCCCAGAGGTAGTAGAGACTAAAGGGAATGGTCCAAGTGACAGGCAACTTTGATGATATTTCCAGCCCTGCCGATGTAAGGCAGCGTGAAAATCCCTCAAGATTCCGAATCTTCTCTTATCAAAAGGAGAATAATTCCATCTTCTACAGCCTCTCCACTTTAAATGAGTAACGTTCAGCATCCTTTCCAAGAGTTTGACATGCCTTCAAAAGTGTGATTCCCAGGGCTGAACAATGTACTCTAGTTAATGTCTAAGCAGTGACTTACAAAACTTGAGTCCTTGGCTTTCTGCACTTCACACCTCTATTTACAAAGCCTATGTCACCCTTGATTGTTTAAAAAGCAACACATGGCAAGGAAAGCAATAGAAATGGGCTAGTTGGTGAGTGTGGATTTTCATTAATTTTTCCACTTTTTTAATACGTAGAAATTATTTTCTATTCTCAACATGGCCTCCCCAGCAATGGCAAGACCAAGCGTAGACTGCTTGCCCTGGGAGTGGGGTAACTATATTTCGAGGAAAGGTGGAACAAATGGGTGGGATGGTTGATTTCATTGCAACGTCAGAGACCCGGGTTCGAACCTGACTGCAGGGGGCTGTCATAGAAACATAGAAAATAAGTGCAGGAGGAGGCCATTCGGCCCTTCGAGTCAGCACCGCCATTCATTGTGATCATGGCTGATCGTCCCCTATCAACAACCCGTGCATGCCTTCTCCCCATATCCCTTGATTCCACTAGCCCCTAGAGCTCTATCTAACTCTCTCTTAAATCCATCCAGTGATTTGGCCTCCACTGCCCTCTGTGGCAGGGAATTCCATAAATTCACAACTCTCTGGGTGAAATTTTTTTTTCTCACCTCAGTCTTAAATGACTTCCTCTTTAATCTAAGAATAAGGGGTCTGTACGGAATTTGTACATTCCCCTTGTTATCTGCGTGGGTTTTCTGCAGGATCCCCGGTTTTCCTCCTACACTCCCAAAGACGTACAAGTTTGTAGGTTAATAGATAGTAGACAATATGTGCAGAAGTAGGCCATTCGGCCCTTCGAGCCAGCAGCACCATTCAATGAGAACATGGCTGATCATCCCCAATAAGCACCCCGTTCCTGGCTTCTCCCCATATCTCTTGACTCTGCCACCTTTAAGAGCCCTATCAATCTCTCTCTTGAAAGTAGCCAGAGAACCAGCAGAGGCAGAGATTTCCACAGAGTCACAACTCTCTGTGTGAAAATGTGTTTCCTCATCTCCGTTCTAAATGCCTTAACCCTTATTCTTAAACTGTGGCCCCTAGTTCTGGACTCCCCCAATGTCGGGAACATGTTTTCTGCCTCTAGCGTGTCCAAACCCTTAATAGTCTTATATGTTTCAATAAGATCCCCTCTTATCCTTCTAAACTCCAGAGTATACATGCCCAGCCGCTCCATTCTCTCAGTATATGACAGTCCCGCCATCCCGGGAATTAACCTTGTGAACCTACGCTGCACACCCTTAAATGGCTTGGCATAAATGTAAATTAGCTCCAGTGTGCGTTGGATTGTGTTAATGTGCAGGGATCATAAGATCATAAGTGTTAGGTGCGGAATTAGGCCATTTGGCCCATCAATCAGGTCATTCCGAATTAGGCCATTCGGCCCATCAAGTCTACTCTGCCATTCAATCATGGCTGATCTATCTCTCCCTCCTAACCCTTCCATAACCTGTGACACCCGGATCGCTGGTCAGTGTGGACGCGGTGGGCTGAAGAGCCTGATTCCACGCTGTATCTCTAAACTTAACGCTCCAGAAAGTAGATGTGCGGCTCAGGCTGGAGGTTGTCACGTTTGGCTTTTCACTTGGCATTGTGGCTACTGTGCTCTATTAATCAATGTCTACATGTTCAACAGACGATTCCGAGGAGAGGATCAATATTGACTGTAGAGTTACTACTTCAGGAATGGTTTATGCAAATTAAAGAACACATGAGCTAAAATAGGATTCACAGGAATGGAGTGAGTCAGGACTGTTGTTAAAAATTATTAATTGGATTGGGAAAATCTAAAATAGAAAGGTCATAAAATGAATCATAAAGATCGTCTAAGCATACACAGCAAGTCCACTTGCTGAAGAGAAAGTTGGTTAAAAATCAGTGAATGAGCAAATGAAACTCAAAAATCTGTAAAATGTCTGAAGGAGGTTCTCGATCCGAAACATCACCCATTTCTTCTCTCCAGAGATGCTGCCTGTCCCGCTGTTACTCCAGCGTTTTGCGTCTATCTTCGATATAAACCAGCATCTGCAGTTCCTTCCGACACAAGTTATCATTACTGTAAGTATACACTCCTTAAACTTCATGTGAACAAGGAATTTCATTACACCTTGGTGTGTATGACATTGACCTTTGGGTGGCGCAGCGGTAGAGTTGCTGCCTTACAGCGCTTACAGCACCGGAGACCCGGGTTCGATTCCGACTACGGGTGCTGTCTGTACGTAGTTTATATGTTCTTCCCGTGGCCTGCGCGATCATCAGTTTTCTCCCACACTCCAAAGACGTACAGGATTGTAAGTTAATTGGTTTGGTATTAGTGTCAAATTGTCCCTAGTGTGTATAGGATGGCGTTGATGTGCGGGGGGATCGCTGGTCGCTGCGGACTCGGTGGGCCGAAGGGCCTGTTGCCGCTCTGTATCTCTAAACTAAACTAAACAAAAACTTAACTAAGATAACAGCAATGTGTGGGTGAAAGAAAGGGAATTACTCGGGTGGACTGAAGACATGACAGGTGGGATTAGTTTGAGATACTGTGGCTGTGGAATTTGTTGATGTGAAGATAGACGCAAAAAGTCCCACAACTCAGCGGAACAGGCAGCAACTCTAGAGAGAAGGAATGGGTGATGTTTCAGGTCAAGACCCTTCTTCAGTTTAAACCAGCATCTGCAGTTCCTTTCTACATAATGTTTTGATGTGAAGAGGAGCACACCTCATTTTCCATCTGGGCACGTCACGGCCTTCTGTATATTACTCAATACTTAACAGATGCCATGCTCTTTCATTGAATATAGCATGGAAACAGGCCCCTCAGCATACCGATTCCACACACAGCCATTGATCACCAGTTCACACTAGTTCGACTTTCACGTGTACTCTCTGCACACTCTGGGCAAGTCGCGCAGGCCAATTAACCAACAAACCCGCAAACATGGTCACAGGGCAAACGTGCAAACTCCACACAGACAGCACCTGAGGTCAGGATTGAATCCAGGACTCGGGCACTTTAAGGTAGCAGCTCTACCAACTGTGCCCCGTCTTCCTTTCTTTCTATCTCCGCAAGGACCACTTTTCCCTGTCATCTTTTTTTTCCCTTTCCTCTGTGTACAGTCTGACCTGCTGGGTATGTCTCAGAATGGCAGAACCATGTCAACACCAAATTACACAACCATACAGCTTAATCTGCTCCCATCTCTCACCTGGCTTCACTCAATCAGAGAGAAATGTTCACCTAAATTTCAATGCTATCTGAGCCCAACTTCTTAGGTCTGGTGAAGGGTGCCCCGTCCCATTGGTACGGAACATTTGCATTTTTCAGCTTGGTGCATACTGTAGCGAGTCCTATAACTTATCACTTGAATGCAATATATATGCTTTAAATTGGATTGGAACGTTTTTGAAAGGGGGGAGGCTGTGCGATCACTGATCACTGGGGTACCCGGTGAGGGAGTGGAGCAACCGAGTGGGGAGAGGGTGTGGAAGAAGGGTAGGAACTTTTTGAAATTTGATGTATTAAAATCATGTTTTAGTGCACTGTAGAAGTATGATTTAAATGTTTTTTGTATGAAGTATTTTTAAGGGGTAACTTTATCCACACAAAGGGAGATGGGTGTGTGGAACAAGCTGCCAGAGGAGGTAGTTGAGGCAGGGACCATCCCAACATTTAAGAAAAAGTTAGACTGATACATGGATAGGACAGGTTTGGAGGTATGGACCAAAAGCAGGAAGTGTAGCTGGGACATGTTGGCGGGTGTGGGCAAGTTGCGCCGAAGGGCCTGTTTTCACACTGTATCACTCTATGACTACATTATACCTCCACCATGCATGAATGCTTCAAAATCAAGTGATCGAGTTTTATTGCCATATACTCAAGCCATAGAAACATAGAAAATATGTGCAGGAATAGGCCATTTGGCCCTTCAAGCCAGCACTGCCATTCAATATGATCATGGCTATTCATCTAAAATCAGTACCTCTTTCCTGTTTTCCCCCCATATCCCTTGATGTCGTTAGCCCCAAGAACTAAATGTATATTACTTGAAAACATACAGTGAATTGGCCTGCACTGCCTTCTGTGGCAGAGAATTCCACAAATTCACAACTCTCTACGTGAAGAAAGTTTGTCCTCATCTCAGTCTTAACTGCCCCCCCCCCCTTTTATTCTTAAACTGTGACACATGGTTCTGAACGCCCCCAACATCGGGAACATTTTTCCTGCAGTTACAGTAAGTGAAAATCTAGCAGGCAAGCAGGATGCTTTCTCCAACCACCCCCATTTGAAGTCCGCTACCTTCCACCGTTTCTACCCAGTGCTTGGTACTTACTTCAGCAGCCACTGGTTGTCCTCCAGGATGCACCGAGCCGCAGCCTGATCCATGCCGGTCACCTGGGCAAATTTGACACAGAGACTCTCTCTCTCTCTCCCCCTCTCTTTCCCCTCTCTCTCTCATCTCTCTCTCTGTCTCTCCTCTCATCTCCTATCTCTACCTCTCTCCCCCCCTCTCACTCTCTCCCTCTCTCCCCTCTCCCTCTCTCCCCTCTCTCTTTCCTTTCCCCCTCTCTCTCCCCCTCTCTTTCCCCTCTCTCTCTCCTCTCCCTCTCTGTCTCTCCTCTCACCCCCTCTCTCTCCCCTATCTCCCCTCACCCCCTCTCCTTCCCCTCTCTTCTCTCTCCCCATCTCTCTCTTCCCCTCTCTTTCCCCTAACTCTCTCTCCCCCTCTCTTTCTTCTCTCTCTCTCCCCCTCCTCTCTCTCTCTATCTCTCTCCCTCTCTCTTTCTCCCCACTCTCCCCTCTCTCTCCCCTCTCTCTCTCTGTCTCTCTCTCTCTCCCCCCTCTCTCTCTCTCTCCCCCCCCTCTCTCCTCCTCTCTTCCCCATTTCTCCCTCCTACCTCACTCTTCCCCTTGCCCTCTCTCCCCTCTCTTGGTCTCTATCTCTTTTTCTTTGCCCCCCTATCTCTCTTTCCCCCCCGTTTCTCTCTTTCCCACTCTCCCCTCTCCCCCTCTCTGTTTTACCACCCCCCCTCTCTCTCTTCCTTATCTCTCTCCTACCCTCTCCTCCCTCTCCACCCCCTCTCTCTTCCCTCTTTCTTCCCTCTCACCCCTCTCTCACTCCCCCCCCCCCTCCCACCTCACTCTCCCCCCTCTCCCCTACCTCTCTCTCCCCCTCCTCCTTCTTCTCTCTCTCCATTCACTCCCCTCCTGTCTCTCCCCTCTCTCTCCTCTCACCCCCTCTCTCTCTCCCCCCACTGTCTCCCTGTCCACTTCCCCTCTCTCTCTCTCCACCTCCCTTTGAGAGTCTGTCCCTTCGGCACAGAGACTCTGGCGGCAGTGGCAGCGGTACATGCACTGTCCGGAGCGCTCCATGGCCAGAGCTGCAGCGAGCGACACGCCGGCCCCGACAAACACTCGTCCGTCCCGGCTCCCCGCATCTGTTCCGGCCGCTGGTTCTGCTCCCGTCCCTCCCGCAGCCCCGGCTCTCCAACACCCGCGGACCATGCAGTTTATCCGAGTTTTGAAATTTTCGTTGATCACAAAATTTCTCACCACTGAGCGTGAGAAATGTCTGATGAGCGTGAGGGCGTGAGAGTTTGCTTGAGGGCGTGAGTCTCACGCTCAAAGCGTGAGAGTTGGCAGCCCTGATATTTATTTATCTTGACACGATATGGAGTGCAGGGTGATGGACAAGTAAACTACATGAGTGAATTACAAGTATGGAAATACAAGAAATAAACAAAGTTTGCGGGGCATTGGGTGTCTTGTAAAAAATCACCAAACCAAAGCCATAATTCAAGTTGTTGCACTCTACTTGAAGTTGAGCAAGTGGCAGCGCGGTGGCGCAGCAGTAGAGCTTCTGTCTTACCCCGCCAGGGACCCGGGTTCGATCCTGACCAAGGGTGCGGTCTGTACGGAGTTTGTACGTTCTCTCCGTGATCTACGCGGGTTTTCTCTGAGATATTCGGTTTCTTCGCACACTCCAAAGGCGTACAGTTTTGTAGGTTAATTGGCTTGGTATGAAATGTAAATAAATGTAAAAACATTTGTCCCTAGTGTTTGTAGAGTAGTGTTAATGTGCGGGAATCCCTGGTCGGTGGGCCAAAGGGCCTGTTTCCGCGCTATATCACAAAAACAAACTAAACTAAAATGCTAACACGGTGATAAGCTTCAGTGAGTAACTATTTCCCTGAGATTTACAACTAGATGACCAGGCAGAACTGTATTTAGAATCATTTAACTGAGTTGTGTATGTTACTTAAATGAATACAGTTTCAGCTAGTTGAAAAATCTATTACGAAGAGTCAAACCAATTATTCGAACAATTTGCTTCTCATGTTTACCAGTTCAGAATTAGTTTTGGAGAAACAAATGAAAAACCTGATTCCTGAGTGCCTTTTCTTGTCTATTTCTCATTGATAGCACTGCCGTTTATTCATTAATTTGTACAATGTCAGCATCATCAATAAAGGCCGATGTTAAACGTACATTGTTAATTGCCCTTGGGAAAGCTGTTTTAATTCAGGGATACAACATGACTCACCGAGTCCATGCCGATCCATCAATCACCCGTTCAAAGTAGTTTTAAATCATCCTATCTCTGCATCCACTCCCGACACACGAGGGGCAATTTTACACAGGCCAATTATCATAGAAACATTGAAAATAGGTGCAGGAGTAGGCCATTCTGCCCTTTGAGCTAGCACCGCCATTCAATATGATCGCGGCTGATCATCCACAATCAGTACCCCATTCCTGCTTTCTCCCCATGTCCCTTGATTCCGTTAGCCTTAAGAGTTAAATCTAAATCTCTCTTGAATACATCCTTCAAAACCGCACGACATTGGGATGTGGGAGGTAACTGGAGCATCCAGAGGAAACCCACAAGTTCACAGGGAGAACTGCAAACTCCACATAGACAGCACCTGAGGCCGTGATCGAACCTGGGTCTCTGGCACTGCGAGGTAACAGCTCTACCAGCTGTGACCTGTGCCATCCTGTAAGCTGTCTGAATCACTGCACTCATTGTGCTGAATATATTCCTATCAGTATCTAGTACCTGGTGATTAGAAGACAAGTCATAAGTGAAAGGAGCAAAATGAGGCTATTCTGCCCATCCAGTCTACACTGCCATTCAATCATGGCTGATCTATCTCTCACTCCTAATCCCATTCTTCTGCCTTCTCCTCATAACCCCTGACACCCATACTAATCAGAATCTATCTATCTACGCCTTAAAAATATCCATTGACTTGGCCTCCACAGCCTTCTGTGGCAAAGAATTCCATAGATTCACCACCCTCTGACTAAAGAAATTCCTCTTTATCTCCTTCCTGAAGAAATGTCCTTTAATTCTGAGGCTATGACCTCTAGTCCTAGACTCTCCCAATAGTGGAAACATCCTCTCCACATTCCTTCATCCAAGCATTTCACTATTCAGTAAGTTTCAATGAGGTTCCCCTCATCGTTCTTTTACACAGTGAAAAATAACAATGATTATCAACAGAAGATAATCTACACAAAAAAAAAGTGTTCTTTGTCCAGATGTGCATTCTAAGAAAAAAGAAGAGATAGAGTCATAGAGCCATGCAGTGCAGAAACAGACCCTTCGACCCAACTGGGCCACACTGGCCAACATGTCCCAGCTACACTAGTTCCACCTGCCTACCTTTAGCACATATCTCTCTAAGCCTGTCCTATCCATGTAACTGTCTGAATTTTTCTTGAACGTTGGGATAGTCCCTCATCAACTACCTCCTCCGGCAGCTCCTTCCATACACCCACCACCCTTTGTGTGAAAAAGGTACCCCTCAGACACTTTTTCTTTATTGGTTTTTCACCCACGCTCACTAATCTATTCTTCACTTTTCACAACCTCGTTTTCTTCTCTCCTTTCTCACTTCTCTCTTTTTAAAAAAAAAGGGAAGTTGTACAGAGAATGTAATATGTTAACATCGTTTTTGTACCAATGCATTGTACTCACTTCTAATAAATAAAATATTTAAAAAAAAAAAAATAAAAAAAAACCTCACAACTACTCGTGGATGGTCTGGAATTAAAAATTTATCAGAGTTAAGCCTGGTATTCCTCCCAGCCAGAAACAGTCCCCTAGACATCTACAAGTTGTTCTACTTTAACACAGTTGTGTTCCTAAGAAACCTCGTATCTGAGAAAATCGCATCATAAAAACAATTGTGTCAATGGGGGCTAGAGTTTCAGACTTGCAATAATAAAATTGTTTGTAGCCGACATGCTTTTCAAAACTTATGGTCTTTTTAATAGCTGCAAGTTTACTTTTGTTACTGCAAGCTAATAATACTAGTAACATTGTACTACATAACATTGTTTAATCGAGTACCATTGCACAAAATGTCAATTGAAACAAATACTTGTCAATTTCCATGACTAACCATGGATTACGTAACAGATCTGTGTACTCAAGAGACAATGGTGTCTGATTACTGCAGGGAGGTTACATGGAATGTTTTTATTCCTCAACTGCTTTTTCCAAGACAGCTTTTTTTCCAGCTCGTGCCAAATAAATGTTTAAGTGCTTCTTTAGTTCCCGATCAAAATCATATTCTAACCAATTCTGTCTGCATAATATATATATCGTGTTCTTTAATTCATCTAGCATATTTTGTTCAGTTTGTGTTATAGCAGAACTGTCTGTACAGGACTTTTACAAGTATAATAAAAGAGAGTAATGTGGAATGTGCATCATGTAGCGATTCAACTTGTTATCTAGCGTAAGAGTTCTAAACTGAACAAGAACACTTGACCTACCTTAGCACAAATTAAACTAACAATATCTCAACAGCGTTTCATTATTTTTCTTGAATTTTTTTTTTCAAACTCAATCAATCTTAGAATACTGAAGTACTTTTGAACATCAAACCCAAGTGTTTCTTTTTGTTATTCTGAGCCTTTAGTCTCTTATTTTATTATCTGAATTTAAATTTTAAATCATAGTCATGATTAATAGCGGCATGGTGGCGCAGCAGTAGAGTTGCTGCCTTACTAGCGCCAGAGTCCCTGGTTCGATCCTGACTAGGGGTGCTGTCTGTACGGAGTTTGTACATTCTTCCCGTGACCTGTGTGGGTTTTCTCCGAGACCTTTGGTTTCCTCCAACACTCCAAAAGACGTACAGGTTTGTAGGTTAATTGGCTTGGTATAAATGTGATATTGTCCCTAGTGTTAATGCGCAGGGATAATGTCCAGATCTTCGGTTTAAACCAGCATCTGCAGTTCCTTTTTACACAAATTAAAACAGAAGATAGACACAAAAAGCTGGAGTAATTCAGCGGGACAGGCAGTATCTCTGGAGAGTAGGTATGGATTACATTTCGGGTCAAGACCCTTCTTCAGACTGGTTAGGGTTAGGCCGCTGGATGTGGCCCTTGTGGCTAAAGGGATCAGGGGCTATGGAGAGAAGGCAGGTACAGGATATAGTGAGTTGGATGATCAGCCATGATCATATTGAATGGCGGTGCAGGCTCGAAGGGCCGAATGGCCTACCCCTGCACCTATTTTCTATGTTTCTATGTCTATCATGCTGGTGTAGCTCAGCGGGACAGTCGGCATCTCTGGAGAGAAGGAACGGGTGGCATTTCGGGTCGAGACATTTCTTCAGACTGATGTCAGGGAGATTTGTTTTAGTTTCTGTTGAAAATAGAAATTAAATAAAACATTTTAATTCTGTTTAAAATTTAAATTCAAGATTTAAACAGAATTGTTTAATTTCCTCTTTATTTAACAAGATTACTTTGTAGCCTTACCTCCTCTCGTCTAAGAGAGCTCCCCTACCCACACTTGCTGGTGAATATTCCTTTGGTGCTCAGCACTGCTCTCAGCCTACTCTGCATACTCACAATAATGCAGTAATCTTCAACAAATATTTAAAGTAATTTTGCAATTTTCCAATTATATACTGTGGAAAATGGCCAAAAGATGTCAAATGGTGCCGGCACAGTGGGGCGGCACGGTGTCGCAGCGGTAAATATGCTGCCTTACAGCGCCAGAGACCCAGGTTCAATCCTGACTAAATTTGCATGTTCTCCCTATGAACACGTGGGTTTTCTCCGGGTGCTCCAGTTTCCACCCACACTCTCAAAATGTGTTTGTTTATAGCTTAATTGGCTTCGCTCACTTGTAAAATTGTCCAGAGTGTGTGTAGGTTAGTGTACGGGGTGATCGCTGGTTAGCATGGACTCGGTGGGCCGAAAGGCCTGTTCCACGCTGCATCTCTAAAGTCTCCAATCTAAATATCAGGTTTATCTCTGAAAGCTATTTTGAAGTAATGCCTTTTCAACAGGCAACTTGATCAATGCTGTTTCGCGGGCACAATGCACAAACTATTGATGGGAAATGAACAAATTCCCAGCAGAAATTGATGATATATAAATGCGTTGGTGGAGCTGATTCCAGGAACAACAAGCTCTCTCCATCAATGACATGCGTTGATCGTAGACACTGAGCCTCAGCACATTGTTAGAATTCAGACCACATGTAACATGTGTGGTGCAACAGTGGAGGTGCTGCCTTACAGCGCCAGAAACCCGCGTTCGATCCTGACTACGGGTGTCGTCTGTACGGATTTATAACCTTCTCCCCATGACCTGCATGGGTTTTCTCCAAGATCTTTGGTTTCCTCCCACACTCCAAAGACGTACAGGTTTGTAGGCTAATTAGCTTGGTGTAAATGTAAATTGTCACTAATGTGTGCAGGAAAGTGTTCATGTGTGGGGATCGCTGGTCGGCGTGGACTTGGTGGACCGAAGGGCTTGTTTCCGTGCTGTATCTCTAAACTAAACCGGATCTGCAAGGAGCCCATCTCAAAGAAAAGAATTACCATTCATTATTAGCTGCTTCATTATTGAAAGCATGGGATACTTTTTTTTTCCCTTTGGAAGGCAAAAATATATACATTGATGATTAAATGTCTTCATTAAAATCTTGGAGCATTCTGATGGGCTCCTCTTTATAGGTGTTTTATGAGGACAGTTAAACATAGAAGGGTAATTGGCCTCTACATTTCTTTGTATGGCCAAGGTGTAATTCTCCAGCATGATGGATAAATGATTGAATTTGTGCATTATTTGCCTAAAATTGATGTTTCCTTTTAACTCCAGTTCGTTTGTGAACCAATGATTTAGTTAAACGTTAAGCTTAGAGTTTTTAACTTGGTATAAATATCTGAAATTATTCAAATTAAATTAAGCTTTGCTGTGTTACTTTCTCAGACATGCAGACCTGTACAAAATATTTCAAATATAGCCAAACCAAAGTCCTATACAACTGAAACATGACTTCTTATAGTCAATGCCCTGACCTTCAATGCCGTGAAACCAAGCATACATGTGTCTTCTTTATCACTCTATCTACTAACTTTCGGGAAGCTATGGACTTGGACCCCACGATCCTTATATAGATGGGTGCTGTTGATGGTCCTGCCCTTAACTGTATACTTTCCCCTTAAAATTGAGTTCCCAAAGTACAACACCTCACAGACCAAACTGCTTCTACCATGTATCTGTCCACGGCTGTAAGTGCTCTATATCCTATTGTGTCCTTTGACAACCTTTTACCCTATATGTAATTCCACCATATTTTTGTGTTGTCTGCAAACTTACTGACCAATCCATCTACATTTTCGTCCAAGTCATTTATATATACAAGTCCATCACCGATTTTCCGGCAATTGGTGATCCGGCACCTCCTTTATTCCCCGAAGGTGCAGCGCCCAGGCCAGGTGAGGCTGCCAATCTCGACCTCATCGGGACTTCCGCGCCGTCAGTGGGTCAAATTTGCCTCCTTTGGCTGGTGCTCTGGAACTCCGGCCCGGCCTGAGCCAACAGATCTGTTCCCATAGCCGACTTCAGAGGCAAAATTTGCCGGTAACTTGGCCCCTCGGTGGCCTTGACGGACTGTCAAATAGACACATAGAAAATAGGTGCAGGAGGAGGCCATTCGGCCCTTCGAGCCAGCACCGCCATTCATTGTGATCATGGCTGATCGTCCCCAATCAATAACCCATGCCTGCTTTCTCCCCATATCCCTTGATTACATTAGCCCCTAGAGCTCTATCTAACTCATGGCTTACAAAAGTCCACGTAGCCAACATCTTCTGCCGTACCATCATCAATCCCCCCCTCAAAAATCTCAATCAATTTTGTGGGACATGACCAGCCTCGCATCAAGTTATTCTGACTGTTCCTAATCAACCCATTCTGTTCCAAATTCAAGTAAATGGTACAGCGTACCACAAAGAATTATCTCCAGTAACTTCCTCACCACCCATGTGTGGCTCACTGGCCTATAATTTCCTGGATTATACCTAATTCTCTTTGTATTGTATTCGTATTGTATTCAATTTATTGTCATTGTCTCAATTTGAGACAACGAAATGAATTTTCCTTACAGGCAGTATCATTAAAAAAAAAAAAAAAAAAAATCACAAAGAAATTATAAAAATAAATAATAAATAAATAATAAAACATATTAAAAATAAAATTGAAATTGAATTAAAATTTTAAAAAAAGCACAAATACAGAAGTCCACAACACAACATAACATAAATGGCACCCAGGTGAGGACGGCACCATAGTCCAGCCAGCCTCCCCTCCGTGTTCATCCGTGGACGGGGCCTTCCAAGCACCCGCAGTCGCCGCCCCGGGTGGCCCGATGTTCAGGCCCTCACGCCGGGCTGGTGGAACGCCAACGCCGAACCCCGACGGTGAGCTTCCTCCTCCTCAGCGACCCGGACCTCCTCCTCAGCGACCCTGACCTCTTCTTAAGTAAAGGAACAACATTCTACAGCATGGTGGCACAGAGGTAGAGTGGCTGCCTTACAGCGCCATAGACCCCGGTTCAATCCTGACGCTGGGAGCTTGCAGCCACATTACCAAGCAGACTGAGCAAAAGATTCAAGAATATGCTCAAGGATTCCTTGAAGAAATGCATGTTGCTCAATGACTCTCCGGTCCATGACATCTCAAGAGTGAAGAACGACTATTAGGGATGATACTGAGTAACCTTAGAGTCATAGTAATATAGCACGGAAACAGGCCTTTCGACCCAACTTGTCCATGTTAACCAAGATGCATTATCCAAACTAGTATCACCTGTCTGCGTTTGGCCCATATCCATAAGGTCATTTGGTAGGTGTAGAATTAGGCCATTCGGCCTCTCCAGCCTACTCCGCCATTCAATCATGGCTGATCAATCTCGCCCTCCTAACCCCATTCTTCTGCCTTCTCCCCATAACCCCTGACACACTAATCAAGAATCTATCTCTGCCTTAAAAATATCCATTGCCTTGGCCTCCACAGCTTTCTGTGGCAAAGAATTCCACAGATTCACTTCCCTTTAACTAAAGAAATTCCTCCTCATCTCCCTCCTAAAGAAACGTCTGAGGCTATGCCTCCCGGCCCTAGACTCTCCCACTAGTGGAAATATCCTCTCCACATCCACTCTATCCAAGCCTTTCACTATCTAGTAAGTTTAAATGAGGTCCCCCGTCATCCTTCTAAACTCCAGCGATTAGAGGCCCAGTGCCATCAAATGCTCATCATATGTTAACCCAATCATTTTAGATCCAACTAGGGTCTTTGCAATGAGGTGACGTTATAGTGGAATCGTATACTTATCATCATGGTATTCAATACTGAATCAACTGAACCACCCTAATACGATGAGAGAGTAGTGCAGAAATACTTTCTACCTCATTGGTGACCCTCGCAATGTGCTTGATTCTTCTTGGCTTGCTTTGCCTTGCACTAAATGTTATTCCTTCATCATGTATCTATAAGCTGTAAATGGCTCGATTGTAATGTGTGTTGTCTTTCTGCAGACTGGTTAGCATGCAACAAAAGCTTTTCAGAATTCAAGGACGCTCCTTTAGGAGGGAGATGGGGAGGAATTTCTTTAGTCAAAGGGTGGTGAATCTGTGGAATTATTTGCCACAGAAAGCTGTGGAGGCCAAGGCAATGGATATTTTTAAGTCAGAGATAGATAGATTCTTGATTAGTGTGTCAGAGGTTATGGGGAGAAGGCAGGAGAATGGGGTTAGGAGGGCGAGATTTCACTGTACCTCGATGCACCTGACAACAAACTAAACTGAACGATACAGGCCAACCTTTTGACTTTCTCCTACTTTCCTGAATATAGCGGAACATCTGGATGAAAACATTTTATTGGTTGTAAATATGTCAAAAATAAAACCGCTTGACATCTTGTAAACTGGCAGGTCAGTCATTTTGCTCAAATGAATTGCTGAGGGTGTCAAATTATACCATGATGGGTAGCAAAGCATGTCAAACAGCTGAAAGAGCACCACTGATATTTTATGTGAAACTATTATTCACAAAAGTACTTAACAGTCTGCGAGCCTCCAGACCCCAGAGCTATTCACAATATAGCTTCAAATGCCAAGCACTACAATTCAAGGGTCGCTGTGCCTGCCGGAATCCTAGTTTGCTCAGAATCTGTTTTTCCGAATATTGCAACATGTGCAACTAGTATCTCGAGTATCCATTACACTTGCTCCATGGTTGGAAGAGGTGTAGGAAGGACCTACCGAAGATAGGCACAAAATGCTGGAGCAGCTCAGCGGGTCAGGGTAGCATCTCTGGAGAGAAGGAATATGTGGCGTATCGGTGTCGAGACGAGTTTAGAAGAATGAGGGGGGAACCTCATTGAAACATGCAGAATAGTGAAAGGCTTGGATAGAGTGGGTGTGGAGAGGATGTTTCCACTAGTGGGAGAGTCTAGGACTAGAGGTCATGGCCTCAGAATTAATGGACGTTCTTTTCGGAAGGAGATGAAGAGAAATTTCTTTAGTCAGAGGGTGGAGATTATGTGGAATTATTTGCCACAGAAGGCTGTGGAGACCAAGTCAGTGGATATTTTTAAGGCAGAGATAGATAAATTCATGATTAGTGCAGGTGTTAGAGGTTATTCGATATGATACGATACAATACGATAGAACATTAATTATCCCAGGAGGGAAATTGATCTGCCAACAGAAATAAAAACAAAAAATACATGAAACCTGAAATTAAAGTGACGAGTGGAAAGGCTTGGGGGTGTGTAAATATTGAGGTGTGGGGGGGGGGGAGGGGAGTCAGTCTCAATCTCAGTATACCCCACAACATACAGGGGAGGAGTTGTAAAGTTTGATAGCCACAGGGAAGAAGGATCTCCTGTGGCGTTCTGTACTGCATATTGGTGGAACCTGTCTGTTGTTGACGGTGCTGCTCAGGTTGACCAGGGTGTCATGGAGGGGGTGAGCTGTATTGTCCAAGATGCTCCGCAGTTTGAGGAGCATCCTCCCCTCCAAGATCACCTGCAGTGAATCCAACTCCGCCCCCAGGACAGAGCCAGCCTTCCTGATGGGTTTGTTGATCCTATTTGAGGAGAAGGCAGGAGAATGGGGTTAGGAGGGAGAGGTAGATCAGCCACGTTTGAATGGCGGAGTAGACTTGAAGAGCCAAATGGCCTAATTGTGCTCCTATTCCTTATGCCCTTATGAACTTCAGACTGAGAGTCAGGAGAAAGGGATATGAGAGATATAGAAGAGATATAGAACAAATGAATGAAAGATTGTGGCGGCACCTGGTGGCGGGGCCACTAGCTACACGAACCCTCAGCAGTCGGGGGTAGGGTCACATGACTGGGCAATGGCAGGGAGGAGTTGTCACGGGGTATAGGGATGTGTCTTGCTACACCGGGGCAACCCTCTCTCTTCCCTTCTCTCTCTCTCTTACTTCGAGCTGACCAGCTCTCTTCTCTCTAGGGGTGAGTGTCCTTCCACCTCAGCAGGGGCTCAGCTCGAGTCCACGAGGAACCAGCCTTGCAGCAGCAACAACAACTTTATGTTAGAGGACCAACCTGCATGTATAACAAACCTTTTTTTGCCTGAATAAAGTAACCCATTTGTTCACCACGTTTGATGCCTCTACAAGATAAGCAAAAAGCAATGAGGAGCAATCCCTTGATCATCGTGTTAATATGGACCAAATTAAAGACATCATAAAATGGAGGACCTCTGCATTTGTCAGAATTGCTTAACCTATGGCAGTGGAAATTTACAGGCTGTGGATGGCGCCAGCCAGTCTAAGCCCAGATTGATATGCAGGATGATAAGAGATCCAGGTGTTCTCCTCATTTCCCCTTAATTGATAATATGTATTAAAACTCTGTAAATAAACTTAAATGCATTGATATGATTGGTTTGCTGCAAAGGAATTGTAAATAGTGTAAATAATGTTGCAAGACAGTTACCCATCTGTTTGTTGATTGGCCAAAGTGTTAAGCCCTGACAGGATTGTTTTGAATTCCAGGGTAAATGTTGCATTATTCAGTTAGTTAGCTTCCTTCCAGATGCTTCTCCAAGAAACAATGTATGGGAGACTCAATAATTGATTTGGGAAATTGTCATTAATGTATTGATGTGATTAATATGTTTGATTGGACTGTAAAGAGACCACCCCTATGTAGACAAGGATCAAACCCGTGGTGGTTTAGGTAGCGTATAGGGGTTTTTGCTGTTCAATCTAAAAATAAAGTTTTGTTGTTCCAGTGTTAGAATCGGTGTTTTTTTGACTGAACTAGACAGGGGGATAAGCTTGAGAAGAGCGTATTTACAATCGTTGCTTTTTGCGTATCTTTTATTCATTTGTTCTATTTACCTTCTACATCACTTGTTTCCAAATTACCAACGTGGACGTACTTTGAGGCATTGAGAGGTGTTTCATTTCTCCATAAAACCTGAGAAACATGGACAATCTGCAGAAATAAAGGCATGGGATGTGAACTGCAGATGCTGGGTTGCACCGTAGACACAAAATGCTGGAATAACTAAATGCTGTCAACTCTACATATCTAAGCTTTTTTCCTTTCATAAGCCTCATCCATTAATATAACTTACGTTGGATGTCCAGATAGAGAAGGTGAACAATTTAATCGTAGGTCTTTATCTCATTATCGCCAGAAAAAAGTAAGAATTATTTATGTGTAGAAAGGAACTGCTGATGCTGGTTTGAACCAAAGATAGGCACAAAATGTTGGAGTAACTCAGCAGGACCGGCAGCATCTCTGGAGAGAAGATATGGGTGACGTTTCGGATTGAGAGAAGCTTCACCTGTTCCTTCTCTCCTGCTGAGTTACTCCAGCATTTTGTGTCTATCATCTGCAGTACCTGCTACAAAATTCTCTGCCTCAAAGGCAATGGTGGCCGGTTCTCTGGATGCTTTCAAGAGAGAGTAAGATAGCGGAGTCAAGGGATATGGGGAGAAGGCAGGAATGGGGTACCGATTGTGGATGATCAGCCATGATCACTTTGAATGGCGGCTATACCTATGTCTACGTATCTATGTAAATCAAAGGGTGCTTCATTCTTACGGGCCAGGGGAAATAGTATTGAGCTTACAGCGTGCTGCAATATCTGATGTCTCAGAAGATGTCATGTTATTTGCATCTTGCAGCGATCCACCACACCTGCTCTGATAACCCAAATCTATTTCTTCGATATGGATGACAGGGGAATCAGTGCTATCTCCCAGTCATGGCTTACAATTTCAGCATGTCATGCAGACAGATGGATTCCATGTATGTGACAAGGCAGACAAAGTGTATTCTGAAATCTCATCGAAGATGCCCAGGGAAAGCTGATGAAGTCTGCATGCTTGATGCAATATGCATCAGTATAATGCTCCACCATCTCGCAGGTGAATTTTTCATCGTAACGATGCGCAGGGAAAAATAGTTGTGAAATCTTGAACTTGAAGGAAACAGTGACAGTGAGGATGATTCAACATCCCAAATGGGATGGATGGATGAATAGATCGATTGATTGAAAGATTCAGCATAGCAGCAGGTCCTTCGGCTCACTGAGTCCATGCTAACCATCGATCGATCACCCAGTCGCACGAGTTTTATGTTACCTCACTTTCTTCTCTACTCCATACACACTGGGCGACACGGAGGTGCAGCAGTTGAGTTGCTGCCTTACAGCGCCAGAGACCCGGGTTCGATCCTGACTGCGGGTGCTGTCTGTACGGAGTTTGTACGTTCTACCCGTGACCTGACTTGGGTTTACCCCGGGTGCTTTGGTTTCCTCCCACATACCAAAGATGTACAGGTTAGTAGGTTAATTTTCTTCGGTAAAAATTGTCCCTGGTGTGTCGGATAGTGCTAGTGTATGGAGAACGCTGATCGGCACGGACTCGATGGGCCGAAGGGCCTGTTTCCATGCTGTATCTCAAAACTTAAAACTAAACTAGGGGCAATTTTATGGAGGCTGACTAACCTACAACCCCACTTCTTTGGTCTTGGGCAAAGGGGCAGGAGAAACGGATTATCACATGGTGTAGAGGGGGGAGTGTCACAGCAAAAGGGGGGGGGGGGGGAGCGAGAGTGCTTCTTTAAATGGAAGAATACAATATTCAGACCATTTGGTTTAGTTTGGTTTAAATATAAGGCAAGGAAACAGGCCCTTCGGCCCATCATCACACCAACCATTGATTTCTTGCTTTCCCATCCACTCGCTACACACTAGGGGCAATTTACAGAGGCCAATTAAGCTACATTTGTTCCACTCCATCCAAGGCAACTGCATTGTTCACAGTGTATGCTGGATGTGGTTCCAATAATAACCAGAGCAAAGCTTCCCCATCTTACACTCTATACCTTTTGCAGAAAGACAAATATACCAATTGCTTTCACATTTCTTTGCTGTATCCACATAGCATTATGCACAAGGACGCACAATGTCTTCTGAGCCTGACTGTTCTCTCACCCTCATAAATAATCAGCTTGTTCTTACTCCGAACAAAGGAGACAATTTTACACTTTCCACATTATGCTCCATCTGCCACTCCCCTTTGCAGCCTCTTTAAATCTTCCTTGGTGATTACTTTTGGACCAGTCATAAGGTCAGAAATGATAGGAGCAGAATTAGACCCATCAAGTTCACTCCGCCATTTAATCATGGCTGATCTATCTCGCCCTCCCAACCCCATTCCCCCACCTTCTCCCCATTGCCCCTGACACCCATACTAATCAAGAATTTATCTATCACTGCCTTAGAAATATCCATTGACTTGGCCTCCACAGCCTTCTGTGGCAAAGAATTCCACAGATTCTCCACCCTCTGACTAAAGAAATTCCTCAACTCCTTCCTAAAGGAACATCCTTTAAATCAGAGGCTATGATCCAGCGAGTACAGGCTCAGTGCCGTCCAATGCTCGGGCAGCTCTGGTGTATTTGATTTCCTTGCACCCACTTGTAACCGATATGACCTGTACACATTGGAGATCCAAACACTGATCCCAACAACACTCCGTTAGTTATACCCTGCCAACTTGAAGATGACCTGTTCCTTCAAAACTAATCATCAGTCCATGCTAAGGTATCACCGCACATGTCATCCACAATGCAAGAAAGATGTCAGTCAGAAAACAGCCTGAAGAAGGGTCTCGACCCGAAACGTCACCCATTCCTTCTCTCCAGACATGCTGCCTGCCCCGCAGAGTTACTCCAGCATTTTGTGCCCATCTTCAGAACTCTAAGCCTGAGAAAATGTGATTGAGAAAATGCGGGAATCCATTATTTTAAGTATAGGACATTAACAAGATCATAAAACAAACAAGCAGAATGAACATGTTTAATGAAAGGGAGATAATTTTTGACTAATTTATTAGCGTTCCTTTAGCACATAACGAGCAAGGTGAGTTAAGAGTTCGAGCAGAGGTACTCAGTAGTTGGATTTCCAAATGGCATTCAATAACGCTCCATATAAATTGGGGGAGAATATATTAACAAAGTCAGAGGACTAAGCAGTTAATGCCACAGGGATTAATGTGAGGGCACCAAATATCTCTACTTGGTATTTACTTTAGACTCCAGCGATACAGCACGGAAACAGGCCAAGTTCACACCGACCAGCAATCACCTCGTACACTAACCCTATCCTGCACACTGGAGACAATTTACAATTTTTGAACTGAAGCCAATTAACCTGTACGTCTTTGGAGTGTGGGAGGAAACCAGAGCAGCCGGAGAAAACCCACACAGTCACAGGGAGAACGTACAAACTCCGTACAGACACCACCCACAGTTAGGATCGAACACAGGTCTCTGGCTCTGTAAGAGGGGCAGCCAATCTACTGCTGAGCCACCGTGCTGCCCTGTATTAATGACATAGCTGAAAGTATCGAGTGTACTGTTGATACAATTACTGGTGGTACAGGAAGTTATTAGTGTGACTATAAATAGGTCACTGTGCTATAAATAGATTGGTGAGTGGGTAAAACCTGGCCTATGGTCAAAAACATGATTTAGCCACATTGGTCGAAAGAATTGCAAAGCAGAACAATGCTTCAAAGGTGATTCCGGAGAATGCTGCTGTGGAGAGGGATTAGGATGTCCTCTAATATGACATACAACATTTCAGCACACTGGTACAGAAAGCAATCAAGAATGCAAATTGAATGTTAGATTGTACCCCAAAGGGAAAGGAAAATAACAGGGAGAATTTATGCTAACATTTTGAAAACCTGCAGTAGTGAGTACACCTTTGGTCTTTTTCAAGATGTTTTTAGTTTTACAGCGTGGAAACAGGCCCTTCCATCAATTGTCTGAAGAAGTGTCTCGACTTCTCTCCTCAGATGGTGCCTGTCCCGCTGAGTTACTCCAGCATTTTGTGTCCATCTTCACATGCTACACACTTGGCTCGATTTTACAGAATCCAATTAACCTAGAAAACTGCACGTCTTTGGAGTGTGGGAGGAAACCGGAGCACCTGGAGAAAATCCATGCGGTCACGGGGAGAACGTACAAACTCCGTACAGACGGCACCCGCAGTCAGGATCGAACCCGGGTCTCGGGCGCTGTGAGGCAGCAACTCTACCGCTGCACCACCGTGCTGCCTATGTCCTTAATTCGAGATAGTTCAGAGGGTGTTCACCCTTTGACTGGAAGGGTCAAGGAGTTACAAAGGTGGGAAGCTTCGGCAGGTTGGGTTTAGATTCATTGGGGATTGATAGAATGTAACTTAAGGTTCTGAGGGGGTCTGACAATACTGAAAATACTATTCTTCTTCGGGGAGGTGGGAGGGGTGTGGGGTGGGGGGGGGAGCTTGGGGATAGAGGGAGGATGAGAACATAAGCATGAGAACACGTGGTTGCCCATTTAAGACTGTGGATAATCTTTTTCTCTCAGTACAAAAGAGAGTTAGGGGCATGAACTGCTGAACACCTTGTGTGCAGTACTGGTTGCCTCATTCGATGAAGATTGGGATTGGGTGGAGTGGGTGAAGAAGAGGTTTACCAGGTAGGTGGATGCAACATGCTGGAGTAACTCAGCGGGTGAGGCAGCATCTCTGTAGTAAAAAGACCTGTGTCGTTTCAGGTCGTGACCCTTCTCCGGACTTGACCGCGAAGCTGCCTGGATTCAAAGATATTAGCTGTTGGACAAACTTGGATAGTTTTCACTTGGAGTGTCAGAGGCTGAGGGGGGGTCTGATAGAAGTTTCTAAAATTATGAGACATACATAAAGAAAAGAGTCAGAACCTTTCCCAGGGAAGAAATAGTAAATACTAGAGGGCAGAGCATAGGTGTCAGAAGGGGCAAGTTTAAAAGAACAAAAAAACATAATGTGCTGGAATGACTCTATGGAGGACTCTACGACTCTACGGGTTGGGACCCTTCTTCAGCTACGTTTAAAGGAGCCTAGACTAAGCACCCCAGTCCTCCAACACAATATTCCACCACTCATCCACACACGAGTTTTTTTCTTTTTAATTACTTTGCAAACATTTCTGAACACCTGTTTTTGCTTCTTCATTCTGGGATATTGTGTGTAGAATGATGATTAAAAAAAAAATTTAATCCATTTTAAAATAAGGCTGTAACGTAACAAAAATGTGGATACTTACTGAAATCACTGTACATGAGACAAGAAATTAAAGTGACAAGTGGAAAGGATTGGGGGTGTGCAAATATTTGTGGGGGGGGGGGGGGGGATCTGCGGGGGGAGGGAAAAAAGGATCTCCTTTTGTATTGTATTGTATTGTATTCAACTTTATTGTCATTGTCTCAATTTGAGACAACGAAATGAATTTCCCTTACAGGCAGTATCATTAAAAAAATCACAAAGAAATAATAAAAATAAATAATAAATAAATAATAAAACATATTAAAAATAAAATTGAAATTGAATTAAAATTTAAAAAAAAAAAAGCACAAACACAGAAAGTCCACGACACAACATAACATATATGGCACCAAGGTGAGGAAGGCACCATAGTCCAGCCAGCCTCCCCTCCGTGTTCATCCGTGGACGGGGCCTTCCGAGCACCCGCAGTCGCCGCCCCGGGTGGCCCGATGTTCAGGCCCTCACGCCGTGCTGGTGGAACGCCGACGCCGAACCCCGACGGTGAGCATCTTCCTCCTCAGCGGCCCGGACCTCCTGATCAGCCGCCTCCCGCTGCCGGAGTCTGCAGCTCCTGAGTCCGCAGGCTGAGCCGGGCAGAGCCACAGGACCTGAGCCGGGCAGAGCCAACACTCCTGTGGCGTTGTGTACTGCATCTTGGTGGAACCAGCCTTCCTGATGAGATTGCTAATCCCGTTGGCGTCTGCGGCCTTCGCCCTGCTGCGCCACCAATTCTTGGTGAAGGAGGCACATCAGCGTGGTTTTGACTGGTAGAATGAGATAGTTTCTCAGGGAGTGGATCTGTGGGCTGGCTTATCATTCGATCTGTCACCCACCCGCCAGGTAATCATCCCACACTCTCTCTGCCCGCCATCCGACACTTCCTTTCAATGAAGAAAGGCATGAGGTTGGAGATTAAATTTTGACAAAGTGATTTACTAAGAAAGGAAATTCAGAGACAGTTATGGCAGGAAAGAGCGATGAGTCCGAGGAACTGTTGTTTCTGCTTGCCAAAGAAGACAAAGTAGTGCTGATATCGACTCTGTCAACATCGCGGCTACATTTGTTTTGTCCATATCCTGGGTCAAAGTGAAAGGAGACGTATGATTTTGCTATACATGATGCAGAACAATAAACGGGATAACAATGAAATAAACATAAAGGGCCCATCCATTTTGGACGTACTGCAAGACAGTTTCTTCAAAAACAAGGTTCATTTTCCACGTTATGACAATTTAAAGAACAAAGATTTTGCAAAACTTTTGGTTTGGAAAAGCAACTTTCATACAGATTACCCAAGTCAGGTACTAGGCAATAAGAGCAATAAAAGATTTATAACTGCAACACAGATTTTTTAAAGATTTGACAAAAGCTGGCACCTTTCACATTTGTGATACTTGTATTTGAGCCAAAGGACCGCGCAGCCGTTAGAGCCACTGCCTCACAGCGCTAGGGACCCGGGTTTTCTCCTGACCTCGGGTGCTCTCTGTGTGGAGTTTGCACGTTCTCCCTGTGATCACACAAGTTACCTCTGAGTGCTCCGGTTTCCTCCCTCATCCCAGAGAGTTCTAGGTTATTTGGCCTCTGTAAATTGTCCCCCAGTGTGCAGGGAGAGGATGTGCAAGTGGGATAACATAGATGGCACGGGCTCAGTGGGCCGAAGGGCCTGTTTCCATGCAAAACTAAACTAAACTATAAATCTGGGTCCACTTCTCGTGTGTTATAAATCTTCTACTTAAATTAGGGTGCCTTTAAGTTACTAGCAATACCACCACTATTTTTGGAGAGCATGGATAGGTGACATTTCGGGTTGGAACCCTTCTTCAATCTGAACCCTTTTTCAAAATGCTTTGTTCAGGTTTATGGGTTAATTAGCTTCTGCAAACATTGTAAATTGTCCAGAACCAGGGGACTGGTTTAAGAATAAGGGCTCAGCCATTTAGAACGGAGATGAGGAAACACATTTTCATGCAGGGAGTTGCAAGTCTGTGCAATTCTCTGCCTCAAAGGGTGGTGGAGGCCGTTCTCTGGATACTTTCAAGAGAGAGCTAGATAGCGCTCTTGAAGATAGCGGGGTCAGGGGATATGGGGCGAAGGCAGGAACGGGGTACTGATTGTGGATGATCAGCCATGATCACATTGAATGGCAATGCTGGCTTGAAGGGCCGAATGGCCTACTCCTGCACCTATTGTCTATTGTTCCTATTGTGTTCGATAGAGTCAATGTACAGGGCTCGCTGGTCGGTGCAGCCTCAGTGGGCCGAAGGGTCAGTTTCCACACTGGATCTCTAAAGTCTGCTTCTGCGCTGTATCTCTAAACTAAACAAAGTATATTCCAATAGCTCTCTACTTAGTGCTTTGGCATCATCTGACATTAAGAGATCTATTCTCGCTGTAGTTAAACACCAATACAGCAGTTCAATTAAATTATTACATTCATTCAATAATAAATCTCCAGCTCAGAGATGAATTTAGTTCAGAGGCAGAAAACCCATAACCACCCTAGAATGTAACTTTGAGAAGATGCTTCCGCGCATCGGAGTGTAGCGCAAATTAAGGGGAACCATAAGTGGTCTGAGGAAGGGTCTCGACCCAAAACGTCACCTATTCCTTTTCTTCAGGGATGTTGCCTGACCCGCTGTGTTACTCCAGCATTTCGTGTCCATCTTCGGTGTAAACCAGCATCTGCAGTTCACTGCCTACACTAAAAGGGATTGTCCATTTAAGAAGTAAGTCCAGAAAGAATTTATTCTCTGAGCAGGTTCTGAATCTTTATAAATCTCTATGTGGGGGACGGCTGGTTGCTGAGTCATTAAATATATCCAATAATGTGACAACTAGATTTTTGGATGAATCTGACCATACCGACGTTTCTGGCCTGGGCCTCCTCCATTGTTACACTGAGGCCACACGCAAATTAGGGGAACAGCACCTTATATTTTGCTTAGGCAGCTTACAATCCAGTGGTAAGAACCATATAACAATTACAGCACGGAAACAGGCCATCTCGACCCTTCTAGTCCGTGCCGAACACATATTCTCCCCTAGTCCCATATACCTGCGCTCAGACCATAACCCTCCATTCCCTTCCCATCCATATAACTATCCAATTTATTTTTAAATGATAAAAACGAACCTGCCTCCACCACCTTCACTGGAAGCTCATTCCACACAGCTACCACTCTCTGAGTAAAGAAGTTCCCCCTCATGTTACCCCTAAACTTCAGTCCCTTAATTCTCAAGTTAGTCCCCTTGTTTGAATCTTCCCTACTCTCAGTGGGAAAAGCTTTTCCACGTCAACTCTGTCTATCCCTCTCATCATTTTAAAAACCTCTATCAAGTCCCCCCTTAACCTTCTGCGCTCCAAAGAATAAAGCCCTAACTTGTTCAACCTTTCTCTGTCACTTAGTTGCTGAAACCCAGGCAACATTCTAGTAAATCTCCTCTGTACTCTCTCTATTTTGTTGACATCCTTCCTATAATTAGGCGACCAAAATTGTACACCATACTCCAGAGTTGGCCTCACCAATGCCTTGTACAATTTTAACATTACACCCCAACTTCTATACTCAACGTTGATTTCTCTAATTTCAAGTAACCCCTGCATTCCCTCTCTCCCACTCCTCCCCCACCACCCCACTCCACTGGTCCTACTAAGTTTCACTGTTCGCATCCCCGGCCAACAATAGACCATTATGGCCTCCACCCTTCCTTTCTCATCTGTTGCCAGCCCTACTTTGTTCTGGCCTTTTCTTACCTCCAGTACCCACCCCTCTACTTTCAGGCGGAAGAACGGTCCCGACCTGAAACGTCACCCGTTCTTTTCCTCCAGAGATGCTGCCTGACCTGCTGAGTTACTCCAGCACATTGTGTCTATCGTCATTATCTGATCTGCTGTGGATCAGTGCCTTGGCGATGTCTGTCCCAATCTCTCCTCCATAACTTGAGACTCAAGTGTCATCTCCCTCCATTTGCATTCAACTTCAAGTTATAGCATGACGTAATCATACAGCACGGAAACAGGCCCTTCCACCCAACTTGCCCTTGCCGACCAAGATGCCCCATCCACCCTCATCCCTTCTAGTCATAGAGTGATACAGTGTGGGAACGGCCCTTTGGCCCAACTTGCTCACACTGGACAACATGTCCCAGCTACACTAGTCCCACCTGCACGCTTTTGATCCATATTCCTCCAAACCTGTCCTAGCCATGTACCTGCCTAACTGTTTTCTAAATGTTGGCCTAGTCCCTGCCTCAACTACCTCCACTGGCAGCTTGTTCCATACCCCCACCGCCCTTTGTGTGAAAAGGTTACCCCTCAGATTCCTATTAAATCTTTTCCCCTTCACGTTAAACCGATGTCTGTAAGATCACTCCTCATCCTCCTGCGCTCAAAGGAATCGAGATACAGTCTACTCAACCTCTCCCTGCAGCTCTGACCCTCTAGCCCTGGCAATATCCTCATAAACCTGCCACTATTTGGCCCATATACCTCCAAACCTTTTGGTTGGACAACAAAACAATCAGGTTGCTGCAAAACTTCATTTGGTTTAGTTTAGTGATATCTTTTTGGGGAAGAAACCTGTCATCCTTACCTAGTAAATCATACTCGTGGCTCCAGGCCCATATCAATGCCATCGACCTTCAAATTCTCTCTGAAATGGGCTGGCCAAGTTGTAGACGGTCGAGGAGAATTACCAAAACAAAAATGCCGTTGGAGCCTCTCGGGTGGAGAGGTCGGTGCGGCGGTCGATGATGGCGCCAACGGACGGGCCGCGTGGGAGCGAGGACGTCGCTGCCGGGGGAAGGAACAAAGGAGGGACCCCAGTGTGGGGAACCACCATGAGGGAGGGGGATGGACAATGGAGGACCCGGCGTGAGGGGACTGCCGTGAGGGACGGGAGAAAGAACAAAGGGGGAGCCGGCGCGCGGGGGGTGGGAGTACTTTGTAACGTTGTAAGTAAGCGCCCTTTATGGGCTACTATTTACATACCTTGGGATTGCAAGCAAAGAATTTCACTGTGACTTGTCACATGTGACAATAAAGTAGAAAGTAAAGCGAAAACCAATATATAATTTTCCCTGTTTAAGAAGGAACTGCAGGTGCTGGAAAATCGAAGGTAGACAAAAGTACTGGAGAAACTCAGCGGGTGCGGCAGCATCTATGGAGCGAAGGAAATAGGCGACGTTTCAGCCCGAAACCGGTCTGAAGAAGGGTTTTGGCCCGAAACGTTGCCTATTTCCTTCGCTCCATAGATGCTGCCGCGCCCGCTGGGTTTCTCCAGCACTTTTGTCTACCATATAATTTTCTCTTTCAATTTGGACTGAGCACCAGAAATAGGGCACTATTATTGATCAAATCTTCCATTTTCTTTCCAATGTTATCAATCATCTTTCAGGAATGACCCCGACCAGTGAGTTTAACATTGCTGGTGAAGCTCAATGATTTATTCAAATATTGTTTAACATTTACATCTGTCCCCAGGGAGAATCCTAGCAGCATCTAATTTGGATATTCAGTTTAAGACATATTGAACAAAATATGCAATTAATAATGATTGCTCCTTAGGACATCGGGAGCCAAGATTTCATTGGGTTTAACAGAAATATTGGAACCAGATGCAATACATGTAGTTTCACCACATGTTTAATTCATGGTGACCAAATACTGTGACTATGTAGGCATTTGATGTCCACATGAACAGATTGTTTTTATTGCACAATTTCCTTCAATAAAATCACATCAAGGACTCCCAGGTAGACTAAACACAAACTTTCAAAAGGGCTTCTAATGAGAGACCACAGGAAAAATGTTCATCAAAGATTAAAGTCTGGTTGTATGTTCATCAGCACTAATAACAGTGAGTTTCTCTTTTATGGGAACCACAAAGACTATCTCCGACAGAATTTCAACGTATTGCATTGATTTTAGAAAAAAAGTTTTGCTTTAAAGAATAAAACACAGCGCTTCAACAGAATAAAAGTGTCAGTACCATCATACGGAATAACAAATCCTACCCCAGCATGCAAAGTTCATAGCGTAAAGATTCTACAGCAAGGCAGTTGAAACAGAATCCACAAGCGATTCTTAAACATAGCAAGAATGATTATGATTATGTAGAATCAGCCAGCCCTCACGACACCGGATGAATCATTTATTTAATATCAGCAGCAGTGGTCATACAGCCAGCAATAGTT
Organism: Leucoraja erinaceus; assembly: GCF_028641065.1. Taxonomy (NCBI): domain Eukaryota; kingdom Metazoa; phylum Chordata; class Chondrichthyes; order Rajiformes; family Rajidae; genus Leucoraja; species Leucoraja erinaceus. The sequence continues at coordinate 40,342,533 of NC_073391.1, read as the reverse complement.
TTGCTTTCAACCGTCAGAGGATTCATAATGACGCTTTATTTACCATTTTGTGGAAATAAACAAGGTGCCCCTTACCTGATTTTGTGATCTCTTCAGTTAGCGACGGTGGTGACAGCAGCTTAGAGTGTACCCTTGTGAATTATGCCATCATTTCCCTGCAAGACAGTGTTATTGATTAGTGTTACTTCAAGGTCTTTACCTCAAGTACAGAATTAGGATTCATTCTCTTTTTCCTTTTGAACTTCTGCATTTCCAATAAATTACGCTGGTTTCTATGAATAAATCTTACATCATTAAGTAATCTTTTACGGACGGAAGGGACAGAGTTTACAATAAATATTAAGCATCGGCCCCAGTATCACTTTGAGATGATTTGCTGAAACTCGTTCTGATACAACAATGGACATGGAGAGAAGCATGAATGGTTAAAGGGGAGCGAGCTTCGATTTATTAAAGGCAAATTGTGCTTGACGAATCTGAATGAAAATTTTATATGAGATTAACACAGTACACAGAACAGTACTGCACAAGAACACTGCTCAGATTAAGAGCTGTCTATCCTCCCTCTGTGTCATATAGTGATACAGCGCCCCTTCAGCCCAACTTGCCCACACCGACCAACATGTCCCAGCTACACTGGTCCCACCTGCCTGCGTTTGGCCCATATCCCTCAAAACCCGTCCTATCCATGTACCTGTCTAATTGTTTCTTAAACATTGCGATAATCCCTGCCTCAACTACCTCCTCTGGCAGCTTGTTCCATACCCCTCAGATTCCTATTAAACCTTTCCCCCTTCACCTTTAACCTCTGTCCTCTGGTCCTCGATTCGCCAACTCATACTCATGCACCTTTATATTCACCATATAAATACGCCTTCGCTTAATTCAATACACTTCCATCAGGTTGTCCAAAACCTCCAGAGAAACATAGAAAATAGGTGCAGGAGTAGGCCATTCGGCCCTTCGAGCCTGCACCGCCATTCAATATGATCATGGCTGATCATCCAACTCAGTATCCTGTACCTGCCTTCTCTCCATACCCCCTGATCCCCTTAGCCACAAGGGCCACATCTAACTCCCTCTTAAATATAGCCAATGAACTGGCCTCAACTACCTTCTGCGGCAGAGAATTCCAGAGATTCACCACTCTCTGTGTGAAAAATGTTTTCCTCATCTCGGTCCCCCCTTATCCTTAAACTGTGACCCCTTGTCCTGGACTTCCCCAATATCGGGAACAATCTTCCTGTATCTAGCCTGTCCAACCCCTTAAGAATTGTATACGTTTCTATAAGATCCCCCCTCAAACTTCTAAATTCTAGCGAGTACAATTCTAGCGAGAAACAATCTAAGTGGGTCCAACCTCTCGCAAAAGCTAATACCCCCTTATCCAGGCATCATTCTGGTAAACTTCTCCACCCCCTTTTCAAAGCCTCCACTTCTTTCTTGTAATGGGGTGACCAGCACTGCAGGCAATACTCCAATTGTGGCTTAGCTGCATTATGACTTCCAGACTTTTATATTCAATTCCCCCCACTATGAAAGCAAGCATCCTCTTTACTCCTCTATCCACGTGTATTGCTACTTTCAGAGAGTTATGGACTTGGACCCCAAGATCGTTTTGTACGTCAAAACTGTTCAGTGTCACGCCATTAATTGTTTATATTTGATGATGGCATTGATGAAGTCAGGGATTGGTAAAGTATCTGTGATTCCCTAATTCATAAGTAATGGCTACCAGTAGGGCGCCACGGTGGTGCAGGGGTAGAGTTGCTGCCTTAAGTCCCTGTCCCACTTTGGAAACCTGAACGGAAACCTCTGGAGACTTTGCGCCCCACCCAAGGTTTCCGTGCGGTTCCCGGAGGTTGCAGGTGGTTGCCGGAGGTTGCAGGTAGTGGAAGCAGGTAGGGAGACTGACAAAAACCTCCGGGAACCACACGGAAACCTTGGGTGGGGCGCAAAGTCTCCAGAGGTTTCCGTTCAGGTTTCCGAAGTGGGACAGGGGCATAACAGCGTCACAGTTCCAGTGACCTGGGTGCGATCCAGACTACAGGTGCTGTCTGTACGGAGTTTGCACATTCTCCCCGTGACCTGCGTGCGTTTTCTCCGAGATCTTCGGTTTTCTACCACCCTCCAAAGACGTACAGGTTTGCAGGTTAATTGGATTGGTATCAGTGTAAAACAATCATTGTCCCTAGTGTGTGTGTGTGCAGGATAACATTAATGTGTGGGGATCGCTGGTCAGTGCGGACTCAGTGGGCCGAAGGGCCTGTTTCCGTGCTGTATCTCTAAACTGAACTAAACTAAAACTAAGTACAAAAGCAGAGAGGTTTTGTTGCACACTGGTTAGGGTAAAACAGGTATAAGACTTACAATTCTAGTCATCTAACTCCAGAAAAAAATGATTGAAATAGTCTCGAGAAATTGGGCTTGTTCCCCTGCAAGCAAAGCAAGTCAGGAAGAGATTGAATAGACTGTGACTGTTTTAGAGAGAGGGTAAATAGAGGAAAGTGGTTCCCCATAAGCAGCTGAGTGCGGGAGTTATAATTGTCAAATTTAAAATTTGGGGTCAAAAGACAAAATCATAAGATCATAAGTGATAGTAGAGAATTAGGTCATTCGGCACATTATGTCTACCCTGCCATTTAATCACGGCTGATCTATCTCTCCCTCCTAACCCAATTCTCCTGCCTTCTCCCCGTAACCCCTGACACCCGACATCAAGAATTTATCTCTGCCTTAAATATATCCATTGACTTGGCCTCCACAGCCTTCTGTGGCAAAGAATTCCACAGATTCTCCACCCTCTGACTAAATAAATTCCTCCTCATCTCATTCCTAAAGGAACGTCCTTTAATTCTGAGGCTATGACCTCTTGTCCTAGACTCTCCCACTAGTGGAAACATCCTCTCCACTCTATCCAGACCTTTCACTATTTTGTACGTTTCAATGAGGCCCCCTCAAAATAGAGAAATTAGAGTGTAAAGGGCCTGTCCCACCAGCATGCAATAGCATGCGTCTAGCGCGACCAAACGTGGTCGCTTGAGGCGTGCGGCCTCGCGGGGTCGGTCCCACTTCGATCGCCGGAGGTGTATGAAGTTGTGCGGGGCTGGTGCCGACATCGCGCTGGGCTCCAAAAATCTTGCACTGTTCGAAAATTCCACGCGACAACGGCCTGTCGGCCCGCAGCCGCATTGAGGCCGTACACAGCGTCTAGACGGGCGTACGCAGCGTCTCGACGTCGTAGGCAGTGTCTTGACGTCGTATGCCACATCTTGATGGCGTACGCTTAGCGCGTGGCATTGCGCAATGACGTCACCGCCCGGCGTGCCGTTGCGTGATGACGTCACCGCCCGACGCCGTGCGACGTCCAAATTCAGTCGGCCCGCCTCGTGCCGAGCTGATTGGTGAGTATGATGTTGGGACCAGCCCCGCACAACTTCATACGCCTCCGCGGTTCGAATTCAGACCGGCCCCGCGCTGCCGTACGCCTCAAGCGACCACGTTTGATCGAGCTAGACGCATGCTATCGCATGCTGGTGGGACAGGCCCTATAGGAGCTGGCTTCGTCTCAATGGGCCAAATGGCCTCCTTCTGCACCGTGACAATGGTCTTAATGCTATTTCTCTGGTGGTTCAATAGTTACAGAACTGTAATGAGATACTGTTCATGAAAGCCATGTAGTCCCTCAGCCCACATTAATAATATTACTCAAACATGTTGCTCCATCTGAAAATACTTAACTCAAAATTGTTTCCACAGAGGTCAAGAAGATGATTTTGAAGATTGCATTTAAATAATCATCAGTTTATTTTTGTAATTCACATTTTTGAACCAGGCTACAGAAATGATTAGATTCATTTTTGGATGGGATACAATTTCTTTTATCTTTTAATTATGAGGATAAATCACGGTGGCGCAGCAGTAGAGTTGCTGCCTTACAATGCTCACAATTGCAGCGACCCGGGTTCAGTCCTGAGTACGGGTACTTGTCTGTACCGAGTTTGTACGTTCTCCCCGTGACCTGCCTGGGTTTTCTCCAACATCTTCGGTTTCCTCCCACACTTTTAAAACATACAGCTTTGTAGGTTAATTGGCTTGGTTAAATGCAAATTGTCCCTAGTGCATGGAGGATAGTATAAGTGTGCGGGGATCGTTGGTCGGCGCGGACTCGATGGGCCGAAGGGTCTGTTACCGTGCTGTATCTCCAAACAAAACTAAATAATCATTCAATTTTACTCATGTTGCAACATGGCTTTTGCTCCATATCAGCCATCCTGTCTCCTGTTGGCCGTCTATTTTAATGCTTCTGTCTGTTGAAATGATGGCCCGATCTTTCCAGTAATATTTTGGAACAGTGCGACTTGTAAGTGGATACAGTGCAATAAAGTTGTGAAGCCTTACAGGCTTAATTCCACACCTAGATTTTCACTCGTTTCAATTACAGTGAAAAATGACGAGGTCATGAGAGGTGCAGCCCTCTCTTCACCTCTATTTCAGCACAATCCACACGGCCTGCAGATACAATAAGGAGTTACCATTTAACAAGCAGTCTGCGAAACAAAAAGGCAACATGTAGGACAAGGTCCTTTATTTCACACACTGGAGGTGCTCGCAGATCAGTTTGCATTCATATAGCACCTTTCACAGCCTCAAGATGCCCTGAAGCACTTCACAACTTATTAAGTATTTCTGAAATGCAGGCACTGTTGTTGTAATGTGGAAAAATGTGGCCATCAATTTAGAGTCATAGAGTGATACAGTGTGGAAACAGGCCCTTCATCCCAACTTGCCCACACCGTCCAACATGTCCCATTCTCCTGCCTTCTCCCCATAACCCCTGATACCCATACTAACTAAGAATCTATCTATCTCTGCCTTAAAAATATCCATTGACTTGGCCTCCACAGCCTTCTGTGGCAAAAAATTCCACAGGTTCACCACCTGGTGCTTAGGTTATCCTTATATAACTATAAAACTCTGATCTTGGATGTGTGTGTGTGTGTATTTATTTGTTTGTGTATAATCACATCTTTGCGGAAAAAAAAAAGACGCGCTAATGGTAAAATGTTTACATATTCCAGTAGAGATTTATCCCGTGGAGTCAGAAATCGCCTTATCTGAAAAACTCATGCTTTATTTCTTGAGTTATTTATGAAAATGTTCACAAATCTGAAATAACTTTGAAAATAAACGAGATGGTCTCGCTGACGACGTCACAATGGCTCTGGCCCGCATTGTATTCTACGCGCTGCGAGTGACGTCACCCCCCCCCGACCCTTTTCCCAACCCCCCCCCCCCCCACCCCAGTTTTTCGCTGTATTCCACGCGCTGCTAGTGACGTCACCCCCGACCCCTTTCTCCCCCACCCCGGTTATTCAAAAGACGAGCAAGTCGGGCCATGTAATCAAGCTCCCCCAGGATCCCACGAGCTCCCCTGAACTCCCGTATGCTCCCCGGCTCATCCGATTGAACTTCATTTTTTTGCTTTTAACTTTGAAAATTTTAATACATTAACATTGTTTTAAAGACTTCCAGGTTTAACATTTAACGTTTAACATTTAATTTCAAAGACAGCAGTTTTCTTCGTGATTTCCGCGCTTTTTTAAAAAACTATTTTCTTACGTTGCTTTTCCACGATTTTTATTTCCCGTTTCCCAAGGGGGGGAACTTGCCCTCCCCCCTTCCCCCCTCTTCTCCCCCCCCTCTCTCTTTCCTCCCCCTCTCTTCCCACCCCCTCTCTCTTTCTTCCCCCCCCCCCCTATCCCCCCCTTTCTCCCGCCCCCTCTTCCCCCTTCTCTCTTTTCCCCCCCTCTCCCCTTCCCTCCTGCCCCCCTCTACCCGCTCCCCCCTACCTCCCCCTCCCACCCCTACCTCCCACCTCTCCACATAACCCCTCCTCTCTCCCTCCCCCTCCCCCTCTTACCCCTCCTCTCTCCCCCTCTCTCTCCCTCTGTCTCTCTCTCCCCCTCTCTCAACCCCCCCCCCCTTTTCTCTTTAGACGCACCTGTGAGTTGGGGCTATGCGTGAGTGGATAGGGTGGGGTTGGGGTAAAAGGAGCCAATTAATAATATTAATATAATATCAAGGGGGTGGTTAGTGTGTGTGTGTGTGTGTGTGTTTTAGTGTGTGTTTTAGTGTGTGTGTGTGTGTGGGGGGGGGGTTAGTGTGTGTGTGTGTGTGTGTGGGGGGGGGGGGTGGTTAGTGTGTGTGTGATGCCACCGGCCACCCCCCCCCCCCCCCCCCCCCCCCTCCCCCCGCATTGAGGGGACTGGGACCCAATGGTTCCCTCTTGGTCTAGTAAGATATAAAATGGGCAAATAGCAAGTATGAGCAATAATTAAACTTCCTACTAATATAAATAAGCCTCATTTTTTCAATGAAAGCTGAATAACATTTTCAGGATTGTGGACATTGTGGACTGAAGGGCCTGTTCTTGTGCTGTATGTTTTGTTTTATTCGGGGCAGTACATTGGAGCTGCTGGCAGTGCCCCTGCCTCACGGCTCCAGAGTCCCAGGTTCGATCCTGACCTCGGGCGAGGTTTGCATGGAGTTTACACATTCTCCCTGTGTCCCCAAGGGTTTTCTCCGGGCGCTCCGGTTTCCTCACACATCCCACTGATGCGCTGGTTAACTGGCCTCTGTAAATTGCCCCAAATGGGTAAGGAGTGGATGAGAGAGTGGGAAAGCATAGAACTGGTGTGAACGGGAGACTGATGGTCAGTGTGGTCTCGGTGGGCCGAAGGGCCTGTTTCCAAACCGTATCTCTGAACTAAATTACACCGATTAATCAAAACACCAGAATTTGCGAAATGGCGCAGAAGAGGAGATGAGTTATGGGCAGATCCTCCATGATCAGATTTAATGGTGAGTTAGGCTTGCGATAACAAACCGCTAACATACTTTCTTATTTTCTTATCTACCTATTTGGATTGTTCATGTAAACTACATTGCTTTAACTTTCCTGTGAGTATATTAAATAATTTTTTTTTTAAAACATACGTTTAGTTTAGTTTAGAAATACCGCGTGGAAACAGGCCCTTTGGCCCATCAAGTCCCTGCCAACAAGCGATCACCCATACATTAGTTCCATCTTATACACTCGGGCCAATTTTTTTAGGGAAGCCAATTAACATGCTAGTTCTATGCTATCCCACTTCTTCCTTCACTCCCTATAACCTGCAAACATGCACATCTTTGGGGTATGGGAGGAAACCGGAGCACCCGGAGAAAACCCACGCGGTCACAGGGAGAATAAGCAAACCCTGTGCAGACAGCACCCGTAGTCAGGATCGAACCCGGGTTTCTGGCGCTGTGAGGCAGCAACTCTACCGCTGCGCCACTGGGCCGCCCCTATTTGTGAACTCATAAAAAGTATAACAGATCTGACCTAGACAAATAATGTGAGTCAATCCATTAGAGATTTGACCTGTGGCGTACTGTGCTCTGTTGTGATATTAATATCTCCCATTTTAATAAGTAAATCCTAACAAATGCTGCTTTTCTGACAGGTCCGCAAAACTAATTTCAAATTCCTTCTCTTTTCACAGCCTGTGGGCCCCTCATTAACAGGTTATTTTGTTATTTTCTGCTGGTGAATTATTTAAACTCTAATTAAATCACATTGATAAGGTTTGCTTTTAAGCACTATAAAATCAAAGGTTGCGGCTTCAGCATCGAAATACCATCAGATATTTGTAGCAAATAATCAACTAATTCAGCCACACTGGACTGCAGCTCGAGTCAAAAAAATACCAAGTCAGAACTGCAGTGTCCAGAGTATGTTGTCATTCATTGACAAGTATTGTGACATCCAAATTTGAACAAGTTGGGTGGCACGGTGGTGCAGCGGTGGATTTGCTGCCTTGCAGTGCCAGAGACCCGGGTTCAATCCTGACTACGGGTGCTCTCTGTATGGAGTTTGTACGTTCCCACCGTGACCAGCGTGGGTTTTCTCCGAGATCTTCGGTTTCCCCCCACACTCCAAAGACGTACAGGTTTGTATGTTAATTGGCTTGGTATAATCGTAAATTATCCCTCGTGTATGTTGGATAGTGTTCATGTGCGGGTATCGCTGGTTGGCACAGACTCGGTGGTCCGAAATGCCAGTTTCCCCGCAGTATCTCTAAACTAAACTAAGTTCAATCTTTTTGCCTCGTGAAGTATGAGTGTGCAATCACTGTTATTTTCCAAGATGCAACTGAGTAAAGATATTCATCAGGAAAGATAGTGGCTTTTCTCACAAACAGCTCACTTTGAGCATTTAGAACATAGAACAATACAGAACATGAACGGACCCTTTGGACCAGTAGGTCTAGTTTAGTTTAGTTTAGTTTATCATGTCATAAGTTCTCGGAGCGGAATAAGGCCATTTGGCCCATCAAGTCTACTCCACCATTCAATCGTGGCTGATCTATCTTTGCCTCTCAACCCCTTTTCTCCTGCCTTCTCCCCATAACCCTGGACACCCATACTAATCAAGTCACCCGCACTAATCCCGTATATTACTGTCACGTATACCAAGGTATAATGAAAAGCTTTTTTTGTCCAGTCAGCGGGAAGACTATACATGATTAAAATCGAGTCGTCCACTGTGCGTAGAGACAAGATAAAGGGAATAATGTTTCGTACAAGTTATTAGTCCAATAATAGTCCAAGGGTCTCTAGTGAGGTAGATGTTATATTAGGGCATGTTTCCATGCAATATCCTTAAACTAGACTAAACTACCCGCATTTATCCAATACCCTTCCATTCCCAGCATAGACATATCCTATCCAAAAGCCTCTTAAATGCCAAATGCCAATCACCAAACATGGCAGCGGGTTCCAGGCACTCACCGCCCTCTGTGTAAGATCACTTGCCCCCCACACATCTCCTTTTGTTGCACACATCACAACTGTGGCATTATTACTTACATTCATCTGCCTGCATTGCATGGATTGAGTAAATAGAATAAAGGTGTATTACCCCTATATTTATAATGAAATGCACATCTGCAGTGCAAGTACGTACTATAAAAAATAATACTTTTCTTTCTCACCTTCTGGCATCATCAGTTTAACAGATGGCTGTGTGAAAACACAACTAAAAGCGTTTATTCTGGTGATTCCATTTTTATTAGCAATAAAACAGCAAAGTTTACTGAAATTAAAAGCTCCAATGTGACATTGTAGGTCAGGAAGCAGCTGAGTGCAGCAGCGCATTTGTCAGCAGAGTGTTCTGTACTGTATTACCCATTCATATCTATCCAATGTTCAGTGCCTGGCGCGCTGTAGCCGGTGGGAAACCATCCAAGTTATCTGCACATCAAGCACCGTGCTCATAAGTTCATAGGTTCCCCCAGCAGAATTAGACCACTCGGCCCAAATCAAGTCTACCCCGCCATTCAATCATGGCTGATCTATCTTTCCCTCTCAACCCCTTTCTCCTGCCTTCTCCCCATAACCCATGACACCCGTAATAACCAAGAAACTATCTAACTCTGCCTTAAAAATATCCACCGACTTGGCCTCAACAGCATTGGACAAGAGAGGGAGGGGGAAGACCAATGGAGGGCCTAGCGTGGGGTTTTCCCCGGGTGCTCCAGTTTCCTCCCAGAGCTACAAATTCAGCGTGGATACAGGCTCTTCAGCCCACCGAGTCGGCACCGACCAGCGATCGATCCCCACCCATTGACACTATCCGCACACACCCGGGACAATTTACATTCATTCCAAGCCAATTAACCTGTAAACCTGTACGTCTTTGGAGCGTGGGAGGAAACCGAGGATCTCGGAGAAAACCTGTCCCGCTGAGTCACTCCACAATTTTGAGTCTATCTTCCGTACGGACAAACACCCATAGTCAGGGTCCCTGGCGCTGTAAGGCAGCAACTCCACCACTGAAGGACATAATGCCATGCCTTGAATTTCCAATGAGTTGCAGAATTTCTGAATAATCACAGAGCAATATAATGTAAAATTTATGATCCCTCATAAGTCTGTGTCTATCTTCTATAATTTAACATAGGCAGCACAGAAAGCGATCAAAAGGGATAACAAAAAAAAATTGGTCTCCACTTGTGGATGCTTCAAATACAAAGGTTAGCTTAGTTTACATCTGACAATCATGCATTTATTCAAAATACCTGGTTAATGTATGGAAGTATGTTTAGTTGAGGGATACAGTGCGGAAACACCGAGTCCACCGAGTCCGCGCCGCCCAGCGATCCCCGCACATTAGCACAATCCTACACACTAGGGACAATTTACAATTTTACCGAAGCCAATTAACCTGCAAACCTATACGTCTTTGGAGTGTTTCATGTTCCTGATTCGGGAGAGATACAGCCAGCTTAATTAGGGAGATGTCAGAGAGTATTTGCATGGGGTCGGAACAAAGTTGTCAGAAAAACCTGCAACATCTCTATCTGCACGACTGGAAACAAGTTTGACATCGCATGCAAACAATGCGCAGCTTGTGAGAGATAGCAAGCGAAGCAAGGAGTGTTATTTTCACAGCAGGGACGGTGAAAGGAAAGAAAGAAGAGGAATTAGCTAGATTGATGACAGAGAATTTGGTGTTGACATGAGAATGAGTTTTGTTGACTGTTTTTGGAAAGGGGAAGGAGCGATGTTGGCACAAAGCTAAGGAAAAAGAATTGATGGTGCCAGGGTGATGAAAAGGGGCAGCGACACAGAGGCGGAGACAGGCAAGAGCAGATGGAGTATTGCCCTTCTCTTGAATTGACTGAAAACGCTCCATCATCAATGAGATGACGTGCAAAATGCCAGCTTAACAAAGCCCATAATCACACCAGATAATTCTGTTAAAACCAACATTATTTCAAATGTTAATCAAACTGTACTTTCAACAGTATTTCACTTTTCCTTCATTCCATAATTTGTGTATCAGCAAACTGGTGCTGTCTAACCTTGTAAATAGGTGGATAAGGTTCAAATTGAGTAGTATGAGTGTCAGGGGTTATGGGGTGAAGGCAGGAGAATGGGGTTAGGAGGGAGGGATAGATCACCTGTGATTGAACAGCAGAGTAGACTTGATGGGCCGAATGGCCAAATTCTGCCCCTATCACTTGTGACCTTATGACTTTAAATCCCACTCTAATATATCCATACATTAACCAGGCTGGCATTTCTAGCAACGTATGATTGTCAAGTGTAACACCAAGGGGCACAGTGGCACAGCGGTAGAGTTGCTGCCTTACAGCGGCAGAGACCCAGGTTCGAACTTGACTAAGGGTCTGTGCGGTGTTTGATCGTTCTCCCCGTGACCTGTGTGGGTTTTCTCTGGGTGCTCCGGTTTCCTCCCACACACAAAAAACCTTGATGTTTGAAGGTTAACTGGCTTGGTATGAATGCAAAAATTGTCCCTAGTGTGTGTAGAATAGTGTTAAGTGTGTTGGGCTCTCTGGTCGGAACAGACTTGGTTGGCCAGAGGGCCTGTTCCTGTGTTGTATTTCTAAACTAAACACATTCCGAAGGAGTTTCATTTTGTATGTACAGGTTTAGAGTGATTATTACTGTCATGTGTACTGAGGGACAGTGAAACGCTTTGATTCACATGTTATCCACATTCAAGCACAATAGGTAGAGTGAAGGGGAAGGTACAGAGTGCAGAATATAGTTCTCAGCATTGTACTACTTCGATTCCATTGACAAAGTCCAATGTCCACAATGGTGTAGAGGTGAATCGAACAGTACCCTAGCTTATGTGTGGGAAGCAACTGCAGATGCTGGTTTAAAACAAAGGTAGAAACAAAATGCTGGAGTAACTCAGCAAGACAGGCAGCATCTCTGGAGAGAAGGAATGGGTGACGTTTCGGGTCGAGACCCTTCCTCAGACTGGTTTGGGATAACGGAAACGAGCGATTCCCTAGTGTATGGAACGATTATTCGGAAGCTTGATAACAGAGGGAAGAAGCTGTTCCTGCACTCTGCACAGTGCACCTGTAACTGTAAGTGCGCGGGGATCGCTGATCGGTACGGGCTCGGTGGGCCGAAGGGGCCTGATTCTGCGCTGCATCTCTTAACTAAACTTAACTAAGCACCTCTCACTGCCACAGGCACTATGAGGCGTAGACGCTCAAAATGTGTCAGGGATCACAGGAGTTCACCAGAACGACCCTGTAATACACGCAGTGATCCAAGGTTCCCACAGACCTGACAGAGCAGATTCACTTGCAGCGTGTTCATCCTGAGGAGAGGCCATTAATTACAGTGGCAGCCATGAAGCCTCCATCACATGAGTTACCAGGCAATTTAATTAGTCATCAGATCCTCAGTCACTCTCTGTCCAGTATCAAGATGACATCTTGAATTGGAGCTCAATATCTCACCTCTCCCCTCTTGGAGACTTCTTCATGCAGATCCACCACCGATTTTCCAGCACCTTTGGATCCAGAGCTTTGCTGGATTTTCCGTTTTGCCGGAACCAACAGAGGTCACGGCCTCAGGGAAACCGGCCGGTAAAGTCGGCCTCGAAAGTCGGCTACGGGAACGGATCTGCCTGCTCCAGGCCGGGCCGGAGTTCCAGAGCCCCGGCCTCAGGGAGGCAAATTCGACCCGCCGATTGGCCGCGGAAGTCCCGATGAGGTCGAGATCGGCCGCCTCACCCATCCTAGGCGCCACATTTTCGGGGAGTGGGGACTTCCAGGGGAGATATCAAGTGCACTCCCGTAATTTTGTCCAGATTAAAGGAGGACCACCAGTTGTCTGAAAATTGGTGGTGGATCTTTTGTTTAGCTTAGAGACTCAGTACGGAAACAGGCCGTTCAGCCCACCGAATCCACACTGACCAACAAACCCTGTGTCCTACACACACTAGGGACAATTTACAATGTTACCAAAGCCAATTAGCCTACAAACCTGCACGCCTTTGGAGTGTGGGTGAAAACCAAAGCACCCGGAGAAAACGTACAAACTCCGTACAGACAGCACCCTTAGTCAGGATCGAACCCGGGTCTCAGGCGCTGTAAGGCAGCGACTTTATCAATGCGCCACCGTGCTGCCCTATATCTAAAATCTGTTTTAAAAATGGATCTGCATTTAAAATCTCTGAAATAAAAAAGCCACAAATTGTCTGAAGAAGAGTCTCGATGCCAAAATGTCACCTAATCATTTATTTCAGAGGTTACTGCCTGATTCTTTCAGTAAATCCAGCGCATTGCATGTTTTACTCAGGATTCCAGCATCAACAGTTCTTTGTGTCTCTAGTACATTAGATCCTCTCTCTCATTCAACTGGTCTGAGATTAATAAAGAGAGTCTGGCAATATTTCAAATAGACCTATTAATCTTTTCCTTTCCCCACAGGCAGTTCTTCCCTAGTGATATCCTGTGTGTTTCATTTATAACAATGCCATTGGTTTAGTTTAGTTTAGTTTAGTTTAGTTTAGTTTAGTTTAGTTTAGTTTAGAGATACAGCGTGGAAACAGGGCCACCGGCACATTGAGTCCGCGCCGACCAGCGACCCCCGCACATTAACACGACCCTACACACACTGAGGACAATTTACATTAATACAATGCAAAATTAACCTTTGGGATGTGGGGGGAAACTGAAGATCTCGGAGAACACCAACACCAACACGGGGAAAATGTACAAACTCCATACAGTCAGCACCCATTGTCATGTTCGAACCCCTTGTCCTCGGCACTGTAAGATAGCAACTCCACCGCTGCGCCACCGTGCCGCTCCTTAGAGTGGGATTTGAACCGTAACTACCCATTTCCGAGGTTCCACAGACGGTTTGCTGATAAAAAGGTTAAGGAATGAAAGGAAAGTGAAAGTAGACAAATGTACTGGAGAAACTCAGCGGGTGCAGCAGCATCTATGGAGCGAAGGAAATAGGCGACGTTTCGTCTGCAGTTCCTTCTTAAACAAAGGAAAGTGAAATGTTTTTTTACTGAAACTATTTAACCTACAAACCTGCAAGTCTTTGGAGAGTGGGGGGGGGAAACAGAAGTTGTTGGAGAAAACCCACGCAGATCACAGGGAGAACGTACAAACTCCGTACAGACAGCACCCGTAGTCGGGATCGAACCCGGGTCTCTGGCGCTGCAAGCGCTGCGAGGCAGCAACTTCTTGCCAAAAAAAAATAATTTTGTTTGGCCGGAAGCCTCTCTTCATTCCCAACCCTACTGTGATAAAATGACAATGATAAAAAAACAGAAGCGCTCGTTTCTACCAACCTGCTGTAATATTGGTAAAATTGCTATTAAAACATGTAAATGAAAACAACTGCCAAGCTACTCTATGAGGCCTCTGTGCAACATGATTGCTCCAACACTAAAATAAAAAGGTGGAACCTATGTGGCCAAAGACCCAGTTAAAACCTCTTGATGATATTAATCGCTTCTTTCTCTTGTTTTCCCCTGCAATAAACGAGGAGAAGAAGTAATTATATCCTGTGGCAAAGCATAAAACAACCATTCATTCCAAAATTGAGTGCTAATAAAAAGTAATTCAAAATAAATAAACCTGACCGCAAATACTAAACCAGAAATAACACTTGCAAAGTAATGTTCAACATCTACTTGGGGTAAAAAACCAATGGTACATCTTAGGAAAGCATGGGTCTTTATAGAGTCACTTGACCAAGGGGGACCCGTTGGGTCCCATCGCCTCGACGCGGGGGGGGGGGAGGGAGAGTGGGGGGAGAGATGGGCGGGGGAATGAGGGGGTGGCAGAGAGAGGAGGTGGGGAGAAAGGGGGGGAGGGGGGGGGTGGAAAAGAGCCTGTGGGGGGTGGTGAAAGTCCTGGGGGGGGGGGGGGGGGGGGGGGGGGGGGGGCTGTGGGGGGGCAGAGAGGCCGGGGGGGGGGGGGGGGGGGGGGGGAGTGGCCAGGAGGGAGAGGAGGCCATGGGGGAAGAACCCGGGCAGGGAGAGAGCCCAGAGAGGGGTGGGAGAGAGCTCTAGTACAGAGCCCGACTTGCTCGTTCTTCACTCACAGCACATGCCGCAGTCTGAAAAGCGAGCGGGCGGGGGACCAAAAGGGGGGGGGGGGGGGGGGCGCGAGCGCGGGGTGATGTAACTTGCTGCACGTGGGAAACAGTGCGCAGCAGGTGGCATGAGCAGACCCATTATGATGTCATCAGCTCGTTTACTTTCAAAGATATTTCAGATTTATGAACATTTTCATAAATAACTCAAGAAATGAAGCTCAAAAGTTTCAGGTATGCCTTTCAGACTTTTAATAGTTAAGGGCCTGTCCCACTTGGACGACCTAATCCACGAGTTTAGAAGACCCTAGACGAGTTGAAAAAGATGTCATGGTCGTGTTGGCTCGACAAAGTAAAAGACCTCCTGCGACTATGTCTACGACCTCCTACGACCCCCCCCTCGACCTCAGTCTTCCACATCTAAGACCAACTACGACTAGCTGTGAGTGGGAAATGATCACATGATAAAATGATGTCATGTTTGCATTTTTTTTCTCGGGCCAGTTACCGACCTACCACTATCAACGACTACCGTCACGGCCAACTACAACCTACCTATGATATTCCTACGAGTAAAAAGTATCCATTTTTTTCCATGCCAACCTTCTTTTTTACTCGTGGACATTTTTTATCAGGCTGGAAAAAACGCCACGACCTACTTGAGGCCACGAGCACGCGGAGACCACTCACGAGCATGAGGAAGTGTTACCAAGACTTCCTATGACCTCTTACAACTTTGTGGCGATCATGCTGCGAGTACGAGTCAAGGGCAAACTCGGCAGAGGTCGCCAAATAGGTTGTGAAAGTGGGACGGGAGCTTTATGAAATAGGGTCACACAGCATGGAAACAGATCTTTGGCCCACGCCGATCAACATGCCCCATCTAAAACCTATCCAATACAATTTTACCAAGCCAATTAACCCACAAACCTGTACATCTTTGGAAAGTGGGAGGAAACCGGAGCTCCCGGGAAAAACCCACACAGGTCACAGGGTGAACGTACCAACTCCACACAGTCAGTGCCTGTATAGTCAGGATCGGACCCGGGTCTCTGGCGCTGAGAGGCAGCAACTCTACCGCTGCGCTGCCGAGCGGCCTAAGAGCCTGTGGGCTTTGTTGGCTGTCGGGAGTGTTTCAGGATGGTGCTACCTGCCCGTGGTGGCAGTGGCCATGCAGACCATGCTGCTGGAGTCAGGGAAAACAGGTTTAGCTGTGCCCATCCACGCCAAGGGAGACTGCAGGCGGCATCTCTAAGCTTGGTAACCGGGCTATCACAATTTCACTGTTCGCAACTCTTCAATCGAGTTAGACTTTACTTTACACTTTAGAGATGCAACGTGGAAACATGCCCTTCAGCCCATCGAGTCCTCGCCGACCAGTGATTACCCCGTACACGAGCACCATCCTACACATCCTAGAGACAATTTATGGGTTTTACCAAAGCCAATTCGCCCACAAACCTGTATGTCTCTGGAGAGTGGGAGGAAACCAGAGAACCCGGAGAAAACGCACGTGGTCACAGGGAGAACGTACAAACGCCCTACAGACAGCGCCCGTACTCAGGATCGAACCCGGGTCTCTGACACATTTGTTTCACAACTTCAGTCTTTTCATCTCTGTCCTTTGCCAAAGCATCTGCCGACCACAAAAACCCACCTCACCTGTATCAATATTACCTGCCAGGGTTTATCCCGTCCCGGCTTTTCCACACCCCCCCTCCCCACCCCTCCCTCCCTACTCATCAGACTGAAGAAGGATCCAAACCCAAAACGTCACCTATCTGTGTCCTTCACAGCTACTTCCCCGCAGGGTTACACCAGCACTTTGTGTGTTTTTTTTGTACTCCAGCATCTGCAGTTCCGCGGTCCTCCTTTTTAAAGGAGAGGTTTGAATAGGTTATTTTAAAACATGCTCTGTGTGGAACAAAAAGTCATCCTTCTTTGACACATACAGTGCCTGGTGACGGCAATTCTTGTTCCTATACTGCTCATGAATGGAAGATCAAACTTTGACAATGACTGAATAGTTCATGCTCAATTAACTGATTAATGCCTCTAACGACCATTTTGAGAGCCAAAGAAAGCAACACCTCTTAGAAACTATAACAACCAATCACTTGGTCTGGATGACAGCTGTCTGTGACATGGTTTATGTAACGTTAGGAGTTGTAAGCATCTCTTTCAGGGATTAGAATATTATATCCAGTACAGGCAAAAAGTACATTGATATCAAGGTAAAGTGAAGCCAGATTTGCAAACTGATTACTGCTTGTCAGGGTTTGAGGGTAACTAACACGAGGCTGGGACATCACGGCGGCTTTACAGCGGCGGAGATCTAGTTTCGATCCACTCATGCTGTCTGTGCGGAGTTCGTACGTTTGCTCCGTGACCTGCGTGGGTTTTCTCCAGGAGCTCCTGTTTCCTCCAACACTCCAAAGATGTACAGGTTTGTGGGTCAATTGGCTTGGCACAATTGTAAATTGTCCCTAGTGTGTGTAGGATAGTGTTAGTGTGCGGGGAACGCTGGTCGGAGCGGACTCGGTGGGCCGAAGGGCCTGTTTCCGCGCTGTATCTCTAAAACAAATTAAAAAAAACTAGCACTGTGGATGATGATTTTGAATATACCTGGCATAGTTACGATCGACTGTTCCCAGCAATGGCATAATCCTTAATTCAACCCGATGTTACAGGATGCCACAATTATCTGAATTAGGATCTCCATCTCCTCTATTTCAGAATCCTGGTCACAACAGTCCTTAATTAGTATGCTCCAATCATCACAGATAAAGAGTTCATCAGTGATAGGAGCAGAATTAGGCCATTCCCCAAGGCTCCGTACTCGGCCCCCTCCTCTTCATCATCTACATCCTCCCCCTTGGTCAGATACTCCGCCACTTCAATCTGGACATCCACTGTAACGCTGATGACACCCAGATCTACCTTCGTACAAATCCCCCCACAAGCCCCCCCCCCCCCCTCTCCCATATCAACTCCTGTTTGTCAGCTATAAAAACCTGGATGCAACATAATTTCCTCAAACCCAACAGCGATAAGACAGAATTCCTCCTCATAGGCTCCAAAGCCACACTCAGCAAAATCAATAACCCCACTCTCACCATCAACGGCACCACTGTCTCCCCTTCTCCCCAGGCCCGCAACCTTGGCGTGACCTTTGATTCCACCCTCTCCCTTGAGCCTCACATCCGCCATGTCATTAAAACCTCCTTCTTTCATCTCCGCAACATCGCCAAACTCAGACCCTCTCTCACACCGCCCGCTGCTGAAAGACTCATCCATGCCTTCATCTCCTCCCGACTGGACTATTGCAACTCACTTCTCCTTGGCATCAGCTCCACCTACATCAACCGACTCCAACTGGTCCAGAACGCAGCTGCCCGACTCATCACCCATACCAAATCCTGGCATCACATCACTCCAGTCCTCAAACAACTTCACTGGCTTCCCATCTCCCACTGGATCACCTACAAAATCCTGACCCTCACCTACAAAGCCCTCCACCATCTGGCCCCCCCTATATCTCACTGACCTCCTCTCCCCCTACCAACCCTCACGGTCTCTCAGATAGACATAGAAACATAGAAAATAGGTGCGAGAGCAGACCACCAGGTCCATCGAGCCCGCACCGCCATTCGCTCATGGCTGAACACTAAACAGACACACTTACCCACAAACAGTAGACACAAGACACAGAACACAAGACACTACCCTCCCCTTTATACCGCTATCACCCCTCTCCACCCCAAGAACCTCGTGATCTCCTGGGGGAGGCAAAAAACCGGATAAAAACCCAGGTCCAATTCGGGAAAAAAATCCGGGAAATTCCTCTCCGACCCCAATCTAGGCGATCGACACTTGTCCAGGAGATCACTCAGGTCTTACTATACTAACCATACCTAGGTCCATATCCCTGCCCTCTCCCCGTAGCCCCTTATCCCCTTGGCAGCTAAAAAAACATCTATTTTAGTCTTAAATATATTTAAAGTTTCTGCTTCCACTGCTCCCTGGGGCAGTGAATTCCATAAATTAACCACCCTCTGGGTGAAGAAGTTCTTCCTCATCTCAGTTTTAAAAGAGCCCCCCCTTATTCTGCAACTATGTCCCCTAGTTCTAGTTTCCCCGATCATTGGGAACATCCTCGGTGCATCCACCCGATCAAGGCCCCTCACGATCTTATATGTTTCAATGAGATCGCCTCTCATTCTTCTAAACTCCAAAGAGTAGAGTTCCAGCCTACTTAACCTTTCCTCATATGTCAATCCCCTCATTGCAGGAATTAATCTTGTAAACCTTCGCTGCACTGACTCCAGGGCTAGTACATCCTTTCTTAAGTATGGACCCCAGAACTGTACACAGTATTCCAAATGTGGTCTCACTAATACTGTGTACAGCTGCAGCAAGACCTCCGTGTTTTTATACTCAATCCCCCTAGCAATAAAGGCCAAAACTCCATTGGCCTTCTGATTGCTTGCTGCACCCTGCATACTAACTTCAGTGATTCATGTACTAATACCCCTAGATCCCTTTGCGTTGCATTACAACGCAGCTCCTCCTCATTTAGAAAATAACTTGCCCTATCATTTTTTTTCCCAAAGTGAATGACTTCACATTTATTAGTATTAAATTTCATCTGCCAAGTAGTTGCCCACTCACCTAGCTTATCTATATCCTTTTGCAGACTCTTCCTATCCTCCTCATCCCCTACTTTTCCTCCCATTTTTGTATCGTCCGCAAATTTTGATATATTACACTTGGTTCCCTCCTCCAAATCATTTATATAAATTGTGAACAACTGGGGTCCCAGCACCGACCCTTGCGGAACCCCGCTAGTTACCGGTTGCCATCCCGAGTATGAACCATTTATCCCCACTCTCTGCTTCCTATTTGTTAGCCAATCCTCTACCCATGCTAATATATTACCCCCAATCCCATAATTTTTTATTTTTAGCAATAGTCTCTTATGTGGCACCTTGTCAAAAGCCTTTTGGAAGTCCAAGTATACCACATCCACCGGTTCCCCTTTATCCACTCGGGTTGTTACTTCCTCAAAGAATTCGAGCAGATTCGTTAAACAGGACTTCCCCTTCACAAAACCATGTTGGTTCTGTCCGATGAAGTCATGTTTATCCAAGTGCCCCGTTAGTGTTTCTTTAATAATTGTCTCTAACACTTTACCCACCACCGATGTTAGACTAACCGGTCTATAGTTACCCGCCTTCTGTTTACTTCCTTTTTTAAATATAAGTGTTACATTGGCCATTTTCCAATCCACTGGGACCGTTCCTGCCTCCAGGGAGTTTTGGAAAATTATCACCAATGCATCCACAATCCCCACCGCTATCTCCCTCAAGACCCTTGGATGTAATCCATCAGGCCCAGGGGATTTATCCTCCTTCAGTCTCATTAAGTTCCCTAATACCACCTCCTTGGTGATCTTAATAGTATTAAGCTCCTCCATTCCTACCGCCCCCTGTTTATCCAGCGTTGGAATATTTTTTGTGTCTTCTATGGTGAAGACTGATACAAAATACTCGTTTAATGCCTTTGCCATTTCCATGTTCCCCACCAACAACTCTCCAGTCTCACCCTCCAATGGACCAACGTTCACCTTAGCCACCCTTTTTCTTTTTATATAGCTATAAAAACTCTTACTATTAGTTTTTATGTTGTTCGCTAAATTCCTTTCATAGTCTATTTTCCCCGTCTTAATTAATCTCTTAGTTATTTTTTGCTGACCTTTAAATGCTTCCCAATCCTCTACCCTCCCACTATCTCTGGCTACCTTATATGCCCTTGCCTTCAGCCGAATACTATCCTTTATAGTTTTACTGAGCCATGGCTGACTGTTCTTACCCTTACCCCTTTTTTTCTTCATAGGAATAAATTTTTCTGATCCACATCAGCTGGTCTCCTCTCCATCCACAAGTCCAACCTCCGCAGTTTTGGGGACAGAGCCTTCTCCAGGGCAGCTCCCAGGCTCTGGAACTCCCTCCCCCAACTGATCCGCAATTCCGTGTCCCTCACCATCTTCCAGTCCCGCGTCAAGACCCATCTCTTCACCTCTGCCTATCCTTAGCCCCACGTCCCCCTCCCTTTTCATCTGTGCATTAATTGCCTCATACTGTGTTTTGTATTGAATTCTGTATTTACTTTGTGTACTAGTCATGTCTCTACTATTTATTTCATTCCCCTTA
Source organism: Leucoraja erinaceus (assembly GCF_028641065.1). Taxonomy (NCBI): domain Eukaryota; kingdom Metazoa; phylum Chordata; class Chondrichthyes; order Rajiformes; family Rajidae; genus Leucoraja; species Leucoraja erinaceus. The sequence goes on along the minus strand of NC_073391.1, from coordinate 40,321,387 downwards.
CATGTTTTTCCTCTACCTGCTAAATTTTTGTAAGATGTCCTTGAGACTCTTGAAAGGCGCCCATAAATAAAATTTATTATTATTATTATTATTATTATTACGACCATCAAGTCCACTCCGCCATTCAATCATGGATGATCTATCTCTCCCCCTTAACCCCATTCTCCTGCCTTCTCCCCATAACCCGACACCCGTACTAATCAAGAATCTGTCTATCTCCGCCTTAAAAATATCCACTGACTTGGCCTCCACAGCCTTCTGTGGCAAAGAATTTCACAGACTCACCACCTTCGGACTGAAGAAATTCCTCCTCATCTCCTTTCTAAAGGTGTTTCCTTTTAATTCTGAGGCTGTGGCCTCTGGTCCTAGACTCCCCACTAGTGGAAACATCTTCTCCACATCCACTCTATCCAGGCCTTTCATTGTTCATGTATCAGTGGGAGTCCTCATTATTACAAGACTCCAGAGAGTATAGGTTAAGGAATAATGGGGAAGTCTACATCTGTTGCTGCGAAAAAGCTAGTAGAGAATAAAAAGTGTAGCAGTGAAATTGAAAAAGATATGCGGAATACAAAGTGGAGATGCAAGAGGCTGCAGATGCAGTCCGGAGCTAAACGCAAACTGCTGGAGGGACTCAGCGGATTAGGGATGAAAGGTTAGGTCCAAGGGTCTATTATGGGCCTGTCCCACTTAGGCTATTTTTAGGCGACTGTCATAGGCGTAGCAGGTTGCCGAAAAGCCGGCTACTGGACCCCCCTTCGACATAAAATTTGAAATAGAACCATTACTTTAACAACAAAAATAAACAAAGTCAGCACCGGCGACAACCTACGTTAACCTGGCGATAACTACGACAGCACCTACGTCAGGTGAAGTCAAGCTACGCTCATTGATGTCAAACCCACTGTCGCTGACTGTCTCCGAAAATGTTCAACATGAGGAAAATCCAGCGGCGACCAGAAAGACACTACGACTCTTTGAGCGACTGAGGAGACTACTCACGACCATACAGGCGACACGTCGCCTAAAACATCACCTAAGTGGGACAGGCCCGTAAGGTAGCAGTTAGGGAGCAAAAAACAAAACCATACATGGAGAAAGAAGAGGTGGGCATGGTCTTTTATGAGTACTTTCCAGCTGCCTTTACAGTAGAAGGGGATGGTGCTGAGTAAGAGATGAGCTGAGCTGAAGATGACGGCTCTCGACCCGAAACGTCACCCATTTCTTCCCTCCAGAGATGCTGGCTGACCCGCTGAATTACTCCAGCATTATTTTTGTCTACCTTCGGGATGAGAGAAACATAGTAAATAGGTGCAGGAGTAGGCCATTCAGCCCTTTGATCATGGCTGATCATCCAGAATGTTCCTGCTTTCTCCCCATATCTCTTGATTCCGTTAGTTCTAAGAGCTGTATATAACTCTCTTGAAATCATCCAGTGAATTGGCCTCCACTGCCTTCCGTGGCAGAGAATTCCACAGATTCACAACTCTCTGGATGAAAAAGTTATTGATGCTGAGGTTGTTATTTACAAGGATGTGTGCGAAATATTGGAAGGCATGGCTAAGGGGGCATTATTGAGGCATTTATTATCTCTGAAAGTAGATAACTTGCCAACAGCGTATGAAATAGAACCTAGGCAGTTAACAACAAAAAGGGGCGACATTGCAGAAGTTCTGATCATCATTATTCGGCTTCTCCCTGGGTGTGAAAGTTGTGCCAAAGGATTAGAGGCCTGTTAATGGAGTTCGTGAAAAGGGATAAACTGAGCTAATGCAGGCCAGTTAATTTACTGGAATTAAATCTGATGGACAGGATAAACCTTCATTCAGAATGGCAAAAGAAAATCAGTCAAGGACATTCAACATGTACACGATTTACATAGGGAGGTCTTGTCTGACTAAATTGATGATTTATTTCTGTGCGAGTGTGACAAGGACAGGGCGTTGAGTCAACCCGACATGGATTTTAACAGGGTGGTCGACACCACGACAGGCTGGTGGAATAAAGATGAGTGGGGTTGAAGGCAGAGTGACAAACTGGATTTACATCAGAGGTCAATGACTGACTGGCATGTTTGTGACTGGAAAGCTGTTACTGGTGAGGCTCCACAAGGCTCATCATATAATCCCTTGCTTCTCTGCTGTATGTATATATGTGTGTATCAGAAGGAACTGCGGACGCTGGTTTAAATCGAAGGTAGACACAAAAAGCTGGAGAAACTCAGCAGGACAGGCAGCATCTCCGGAGCGAAGGAATGGTGACGTTTCGGCTTGAGACCCTTCCTCAGACACATTAATTGTGTCTACCTTCGGTATTATGATGAGGGAGGGGGGGGGGGGGGGTTTGACAATGGAGTTTGCAAATAATATAAAAAATGGTCATGTGAACAGATAGCATGCAAGAATTGGGCTGGTGAATCATGAGCAAGAAAATTAGTAAATGGAATTTAATCCAGGGAAACGTGCGGTAATTTACTTGAGAGCCTGAAGATTAATTGACGTAGACTTTACTTGAAACTTTAGAGTCACAGTGCAGAAACAGGCCCTTTAGCCCATCGAGTCCGTACCCACCTGCGGTCGCCCCGTACACCAGCACTACCCTACACACACTGCAGAAAATTAGCAATTTTACCAAAGACAATTAACGTACAAGCCTGTACGTCCTTGGCGTGTAGGAGGAAACAGGAGCACCTGGAATAAACCTACACATTCACAGGGAGAACGTACAAACCCCGTATGGACAGCACCCGTAGTCAGGATCGAACCCGGGTCTCTGGTGCTGTTGGTCAGCAACTGTACCGCTGCTCCACTGTGCCCTCCCGCGGTGTATAAAACCATGTTGGGTCAGGCTAGAGGAAATAGGACAGGCCAATCTACTTTAGTTGAGAGCTCAAAAACCAGAGGGCTGTGATAAAGATAATCGATTGGTGAATTAGGGAATAGATAATTAGAGATATTTGTAAGACCTGGTCTACAAAAGAAGACACAAAATGCTGGAGTATGACTATCGACCAGTGGCACTAATGCCGGTGGTGATGAAGTGCTTTGAGAGGCTGATCATGGAGCAAATCAACTCCTACCTCGACAAAAACCTGAACCCACTGCAGTTCGCTTACCGCCACAACAGATCAACGGTGGATGCGATCTCGCTGGCCCTCCACTCCGGACTGGACCACTTGGACAACAAGAACTCATATGTCAGGCTATTATTCATCGATTACAGCTCGGCATTCAACACAATCATCCCCTCCAAACTGGTTACCAAACTCGCAGAACTGGGTCTCTGCGCATCCCTCTGCAACTGGATCCTCGACTTCCTCATCCACAGACCACAGTCTGTTCGTATTGGTGGAAATGTGTCAGCCTCGACAACAATCAGCACGGGAGCACCTCAAGGCTGCGTGCTCAGCCCCCTGCTGTACTCACTCTATACCCATGACTGCGTAGCCAACCACAGTGCGAACTCCATCATCAAGTTCGCTGACGACACCACTATTATGGGGCATATCACTGATGGGATGAGTCAGAATACAGAAGGGAGATCGAGCAACTGTCCATATGGTGCCAGCGCAATAACCTGGCCCTCAACACTAGCAAAACCAAGGAACTGATTGTGGACTTTGGAAGAAGTAGGAGGTGGACCCACAGCCCCATTTATATCAACGGGTCGATGGTTGAAAGGGTCAAGAGCTTCAAATTCCTGGGCGTGCACATCTCTGAAGATCTTTCCTGGTTCGAGAACACTAACACAATTATCAAAAAAGCACATCAGCGCCTCTACTTCCTGAGAAGATTACGGAGAGTCGGTTTCGTCAAGGAAGACTCTCTCTAACTTCTACAGGTGCACAGTAGAGAGCATGCTGACCGGTTGCATCGTGGCTTGGTTTGGCAATTTGAGCGCCCTGGAGAGGAAAAGACTACAAAAAGTAGTAAACACTGCCCACTCCATCATCGGCTCTGACCTTCCTTCCATCGAGGGATTTATCGCAGTCGCTGCCTCAAAAAGGCTGGCAGTATCATCAAAGACCCACACCATCCTGGCCACACACTCATCTCCCGGCTACCTTCAGGTAGAAGGTACAGGAGCCTGAAGACTGCAACAACCAGGTTCAGGAATAGCTACTTCCCCACAGCCATCAGGCTATTAAACCTGGCTCGGACAAAACTCTGATTATTAATAACCACTTTCTGCTATTTGCACTTTATCAGTTTATTTATTCATGTGTGTATATATTTATATCATGGTATATAGACACATTTATCTGTTTTGTAGTAAATGCCTACTATTTTTTGTGTGCTTAAGCAAAGCAAGAATTTCATTGTCCTATACAGGGACACATGACAGTAAACTCACTTGAACTTGAACTTGAACTTGAGTAACTCGGTAGGTCAGACGGCCATCCACAAAGACCATGGATAGATTTGGTTTTGGTTCGGGACCCTTCTTCACAAGGACATGTATAAAGAAAGGTCCCAACCCGAAATGCCACTTAGCCATGCTCACCAAAGATGCTGCTTGATCTGCTGAGTTTCTCATGCACATTGTGCCTTTTTTTCATCTCAAAGGTGGCAGGATTAGTACAGTGTAGCTCAGACACAGGCCCCCCAGCCTACAATGAACATGAAGCCAAGTTAAAGTAATCTTGGTATGTTTGTGTGATTGTGTATTTATTTGGCCTCTTTCCTTCTCCAAATGCATGGCAGTAAACGTCTCTTGATTGAATCACATTTACCGCTTTTCTGTCCACCTAACAAGTCCACAAATCCCTTGAAGCTTTCTACAGTTTTATTTAGATAGAACAGGTTAGCATTGGAACAGGCCTGATGGCCCAGCAGGCCCGTTAAAAGTTGGCGATGAGAGCAGTCTAGGTGTTTGGATCAGATTTCAGGATGCAAGACACCAAAATGATTTTCAATTGCAGCAAAGATAAACACAAAATGCTGGAGTAACTCAACTGGATAGGCAGCATTTCTAGAGAGAAGGAATGGGTGACGTTTCGGGTCGAGACCCTTCTTCAGACATGTGGCCTACTCTTGGCAAGAGAATCTATGCATCTCCCCGATCTATTCATCTCATGATTTTATACACCTCAATAAGATCACCCCTCATCCTCCTGCGATGTTGAGGGGAGTCTAGAACCAGGGGTCACCCCTCATCCTCCTGCGATGTTGAGGGGAGTCTAGAACCAGGGGTCACCGTTTAAGAATAAGGGGTAGGCCATTTAGGACTGAGATGAGAAAAAAGGTTTTCATCCATAGTTGAGAATCTGTGGAATTCTCTGCCACAGAAGGCAGTGGACGCCAATTCACTAGATATTTTCAAGAGAGAGTTAGATTTAGCTCTTAGGTCTAACAGAATCGAGGGATATGGGGAAAAAGCAGGAACAGGGTGATGATTTTGGATGATTTGCCATGAATGGCGGTGCTGGCTCGAAGGGCAGAATGGCCTACTCCTGCACCTATTTTCTATGTCTCTATGTTTCTATGATGAGTGTCCTCCCTCTCTGGAGATTCGCATTGTCCTTTCCCTTGATCTACTTGCAGGCCACATACTCAGCAATTCATCAAATGCAAATCCTGACTCCGAGCTGACCTCTAAATTACGTGCAGCATGACAATCCGCACTAATAGCTAAAAGTGTCAAATCAAGTGACAGATACGTCTTCATTAGCCCCTTTCTTTTTGCATTTCTACCACCACTTGGCCAGGTTGCATTTGGTGAATATATGAAAGAAGGAAGTCACACGGATATAAAATCACAAGAGGAAGGGTAGATGCGCAGAGTCTCTTGCCCAGAGTAGGAGAACCGAGGACCAGAGAACATTCAGTAGTTTTAAGATGAAGGGGACAACTCCACAAAACCATAAGCCATAGGAGCAGAATCAGGCCATTCGGACCATCTAGTCCTTGCCAGGACAAGAGGGTCGGAGCTATAGGCATAGGTTGAGTAGGCTGGGGCTCTATTCCTTGGAGCGCAGGAGGATGAGGGATGATCTTATAGAGGTGTATAATATCATGAGAGGAATAGATCGGGTAGATGCATAGACTCTCTTGCCAGGAGTAGGAGAATCGAGGACCAGAGGACATAGTTTTAAGGTGAAGGGGAAAAGTTTAATAGGAATCTGAGTGGTGACTTTTTCACACAAAGGGTGGTGGGTGTATGGAACAAGCTGCCAGTGGAGGCAGCTGAGGCTGGGACTATCCCAACGTTTAAGAATCAGTTGGACGGGTACATGGATAGGACAGGCTTGGGGGGGTATGGGCCAAACACAGGCAGGTGGGACTAGTGTAGCTGGGACATGTTGGCCGGTGTGGGCAAGATGGGCCGAAGGGCCTGTTTCCACACCGTGACTTTAGGTAGAGTTGCAATGAATGAAGTAGTAGGGATGGAAAGTTGGGGAGCAATCAAGAGGTATCACGCTCATGATACATTTCCTTGACCATCGTCTGCTTTGATCTATCCTTTACACATCTTAAATTCACTTTGTACCTTTGTTTCCATATCTCCATTTCCCCTCTCCCGACTCTCAGTCCAAAGTGTCTCAACCCGAAACATCAGCCTCTCCTTCCACCCAGGGCTGAGTTACTCCAACATTTTGTGTCTATCCTCACCCTTAGTATATATTCATAATGGCTTCGTAGATGTTGTTAACATCATGATTTCAGAAATTATTCCTTCATGCAAAATATTTCGAACCAAAATTTGTTCCTAGTATTTTACAAACATTTGAGGAATACAGTTTATGAGTTATGCATGGTTTTCAGATTACACTTGGCCCCCCTGTATAGATGTCATTGTTTTTGTGTGGCCTCTCCCGACTCTCAGTCCGAAGAAGGATCTCGACCCGAAACGTCACCCATTCCTTCTCTCCAGGGATGCTGCCTGTCCTGCTGAGTCTACCTTCATTTTGAATCTACTTTCATTTTGAGTCTACCTTCATTTTGAGACTACCTTCATTTTGAGTCCACCATTTTTTGTCTACCTTCAGTGTAAACCTGCCTTTTCGTCCTACACATATATAATACACATATATAATCTACAGGTTGGATTGGAAACAGAATAAACTGTAGAATGATTAGGAATGAGACCGAAGACTGAAGGGCGAGATATGAGATGCATGCTTAGCCACAGATTCAATCACGCTGCTAATCACGCTAACTGGTATTGGCCATTCAAATTAAATCAACCACTTTCCCATCACAGAGCAAGGTGACATTGTGGTGCTTCTCCCCATCAGTTGTCTATGGCTGCCTGCAATTATCAACTCTCTCTCCCAGAAGAGACAGGAAGGGTTGTTCGTGAATGCCAAGTGCATGTTTACGTTCTTTGCTTGTCAAGGTTGGCAATGCATTCATGTTCTAGGTCAAGGGTGCTGAGAAGGCATGTTAGATATTACTACCGATTGACAAGAGATTGTTGGACACAAAAAGCTGGAGTAACTCAGCGGGTCAGGCACCATCTCTGGAGAAAAGGTGACGCGTTGGGTCGAGACCTTCCGAGACTGAGAGTTAGGGGAAAAGGAAAAGAGAGATAGAGATGGTAATGTAGAACAAATGAATGAGAGCTGTGCAAAAAAGTAACGATGATCAAGGAAAATGCGTAGGAAGGAGCTGCAGATGCTGGTTTAAACCGAAGATAGTCACAAAAACCTGGAGTAACTTTGTGAGTCAGACCGCATCTCTGGAGAAAAGGAGCAGACAACGTTTCGGGTCTAGAACCTTCTTCAGACATGGAAAGGTGGATCCGACAAGGTGCATCATTGGCTGTGGGCTAGGTGATATCGAGCTATACAGACAGTGAAACTGAAGAAGAACGGGATTTGATGAACAGGATTTGATGAACCAGATTTGATAAGGGATCTCAAGGTAAAGGAGCCATTGGGAGGTAGTGACCATAATATGATAAGTTTTAATCTACAATTTAAGAGGGAGAAGGGAAAATTGGATGCGTCAGTATTACAGTTGAGCAAAGGGGACTACGGAGGCATGAGCAAGGAGCTGGCCCAAGTTGAATGGAAAGATACCCTAGCAGGGATGACAGTAGAACAACAATGGCAGGTATTTCTGGGAATAATACAGAAGGTGCAGGATCACTTCATTCCAAAGAGGAAGAAAAATTCTAAGGGAAGTAAGAGGAGACCGTGGCTGACAAGGGAAGTCAAGGATGGTATAAACATAATAGAGAAGTATTTCATAGCAAAGATGAGAAGCCAGAGGATTGGGAAACTTTTAAAGAGCAACAGAAGGTAACTAAAAAAGCAATAAGGGGAGAAAATATGAGATTGGAAGGTAAGCTAATAGGGTATAATGGAGGATAGTAAAAGCTTCTTTAGGTTTGTGAAAAGGAAAAAAATAGTTAAGACAAATGTGGGTCCCTTGAAGACAGAAACAGGTGAATTTATTTTGGGGAACAAGGAAATGGTAGATGAGTTGAACAGGTAATTAGGATCTGTTTTTACTAAGGAGGACACAAACAATCTCCCAGATGTACTTGTGACCAGAGGACCGAGGGTGATGGAGGAACTGATGGAAATTCACATTAAGTAGGAAATGGTGTTGGCTGGACTGATGGGACTGAAGGCTGATAAATCCCCAGGGCCTGATGGTCTGCATCTCAGGGTACTTAAGGCTTTAGAAATTGTGGATGCATTGGTGATCATTTCCCAATGTTCTATAGATTCAGGATCAGTTCCCGTGGATTGGAGGGTAGCGAATGCTATCCCACTTTTTAAGAAAGGAGGGAGAGAGAAAAACGGAATTATAGACCAGTTAGCCTGACATCAGTGGTGGGGAGGATGCTGGAGTCAATTATTGAAGATGAAATAGTGGCACATTTGGATAGCAGTAACAGGATCGGTCCGAGTCAGCATGGATTTACGAAGGGGAAATCATGCTTGATTAATCTTTTTTTTCACAGATCCTTAATTTTTTGAGGATGTAACTAGGAAAATGGATAAGGGAGAGCCAGTGGATGTAGTGTACCTGGACTTTCAGAAAGCCTTTGATAAGGTCCCACATAGGAGATTAGTTGGAGAAATTAGAGCACATGGTATTGTGGTAGGGTACTGACATGGATAGAAAATTGGTTGGCGGACAGCAAACGAAGAGTAGGGATTAACGGGTCCCTTTCAGAATTGCAGGCAGTGACTAGTGGGGTACCACAAGGCTCGGTGCTGGGACGGCAGCTGTTTATGATATACATTAATTATTTAGATGAAGGGCATGTTGACCTTCATAACAAGAGAAGTTGAGTATAGGAGTTAATAGGTCCTTCTGCAGTTGTACAGGGCCTTGGTGTGCCACATCTGGAGTATTGTGTGCAGTTTTGGTCTCCAAATTTGAGGAAGGACATTCTTGCTATTGAGGGAGTGCAGCATAGGTTCACAAGGTTAATTCCCGGGATGGTGGGACTGTCATATGTTGAAAGAATGGAGCGACACGGCTTGTATACACTGGAATTTAGGAGGATCTTATTGAAACATATAAGATTATTAAGGGATTGGACATGCTAGAGGCAGGAAACATGTTCCTGATGTTGGGGGAGTCCAGAACCAGGAGCCCCAGTTTAAAAATAAGGGTATGCCATTTAGAACGGAGATGAGGAAAAACTTTTTCACCCAGAGAGTTGTGAATCTGTGGAATTCCCTGCCTCAGAAGGCAGTGGAGGCCAATGTTCTGGATGCTTTCAAGAGAGTTAGGTAGAGCTCTTAAAGATATGGGGAGAAGGCAGGAATGGGGTACTGATTGTGGATGATCAGCCTTGATCACAGTGAATAGAGGTGCCGGCTCGAAGGGCCGAATGGCCTACTTCTGCACCTATTGTCTATTGTCAATTAAGACATCAGTGAAAGTAGTTCGACGACTAGGGTGGGGGAAGGATGGAGAGGGGTTTAAGAGGTTTGTCTAAAGAAGGGCCTCAGCCCGAAACATCACTCTTTCCTACTGTCCAGAGGTGCTGCCTGTCCCGCTGAGTTACTCCAGCATTTTGTGTCTACCTTCGAGAGATAGTTGATTGTTGAATGATGAAGGTGTGATGCATCTGGTAGTGATTGCTGATGGGACATGGCACTTTGAAATGCATCCACTGACACAGAATAGGTAACGTGAGGTCTAAGACTATCCTTGTGCTACTGCTTCCATTATCTCTAAGCCTTCACACTTGCCTCCAGCCCTCCGTGTTGTGTTTGGAGGCACCAAACCCACTCCCTCCTGCGCCTCTGTGAAAACGTCCATTTGGGCAAGTGTGCAGGAGGACTCACAGCGCAGTCGTGGTAATCAGCGGAGCTTGTTCGCTCCCATGTTGAGCTTTTCGTTGAATACCTCTCAAGTCGGAAAGACTACCTGAATATTTATCGGCACCTGCTGTTTTAAACACTTCCTCTTTGGAGATAGAGTCTGGTGTTAAGTACGCGGGATAACGTTAAGTAGTGCCACTAATCAGACACGAAGCTGGACTCCCTGCCGAGATGATGGGACAATGAACCACGGAGATGAGCAGTAAACGCAAGGACAAAATGCCTCAGAAGCAACAGTTGTGGTGCTAATCGCACAGCGTGATCTATTTTTCTGGAGCTTTCTAATTCTGTCTTCTATTTTTGACCATTGTGTTAAATTAGCTCTGCTCCATATTAGTATTTCATCTTAAAATTTATTTAGCTATTTTAAAATATCCACAATGGGCACAAATTCTCATTATCTCACCGAATTTACCGTTAGTCTACTGTATCTTTGTTTCCAAGTGCCCTATTTAAATCTGGTGTAAGTAGCACGAGAGGATGATATCTGGAATGTTATTTCAGAAAACAATTCTCAACAATGGTTCGTCTTTTACAAGGAGGCTTGCGGGGGTACAAAATATGAAGAGTGGATCACACTCTGGTCAGTGTCCAGAATGGACAAACTAACCAAACTCTGGACAGCGAGAACGGCTATCTAAGTTTTCAAAAGGATCTGGATCAGTTCCATGCTCCAAAAAAATAATGTCCTAACCTGCCCAACTTCTTCCTGTACCTCGGACCCTGGCAATATCCTAACAAATCTTCTCTGCAGATTCAGATTCAGATTCAAACTTTATTGTCATTGTGCAGTGTACAGTACAGAGACAACGAAATGCAGTTAGCATCTCCCCAGAAGTGCGACATAGAATATGAGCAATAAATATATATACGTACATACAGTCTCTCCACTCTCTCCAGCTTAACAATCTTAATGAGCAGATTGCTGAAAGGAAAACTGACTGGCTGTGTCCGACAGATTCAGGAGACTCAAAATGCTGGAGCAATTCAGCGGGTATTCTGCGGGTCTATCTTCGGTGCAAACCAGCAGCTGCAGTTCCTTCCTGCAGGGCAGTACGTGGTGCACCGGTAGAGATGCTAACTTACAGCGCCAGGGACCCATGTTTGAACCTGACTACGGGTGCTGACTGTACGGAGTTTGTACGTTCTCCCCGTGACCTACATGGGTTTCCTCCGGGTGCTCTGGTTTCCTCCCACAGTCCAAAGACATACAGGTTTGTAGGTTAATTGGCTTGGTATCATTGTAAATTGTCCCTAGTATATGTAGGATAGTGATATTGTAAGGGGATCGCTGGTCGGCGCAGACCCAACAAAAAGCAATTTTGTTGAATGCTATCCCTTCAGCTCGGCGAAACATTTTTTTTATGCTGGTGGAATAATTCCAAATAGTACGTGCATGAGGTGCTAAGGATAAGAAGATGAGAAAAACATTTTTTAAGGGGGAAATCTTTTAGGGTACCGAGATGAGAAAAGAAACATTTCCACACAGAGAGTGGTGAATCCTGGAATTCTCTCATGCCACAGAAGGTAGTTGAGATCCCCTTAGCCAGTCTCATTGGCTAATTTTACCCTCTGTGGCAAGAGTTAGATTCACCACTCTCTGTGGCCCTTGTGGCTAAAGGGATCAGGGGGTATGGAGAGAAGGCAGGTACAGGATACTGAGTTGGATGATCAGCCATGATCATATTGAATGGCAGTGCAGGCTCGAAGGACCGAATGGCCTACTCCTGCACCTAATTTCTATGTTTCTAACATAACCTACAGAAAACCTTTCTTTAAGACCAGCTAATTGTGTCTTCAAACTGATCTAACTGTTTGAACTGTAGGTATCTTGCCTACAATAGTATGTCAGAGGTTACGTGGAAAAGGCAGGAGAACGGGGTTGAGAGGGAAAGATAGATCGGCCATGGTTGAATGGCGGAGTAGGCGCGATGGGCTGAATGGCGTAAGTCTGCTTCTATGACACAACTCAAGAAGTGGACCAATAAACAGCATATGGAATTTAACACTGACAAATTTAAGGTGGTGATAAGTCTAACCAGGCCAGGACTTGCACAGTAAATGGTTGGAGTGTTGTAGAGCTGTAGGACCCAGGAGTGTAGACACACAGTCCCCTCAAAGTAGTGGCACAGATGAACAAGGGAGGTGAAGAAACATTTTTATCACTCCTGACGTCATACTTCATAGTGAGTACATGAAGATAGACACAAAATGCTGGAGTAACTCAGTGGGTTGGGCAGCATCTCTGGAGAAAAGGAATAGGTGACGTTTCGGGTCAAGACCCTTCTTCAGTACATGAATTGGGAAGTCATGCTTCAAATGTACAAGACGTTGGTGAGATCGCAGTTGGAGTAGTGTGTGGTTCTGGATACCCTGCCATGCCAGGTCACGGGGAGAACATAGTCGGGATTGAACCTGGGTCTCCGGTGCTGTAAGCGCTGTAAGGCAGCAACTCTACCGCTGCGCCACCACGCCGCTAAAGGTTAATGTCATATACACCAGGGTGCAATAAAAATCCTTGATCACATGAAGTTCAAGGAATGATAAATACAACAGGTATTTACGTTTGTGTAGGAAGGAACTGCAGATGGTGGTTTAAGGGCCTGTCCCACGAGCATGCGACTCTATGCAGCAAGCGCTACCTAACGTGGTCGCTTGAGCCGTACGGCCTCGCGGGGCCGGTCCTACTTCGATCGCCAGAGCCGTATGGAGTTGTGCGGAGCTGGTCCCATCATCGCACAGGGCTCCGAAAAACTGACCGTGTTCAAAAATTCCGCGCGGCAACGGCCTGCCGGCCCACAGCCGCCTCAATGCCATACGTCACGCGCGAACTTCCCGTGAACTTCGCTTACACTTCATGTCACTCACACGACCTCCGCGCGGCCCCCGCTTCTGGTTAGGTCGCGCTTGCCGCATGGAGTCGCTTCGGTTGTCGCTTGCTCGTGGGACAGGCCCTTTACACTGAAGACAGACACAAAACGCTGGAGTAACAGCGGGACAGGGAACATCTCTGGAGAGAAGGAATGGGTAACGTTTCGAGTTGTTTTTATACCAAGACAATTAACCTACAAACCTGCACGTCTTTTGAGTGTGGGAGGAAATCGAAGATCTTGATGAAAATCAACGCAGGTCATGGGGAGAACGTACAAGCTCCATACAGACAAGCACCCGATCGAAACCGGGTCTCCGACGCTGTAGGCAGCAACTCTACCACTGCGCCACCATGCTGCAGCTTGGCAAGTGAAGGGCCTGTCCCATGATGCAAGTTCACCCAAGAGCTCTCCCGAGTTAAAAAAATTCAAACTCGTGGTACCTCATCACGAGTATTTTTTTACTCTTGGAAATTTTTCACACTGTTGAAAAAACTTCACAAGTTTCCGCGTTTCCTTGAGTACATGGCATTAGCATTACGAGCCGCTACGAGACATCCACGAGCTCTGACGTACCCACTACGTACATTCTACATACTTACCACGAGTTTGATTATTTTTAAACTCGGAAGAGCTCTTGGGTGAACTCGCATCGTGGGACAGGCCCTTAAGGCTGTTTCAAGGATCAAGTCGGAGCGGGTGAGAAGTTGTTTCAGGTACCAAAGCTGTTACACTTACATATGTAACTCCTGTCAATGAGGATCAAAGGCCTCTGCTCATCACCATGTTAAATTCAGCATTGTTCTTTGTGGAGATAATACAGCAAGCAAAAACTGAGCTGCTGCCCAACACAATCTACACGTTGATTTTACATCAAAGATTGCTGCGTGATTTTTGACAGCTAGAGGAAACCTATCAACAATAACAATGCAAGACTCAGGATCATTTTTATAATGGATTTAGAGAAGATGCACATACTGTCAAAATGCTAACAATATTTTGATATTGTGGAAATTCACTGCACATGGAATAGAATATTAAAATATAAAACAGAACAACTGCTGCAGATTTCACCTTCAAATAATTTAACACAGCTTGAAACGTTGCAGTCACAGGAAAATACAAAAGAAATGTTACCCAGGATGGAAAAATGTAATACTAGAAGGCATTGCTTAGTTTAGATTAGCGATACAACGTGGAAACAGGCCTGTCGACCCACCGAGTCCGCACCGACCAGCGATCCCCGCACATTAACACTATCCTACACACACTAGAGGCAAATCACACTTACACCAAGCCAATTAACCTACATATCTGTACGTCTTTGGAGTATGGGAGGAAACTGATCTCGGAGAAAACCCACTCTGTCACAAGGCGAACATACAAACTCCGTACAGACAGCACCAGTGGTCAGGATCGAACCCGTGTCTTCGGCCCTGCATGCACTGTAAGGCAGCAAAATCTATCAGAGATAAACAACACAAGCTTTGTCTATTAACCAATATTGACAGAATTATAGGTGGACAAAAATGCTGGAGAAACTCAGCGGGTGAGGCAGCATCAAAGAAAGAACTGCGGGTGCTGGAAAAGTCGAAGGTAGACAAAAATCAGCGGGTGAGGCAGATGCTGTCGTTTCTCAGCAAACGCTGAGTTTCTCCAGCATTTCTGCCTACCTTCGATTTTTCCAGCATCTGCAGTTCATTCTTTGACAGACTTATGGGATTTAACATGAACAAGGCTGGTAAACATGGCTAAGATGGTAACTCAAATTTCACTGTACCACAATTGGTACATATGACAATAAACTAACCTTGAAACCTTGATCTCAAGGTCCAATATTCCATGTCTGTAGGATTCTGTGCAGATTAGCACTTGAAGTTCAATGAACTGTAACCTCACGAGTTATTATAGTCATAATCATACAACATGAAAACAGGCCCTTCGGCCCAACTATTCCTGTGCTGTACTGTTCTATGCTTGAAACCACTGATATTCATGGTCATAGACCATGGTACTCATGAGAAAGTGAACTACGAAATTGTTTTTTGAGCACAGAATATCAATACCAAAAACCTTCTTGAGATTGAGTCTACAAATATCTTCTGAACATCTTTACAATTTCACTGGGAATAAATAGTTTGACATGCATCATTAGGTCTTAAGATTTACCATTCAATGCTGAAGTGTCATAGAAAGTATGAAGTGCCTTCTACATTCAAGGCAAGATCAAGAGCGCAAAATAGCGAGAGTTTTATAGTCGTATGTCAAAACAGAACAATAAAATTCTTACTTGCAGCAGCACAACAGAATATGTAAAAATAATACTGTAAACAGTATAATAAATAAGAAAAAGCTATATATATATATATATATATACACAAATACATATATCTATTTATATACTGTTTACAGTATATATATTCTGTGTGCTGTGTATATATATGTATCCGTGTATATATATATATGTATATATATATATATATATGTGTGTAGGAAAGAACTGCAGATGCTGGTGGTTTACATCGAAAGTCAACAGAGTTACTGGGGGACAGGCAGCATTACTGGAGAGAAGGAATGGGTGCGAGGGCGGGTGGGTGGTGGGTGGGGGTGGCCAATGAGAGTCTTCCCCCCTCCAACCCCCGATCGGCCCTCTCTTGTGCCCAAAAACCAGGATCGTGGGACCAAAATACAACCAGAACATGATGAGCAGTCCCTTCAGATATTGGTATAGGGGCAGCTACCGCGTTACCGTTGGGAACGTCCCATTGTGATGTCACTGTGGCAGTTGGCCGCCAGCTTGAGAGCCCATTGTGATTGGTGCACTGTGAGAGGCATGGTGATATCATCACTGTGAGAAGGCTGGAAGCTGTCAGTGATGGTTTTGGCTGTTTTTTAAATTTCAACGATTAATAAGTTTGGAAATATAGGTGGAAATGTGACGGGAAGATGTTTATCACCATCAGGGAAAAAATGTGAGTAGGATGGGTGAAAATGGGAAGGCTGTAACCTAGCATTTGGAAGAAGATAGGAATTAACCAGATTGGCACACACACACAGCCACAAACAAGATGAAGACTTTTAGTTATGTAGAGATATATACATATAGCCTTTAATGTCATGTATATGACTTTATATATATATATACACATATACACACACACACACACACACACACCTCTGCTGCGCAGGACAAGAGGATTTTTCCCATCGATGAAAGATAAAAGAGTTATTAGTGTTTAAAAAGTGTTGAGATTCTTCCGGAGGGACTATAAAACCCTACAGTGTTGAGTGCCTCAGTCAGTCTCTGCAAGGTGGGGGAGCGAGAGGGTCATCTCTCAGTCTGAGCTGTGAATAACACTAAACTGTGATTGGTTTTAACGACCTGTCAGTGCCCTTAATGTGGTTTGAAAATATAGTTTGGAAATGCTAAACCTGTGTTGCCTTTGGTTTGTAAATGCTAAAGCTATGTTGCCTTTGGTTTGGAAATGCTAAAGCTGTGTTGCCTAATTAAAGTTGCTTTGCCTGATTAAAGTTGCCTTGCCTAATTAAAGTTGCCTTGCCTAATTAAAGTTGCCTTGCCTTCAATATAATTAAAAGTCTAATCTTGACCACTTTCTGTTTGCACTTTATATTGATTTTAGAAAAAACGCTACCACATATGGCTGTGCATTTTGGCCATCTTTCTCAGTCCCCTTCCGCTCATCAGGTGCAGAGGATTTTTCATATCGATGAGTTATTAGTGTTTAAAAAATGTTGAGATTCTCTTTCCTGTCAATCACGCCATGAAGGCCACGCCCCTTCTAGTGGGAGTGGGGAAGGGACTATAAAACCCAGAAGAGTGGGCGTGGTTCAGTCTCTGCAAGATGGAGGAGGGAGAGGTCACAAATCACTGTATTCAGTGGTCTTGCACCCTGCTTGAAATGGAATTTCAAGGAATAGCCGTGAGTCAACTGCCAGCCCACCAGCCGTGAGTGAGTGAGCTGCCAGCCCAAGAATCCATTCAGCCCACAATGTCCATACTAGCCCTCTGGAAACCAGTCCCTTCAGCCCACAACAGCCATACTAGCGCTCCAGAAAGCCCCTCCCCCTCCCCGCCCCCACTGGCCACCAATATAGAAATTGGTGGAGAGGTGGAATATTGCGTTGGAGGACCAGCCCTCCCGTGTGATGCTGGGACCCAACGAGTCCCACTTAGTCTAGTATCTATATTACTTTGTATTGTTTATCATATTGTTTACAGAGTACTATGTTTACAGATCTGACTTCCCTGTCGATAGCACATGGCACAGCTGGTAGAGCTGCTGCCTCACAGCGCAAGAGATTCGGGTTTGATCCAGATTTCGGGTGCTGACTGCATGGAGTTTACTTGTTTCTACATGACCTCGTGGGTTTCTTCTGGATGTTCCAGTTTCTTTGCACATCCCAAAGGCCTGCGGGTTTGTAGCTGAATTGGGATAAAGTGGGATAACATGGAACAGGTGTGAATCGATAATCGATTGCCTGCATGGCCTCGCTCAATGGGCCGAAGGGCCTGTTTCTATGCTGTATCTTCAGATCTTCCAATATCCCTTTGTAACACAGCGACACAGCGGTAGAGTTGCTGCCTTGTAACGCTTTTAGCGCCAGAGACCCGGGTTCGATCCCGACTACAGATGCTGTCTGTATGGAGTATGTACATTCTACCCGTGACCGCGAGGGTTTTCTCCGGGATCTTCGGTTTCCTCTCACATGCCAAAGACATACTGGTTTGTAGGTTACTTGGCATGGTATGAATATAAAATTGTCCCTGGTGTGTGTAGGATAGAGTTAATGTGCGGGGATCGCTGGTCGGCGCGGACTCGGTGGGCCGAAGGGCCTGTCTCCGCGCCGTATCTCTAAACTAAACGTGAAAATGAATGATGGTGAAAATACCTTTCGCCACAAAGGACAAAAAAGGGGACAAAATGCTACTGTGAACTTAATTTTACTACTCAGTTTTAGTTAAATGTGAATCAAACAAGATCAAATGGAAGAACAATAATTCACTGAATTGTGAAGTTCGTATTCATTAAATCGGACAGCTGTATTTTATAATTTTATATATTACACAACCGTATCTTAGGTTGAGTTAAGCCGTGTGCTGAAATGTTCTCTCCATTCCACCCACACTCACCCGTCATCACCAAAATATTGGAGCCAGTACTTTCAGCTGATTTAATCCTGCTTGTAAATCTATCCACAAGGTCCTCAGGTAAATAAAGCCCCTGTAAACTTCATGTCATGGGTTTTATTCAATTTTTATCGCAAAAAACGCAAAATACATTTTCTGTCATCAATCTATCTGAGACCTAGATGATGTGCAATTTTGGACTTCACTCCGTATGATAGATTTGCAATCAATAGACAGGTTACAGTGAAGATTAAGTGGTACATCAGAGGAAAAATGCAAAAAAGATGTGAAAAGAATGAGGATTGATTTTGCTAGTATGGCAGGCCTTCGAAGCTTCGTGTTGTCAGGAGTGTTGTCGCTGAAGGAATAGGATACAAACATGAATATTGGATCAAGGCATGCTGTTGATCTTCGATTTAAACCAGCATCTGCAGTTCCTTCCTACACAAGGAGTTTAATTTTCATTGTCCTTATTGTATTCGGATCCAGGCAAGGATCTGACACTGAAGAACACCCCTTCATCTATCGATGCACCAGGATCTCATCTCTTGGACTTGACCAGAACTTCTCTAGGTACCAGTAGTACTTGACACTCCTTTACATTCAATAAGCACAGTCCCCGTATTATATACTCTGGGTTTTTCTTGTTGGTTTTGCTAACCTGACCCATAATTTAAAAAAATAATCTTGTTTCTGCCAGCATGAGGATTGGTAACCAAAGCACGCGGGTTACAGTAATTGGCAAGAGAACCTGAGGGGAGATGAGAATGTATTTTAATGCAGTGAGTTGTTATCGACTGGAGAGCACCAGTTTAAAGGTGTCGGGAGAAAATGCAAGAGCAATTTTGACACATATTCGAGATAAAAAAAGAAAAACACAATCATTTCGGGTAAAGGGTGGAAGAGTGATATTAATTGGATGGCAACATGGCTACTATAGGCATCAATGGGACAACATTGCCATCTGCAGTGGTGTCATGTTCTGTGTTTCAATACTGGATGGGAATTATGCTCTCATTATGTAATATCTCCATGTTTGCAGATGACACAAAGCTGGGTGGCAGTGTGAGCTGCGAGGATGATGCTATGAGGCTGCAAGGTGACCTGGATAGGTTGGGTGAGTGGGCAGATGCGTGGCAGATGCAGTATCATGTGGATAAATGTAAGGTTATCCATTTTGGTGGCAAGAACAGGTAGGCAGATTTATTATCTGAATGGTGCCAGATTTGGAAAAGGAGAGGTGCAACGAGACCCAGGGATCCTTGTACATTTATAATGGGAAAACAAAGAAATGGCAGAACAGCTAAACAAGTACTTTGGTTCTGTTTTGACCAAGGAAGACACAAACAATCTCCCAGAAATACTAGGGGACTGAGAATCTAGTGGGAGGGGGGAACTGAAGGGAATCCACATTAGTCAGGAAATTGTGTTACAATACAATACAATACAATTTATTTGTGTCATTTGAACCTCATTGAGGTTCAAACAAAATTTGGTTTCTGCAGTCATACACACAAGAAAAAGAACTAAGACATAACACAATTTACACAAACATCCACACAGTGAATCTCCTCCTCACTGTGATGGAAGGCAAAGTCTTATCTCTCCCCTGCACTCCTCATTCTCCTCCCGATGTCAGAGTCAAAGCCCCGGCGGGCTGTGGTAAGTGTCCCGCGGCCATTAAAGCAGCGCCGGGTGATGCAAGGCCACGCTCCGGGTCTTGGTGTTGGAGCCCCCAGCGGGCGCTAACAAGTCCCGCAGCCATTTAAAGCCGCACCGGGCGATGATGTAAGGCCCCTCTCCAGGTAATTTTCAACCCCGCAACTCGGGCGGGAGAAGTCACCGCGGCGGAAGCAACAACGACTGTGTTAGGTAAACTATTGGGACTGAAGGCAGATACATTCCCATGGCCTGATGGTCTGCATCGCAGAGTACTCCAGGGGGTGGCCCAAGAAATCGTGGATGCAATGGTGATCATTTTCCAATGTTCTCTTGACTTTGGATCAGTTCCTGTGGACTGGAAGGTAGCCAATGTCACCCCACTTTTTAAGAAGGAGGGAGAGAGAAAACGGGGAACTATAGACCAGTTAGCCTAAAGGGCCTGTCAAACTTGCATGCAACTGCATGCGTTTGGCATGACCAAACGGAAGCAGAGTTTGCGCTAAGTTTGTGGGAAGTGCGCGCTATGTACGCGGTAAGTACGCGCAAAGTTCGCGGGTGACGTAATTTACGTCATACTCACCAATCAGCTGGGCAGGAGGCGGGCCGACTGAATTTGGGCGTCGCACGGCGGGCGGTGACGTCAACCTGCAACGGCACACCGGGCGGTGACATCATCGCGCAACGCCATGTGCTAGGCATATGCCATCTAGATGCTGCGTACGACGTCAAGACGCTGCGTACGCCATCAAGACTCTGCCTGTGCCCTCAATGCGCCTGCGGGCCGACAGGCCATTGGCGCGCGGAATTTTGGACAGTGCGTGATTTTCAGAGCCCCGTGCGATGTCGGGACCAGCCCCGCACAACTCCATACGCCTCCACGCTTCGAAGTAGGACCGGCACCGCGCGGCCCGTACGCCTCAAGCGACCATGTTTGGTCACGCCAGACGCATGCAATCACATGCAAGTGGGACAGGCCCTTTACATCGGTAGTGGAGAAGATGCTGGAGTCGATTGTTAAAGATGTTATAGCAGCGCATTTGGAAAGCAGTGACAGGATCGGTCAAAGTCAATATGGATTTATAAAGGGGAAATC
Organism: Leucoraja erinaceus; assembly: GCF_028641065.1. Lineage (NCBI taxonomy): Eukaryota > Metazoa > Chordata > Chondrichthyes > Rajiformes > Rajidae > Leucoraja > Leucoraja erinaceus. The sequence goes on along the minus strand of NC_073391.1, from coordinate 40,300,319 downwards.
ATGCTTGACTAGTCTTCTGGAATTTTTTGAGGATGTAACAAGCAGAATGGATAATTGAGAGCCAGTGGATGTGGCATATCTGGACTTTCAAAAAGTCTTTGACAAGGTCCCACACAAGGGATTAGTGTACAAAATTAGAGCATATGGTATTAGGAGTAGGGTATTGACATGGATAGAGAACTGTTTGGCAGACAGGAAGCAAAGAGTAGGAATTAACAGGTCCTTTTCAGATGGCAGGCAATGACTAGTGGTGCTGCAAGTTTCGGTGATGGGCCTGTAATTTACAATATATTTTAACAATTTAGACGAGGGAATTAAATGTGACGTCTCCAAATTTGCGAATGACACAATGCTGGGTGGTAGTGCGAGGATGCTATGAGGCTGCAGGTGACTTGGATAGGTTGGGTGAGAGGGCAGATGCATGGCAGATGTAGTATAATGTGGATAAATGTGAGGTTATCCGCTTTGGTGGCAAGAACAGAAAGGCAGATTTTTATCTAAATGACAAGACTAAGTGGGTCCCGTTGGGTTCCAGTCACACGGGAGGCCTGGTCTCCCAACACAACCCATTCCCCAATGCAATATTCCACCACTCACCCGTTCCCCCAACACAATATACCACCACTAACCCATAGCCCTTAACTGTGCAAGCACGGCTCATTTCCCCTCATCCCCCCAGCACCCCCTCCCCCTCCTCTACATGTGTGGGGGGGGGGGGGGGGGGGAACGGGGGGGGGGGGGGGGGGGAGGGGAGGGACAGGGGGTGCATGCTAGTATATTATCTGGACCAATATTTTTACAGCTTTATGCTGGTAAGATTTTTTTTTTAATGAAAAAACTGTTATATAACTCCCTTTCTCTTAATCTCCAAAAAAGGCTTTGCTTTTTATCTTAAAATGGATTGTGGGGTGGGAGGAGAGGAGGGGAGAGAGGGTGGGAGGGGGAGTGTAGGGAGGTAGGGAAGGAGAGGAGGTGGGGGTGGGGGGGAGGGGGTGAGTGGGGGGTGCATGGGGTGGGATGGGGTTGTGGGGACAGTGAAGGGTTGTGGGGGGGGGGGGGTTGTGGGGGGGGGGGGATTGTGGGGGGGGAGGGGATTGTGGGGGGGGAGGGGTTGTAGGGGGGGGGGGGTTGTGGGGGGGAGGGGTTGTGGGAGGGTGGGGGGATGTGTGGGGGGGGGGTTGTGTGGGGGGGGGGTTGTGTGTGGGGGGGGGATGTGTGTGGGGGGGGGGGGTGTGGGGGGGGGGGCTGTGTGGGGGGGGGGCTCTGTGCTGGCTCTCTTGCTGGATGGCTCTCGGGCTGGGCCGCTCTCGGGCTGGTTGGCTCTCGGACCGGGCGGCTCTGACTGGGAGGCTATCGGGCTGGGCGGTTGGGAGGCTCTCAGGCTAGGCGGCTGGGGGGCCTGGGCTCTCTCACTCATGGCTTCTGGACTCTCTCACGCACAGACTCTGGACTCAGCCCCACCTCCGGGGTTTTTTCTCCTCTCCCCAGTGATTGACAGTGGGTGCCGGAAGGGGCTGATTGACAGGTGAGAAGCCCAATCTGCTAATCTCACGGTTTATAAACCTTCAATAAACTTTTGTAATATTCCACTGATCGGAACAAAATTTGGTGTGCTTGGAGCAGAGGAGGCGAGTAAGGTGGCATTAGGTGTAATCCGAGCGATATAAGGTACCGTTTTTGCGCAAATTTAAAAAAAACGCAAACCGGAAGAGGACAAGGTGCAAGTTTTTGTCATAGTATAGATGCCAGATTAGGAAAAGGGGAGGTGCAACGAGACCTGGGTGTGCCTGGACATAAATCACTGAAAGTAAGCATGCAAGTACAGTAGGCAGTGAAGAAAGCTAATGGCATGTTGGCCTTCATTGCAAGAGGATTTGAGTTTAAAAGCAAGGAGGTCCTGCTGCAGTTGTACAGGGCCCTGGTGAGACCGCAGCTGGAGTGGGTGCGCAATTTTGGTCTCCTAATTTGAGGAAGAACATTCTTTCTGTTGAAGGAGTGCAGCGTAGGTTCACCAGGTTAATTCTTGGGATGGTGGGTTTGAAATATGATGAAAGAATGGATCGACTGGGTTTATATTCACTGGAATTCAGAAGGATAAGAGGGGAACTGAGAGAAACATTTAAAAATTCTTAAGGGATTGGACAGGCTAGATGCAGGAAAATTGTCCCGGTGTTGGGGGAGTCCAGAACCAGGGGTCACAGTTTAAGAATAAGGGGTAGGCTGGTTAGGACTGAGATGAGCAAAACCTTTTCCACCCAGAGAGTTGAGAATCTGTGGAATTCTCTGCCTCAGAAGGCAGTGAAGGTCAATTCACTGGATGTTTTCAAGAGAGAGTCGGATATAGCTCTTAGGGCTAACGGAATCAAGGGATATAGGGGAGAAAGCAGGAATGGGGTATTGATTTTGGATGATCAGCCATGACCATATTGAATGGTGGTGCAAGCTCGAAGGGCTGAATGGCCTACTCCTGCACCTATTGTCTATGTTTCTTTGTTTCTATTATCAAGAGGATAAAATATCATGCATCATTGCCCCGAGGACACATTTCACAGGTTGGCCAGTGGGTTTAACATCATTTACAGTATGAATTCTAAGGATTATGATAAGTACAGCAGATGATCAAAACCTGAGCAGAATAGATGAAACAATAAGGACGGCAGGGTGGCGCAGCGGTAGAGTTGCTGCCTTACAGCACCAGAGACCCAGGTTCGCACCTGACTACGGGTGCTGTCTGTGCGGATCTTGTACATTCTCCCCGACACCTGCATGGGTTTTCTCCGGGTGCTCCGGTTTCCTCCCACACTCCAAAGACTTACAGGTTTGAAGATTAAGTGGCTTTGACCATCACTTTGATCGAATCACTCTGACCATCCAAAATAACCCACGCGGTCACGGGGAGAACGTGCAAACTCAGTACGGACAGCACCCGTGGTCAGGTTCGAACCCCCAGTCTCTGGCGCTGTAAGGTAGCAAATCTTTCTGCTGCACCACCGTGCCACCCGTTGACACATTTCGAGAAATATCCTGCCATTTTAGTTTTTACATTTCACGTGTAGGGGGTGATGATTGAACAAACATTCAGCAAATATCGAGGCTGAGATCCATCGTCACCATGTTAGGAAAAGTGCAGAAAGACATACTTGCAAATTGAAACATATTTTAAAGAGATAAATGATAAAATCACCAAAAGAAAATTGATTGAGTTGTCCAATAAGAAACCTACTGCAGAATGTATTTCAAAATGTTTTCAATATCAGTCAAAGGAGATGATCTGGATATTTAATCATTGCAATGTTTATTTTCAACGACTGCGTGATTGAATTGTGGCAAAATATTGATTGCTACATCAAACTTGAGACCAAGATTTAAATGACCCAAGTATGGTCTCATACCTGCAAAGCTCACACAGAAATGTTTGTGTGCGTCACGCATGCGCGCGTACACACACACATTAACACATGCAAACGTGCACATGTGCACACACACACACAAACATGCAAACGCACATGTGCACACACACGCACAAACACACACACAGACACATGCAAATGCACGCGCACACACACACACGCATGCAAACGCACATGAGCACACACACACACACACACATGCAAACGCACATGCACACACACGCACACACACACACAAACACATGCAAACGCACATGCACACACACGCACACACACACACATGCAAACGCACATGTGCACACACACACACAAACACATGCAAACGCACATGCACACATACACACAAACACATGCAAACGCACATGCACACACACGCACACACACACACAGACACATGCAAACACGCGCACAAAAATACACACACATGCAAATGCACGCGCACACAAAGACACGCAAACGCACACACACACACACGCACAAACACATAAACACCTGCAAACGCACACGCACACGAACACACACATGCAAACGCACATGCACACAAACACACACATGCACAAGCACACACACAGACACATGTAAATACACACAAACACACACGCACACAAAACACACATGCACACAAGCAAACACACACGCACACAAACACTCAAGCACATGCACACATAAACAACTACTTTCCACAAGCTCAGGATAGCACCCACTAGACATCTTCACTGTGAATTAGTGCTGGGGTAGAAACACTGGCTACCCTGCAATCCACTTCATTTACACAAATAGGGATAGGCCTGGACAGAGTGGATGTGGAGAGGATGTTTCCACTAGTGAGAGAGTTTGGACCAGAGTTCATAGTCTCAGAATTAAAGGACGTTCCTTTTGGAAGGAGACGAGGAGGAATTTCTTTAGTGAGAGGGTGATGAATCTGTGGAATTTATTCCAAGAGAAGGCTGTGGAGGCCGTGTCAATGGAAACGTTTAAAGCAGAGATAGACGATTAGTGCGGGTGTCAAGGGTGATGGGGAGAAGGCAGGAGAATGGCGTTGAGAGGGAATGATAGATCAGCCATGATTGAATGATGGAGTAGATTTGATGGGCCGAATGGCCTAATTTTGCTCCTATTCGTTATGAACATGATAACATATAAAGGGAAAGCTCAATCACCACAGTGGCACCAATCGCGTACCTTATTTGTCTTTTACTCACCATCATAGTCGTTCCATCTGCGCAATGCACAAAAGGCTGGGCTAAGTAAATCAATCTGCCAAATCCCAAGGACATTCAAAAATCAGATTGCAGAATTTCAGATCTTGTACTCTTTTTTGAAAGCACCACTATTAAAAAAGATGAAAAAAAGAAACCTAATCCATGATAACAGGGAGGACAAATGAGCGTTTGAACAAATATGAGCCGATCAAAGGTAGTCAATAGATGTTGAAGAAAGATCATGTTTAAATAATCTAATTGATTCGATTTTGCAGATGTCTTAATATGACAGATGGATGATGGGCAATGAATATATGCACTTCAAAAGGGCGTCATTAAGGTTCTCTAGACTTTTTAGGCTTTAGAGATACTGCGCGGAAGCAGGCCCTACTGCCCATCGAGTCTGCTCTGACCAGAGATCACCCCACACGCTAACCTGCACACACTAGGGACAATTATTACAACTTAAAAGAGCCAATTAACCTACAATCCTGCACGCCGCACGCCTTTGGAATGTGGGAGGAAACCAGAGCACCCGGGGAAAACCCACGTGGTCGCAGGGAGAACGTACAAACTCCGTACAGACAGCACCCGTAGTGGGGATCGAACCCGGGGCTCTGGTGCTGCAAGACTCTACCGCTGCGTCATCATGCCAACCCTGTGTCACTTTGCTCTTAATCTTGCTCTTAACACGAGCAACACCAAGGAGATGATTGTTGATTTTAGGAAGGGAAATGAATGGCCCTGGACATGTCTTCAACAGCATGGTGGCGGTGGGGAGAGTCGAAGCTTCAAGTTCCTGAGCGAGCACAACTCCACAAAACCATAAGGCATAGGAGCAGAATCAAGCCATTCGGCCCATCTAGTCCTTGTCAGGACTAGAGGGTCTGAGCTATCGGAAGAGGTTGAGTAGGCTGGGGCTCTATTCCCTGGAGCGCAGGAGGACGAGGGGTGATCTTATTGAGGTCTATAGAATCATGAGAGGAATCGATTGGGTAGATGCACAGAGTCTCTTGCTCAGAGTAGGGGAATCGAGGACCAGAGGGCACAAGTTCCAGGTGAAGGGGAAAAGATTTAATAGGAATTTGAGGGGTAACTTTTTCACACAAAGGGTGATGGGTGTATGGAACATGCTGCCAGAGGAAGTAGTTGAGGCTGGGACTATCCCAACGTTTAAGAAACAGTTGGACAGGTACATGGATAGGACAAGTTTGGAAGGATATGGAGCAAGAGCAGGCAGGTGGGACTAGTGTAGCTGGGACATGTTGGCTGGAGCGGGCAAGTTGGGCTGAAGGGCCTGTTTCCACACTATATCACTATGACTCTTGGCTGCTCTGCAAGTCGATCATGGCTGGTCTATTTTTCCCTCTCAAAGCCAGTACAGGCAGCACCCGTCGTCGGGATCGAATACGAGTCTCTGGCGCTGTAAGGCAGCAACTCTACCCCTGCGCCACCGTGTTCTGTGAAAGACTTTGCAGTCAAAACTAAAAGCTTACAAATGAATGTGACCTGTGTGGTATGTATTGCTTTGTGGGAGTTAGTGGCAAAGTGAATGTACTCAAACTGATGGAAATTCACCCCAACCCCTATGAACATATCGTGGGGCCTTGGATTTTCACAAAATATATCAATTACTTAGATGAGGTTATTGAATATTTTCAGGTGACAGCATTTTAAGAGGGACAGTTCATTGAGACGAGGGGAGCGTGAAATTACAGACACACAAATAAATTACGAGCACCAGCAAAACGGTGGATAATAGTTTAATGTGCAGACGTAAATAATCGACCACTCTGGATCCAAGAAGGACAAGGCAATATTTTCAGGACTTTTTGATAAGAGGCTAAAAATGATGCAAAAACAAGGATAATAAGTCTACATGTAGAAATGCATGTGAGTAGATGCAAAGGGTAAACTGGGTAGTGGTCAAAAGCAAAGGTTATGCTGATGGCCATTTAAAAGTCCTGTATGTGAAACGTTTCTCTCTCGTATCTCATTGCAAATGGATCTGTCACAACGCTGATTACTGGGTTTCATTACATTGCAGAAGCAACCAATCTTTTCTTTAAGGGCCTGTCCCACTTAGGTGATCTTTAGGCGACAGCCGGATAATAGGCAGTCTCCATATGGTCGCGAGGTGACGCCTGAGTTGTCTCCTCAAGTATCGTAACATATTTCTTGTCGCCGCTGGATTTTGAAATGTTCAAAACCTTTAGACGACATTGGGCTTGACGTTGCCCGTCTTCTCCTGTCGTAGATTGTCGCCAGGTTGTCGCCGGGTGGTGACCTCGGTGAATTCCATTGGCGACCACCTACGTCAACCGGCGACAGGTACCGGCAACTGTCTTCAGTTATCTTAAGTTCTCACCGACAGGGTCGTTGTTTGTCGTAGCTTGTCGCTGGTGGACTTAGGTTGACTTCCGTTGTGGTAGGTTGTCGCCTGTGTGGCCGTAGGTGGTCGTAGGTATGGTCATAGGTGGACGTACTAAGTGGGTCCACAATTGGGTCGGCGGTTGTCGGTAGCTTGCAGTAGCTTGATGTCGGCTAGGTGGCAAGTTGTAGAAGTCATTGTCGTGGGGGGGGGGGGGGGTCCAGTTGCTGCTTTTTTGGCGACCTGCTACAATTGTGACAGTCGCCGGCAGTCACGGAAAAAATCGCATAAGGGGTACAGGCCCTTTAGACTTTAGACAAACAGGCCCTTCGGCCCACTGTGTCCATGCCGGCCAGCAACTCCCGTTACACTATCCCACACACGAGGGACAATTAATATTTTTTTTTTTACTGAAGCATGTCTTTGGAGTGTGGGAGGAACAAGAGCACCGGGAGAAAACCAACGTGGTCACGGGGAGAACGTACAAATTCCGTAGGGACAGCACCTGTAGTCAGGATCAAACCCGGATCTCTGGCGCTGTATGGCAGTAACTCTACCGCAGCGCCACCGTGCCACCCCGAAATTGCTTTAGAATTGTTAACACTTGATTAAAATGCCTTTAAGCACAAACTAAAGTATTGTTGACATAAAATCAAATTTGCACATATTCAAGTGCACAAAGCACTTCATTAATTTCTGCATGAAAAATCTCAAATCACCTTTGCTAATCTGCAATACTGAAATATTGAAAGGGAAATAATGAGCAAATTAATAAAATAACCCACAACGATGAGTTAGGAATTAAGGTGTAATTCTCCTGCTGAAAAAAAGATCTATTATAGTACTATATAGGGCAGCACGGTGGCGCAGCGGTAGAGCGTTACAGCCTTACAGTGCCGGTGACCCAGGTTTGATCCCAACAACGGGTGCTGTCTGTACGGAGTTTGTACGTTCTTCCCGTGACCCACGTGGGTTTTCTCCAAGATCTTCGGTTTCCTCCCACACTCCTAAGACGTACAGGTTTGTTGGTTAATTGGCTTGGTTTAAATGTAAAATTTAAAGTGTCCCCAGTGTGTGTAGGATTGTGTTAATGTGCGGGGATCGCTGGTCGGTGCAGACACGGTGGGCCGAAGGACCTGTTTCGGTGCTGTATCTCTAAAACTAAACTAAAGTACTAAGTCTGAAGAAGAGTCTCGACCCAAAACGTCGCCCATTCCTTCTCTCCAGAGATGTGGCCTTGTCCCGCTGAGTTACTCCAGCTTTTTGTATCTATCTTTGGTTTAAACCAGCATCTATAGTTCCTTCCTTCACTGAAAGTATTAAGGTGGTCCAGAACACAGATGGAGAGCCTGTCATGATTTATGCGACATGACAGAATCAAAATATACTGGTAGTCAGATTCTAATCAATGCTCAATATCTTCCTCCGCCGTCAGCCTTGTCCAGGTTAGATGTAGGGTGACTTGATTATGTGCTTTTGTACCTTCCTATTTTCTGCATGCTCGCACAATGTCATCCGTGCTCTTTCAGGGCTTCCAGTTATGTCACGTTCTCAGCTACACGATTCAACACGTCTCAAACACTCCACTTCGCTCACACTCTTTAACTCAGTCAACGGTCTTTACAAATTCGCCTTTGACATAAGGACTAAGATAGACACAAAATGCTGGAATAACTCAGCGGGACAGGCAGCAACTCTGGAGAGAGGAATAGGTGACGTTTCAGGTCGAGACCCTTCTTCAGACTGATGGTACAGAGATAAAAAGTGGTCGGAGACAGTAAGACTGGTGGGAGAACTGGGAAGGGGAAGGGATGGAGAGAGAGGGAAAGTTAAAGAAGTCAATGTTCATACCGCTGGGGTGTAAGCTGCCCAAGCAAACAATAAGGTGCTGTTACTCCAATTTGCGCTGGGCCTCACTCTGACAATGGAGGAGGGGAATGGCAGAGGGAGGGGGAGTTAAAGTGTTGAGCAACCAGGAGATTGGGTAGGTTTATTCAAGTCGGACTTGAAACTGTTCTCCTGCAATCACAGATGTAGCTTTTCAGCCTTGCTGGCTGTCCCAGACGTTAACTGACGCAATGCTCGGTACACTGAAATCATTGCTTTACGGACTAATAACAATTTTCTCGCAGCGGAAAACGTTTCACTCTCAGATGTGGCGCGCATAGAAACTGGGTTGCTGGGCACCAGATTTTCATTTGTTACACACTTTAAACTTAAAATGTTTTTAAATCGTTGAATAAGCTGCGCTCAATAAGAGGTGGACAATGTGGAAACAAAAATCTACAGCTGCTGATTAATACACAGAAGGACACAAAGTGCTGGAGTAACTCAGCAGGTCAGCCAGCATCTCTGCAATGGAGAACTTCGTCAAAGTACGGTGTTTGGGGATGCATCTCGACCCGATACGTCACCTATCCATGTTTTCCAGAGAGAGAGAGAGATACACAAAATGCTGGAGTAACTCAGCGGGTCGGACAGAGAGAAAAGATAGGCAAACCTATGACTGGAGTAAGGGGAAACACAGCGAGGTGAATCGGACTCAGAGGGTAGTCTCTGGCCAGTTCATTAAATATTTAAGAGGGAGTTAGATGTTTGTGGCGGGGGATCTGAGACCCAGGTCGGGATACTGGGATGATCAGGGTCATATTGAATGAGCAGGATATATGGCCTACTCCTGAGTTTCTATATTTCTATGAAAGGGAAACGAGAGATATAGAGACAGAGAAATAGCGGGCGAGGCCGGGTTTACCGAGAACGAAAAGGAACCATTGCGGATTAGCTTGAATAACTTTGTAACTTTATCTGCACCCTTTATGTGGCGACTCTTTGCATACTTTGCATTTCATTCCCCTCACATGTTTTTCCTCTACCTGCTAAATTTTTGTACGGTGTCCTTGAGACTCTTGAAAGGCGCCCATAAATTAAAATTTATTATTATTATTATTATACTTTGTGAATGTTGTTGACAAAAATAAAGATTTTCACTGTGACACGTCACATGTGATAACAAAGTATCAATCAATCATTCAATCAATAAAGTATCAATCAATCTCTGGCCATCGCATCTCCAATTTACAATCACACTCACCCCGTCTCAACTACCTCCGATTCCAACCTGAAATCAAACCCCATCGTTTCCCTGGCGCGCCATCATACTTTCCAACTTGTTGTCGGAAGGAACTGCAGATGCGGGTTTAAACTGAAGATAGACACGTAATGCTGGAGCAACTCAGCAGGACAGGCAGCATTTCTGGAGGGAGGAATGGGTGATGTTTGCGGTCGAGACACTTCTTCAGATTGACTTCAGTCTATATTTTCCAACTTCATCCCCAGGACCCGATCTTCGCTCTGGCCCCTCCGCTTAATAGTCCCACCCTCATCTATCCTGTCACTAACCCTGAGACAGCTCCCCCTCTCACTGGACTTGACCCTGACCCCAGCTCCTGGACCACCTTGGAATTACTGAAGATCGACACATAGTGCCGGAATAACTCAACTGGTCAGACAGCATTTAGTTTGGTTTAGTTTACTCTCACATGTACCGAGGGGCATGCTGACCGGTCTCTGGATAAAAAAGATGGGTGACGTTTCGGGTCAGGACCCTTCTTCTGACCCGAAACGTTACCCATCCTTTTTTGCCAGAGATGTTGCCTGACCCGCTATGTTACTCTATTACTTTGTGTCTTTCTTCAGTATAAAGAAGAGTATGTGCCACATCTGGCACATGTGACAATTAAATGTATCTTGAATCTTGAATCTTGAATCTATAAACCAGCATCTATAGTTCCTTTAGAAAGAAGGAACGAGCAACGTTTCGGGTCGAGACCCTTCTTCAGACTCTGTCTGACTCTGTCTGGAGAAGGGTCTCGACCCGAAACGTCGCCCATTCCTTCTCTCTAGAGATGCTGCCTCACCCGTGAAGCTACTCCAGCGTTTTTTGTCTACCTTCGATTTAAACCAGTATCTGCAGTTCTTTCTTACATATCTATAGTTCCTTTCTACTAATCCCTGGAGTTACTTGGTTGTCTCTCTTCCTTTCACCTGATATCTCCAACCAGTTGCCTTACAGGCTTTCAATCCATTTTTGAAAGTAATGGCCAATGTACAAGCCACGGTTTCAAATGTTTGCCTCTGATGATTGTAATGGCATGAAATGTCCTGCAAAAATACACCCCACTGACCGCGAGCAAGCATAAGCACGAATTGTGCAAACAATTTCAGCTCTAATCTGTTACTCTAGAAGAGCTCCAAGTTATGGATAATGCTGAAGTGGTCCATCTTTAGTAATATTTTTGTAATCTATGCTGATTTGTATTCTCTGATTTTATCTGATCTTCATTTTCATTTCAGTGGGTGTATTATTAAAACTCATAAATTATACCTCTGCTGAGATGAGAAAGCCACTTGACATTTCAATGTATGCGAAGATCTATCATAACAAGACTAGTTGTCATACATTTACAGCTGCTTCAGACTTGCAGAGTAACACAGTATTGAAACAGGCCCGTGGGCCCACCATAGTTCTGCCGAACATCAAGTACCATCTGCACTAATCCCGCCTTTCTCCCACATCCCAACAACTGCTCTCCTGTGCCACACGACCATACAAGGGTCGATCAATGATCGCCAATTAACCTACCGAGCAACACATCTTTCATGGAAACTGGGACACGCTGGGAAACACATCGAGTCACAGGGGGAACATGCAAACATCCCATTAGGCCCCATTCTTAGTCACCGGTGTAACCAAAAACAATGTGAAAAATTGTGGAATACACCTCTTGTAAGTCTGAAAGTATTGCAGGTATATTGTTTTGCATTGTATATATGATTCATATATTTTTTTTAAGTTTATCAAGAGAAATATTTATGTTATGCTGACAATGTTGGTTTAGGGTGAGAGGTCAAATAGGACTGGTCACGTGTGTGACCTCACACGCAAGCATTTTTTTCATAACTCTTACAACCTCGGTGAATTTTAAAAAGCTAGAATGTTCATATCTTTAGCAGACATGCATTATAGTTCTGAAAATAGAAAATAGCAATCAATAAGATTAATCTCTTACAATCATTTTTTAATGTATTACTTTATGTGATGCCATTTGGTAACGTGTGTAACATTTTGGCTCACTTTCCAAAGAATGACCCATAGGCAGTACCCAAGATCAGGATCGAACCCCGGTCACTGGAGAGGTATGGGAGCGGCACTGACTCCTGCACCTCTGACACATCTGACCAAATGCTGGAGTAACTCAGCGGATGAGTCATAGACCTGTACGGCACTGAAGTGACCCTTCGGCCCGCCTTGTCCATGCCAACCATGTTGGCATTTTGGGCTGGTCCCATTTATTTGCATTTGGTCCATAGCCTTCTAAACCCTTCTTATTCATATGACCCACCCTCATCTGAAACAAACCTAAAAGTGGCTTCAAATAACAGTAATGTTGCATCAGATGATAGAGTTCTCAGGCGATAATCCTGTTTCCTTAACTTTAATATAATAAGCAAGACTTTTCCTGGATCTACTCCTTGTACCTTACATGGATGACATGGTGGCACAGCGGTAGAGTTATTCCCCTATTGTGACAGAGACCGGGTTCGATCCTGGCCTTGGGTGCTGCCTGTACAGGGTTTGTACGTTCTTCCCTTGACCTGCGAGGGTTTTCTCCAGGTGCTATGGTTTCCTCCGACACTCCAAAGACGTTCAGGTTTGTAGGCTAATTAGCTGGAAATTGTAGTGTGTAGGATAGTGCTAGTATGTGTGGATGGCTGGTCAGCATGGACTCGGTGGGCCAAAGGGCATGTTTCCATGCTGTATCTCTAAACTAAACTAAACAGCTCAGTTGCACCGGACGTTAAAATTCTCAGCCGAAAATCTTCTAAATTTTCTTATAACTTAAGTATGACGGCCAGGAATGTTCTTGGAGCCACTGAAGCTCCGCAGAAAGAATGTTCAGATTCTGACTGAAGATATATTTCTGCTATCAGATGGAATCAGGGGGTTTACAAATTCATCAGATGTAGTAGTAAAAAGATGGAAGGTAAACACAAAATGCTGGAGTAACTCAGCGGGTGAGGCAGCATCTCAGTAGAGAAGGAATGGGTGATGTTTTGGATCGAGACCCTTCTTCAGACTGATATCAGGGGAGGGGTTGGGACAAAGATAGAATGTAGACGGAGACAGTAGGTCTATTGGGGGAGAACTGGGAAGAGACTTGTGGGAGAACTCCACCTCTCTCTGATTTTGCCACTACCTTTGATTTTAAGCAGCATCTGCTGTTCTTTCGTGCACATTTTGTCCACTCCACTGCGAAACCTCCTCAAGATAAGTCTGAAGAAGTTCTCTTCCTCTCCCCGATGCCCCCTCCTCTGACAGCAGTCTGAAGAAGGATCTCGACCCGAATCGTCGCCCATTCCTTCTCTCCTGAGATGCTGCCTCACCTGCTGAGTTACTCCAGCATTTTGTGTCTACCTTCAATTTTAACCAGCATCTGCAGTTCTTTCTTACACAAAAGATGGAACGGCACTGTGCAGCAAGTAAAATGGCCGTGCTGAGCGCTGTTCTGGTTGAAATTTATTGCGCGCTTTAAAGATAACGGGCTGGGCTCCGTTGTCTCTCCTGCACCCTCCCTGCACGGGAACCCAGCGTGATGGATGGGAGGTTGGAGAGCCAGCTCGGTGGAAGCGCCGACACTTATTGCACACTGGAGAGTATTCAAGCCTGTTCTCTCATCGCTGACTCTTTGATAAAACCATCCACCGAGCCTCATTTCGTATCCGCACATTTTTTCCTATTACAAATATTTATTTTACGATTTAACTGGAAATGTCAAGCAAAGGGTATCTTTGCGGAGGCGTTTACACAGGGTTTGGAGTCACCCCACATTACAGAAGCAGCACAGGTCGGGTAGACGCACAGATTCTCTAGGGGAATCAAAAACTGGAGGACATAAGTTTAAGGTGAGGAGGGGAAGATTTAATAGAAACCTATTAATAGAAGGGTATCTTTTTAATAGAAAGGTTGGTAAGTGTATGGAACGATCTGCTGGAGAAGATAGTTAAGGCAGATGCTATTGCAGCATTTGAGAACCATTTAGACAGGTACATGGATAGGACAGGTTTAGAGGGATATGGACCAACAAGGCAGACAAACAAGCAAGAGCAAAACTGCATTGGCATTGCTAAGATTTTCTGTTCATTTTAGCTTAGTTTGGTTTAAAGATACTGCGTGGAAACAGGCCATTCGGCCCACCTGACTCCGCGCCGACCAGCGATCCCCGCACACTAACACTATCCTACACACACTCGGGATAATTTACAATTATACCAAGCCAATTAACACAGACCTGTATGTCTTTGTAAAAGTGTGAAAAAAAAACGGAGATCCTGGCGAAAACCCACACAGGTCACGGGGAGAACGTACAAACTCCGTATGGACAAGCAAGCACCCGTGGTCAAGATCAAACCTGGGACTCTGGCATGGTAAGGCAGCAGCTATACCTCTACACCATCATGCCAGACTATCTGGGATATGGCATATAAAGCCGCTCTCCTTGAAGGGCAAGGTGAGATGTGGTTGTTCCAACTAAAGAAAATCTAAGCGGTTTATAGTTAATGAAATGTTACCTTTCTGTTTATGGGCAAGATACAAAAAGTGAACTATAGGTTTACTGGGATATTCTGAATCGTTGGTGACCAGATACTTTGTGGAAAGGATCTGTTGAATCCCTTTAAAGTTTTCTTTGCATTTAATGGTTGCATTCGGTGATATTAGGCTGTGGGCCGAGGAGCTTTATTCTACATGTTTCGTGACCCAAGTCACCAAACTACATGAAATTCTCACATATTGTGTAAAAAATTTATATAAATCACCCCTGAAACTCGTCATAAACAAGACTTGCACATTTTTATTAAATTAGAGAAAAACCGAAAAACACATTTAACATTGAGTTGTCTGCCAGTTGGCCAATCACGCGCTTTGCTTCAGGCTAGCACGCAAAATGGCTGAGGGTGCCTCTACAGATGCCTGTTTTACTGGAGATTCCGATTTGTAGTTCTGTGGAATACATGTCGTGGAAACTTGCAGCCGGGTACTTGAATTTAGTGAGAAAAGCATTAATAAAGCTGAAGAATGTGCTGCTAAGTGGAAGAAAGCCTTGAAAACAAAGTCGCTTCTGAGGTGCTGGAACACAAAGAAGACAGCCAGGAATCAACTCTAACTTTTGAAAAATATAAAAGTGGATAAGTCTCCAGGTCCTGACAGGATATTCCCTAGGTCATTGAGGGAAGTTAGTGTAGAAATAGCCGGGGCTATGACAGAAATATTTCAAATGTCATTAGAAACGGGAATAGTCCCCGAGGATTGGTATATTGCGCATGATGTTCCATTGTTTAAAAAGGGTTCTAAGAGTAAACCTAGCAATTATAGACCTGTTAGTTTGACTTCAGTGGTGGGCAAATTAATGGAAAAGATACTTAGAGATAATATATATATATATAAGCATCCCGATAAACAGGGTCTGATTAGGAAGAGTCAACATGGATTTATGCCTGGAAGGTCATGTTTGACTAATCTTCTTGAATTTTTTGAAGAGGTTATTAGGGAAATTGACGAGAGTAAAGCAGTGGATGTTGTCTATATGGACTTTAGTAAGGCCTTTGACAAGGTTCCTCATGGAAGGTTGGTTAAGAAGGTTCAACTGTTGGGTATAAATGCAGGAATAGCAAGATGGATTCAACAGTGGCTGAATGGGAGACGCCAGAGGGTAATGGTGGATGGCTGTTTATCGGGTTGGACGCAGGTGACTAGTGGGGTGCCTCAGGGATCTGTGTTGGGTCCTTTATTGTTTGTCATGTACATCAATGATCTGGATGAAGGTGTGGTAAATTGGATTAGTAAGTATGCAGATGATACCAAGATAGGGGGTGTTGTGGATAATGAAGAGGATTTCCAAAGTCTACAGAGTGATTTAGGCCATTTGGAAAAATGGGCTGAAAGATGGCAGATGGAGTTTAATGCTGATAAATGTGAGGTGCTACACCTTGGCAGGACAAATCAAAATAGGACGTACATGGTAAATGGTAGGGAATTGAAGAATACAGTTGAACAGAGGGATCTGGGAATAACCGTGCATAGTTCCTTGAAGGTGGAATCTCATATAGATAGGGTGGTAAAGAAAGCTTTTGGTATGCTAGCCTTTATAAATCAGAGCATTGAGTGTAGAAGCTGGGATGTAATGTTAAAATTGTACAAGGCATTGGTGAGACCAAATCTGGAGTATGGTGTACAATTTTGTTTGCCCAATTATAGGAAGGATGTCAACAAAATAGAGAGAGTACAGAGGAGATTTACTAAAATGTTGCCTGGGTTTCAACAACTAAGTTACAGAGATAGGTTGAATAAGTTAGGTCTTTATTCTCTGGAGCGCAGAAGGTTAAGTGGGGACTTGATAGAGGTCTTTAAAATGATGAGAGGGATAGACAGAGTTGATGTGGACAAGCTTTTCCCTTTGAGAATAGGGAAGATTCAAACAAGAGGACATGACTTCAGAATTAAGGGACAGAAGTTTAGGGGTAATATGAGGGGGAACTTCTTTACTCAGAGAGTGGTAGCGGTGTGGAATGAGCTTCCAGTGGAAGTGGTAGAGGCAGGTTCATTGGTATCATTTAAAAATAAATTGGATAGGCATATGGATGAGAAGGGAATGGAGGGTTATGGTATGAGTGCAGGCAGGTGGGACTAAGGGAAAAAAAGTTGTTCGGCACGGACTTGTAGGGCCGAGATGGCCTGTTTCCGTGCTGTAATTGTTATATGTTATATGAAAGGTAAGATCTAAAGTCTGAATTGATGAAAATCGATCTGTATGGACTTTAAATAATTTAATTGCAACCTTTTATAATGTGAATAAATTCATTCATACATTCACTCATTCACTCATGAAGTTGAGGGCCTAAACTATATGTTTCCATAACACAGTCAATTAAACATTGTCACTAATGCCAGCTTGTTGTAGAGTAATAAGTCTTTAACAGCTAATCTCGGAGCTGCCTGCGATAACTTACCGGGAAAAAGTGCTCCGACCGCGGGGCCTAGGTACCCGCGGTATAGTGAAGCCACGATCTCAATTAATAAGCTGTCGATTCGCGAATGCGGAGCCACGGATCATCTCCGCGGGCGGGGGGAGGCTGTACATAGTACCGTCTATAGCGGCCGTTTTCAGGCCCCGACAACGGTAGAAAAACGGAGGGATATCGATCACACTTTATAGGCTTCCATTGCAGTGAGAAATGGTCAGAAATGGTTGATGTTTCTGTATAAATTAATTGGTGATATGTGAACTTGAACTTGTTTTTCTATGGTAGTAATCTATTGTTATTCTCATTAACATTCTTCTTGGTTTCTTGGTCCTCCAAAATATTCCAAATGGAATTTAAACTGGAGGTGGAATTTCATTAAGATTAATTAACATTATTTATTAACAATTATTAATTAATTTATTAATTATTATTAATTAACAAAATTTATTAACATTAAGAAGAGGTTAAAATGTTATGAATTGAAGTCCAAGCAGACTTAATGACTATGAGATTTTATTTTTCTGTAGCCGCTAGTTAAACTTGAAATAACTTATCAATTGTAGTAAATTACAGTGTAAGTCTCATTGACATTAAACAGAGGTTGACACTTTATGAATGGAAGTCCATGCAGACCTAGGTACTATGAGATGTTTCTTTCTCTAGCTATTCTGCACCCTCTGCTCCTGCACTTGAACTTGTAGTCTTATCTATGGCAGTAAATTACAGTGTAAGTCTCATTGACATTAAGAAGAGATTGACATTTTATGAATTGAAGTCCATGCAGACCTAAGTAATATGAGAGGTTTTTTTTCTGCAGCTTCTGCCACCCCCCCCTCCACTCTTCAGAGCCTGTCCACACAAAAGTGTTTTGTGTGGACATGCACTGTGCTTTAATGAACACTAATTTGATAATTTGCAGACTTGCCATCCCATCTACCTGGACATGCATACATGTTTAATTTCCTCATTGATATGCCGATATCGTCTTACATAATATAAAACATGAAAAGATGTAAAATACACCCTGACACATATTATCTTCTATTATTAGAAGGCAGCAGTGTATCCCGGGTTATTATGCAGAGTGCTAGCGTCACTTCAGCAACATAACAACAATAAATCGAGCGATAGCAAAATCTAGAAGGAAGAAAGGTAATGATAGGACTCAAACAACAAATCTTTTTACTTATGGTCATAAGATGTTACTTTGAAAAATGAAAAGATATATTTGAGGATGTTGATTTATTTTACTTTTTTTCATTCCTTTTACCTTCAAAATAACTCTATTGTACAATGGCAAGTTAGATACGAGTTAGCAAGTGTAATTATCGCACAGATTTTCTGCCCTGTGTAGCGACACAAACACAATGAAGCCAAATGAATAGTCCTATTTTTCAAAACCCATTTTATACTTTATAATTAAGGGAAGTCTCTGCAAGTCCATTTAATTGGAAGGCTGGGGGTGGGTGGTGGGAGGTGAGAATCTGAAATTGTGCCACAAACGCTCACCTCCAGAAAATTCACTGCATTCCATGTTCAAACCAGACTCCCATACTTTGAACAATCAGCTCTAAAACAGTCATCACTTTTTTAGGCTTATTTTTAGTTTGAGAAATAAAGCGTGGAAACAGGCCCTTCGAGTCGTTAAACCGAGTCCGTTAAAGAAACATTCAGACTGGTACATGGATAGGCCAGGTTTGTAGGGTGAAATGCAGGCATGTGGGACGAGTGTAAATGGGACACGTTGGCTGGTGTGGGCAAGTTATGCTGAAGGGCCTGTTTCCATGCTGTAAGACTGTATGACTCTATGAACGATTCCACATTGCATTTTCCTTCAGCAAAGCGGCGAGCAAGGATGGTTAAGGTGAAGCAGATAATCCAGAGCTCGATGCGACTTACAAGGTGTCATTAAATCACGGGAAATGACTGCCCTATGACAGGAAAACAGGAATTGCTCTGCATGAGTTGCTGCTGATGTTCACGAGCATTGCGATTAATGGTGGAGCAGCAGCCTAGGTGGTTTCTGAAGGTGCCGCGAATCTGTGAGAGGCTGTGGGGCTACACGAGTCTCATCATTGGAAAACACTTACAGTTCCTACTTAAAACTATTGCCAGCTGTTACAGGAAACAAGTCATAATTCACCTGTTTAATACATCTGTGCAGTGCAGCTTAATTATTATTCCTGACGTTCCTTGTAGCTCTCAATAATGAACTTGTGTTGGGAACGTTGAACGGAACTGTAAAGATTGTAAATTGTCCCTAGTGTGTGTAGGATAGTGTTAGTGTGCGGGGATCGCTGGTCGGCGCAGACTCGGTGGGCTGAAGGGCCTGTTTCCACGCTGTGTCTCTAAACTAAACTAAATAAGATGATCTATTGTTCAAGCTTGTTGGTTGCAAAATACCACTGATTATTGTGTATGTAGACCATCATGTCCTGTATGCAAGTCTAATTGCTTTAAGCAGAAAAAAACTATGTCGTCCATTACCACCTGATTTTCATATACAAAGACCAAAATACTTAATAATTTGCTTATAGCAATAATGTGGCATAAATCCAGCTCATAAGATGTGCATGCATGCCTGCATTCATTCATTTTCTTTATTTATTCTCAGGAATAAATAAATGTATGAATATAGGAATAACTATCACCAGCAGTTTGTCCTGGACCAGGCACATTGACGCTATGGCTAGGAAAGCACACCAATGATTCTACTTCCTTAGATGGCTAGGGAAGTTCTGTATGCCATAAGGTCATAAGTGATAGGAGTTGAATTAGGCCATTCGACTCATCAAGTCTACTCTGCCATTCAAACGTGGCTGATCTCTCTCTCCCGCCTAACCCCATTCTCCTGCCTTCTCCCCATAGCACCCGACCCCCGTACTGATTAAGTACCCGTACTAATCAAAGGTTGTCGAGCATGTACCCAACAACCTTCACCAACTTCCACAGATGCACCATTTTAAGCAAATGCATCACAGTTTGATTTTGGAACAGCACCATACAAGACGGCAAGAAATTGCAGAGTTGCGGACGTAACTCAGACCATTGTGCAAAAAGACCTCTCCCTTCCATTGATTCCGCTTTCACTTCACGCTGCCTCGGCAAGGCCACCAGCATCATCAAGGACCAGTCTCACCCCGGTCACTCCCACTTCTTCCATCACCCATCAGGCAAGAGGTACAGAAGTTTGGTTTAGTTTAGTCTAGACATACTGCGGGGAAACAGCCCCTTCGCCCACCGTCGGTCCGCGCCGACCAGCAGTCCCCGCATATTAACACTGTCTTACACCAAGCCAATTAACCTACATACCTGCACGTCTTTGGAGTGTGGGAGGAAACCGAAGATCTCAGAGAAAACCCACGCAGGTCACAGGGGGAATGTACAAACTCCGTACTGTCAGCACCCGTAGTCAGGATAGAACCCCGGTCTCCGGCGCTGCATTCGCTGTAAGACAGCAACGTTACCGCTGCGCCACCATGAAAACGCACACCTCCAGATTCAGGGATTATTTCTTCCCAGCTGTTATTAGTCCCCTCACTAGTTAGAGTGCGGTCCTGACCTCCCATCTATCTCACTGGAGACCTTTGAGATATATATAATCGAACTATAACTTGTGCTAAATGTTGTACCCTTTATACTTTATCTGTACACTGTGGTCGGCTTGACTGTAATCGTGTCGAGTCTTTTCTGGATAGCACACAACAAAGGTTTTTCTTTCTCCCTCGATCTACATGACAATACCAAACTCAACTAACCACAGTAAGTGCAACATGTACACACTATCTGCCCAACAAATGAACCAAGTATTAAATATTAGAAATGTAACAAAATAGGTTGCAAAGCAACCATTTTCTATGCTGAAGGAGAGAAAGTCAATGTTACCATTTGATAAGTGGTTGAATGGGACATAATTAACGACACGAAACTTGCAGAACACAATTTAGTTATGATAATAGGAGAAAATGTTGAAATGATAAAGCAGGTCAGGAAGGATTTGATGGGATATATTTAATCTAGATAGAAAATGTCAAAAGCTCCACAAGGGATTTCTATCATTCAATCTACCTGGTGCAAGCAGGTTCATGATCTCTATGTTAGTGTTGGAAGCCGAAATGCATTGACTTTAGTTTAGTTTACTTTAGTTTAGAGATACAGCGCGGAAACAGGCCCTTCGGCCCACTGAGTCCGCGCCGACCAGCGATCACTGCACATTAACACTAGCCTACACACACTAGGGGCAATTTACCGAAACCGAAGATCTCGGAGAAAACCCACACAGGTCACAGGGAGAACGTACAAACTCCGTATAGACAGCACCTGTAGTTGGGATTGAACCCGGATCTCTGGCACTGCAAGCGTTGTAAGGCAGCGACTCTACCACTGCGTTACCTTACCGCCTATGTTCTCCAGAGATGCTGCTTGTCCCTCTGAGTTACTCCAGGAGAATGTGTTAACTCCTAGACACCCAAGGCTGGGATCAAACCCGGGTCTTTGGCGCTGTGAGGCAGCAGCTCTACCAGCTGCACCACTGTGCCGTCTATGTGGCAATGTACACTACAGCATAGCCTTTCTTCACCTGGCTCTGCCAATGAGTAGGTGATTAATGGTGGGGAAGGGAGCAGATTGAGGATCTCTAAATTCAGTTCAGTTTAGTTTACTGTCACATGTACCGAGGTACAGTGAAATGCTTTTCGTTGCGTGCTAACCAGTCAGCAGAAAGACAATACATGATTACAATCGATCCATTTACATGTATAAGAGATACATGACAAGGGAATAATGTTTAGTGCAAGAAAAAGCCAGCAAAGTCTGGTTAAGGATGGATAGTCCAAGGGACTTCAAAGAGGTAGACAGTGGTTCAGCACTGCTCTCTGGTTGTGGTAGGATGATTCAGATGCCTGATAACAGCTGGGAAGAAACTGTCCATGAATCTGGAGGTGTGCGTTGTCACACTTCTGTACCTTTTGCCAGATGGGAGAGGGGAGAAGAGGGAGTGGCCAGAGTGCAGCTTGTCCTTGATTGTGCTGCTGGCCTTGCCGAGGCTGCGTAAGGTATAAATGGACTCAATGGAAGGGAGGTCGGTTTGTGTGATGGTCTGGGCTGTGTCCACAATTTGTTGCAATTTCTTACCGTCTTTCAAACCATGCGGTGATACATCCTGATAAAAAGCTTTCTGTGGTGCATCTGTAGAAGTTGGTGAGAATTGTAGAGGACATGCCGAACTTCCTAATCTTTCTGAGGATGGAGAAACTCTAAATTGCCTTGAGCCTCAAGCGCCACACAGAATTTCAACTCGGGGAGGACTTTTCACCAAATCGCTGTGGAATCCCAACAAAGGGCTCCTAAATGAGCCCTTGTTGAATTTCTAGAGTCCACTGAGTTTAATTCCCCCAACCATGTCCAGCTTTCCGGCCATTGAGTGTGTAAGGTCACTGAAATATTAACACAAATGATCAAAAATGGGGATTCATTTGCCAGGATAGGTCTGTGCGTAAACATAGGTATACCAAAGGTTTTGCAAATCGTAAAATTCAAAGTGATTACCAACACTGTCTTTGTTGCAGCACATCAGCAAACTAACAAATCATAAATGGAATCAGGGTCGCTTTAAAAGAAGTTTCATTCATCGAGGTGGAAAGCACACAGGGCTTTATGAAAACCGCTAATTAACAGATTACCAGTGAACAGCAATCACACTGCTACTAGTTTCAGATTAAATGGGAAGCTTTGGCTGTTGATGATGGATAAGTGAAGAAATACATGAGCCAGCTGTTGCTGAAAATATCAAATCTGAATCTTGAAGTAAAGGTCAACATTCATAAAAACTGAAAGATAAAAGGCTAGAAACTGCAGGAAGGAACCACAGATGCTGGTTTAAACCGTATAGAAGGCACAAAAAGCTGGAGCAACACAACAACTGGTCAGACAACATTTCTGGAGAAAAGGAATTGGTGATGTTTCGGGTCGAGACACTTCTTCAGACCGTTCTGAGGAAGGGCCTTGACCAGAAACGTCACCTGTTCCTTTTCTCCAGAGATTGCTGCCTAAAGGCTAGAAACTGCTGCATGCTGAACCTGTTTTCTATCCACAAATCAAACTTACCAGTAGCAAAGAGATGCAGCCAGTGTTCACTCTGTGCTGAGGTTCGGCCTGCTGACAGGTTAGCAACTGTTGTAATGCCTATAAATCATTGTAGGTTAATTGGCCTCCGTAAAATTCCCCCTTGTGTGTGAGGAGTGAATGTGCAAGTGGGATAACATGGGTCGAGTGATCGATGATCGGAATGGACTCGGTGAGCCAGACGGAGGCCCTGTTTCCATGCTGTGTCTAACCATTAATCAATCAGAATTATGAAGATAGACACAAAATCCTGGAGTAACTGAGCGAGCCAGGCAGCATCTCCAGAGAAAAGGAATAGTTGACGTTTCAGGTCGAAACCCTTCTTCAGACTGAGATTCTTCTTGCCAGACATTCCCTCACAATCAAAGAGTTTGAGTTTAGTTCAATTACTTCCACTTAGGCAAATTAGTTTAGTTTAGTTTAGAGATACAGCGTGGAAACTGGCCCTTCAGCCCACCATGTCCGCGCCGACCAACAATCCCCGCACATTAACACTGCCCGCACACGCTAGGGACAATTTACAATTAGATTGGGCCAATTAACTTACAAACCTGTACATCTTTGGAGCGTGGAAGGAAACTAGAGATCCCGGAGAAAATCCACGCAGGTCACGGGGGGAAGGTACAAGTGAGTTCAATGTGTTGCCCCGGATTCTACCACAGACGAGGCAGGAGGTGGTGAATGGAGCAGATGTATGGACAGTTTGTGATCTGCTCTGCCCCTGCACCCACTCATGCTAGACTTCAGTGCGCTCCTGATTCATGGCCTTGAGGTTCTCAACACCATCCCGATTGCTTCTTCACCACTTTGAGGAATTAGGGCCCAGAGGTTCCCAGCGGAAACGGATAAGGCTTTGGAACCTTGGGTGCCGGAGAATCAGCAGTGGGCCTGTACAGGAAAGATGTGGAGCTTCAGGAGATGGTGCCAAAGGCGTTTACCGGGATGTTGACTGGATTAGAAAATGTTCACCAGGAGGAGAGATTGAACAAACTTGTATCATTTTCCCTGGAGCATTGGAGGCTGAGGAGAGACCTAATAGAAGTTATGATAAGCAGAGATAGGGTAGACAGTCAGAGGGTTTCGCTCAGAGAGGAAATGCCAAATACTAGAGGGCATAGCTTTGAGGAGAGCAAACAAACTTAAATGGAAACAGCCTGGAGTTTTTTTTACAGAGCATGGTAGGTGCCTGGAAACGTGCCGCGAGGGTTGGTGGGGGGGAGCAGATATGACAGTGTTGTTTAAGAGGCTTATAGATAGGCACATAAATATGCAAGGAATGTAGGGATAGAGTGTTTGTGCAGATGGAAAGGATTAATTAATTTAGCATCATTTTTTGGCAAAGACATTGGAGGTCGAAAGGTCTATTCCTGTATTATACTGTCTAAATACTGTCATGAGTAATAGGAGTAGAATTAGGCCATTTGACCCATCATGTCTACTCCGCCATTCAATCATGGCTGATCTATCTCTCCCTCCTAACCCCATTCTCCTGCCTTCTCCCCATAATATCTGAACCCATACTAATCAATAATCTATCTATCTTTGCTTTAAATATATCCACTGACTGCCTCCACATCCTACTGTGGCAAATAATTCCACAGATTCACCACCCTCTGACTAAATATATTTCTCCTCATCGCTATCCTAACAGAACGTCCTTTAATTCTGAGGCTATGACCTCTAGTCGTAGACTCTCCCACTAGTGGAAACATCCTCTCCACATCTACTCTATCCAAGCCTTTCTCTGTTGTGTATGTTTCAATGAGGACCCCCCCACATTCTTCTAAACTCCAGAGAGTGCAGGCCCAGTGCCAGCAAACGCTCATCATAGGTTACCCTACACATTCCTGGGATCATTCTCATAAACCTCCTCTGGACATAAACCTCATTGTCAAACAAGGGGCATGACTTGAGAATTAACGGATTGAAGTTTAGGGATAACATGAGGGGGAACTTCTTTACTCAGAGAGTGGTGGCTGTGTGGAATGAGCTTCCAGTGAAGGTGGTGGAGGCAGGTTCGTTTTTATCATTTAAAAATAAATTGGATAGTTATATGGACGGGAAGGGAATGGAAGGTTATGGTCTGAGCACAGGTATATGGGACTAGGGGAGAATATGTGTTCGGCACGGACTAGAAGGGTCGAGATGGCCTGTTTCCGTGCTGTAATTGTTATATGGTTTATATGGACCCTCTCCAGAGCCAGCATATCCTTCCTCAGATATGGTGCCCAAAATTGCTCACAATATTCCAAATGCTGCCTTACCAGTGCCTTATAGAGCCTCTATGTTCTTATACTCAATGTTCTTGCGCATCCAACATTGAGCAGTCCTGTGGTGCAGGTGGAGATTGTCCATCCCATTCTATTTCCGTATGCTAGCATTTCAAGCTCAAAAGACACAGGGGCGGCATGCTGGTAAACATGCTGCCTTACAGTACCAGAGACCCGGGTTCGATCCCGACTACGGGTGCTGTCTGTCTGGCGTGTCTCTGTTCTCCCCGTGACCGGGTGGGTTTTCCCCAGGTGCTCTGGTTTCCTCCCGCACTCCATATATTGAGCTGTGCACCTCAAACACCTTTGGAGGGTGTATCCTTCCGGCAAGAGTCCTTTTTGCCCATCACTCCCACCTCTTGCGATGAACGGCAGGGTCCATACCCATGGGAACTCAGTAAAATTGGAGTTCATCAGATGGGGGAAAAAAAAGATTCAGAGAGAGCTTACATTGAGAATCCCGGCAGGATGTTTCCAAACCTGGGCAGTCGGGACACAGATTCTCTGTTGAAGACTGAGGAGGAGATGAGACATTTCTTCCTGCAGCCACTTGTGAATCTTTGTGATTCTCTACCTTGGAGAGATCTGGGTACCTGAACCACTGCACGCATCAGATGGAAATAGATGTTTTGGATGAAAGGAAAACCTAGGTTTTCCTGCTCTTATTTATATTTCCTATTTATATGGAAAACAGACAAGAAGCCTGGAGCCAAAATCAGATCTGCTGCAAAAAACTAAGGAGCTGATCGTGGACTTTAGGAGGGCACATCATCCGAGGACGTACACACCATTGAGGATAAATGGGGATCCTGTGGATAGGGTGAGCTGTTTTAAATACCTGGGAGTCCACATCTCTGAGGATATGACGTGGACATCACACGCTGCAGCACTCGTGAATAAGGCAAGGCAACGCCTTTACCACCTCAGGCAATTGAGGAAATTCAGAGTGTCTCTGAGGATCCTCCAGTGCTTCTACTCAGCGGCTGTGGAAAGCATCTTGTCTGGAAATATCACAATTTGGTTTGGGAACTGCTCTGCCCAGGACAAGAAGCCTCTGCAGAGAGTAGTCCGTTCGGCCGAACGCACTATGGGCGTACACTACACTCGCCCCCCTGCAGGAACTATACATCAGAAGGTGAAACTCCAGAGCTAACAAGATCATGGGAGACCCCTTCCACCCCAGCAACGGACTGTTCCAGCTGTTGCAGTCAGGCAAACACCTCCGTTGCCATGCTGTGAGAACGGAGAGGATGAGAAGGAGTTTCTTCCCAGAGGCCGTTAGGACTGTAAACTCCTATCTCACCAGGGACTGACTTTACTGTACCATTTTACTGTTGTGTAGTGTCTTTTTTAAATTGCTGTTTTTTCCCCTTTTCTTTCCTCCCATAAATGTGTAATATGTTCAATATGCGATTCTGTTCCATTTCTGTTTGTTTGTTTGTTTTTTTGCACAATCCGCGAGCATTGCCACTTTTCATTTCACTGCACATCTTGTATGTGTATGTGACAAATAAGCTTGACTTGACTTGAAATGTAATGAATGGTGAAGAAGGTTTTGAATGGCCATTTGACTCCTCTTGCTTCTTACCTTCCTTGGCCATCCTATATAAGTTAACTTAAATACAGTGATTAAAAGGTTATTTTATTGGTCAACATACACCTAGGTGTAGTGAAATGCTTCTTGCCATGCAGCACATAAAGAAAGAATACAGACATAACAATAATAAAGAAATTTAAACATAAAAACATCCCCCCACAATGGTTCCCATTATGAGGGAAGGCACAGTGTCCAGTCCCTATCCCATGTCCACCCATAGTCGGGACTATTGAGGCCTCCACAGTTGCCTTTAAGGAGGCACGATGTTCCAGGCCGTTCTCGCCGGATGATTGTACTCCGGCGTCGGGAGAATCCTCTCGGTGGCATGGGAACCCTGGAACGGCCGCTCCCCTCACCGGAGACCGCGGCTTCCGAAGCCAACAAGGTCGCGCTGGTTGGAGCTCCACCACTGGCGATCTTATCGAGAGATCCCAGGCTCCCGATGTTAAAGTTCAGCACCGCCGCCCGCAGCTGGCCGCTCCAAAAACCCGCAGCTCCGCGATGTTTATCTCGGCAGTCTTCAGCTCACCGAAGCTCCAGCGCGGCAACCCGGGCAAGGCATCGCCTGCTCCGCTCCCCGATAGTGCTCCAGCGCTGTGCCGCCACCGAAGCCGTGGTTCTGGGCAGTCCCCGACAGGAAACACCGCTCCAGGCCCGCTGGTCGGCCGCAAGGACGGGTCGAAACTGCAGCCCGGAGAAAAGCTGCCTCTCCGACCAGGTAGGGACCCTGAAAGATAGTTTCCCCCCCCCCCCCACATAAAAAAGTCTAGACCTCCAGAACAAAAACACTTTAACTAACTAAAAATAAAAAAAGAGATGAAAAAGACGGACAGCTGCTGGCTGGGCAACCATGCACAGGACAGCGCCCCCTCCCCCTCTGTGGGCACAACGGGCAGAGCTGCTGCCTCACAGTTCCAGCAACACGTATAACATCCAGACCTATGGTGTTCTCGCACCCACTGTGTCTTTTTGCCATATCCTAAAGATGTGCAAGTTGGTAGGTTAATTGGCCTTGAAAACCAAAGACGTACAGGTTTGAAGGTTAATTGGCTTCGGTAAAAAATTGTGAATTGTCCCTTGCGTGTGTAGCATGGTGCTAGTGCCCACCTCTCTTCCATTCCTCACAAGAGGAGTGAGCAATGGGCACAAGGACTCTTGCCAGAAGGACATACCCTCCAAAGGTATTGCAGGTGCAAACCCCAGCGTGGAGCAATATATAGAGAAATGGAGGTTCCCAAAAGGAATGGTTGCTGAGATCTGCCACCTGCTGCAGAAAAAGCCACAGAAGGACGGCCAGGTAACAACAACAGCTCCTGATCCTGGATGTAGCACGCCATAAGGTACAAGGAGGAGACTTCATGGCTGAAAATAGAGACTTCAACTCCCTTTCCCTTGGGTTCAGACTGAATGCAGCACAGACAAATGGCTTTACAAGACAGCAGGTTTCCCCAAGGTGGCGAGAGTGGTAACTCCAAACTCTTGCCATTTATTAAACCGAGGGAGAGAGGAGCCTGGGAGTGTGTGAGAGCATGTGTGAGCGAGAGAGTGTGTGTGTGTGTATATTTGAGTGCGTGTGTGTGTTTGGGTGTTTTTATGTGTGCGAGTGTTTGTGAGAGTGTGTAAAAATGTGTGTGAGAGTGTGTGGGTGTGTATGAGAAAGTCTGTGTGAGTGTGTGTGGGAAAATGTGTGTGGGAAAATGTGTGAGAGAGTGTGTGGGTGTGTATGAGAAAGTCTGTGTGAGTGTGTGGGTGTGTATGAGAAAGTCTGTGTGAGTGTGTGTGGGAAAATGTGTGTGGGAAAATGTGTGAGAGAGAATGTGTGTGAGAGTGTGGGAGAAAGTGAGGGAGAGTGTAAGAGCGTGAGAGAGAGTGGATGTGTGAGAGTGTGAGTATGTGTGAGTGCGTATGTGGGTGAATGTGAGTGTGTGAGAGTGCGTGAGAGTGTCTGTGAGTGTGAGAGTGTGCTTGTGACCACATATGTTTATGTGCACATGCGTGTCTATACCATGTACACTTTACCAGTCTTGTTGGGAAGATATGACAGGGTGTATGACTATTAGGCAGGGTTCATGACTGAGACATTTTTGTTGCTAAATGAGTGATGGAGTTGTCTATCAGACCAGTGTACAAGACCAATGGCACATCTGTCGATAACAGTGTGTAGAGTGCACACCTGGAGTGGTCAAAGTCAATAAAAGGTTGTTCTTTGCATTCATCAGTCTCCGAGGTACTTCACTTCTGCATGCAAAAAGCAACATTTACTGCATAACGCATCAGATTGCTTTTTAAACCCTGGGTCTAGGCAACATTTCTTTGGCCAAGACAACCAGGGCCTGATCTGAAAATCAATGCACTCCTTCCCTGCAGTGTTACACTAGTTGATTGTCACTTGTACTGAGGTATAGTTGAAAGCTTTTGTTGCGAGCTAACCAGTCAGCGGTAAGACAATACGTGAATGCGATCGAGCCATCAGCAGTGTACAGATACACGATTAAAGGGATAATGTTTATTGCAAGGTGAAGTCCAGTAAATTCCAATTAAACAGAGTCCAAGGGTCTCCAATTAGGTAGATAGTAGCTCAGGATCGCTCTCCAGCTGTTGGAAGGATGGTTCAGTTGCCTGATAACAGCTGATTAGGAACTGGGGGGGGGGAACTGTCCTTGAATCTGGGGGTGTGCTTTTTCCCACTCCTGTACCTCTTGCAAGATGGGAGGGGGGGAGATGAGCGGGATGAGAGTCGACCTTGAATATGCTGCTGGCCTTGCCGAGGTAGCGTAGAGTGTCAATGGAGCCAATGGAAGGGAGTTAGTTTGTGCGATGGTCTGGGCTGCATCCACACACTTCCAAAGCACTCCCCATAACATTGGAAAGTTTTTCAGCAGATATTGGAAACAGTGAGCTTTCAGATTTTCACATCTGCTTCAGTCAGTACTATCTACCTTCAAATTACGCTATTTAGAATGCGATACAGTAACACGGGTAATAGACCTGCCGCTTCCCCGCTTCAGCTGGATGTGGAGAGGATGTTTACACTCGTGGGAGAGTAGGATCAGAGGTCTTAGCCTCATAATTAAAGGGCGTTCTCTTAGGAAAGAGATGAGGAGAAAATTAGTTAGTCAGAGCGTGGTGAATCTGTGGAATTAGTTGCTACAGAAGGCTGTGGAGGCCAAGTCAGTGAATATTTTTAAGCCAAAGCGAGATAGATTCTTAATCAGTACGGGTGTTAGAAGTTATGGGGAGAAGGCAGGAGAACGCGGAGAGAGAGATAGATCAGCCATGATTGAATGGCAGAGTAGACGTGATGGGCCAAATGGTGTAATTCTATCCCTATTCCTTATGAACCCAATTTTAAACCTGACCTCCAGTGCGGAATACATGGATTCTCCCAATTTTGTTAGCCCTTGCTGTCTCCTCTCCTTCCTCAGCCCTCGGGCTGTCTCCTCCCATCCCTCAGCCCTCGGGCTCCTCCTCCTCCTTTTTCCTTCCTTCTTCCCGCCACCCCCTATCAGTCTGAAGAAGGGTTTTGGCCCGAAACGTTGCCTATTTCCTTTGCTCCATAGATGCTGCTGCACCCGCTGAGTTTCTCCAGCATTTTTGTGTATCTTTGTGATTGAGGCGGTGCAGCGTAGGTTCAATCCCTGGGATGGTGGGACTGTCATGTGAGGAAAGATTGAAAAGACTAGGCTTGTACGCACTGGAGTTTAGAAGGATGAGGGGGCATCTTATAGAAACATATAAAATCATAAAAGGACTGGACAAGCTAGATGCAGGAAAAAATGTCCCCAATGTTGGGCGAGTCCAGAACCAGGGGCCACAGTCTTAGAATAACGGAGAAGCCATTTAAGACTGAGGTGAGAAAAAACGTTTTCACCCAGAGAGTTGTGAATTTGTGGAATTCCCTGCCACAGAGGGCAGTGGAGGCCAAGTCACGTGATGGATCTAAGAGAAAGTTAGATAGAGCTCTAGGGGCTAGTGGAATCAAGGGATATGGGGAGAAGGCAGGCACGAGTTATTGATTGGGGAGGATCAGCCATGATCCCAATGAATGGCGGTGCTGGCTCGAAGGGCCGAATGGCCTCCTCCTGCACCTATTTTCTATATTTCTACGTCCCTAGCGTGTAGGATAGCACTAGCGTAAGGAGTGATCGCTGGTCGGCACAGACTCGGTGGGCCGAAGGGCCTGTTTCCGCGCTGTGTCTCTAAACTAAACTAAACAAGACAGAGGGGTCAGATTGGAAGTCAGGCAGTAAATTGAAATGGTCTGGTGGGTTAAATGTGTTCTGAGGGCATTGATGACCAAACAAATGGTTTGGGAGCACGAATGGGATTGGAAATGGGAGTGCACTCGACCAAGCCCAGATGGCAGGATCTTCCCCTGCGGGACATTAATGAACAGACTGGCTTCCCGTTACAAAACGTTGCTTGCCACAAAGCACCCACTTTTTACTTTTATTTCACAACCTGGCCCATTACGTTTGTGAACTCATTAAGATCTGCATGGATGATCTCCTGATGCGAAACACTATATTCATTGTCCTATCCTTGAAAATTACAGTAGTGTCATTTTTTATTAACCAGCCTCTGATGCTCCTTGGAGCATTAAATACAAATCGATACAACATTCAAAACTGCAGAAGTAAAAAATATATATAGTTTCTAATTAATTGCAAAGATGCCAAATCAGACCAGCTGTTTTTTAATCCTAATTTCACCTGGGGTTTTGGTTAAAAATAAAAAAAGAATCTGCACTTACTTCGACTTTAAAGTTGCTTCATTTGTAATTAGACATTTTTAGTGGAAATCCAAAACTCCATATGCTAGAAATTAGGGATTATTGAGCTCAGATGTCAACTCTTGTTCCTTAGATGCTGCCTGACAATGAGAATCCCTTACATTTTCTGTTTTATTGTTAGAAATTCTCCCCCCTTCCATCAGGCAAAAGATATAGAAGTGTGAAAATGCACACCACCAATTTCAGTCCTTGCTTTCTCCCTCCTTCCCCTCCCCCTTCCCAGCTCTCCCACAAACCTACTGTCTCCGTCCCTTCCTTTCTTCTTCACCCCCCCACCCACCCCCCCCCTACCAACAGTCTGAAAAAGGGTCTCGACCCGAAAAGTCCCCTTTTCCTGCTCTCCATAGATGCTGCCTCACCCGCTGAGTGTCTCCAGCATTTTTGTCTACCTTCCATTTTCCAGCATCTGCAGCTCCTTCTTAAACAATACTATGTTTACATATTCTGTTGTGTTCCATTGATTTTTCCAGCATCTGCAGTTCTTTCTTAAACACCAGATTCAGGAACTTCCCAGCTGTTATCAGGCAATTGAATCATCCTACCACAACCAGAGAGCAGCGGTTAGCACGCAACAAAAAAGCTTTTCCCTGTCTACATGTGACAATAAACTAAACAGTGGAATCTGAGAATCTGGGGGGAGGGGAGGGAATGACTGGATGTAAGTGACGGCTCTGGCAGGCTTGTATGGCCTGCTCTAGCTGGGACTGTGAAATGGCACCAACAGCTAATGACATACACTCTGTGGGCTGCTTCTCAGTGGTCCACCCAAAGACATACAGGTTTGTAGGTTAATTGCCTTCTGTAAATTGTCCCCAGAAATCAAGATTTCTTTTACTTCAGGTAACCCTATGCATTCCCTCTCTCTCTCTCTCCATCTCCCCCACCTGAGTCGCACCAGCTTCAAAGTCGGCTTGTTGCGTCTCATTGACTGTAACTCGTTTTCACCTAGCTCACACTCTGTTTCCATTATCATTATTACTTTATTGCATATCTTTCATTCATTTGTTGTACATCTCTCTACATCACCATCTATATCTCTCGTTTCCCTTTCCCCTGAGTGATGAAGGGTCTCGACCCGATAAAACGTCACCTATTCCTTTTCCCCAGAGATGGAGAAGCCTGTCTGACCCGTTGAGTTACTCCAGCTTTTTGTGCCAATCTTAGTTTCAACCAGCATCTGCAGATCCATCCTCCACAGTGGGGGTGTTGCGATGCTTTAGGTGCTTAACCAGGGCTGTACTTGTGCACGGCAATAATCTTACCATCCTGTATACAAGAAAAAGTACCTCAATGTTCCTTGGAACACATTATAATAAAGGAACCATTGCGCTATTTAAGTTTACTGAAGATCTTCTGTGGCAATTTCTTTATTTAATCATTTGTTTTTTTACAATTTAGTTTAATTTAACTTATTTAGTTTCGAGATACAACGCGAAAACAGGCCCTTCGGCCCACCGGGTCCGAACCGACCAGCGATCCCCGCACACTGACGCTATCTTACACACACTAGGGACAATTGCATACATACACCAAGCCAATTAACCCACAAACCTGGAGTGTGGGAGGAAACCGAAGATTTTGGGAGATAAGCCCATGCAGGTCACGGGGAGAATGTACAAAAACTCCGTAGAGACAAGCACCTGTAGTCGGGATCAAACCCAGGTCTCCAGCACTGCAAGCGCTGTAAGGCAGCGACTCTACCCCTGCGCCACTGTGGGTACCCTAAATAGTTATAAATCAAATTTGTGTTCCAAGTTTCTCTTCAGAATATTTCTAGGAATTACCTCATCCGGATGTTAACTGGATAAGATTATTATCTGAACCAGATGACACTTGTAACCATAAATTAAAACGCATTGCAAACATAAAAGATCACCACCTGAATGAATCCACTGCCTCTATCTGCATGGAAGGCAGGTCTTGTCTGATGGGTTTTCCTGTTTCTTCTAGTCTGTAAATGCACAATAAGTGACCTTGAGGAAAAGCGTGCGGCAATTTTACATGCAAACCTTATCCTCTCACGTGTCGCAATCTAGCTAAGAACAGATGTTAAACTGTTGCTGCAGAACATTCCATCTGCTGAAAAAGAAAGATATCGAACAGTCCTGCGAGCTATAGTTGTGTGTTTTGAGTATTTGCAGGAGATATTTGTGCGAGATACAAATGCAGATAAATTACTTATACATCAAACAATTTACACACACATTCTACACGGGCAGAGGCAGAGTTGCTGCCTCACAACCCCAGTAGACCCGGATGCTTGTCTATACGGAGTTTGTATGTTCTCCCCGTGACCACGTGGGTTTTCTCAGAGATCTTAGCTTTCCCCTCTACATTCCAAAGACGTACAAGTTTGTAGGCTAATTGGCTTGGTATAAGTGTAAATTGTCCCTGGTGTGTGTAGGATCATGTTAATGTGCGGGGATCGCTGGGGACCAGTGCAGACTCGGTAGGCCGAAGGGTCTGTTTCCTTGTTGTATGTCTAAACACAACATTTTCCTTGAACATCGTCCCCTTTGATCTTTCGTTTTCACACCTTACCCTTCTATATCTCGAAGTCTCCCTCTCTCTTGACTCTCAGACTGAAGAAGGGTCTTGACCCAAAAGGTCACCCATTTCTTCCTCTCCAGCAATGCTACCCGTTCATCCTGCTGAGTTACTCCAGCATATTGTGTCTATCTTCATCAAATTACGCATCCTATCAGAATTCACGAGTGCTTTATGAAAGCAATAGTTGGTTTAACGTAATAATAGGTGGACAAAGGCGATGGGGGGGGGGGGGGTTGACTGGAAGATAGTTGGAACAAAGGCCAGAGATAAGAACAACAGGTGTGCGACAGGTATGAAGAGTTACGTATTGTGAAGTGAGAGGGAGGATAGTTGCGGGGGGTGGGGAGGGGAGAGTTAGGCGTGGGTCTAGGTAGGGGGCATAGTGGTAGAAAGGGGGAGGGAAGAGAGAGGGGGGGGGCAGGGGAGGTGGAAAAAAGGGGAGGAAGGGGGGGCATAGCTGGAGGTTACCTAATATTGGGGAATTCAACATTCATACTGTTGGGTTGTCAGCTACCCAAGCAGCATGTAAGGTGCTGTTCCTCCAGCGTGCGTGTGGCCTCACTCAAACAATGGTAGAATCACTGACCTTTCCATCAAAGGCAGATGGATTAATAAAAGTGGCCACTGACACTTGATAACAAAAAGCAGCAATCTAGCATATATTGATGGACATTGACTTCCCATCCCGTGGCCTGCAGGGGGTGGAAGATGCAGAGCCGTCTCATGCTCGTTCCCAGCGGCCGAACGCAAGTCCCACTTGTTCCACGAACACCGACCGGAGGGACCGGGGAGGATGGAGCCAGCGGCGAAGCACTGGATGGGCTTGGTGGGTCGGAGAGGGGACCAGGGTCCGGCCTACCCCGCCCTCGAGGCCGGCTGCAGGTGGGGCCCCCGGTGCTCAAAGGTGGATGGGAGCGAGGAGAGGGAAGGAATAATACTTTGTCATATTTCTTCGTTATTGGCAAAGATCTTTGTGCTGGCGCTTCTGATCAACTTTAGCTATTCTGTAATTCCCCGAGAACAGTGGGAAGAGAGCTGCGAGGATAAACAACAGAATGTTGAATCATAAGTCTGCAGATACTGGTCCATGCACAGAAGGACACAAAGTGCTGGAGTGTCTCTAACAGATTAGGCAGCATCTCTGAAGAAGATACATAGGTGATGTTTCAGGTTGAGACCCTACCTCAGACTGATTGTAGCTGGGGGGGGGGAAGAAAGAGGAAAACTGGACAAGGGGAGGGGAAGGACAAAGTGTGGCAAGTTAATAGATGGACGTAGGTGAGGGGAGTTACAGACAGACAGATGGTTCAAACACATCCAAGGAAGACGACGGCTGGAGGCCTGCCCGCAGCCTGGGGCTCTTCTGGTTCGGGCATCACTTATAGGAACCAGAGCCAGGACTGTGCTTTGAAAATGGTGCCAAAACATGACGTCTCTTACATGCGGGCCTCAGTGGACTATTTCCATACACTTTGCCAATCAGGGATGTGCTTAGGTATGGCAACACTTCACTGGACTGTATGTAAGTAAAGAATTTCACTGTGCTTTTTCACCTGTGATAATGAAAGCACTGTTGAACCAAATTAATCTACTCCATTATGTAGGAAGGAACTGCAGATGCTGGTTTTAAACCGAAGATAGATACAAAAAGCTGGAGTGGGACAGTGGGACAGGCAGCTTCTCTGGAGAGACGGAATGGGTGATGTTTCGGGTCGAGAAGTCACCCGGTCTGAAGAAGGGTCTCGATCCAAAACGTCACCCACTCCTTCTCTCCAGAGATGCTGCCTGTCCTGCTGAGTTACTCCAGCTTTTTGTGTCTATCCTTGAATCTATTCCATCACCATCTTCAGCACGGAAAACCTGCCCATTAGTACGACTGCTCTTTTAGTTAGCCGTAGAGACAAAATAACATTCCCTCTGTGCTAGGAACCATGCATTGTAAGCATGCAGGTGCACCAGGCAGTGAAGAAAGTAAATGGCATGTTGGCCTTTATAACAAGAGGAGTTGAGCATAGGAGCAAAGAGGTCGTTCTGCAGTTTTACAGGGCCCTAGTGAGACCACACCTGGAGTATTGTGTGCAGTTTTGGTCTCCAAATTTGAGGAAGGACATTATTGCTATTGAGGAGGGAGTGCAGGTAGGTTTACAAGGTTAATTCTCGGGATGGCGGGACTGTCATGCTGAGAGAATGGAGAGACTGGGCTTGTACACTCTGGAATTTAAAAGGATGAGAGGGATTCTTATTGATCCATATAAGATTGTTCAAGGTATGGACACTCTAGAGGCAGGAAACATGTTCCCGATGTTGGGGGAGTCCAGAACCAGGGGCCACAGTTTAAGAATAAGGGGTAAGCCATTTAGAACGTAGATGAGGAAACACTTTTTCTCACAGGGAGTTGTGAATCTGTGGAATTCTCTGCCTCAAAGGGCAATGGAGGTCAGTTCTCTGGATACTTTCAAGAGAGAGCCAGATAGGGCTCTTAAAGATGGCGGAGTCAGGGGATATGGGGAGAAGGTAGGAACGGGGTACTGATTGGGGATGATCAGCCATGATCACATTGAATGGCGGCGCTGGCTCGAAGGGCCGAATGGCCTACTCCTGCACCTATTGTCGATCATCTATTTATGATTAATTGTAGTAGGTCTTTATTCCTTGGAGCACAGTAGGTTAAGGGGGGACTTGATAGAGGTCTTTAAAATGATGAGAGGGGTAGACAGAGTTGATGTGGATAAGCTTTTCCCATTGAGAGTAGGGAAGATTCAAACAACAGGACATGACTTGAGAATTAAGGGACAGAAGTTTAGGGGTAACATTAGGGGGAACTTCTTTACTCAGAGAGTGGTGGCTGTGTGGAATGAGCTTCCAGTGGAAGTGGTGGAGGCAGGTTCGATTTTATCATTTAAAATTAAATTGGATAGGTATATGGTCGGGAAAGGAATGGAGGGTTATGGTCTGAGTGCAGGTAGGTGGGACTAGGGGAAAAAAAAAAGTGTTTGGCACGGACTTGAAGGGCCGAGATGGCCTGTTTCCGTACTGTAATTATTATATGGTGAAGGAACAGCGCTTTTTCATTTAGAGGCACAAATTGCTGGAGTAACTCAGCGGGTCAAGCAGCATCTCTGGAAAAAGGAACAGGTGATGTTTTGGGTCAAAACCCTTCTTCAGACTGAGAGTCTGGGGAGAGGATAGGTGAAGTTTCGACCCCAAACATCACCTATTCCTTTTCTCCAGAGATGATGCCTGACCCGCTGAGTTGCCCCAGCATTTTGTGCCTATTTCTAGCTTTTCTTACATTGTTCACTTAAGTGCTCTGATTCCATTCAAAAGCAGGAGGCTGCAAATGAAGAAAGCAAAGGTCTGGTAATCGACAGCACAGTGCTGTAACATATGCTGTGTTTCAGCAAGGAACCCCACTAGGAATACACGGCTGGCTAATTCATCTTGTTTCTTCAACAAGCAAATGACAGGGTTGTCTAGTCCAGGAAGAGAGGCAAGTTTTACGCACTGAGGTTGGAACAATGTTTTCTTTCCAAAGACTTGCAGCTGTTTCACAGCTTCTCATGCATACACACTCCAACTTTGCACACGCACAAGCTGTGAGCCATCACCTGGAGCCTGGCACATGCACATTTTCAAATGTTTTCACAAATAAAATCACAGCAAGCACGGCCCAGCAGACTGGTTGGTTTATGTTCAGCGGTGGGACAGCCCGTTAAAATGCTCCAGAAATGGCACCACGTGCCGATCTGTTTAATGCAACGAGGATAGACACAAAGCTGGAGTAAGAAGCGGCACGGTGGCGCAGCAGTAGAGTTGTTGCCTTGCAGCGAATGCAGTGCCGGAGACCCCGGGTTGTCTGTGCGGAGTTTTACGTTCTCCCCGTGACCAGCGTGGGTTTTCTCCGAGATCTTCGGTTTCCTCCCACACTCCAAAGATGTACAAGTCTGTAGGTTAATAGGCTTGGTAAATGTTAAAAAAATTGTCCGAAGCGGGTGTAGTATAGTGTTAATACGCGGGGATCGCTGGTCGGTGTGATCCTGGTGGGCCAAAGAACCTGTTTCCGCGCTGTATCTCTACCCTAAACTAAACTAAACTCAGCGGGACAGACAGCATCTCTGGAGGGAAGGAATGAGTGACGTTTTGGGTCGAGACCCTTCTTCAGATGCAATGAGGGATGGGCAACAAATGCTGACCATGCTGGAATGCCCACAGCCTTCAAAATGAATCAATCAGAACGACAGAGAGTTCTGAGTTAGGTGGTTGTCTACCACCCCACAGCTCTTCTTTAGAAGAACTCAAAGCAAAAACACTGTATGACCAGGTGGCAGTTAACATTGGGCGACACAGTGGCGCGGGGGGTAGAGCTACTGCCTCACAGCCCCAGAGGACCTGGTTCGATCCTGACCCAATGGTGTGCTCTGTATGGAGCTTGTACCTGTTCTCCCTGTTCATTCGTTCATAAGTGATAGGAACGGAATTAGGTAATTTGGCCCATCAAGTCTTCTCGAGCTACAGTAGAGCTGATGAAGGTGTACAAAATCATGAAGAGCATAAACAGGCAGCAAGAAACTCTTCCCCAGAGCAGAGGTACAAAACCCAAATGGCATAGAATTAAAATTAGAGATTATAAATTTGTATTTTAAAGATTATAACATTTCAAAAAGGATCAGAGGCAGAATTTCTTCACCCAGAGGATTGCTGGGATCTTGAATGCACTGCCTGAGTGGATGGTCATAGAGTCATACAGTGAAACAGTGTGGAAACAGGCCCTTCGGCCCAACTTGCTCACACAAGTCCTAGCTACACGAGTCCCCACCCCTGCCTGCACTTAGTCCATATCCCTCCAAACTTGGCCCAGCATGGTGATGGCAGAGATTCTCATAACACTTCAGCACCAAAGACAATTTCTTGAATCACCAAGGTATATAATGCTGCTGTTTACGTGCTAGAAACTGGAAACAGAGTAGGTGGCTATTGCATACATGGCGAGCTGAAGAGCCTGATTCTGTGCTGAATAACAAATATACTGGCTACAACACCAAATATTTGTGCGCTAGAATCTCTGAACGATACACTCCATCCAAACACAATGCTGGAATCTATCAAAAATCCAGAAAACGTTGCAGGCTTTCCTGCCTTATAGCACCAGAAACCCAGGTTCGATCCCAACTATGGGTGTTTTCTGTACGGTGTTTGTGTGTTCTCCCTGTGACATATAACATATATATAACATATAACAATTACAGCACGGAAACAGGCCATCTCGGCCCTACAAGTCCGTGCCGAACAAATTTTTTTCCCCTTAGTCCCACCTGCCTGCACTCATACCATAACCCTCCATTCCCTTCTCATCCATATGCCTATCCAATTTATTTTTAAATGATACCAATGAACCTGCCTCCACCACTTCCACTGGAAGCTCATTCCACACCGCTACCACTCTCTGAGTAAAGAAGTTCCCCCTCATATTACCCTAAACTTCTGTCCCTTAATTCTGAAGTCATGTCCTCTTGTTTGAATCTTCCCTATTCTCAAAGGGAAAAGCTTGTCCACATCAACTCTGTCTACCCCTCTCATCATTTTAAAGACCTCTATCAGGTCCCCCCTTAACCTTCTGCGCTCCAGAGAATAAAGACCTAACTTATTCAACCTATCTCTGTAACTTAGTTGTTGAAACCCAGGCAACATTCTAGTAAATCTCCTCTGTACTCTCTCTATTTTGTTGACATCCTTCCTATAATTGGGCGACCAAAATTGTACACCATACTCCAGATTTGGTCTCACCAATGCCTTGTACAATTTTAACATTACATCCCAGCTTCTATACTCAATGCTCTGATTTATAAAGGCTAGCATACCAAAAGCTTTCTTTACCACCCTATCTATATGAGATTCCACCTTCAAGGAACTATGCACGGTTATACCCAGATCCCTCTGTTCAACTGTATTCTTCAATTCCCTACCATTTACCATGTACGTCCTATTTTGATTTGTCCTGCCAAGGTGTAGGTGTAGGTGACTGGGTGCTCCAGCTTCCTCACACACTCCAAAGATGTATAAGTTTGTAGGTTAACTGGTTTCTGTAAAGTGTGTTGGATAGAACTAGTGTCTGAATGATTGCTGGACTGTGTGGACCTAGTGGGCCGAAGGGCCTGTTTCCATGCTGCATCTCTAAACTAAACAAGACAAAATTGCAATTGGGCCAATTACCTCCCTGTCAGGCTTCACCCAATTTGCAGCAAAATGTTGTTCGGTGTTTTGGAATGTACTGTGAACTGATAGTGAAAAATAAGATTAATGATCATACTCAATTCTGTGTCCCATCTGGATCACTTATCGTGTATCTGCATGCTGTGGATGACTCGATTGTAATGATGTCATTGTCTTTCCGCTGACTGGTCAGCACGCTACAAAAGCTTTTCACTGTGCACGTGACACTGAACTAAAACTGAAATTGCACTGATCACTTTTGCGTGCAATTTTGATTGAAAAAGAAATAAAACATCTCGACCCCAGGGACTCCAGTTAGTGCTGTTGACTGCCTTTGAAAAAAAAAAAAAGTCCTGGAAAAATGAATGCTAATCAAAGCAATCTGACACAACACAGAGGAAGTCAAAAGTGGTCGGCAGTGGTCAATTAACTCAGTTAGCATGACAGGGCAGGCATTTCTCGGATTAATGAGATATTTGTGTAAAGTGTGTTGGATAGAACTAGTGTCTGAATGATTGCTGGACTGTGTGGACCTTCAGCCTACAGGGATGAGGTCCAGCACCTGGCAGCCTGGTGTGCCAACAATAACCTCGTCCCCAACTCCAAGAAGACGAAGGAAATTATTGTCGACTTCAGGAAGATCAGAGGGGGCAGACATACCCCCATCCATATAAACGGGACTGAGGTGGAGCGCGTCTCCAACTACAAATTCCTCGGGGTACACATCTCGGAGGATCTGTCCTGGTCCCTCAACACCTCCAAGCTGATCAAAAAGGCGCAGCAGCGCCTTTACTTCCTGAGGAGGCTCAAGAAAGCTCACCTGTCCCCCCAGATCCTGACCAACTTTTACCGCTGTACCATCAAAAGCATCCTGACCACCTGCTTCACGGTATGTTACAGCAGTTGCACCGCAGCGGACAGGAAGGCACTACAACGGGTGGTGAAAACCGCTCAGCACATCATCGGTGCCCTGCTCCCTGCCATGGATGCCCTCCACCGAAAACGGTGTCTGAGACGGGCTGGGAAGATCATTAAAGATCCCTCCCACCCCAACCATGGACTGTCTGCTCTCCTCCCATCAGGGAGGCGGTACAGGAGCCTCAGGTCTCGTGCTAGTAGGATGAGGAACAGCTTCTACAATAATACCATCACATTGCTGAACTCGGAGTCCCGCCGATAGATTTTTCCAGCCCCTCCGTCCACATTGTTTGATTAGTCTGTATTTTTATTTCTATATTGCACTACTACTACGGACTGACGCTAAACTGCATTTCGTTGTACCCATACTTGTATTTGTGCAATGACATTAAAGTTGAATTGAATTGAATTTCTCTCTCCATCAGATGAGATGAGGTTAGCGATCTTCAAGTCAAGTCAAGTCATGTTTATTTGTCACATACACATACGAGATGTGCAGTGAAATGAAAGTTTCTAGGACACCCCTGGACGTTGCAGGGGTGTCCTAGAAACATAGGAATTAGGTGCAGGAGTAGGCCATTCGGTCCTTCGAGCCTGTACCGCCATTCAATACCTTCATTGCTGTTCATCCAAAATCAGTACCCCGTTCCTGCTTTTTCCTCATATCCCTTGATTCCTTCAGCCCTAAGAGCTAAATCTAACTCTCTCTTGAATACATCCAGTGAATTGGCCTCCACTGCCTTCTGTGACAGAGAATTCCACAGATTCACAGCTCTCTGGGTGAAAAAGCTTTTCCTCATCTCAGGCCTAAATGGCCTCCCCCTTATTCTTGAACTATGACCCCTGGTTCAGGACTCCCCTAACATGGGGAACATTTTTCCTGCATCTAGCCTGTCCAATCCCTTTAAGAAAGGGGGAGATGCAGCGAGACCTGGGTGTCATGGTACACCAGTCATTGAAGGTAGGCATGCAGGTGCAGCAGGCAGTAAAGAAAGCCAATGGTATGTTAGCTTTCATTGCAAAAGGATTTGAGTATAGGAGCAGGGAGGCTCTACTGCAGTTGTACAGGGTCTTGGTGAGACCACACCTGGAGTATTGCCTACAGTTTTGGTCTCCAAATCTGAGGAAGGACATTATTGCCATAGAGGGAGTGCAGAGACGGTTCACCAGACTGATTTCTGGGATGTCAGGACTGTCTTATGAAGAAAGACTGGATAGACTTGGTTTATACTCTCTAGAATTTAGAAGATTGAGAGGGGATCTTATAGAAACTTACAAAATTCTTAAGGGGTTGGACAGGCTAGATGCAGGAAGATTGTTCCCGATGTTGGGGAAGTCCAGGACAAGGGGTCACAGCTTAAGGATAAGGGGGAAATCCTTTAAAACCGAGATGAGAAGAACTTTTTTCACACATAGAGCGGTGAATCTCTGGAACTCTCTGCCACAGAGGGTAGTTGAGGCCAGTTCATTGGCTATATTTAAGAGGGAGTTAGATGTGGCCCTTGTGGCTAAGGGGATCAGGGGGTATGGAGAGAAGGCAGGTACGGGATACTGAGTTGGATGATCAGCCATGATCATATTGAATGGCGGTGCAGGCTCGAAGGGCCGAATGGCCTACTCCTGCACCTAATTTCTATGTTTCTATATCCATAAGCCTATCCAAAAGTCCCCAAAACGGCACTATCGTATCTGCCCCAACTATCATCCTCGGCAGTGTGTTACAGACACAATCCCCTGTGAAAAGAACTTGCCCCGCACATCTCCAGTAAATATCCTCTGCAACCTTTCCAAAGCCTCCACATCCTTCCTGTAATGTCATGACCAAAACCCTATGCCATACTTTTGATCACTCTATCTACCTCCGTTACGACTTTCATGGAGTTATGAACTTGGACTTCAAGGTCCCTCCACACGTCAATGCTGGTATGTACTTTTTCCCCTTACATTTGACCTCCGAGTTCAACACGGTGGTGGTCACGTTGGCGCAGCAATAGAGTTGCTGTCTTACAGCGAATGCAGCGCCAGAGACCCGGGTTCGATCCCGACTATGGGTGCTGTATGTACGGAG
Organism: Leucoraja erinaceus; assembly: GCF_028641065.1. NCBI lineage: Eukaryota > Metazoa > Chordata > Chondrichthyes > Rajiformes > Rajidae > Leucoraja > Leucoraja erinaceus. Next base: position 40,256,728 of record NC_073391.1, on the reverse strand, counting down.
TTTGTACATTCTCCCCGTCCCGGTGGGTTTTCTCCGAGATCTTCAGTTTCCTCCCACACTCCAAAGACGTACAGGTTTGTAGGTTAATTGGATTAGTAAATGTAAAAATTGCCCCTCATGGGTGTAGGGTAGTGTTAATGTGCGGAGATCGCTGGCCGGCACAGACCCGGTGGGCCGAAGGGCCTGTTTCCGCGCTGTATCTCTAAACTAAACTAACACCTTCAAAGCTGCTCAGATTAAACTCCATCTGCCAGCCTATTCTCTTTCACTTTCTATTTACACTTCCAAATGAGTTTCAGCGGATTCATTGGAGAGCTGCAACATTCTAGGGTTATGACTAGCGCATTATAAAATGCAAGATTTTCTTGAGCAGCCCCTTGTGAATGGAAAGTTTATCTTACCTTTCATTTTGCTGATTTTCCTGCTACATCATTAACACTTTGGCAACGAGATGAACAGACATTTTTGACTAGTGCACCCATTACACTAATGGTGACTCAGAAAGAGCCAAAAGCCTATATTCTCCGAGGCTCGTCTCATACAAGGATGCTTTCATTTGCAACCTTCGGTCTGAAGCAATTTTCATGAGAACATGCAGTACCCATAATAGAGCAATTCAAAGATATTTCCTACTATGAAGCCTGCATTGTGTCCAACAGCCTCGGGGCCTGAAATACTGTTGGGAGATTTTCTGGCTCCTCGTCTAAAGGAAGAAACTCGGTGTACCTGCAACTTGATAACAAATTCCCGAAAGGACATTCAATTTTTAATGGAGAAAGAGCTGCATAGGTTAGAGGAAAGGGAAGGGAGACGGTGCCTTACAAACACGTCGCCAACCTCTCCAAAGGACTGCACAGATCTAATGAGGGATTTGGTGAGAAGAGAGGGCTCTGCCTGCGGCAATAGTGATGCTGTTCCAGCTCCTATCTGATAGCATACTGTTCAGATCATCTGCTACAGCAGGTCTATGCTGTGTTGTGAAAGACCAACAGCAGCAAGATTTTTAATGCCACCAATAGATTAATTTAGTTTAGTTTATACAGAGATACCAGAGATCAGAGACACAGCACGGAAACAGGCACTTCGGCCCGCACCGACCAGCGATCCCCGCACATTAACACTATCTTACACACACTCGGGACAATTTTTACATTTACCAAGCCAATTTACCTACATTTACCAATGTACGTCTTTGGAGTGCGGGGGGGGAAACCGAAGATCTCGGAGAAAACCCCCGTGTTCATGGGGAGAACGTACAAACTCCATAAAGACAGCACCCGTAGTCGGGATTGAACCCAGATCTCCGGCTCTGCAAGCGCTGCAAGGCAGTAACTTTACCTCTGCGCCACTGTGCCCCCCAATGTGGCACCACTCTCTGTCTGAAGAATGGTCTCGACCTGGAACATCACCCATTCCTTCTATCCAGAGATGCTGCCTGTACCGCTGAGTTACTCCAGCATTTTGTGCCGAACTTGGATTTGCACTTGTGCCAGCATTTGGAAGGTTACCGAGACCATGTTCACCAAATGGCACCTCCTTTCAATCGAATATAAACTGCTCTAAATATGGACCGTTGAAAGCTGATGAATCACATTAAGGGGTTTAATGAAGTTTGCAAACTTTTGTGTGGAATTATAAAACTCCCTCTTCGCCCCTCTCCCGTCAGGAAAAAGGTATAAAAGTGTAAAAAAATGCAAACTACCAGATATGGGGACAGTTTCTTTGCAGCTGTTATCAGGCATCCGACCACAACCAGAGAGCAGTGCAGAACTACTATCTACCTCTTTGGTGACCCTCGGACTATCCTTGATCAGACTTTGCTGGCTTTACCTTGCACTAAAAGTTATTCCCTTATCATGTGTCTATACACTGTAAATGGATCGATTGTGATCATGTATTGTCGTTCTGCTGTCTGGATAGCACGCAACAAAAACGCTTTTCACTGTACCTCGGTACGTGTGACAATAAACTAAACTGAATGAATGTACAGATCCATGATTCCTTCATTGGATGGCAATCTTACAGATATCTCTGGAGAGATTATTCAAACAAGATCTGTTTCCATGTACTCTGGCAGCTGGATATAGTTCAGAGATAGATTCGAGATGCAGTAAGGCCTTTGACAAGGTTCCTCACGGAAGGTTGGTTAAGAAGGTTCAATTGTTGGGTATAAATGGTGGAGTAGCAAGATGGATTCAACAGTGGCTGAATGGGAGGTGCCAGAGAGTAATGGTGGATGGTTATTTGTCAGGTTGGAGGCCAGTGACTAGTGGGGTGCCACAGGGATTTGTGTTGGGTCCACTGCTGTTTGTCACATACATCAATGATCTGGATGATGGTGTGGTAAATTGGATTAGTAAGTATGCAGATGATACCAAGATAGGTGGGGTTGTGGATAATGAAGTAGATTTTCAAAGTCTACAGAGAGATTTATGCCAGTTGGAAGAGTGGGCTGAAAGATGGCAGATGGAGTTTAATGCTGATAAGTGTGAGGTGCTGCATCTTGGCAGGACAAATCAAAATAGGACGTACATGGTAAATGGTAGGGAATTGAAGAATGCAGGTGAACAGAGGGATCTGGAAATAACTGTGCACAGTTCCCTGAAAGTGGAATCTCATGTAGATAAGGTGGTAAAGAAAGCTTTTGGTGTGCTGGCCTTTATAAATCAGAGCATTGAGTATCGAATTTGGGATGTAATGTTAAAATTGTACAAGGCATTGGTGAGGCCAATTCTGGAGTATGGTGTACAATTTTGGTCACCTAATTATAGGAAGGATGTCAACTAAATAGAGAGAGTACAGAGGAGATTTACTAGAATGTTGCCTGGGTTTCAGCAACTAAGTTACAGAGAAAGGTTGAACAAGTTAGGTCTTTATTCTTTGGAGCACAGAAGGTTAAGGGGGGGGGGGGACTTGATAGAGGTCTTTAAAATGATGAGAGTGATAGACAGAGTTGACGTGGATAAGCTTTTCCCACTGAGAGTAGGGAAGATTCAAACAAGGGGACATGACTTGAGAATTAAGGGACAGAAGTTTAGGGGTAACATGAGGGGGAACTTCTTTACTCAGAGAGTGGTGGCTGTGTGGAATGAGCTTCCAGTGAAGGTGGTGGAGGCAGGTTCATTTTTATCATTTAAAAATAAATTGGATAGTTACATGGACGGGAAAGGAATGGAGGGTTATGGTCTGAGCGCAGGTATATGGGACTAGGGGAGATTATGTGTTCGGCACGAGCTAGAAGGGTCGAGATGGCCTGTTTCCGTGCTGTAATTGTTATATGGTTATTATATGGTTATATACAGCATGGAAACCGTCCCTTCATCCCACCGAACCATCGATCACTCCCTCACATTAGTTCCATGTTATCCCGCTTTCGCAACCGCTCCCGACACATTAGGTGCAATTTACAGAGGACGATCAACCTACAAACCCGCACATCTTTCGGATGTGGGAGGGAAAATGAGCACCCGGAGGAAACCCACACGGTTGCAGGCAGAACGTGCAAACTCCACACAGGCAGCATCCGAGCTCAAGGTCAAACCTGGATCTCTGGCGCTGTAAGGGTGTACCTCTCTACCTGCTTCAATGCTATTTCGTCCCCTCTTCTTGCAACATTTACCCCGTCTAAGGAAAGTCCCCACTGGAAAACCTACAGGGGTAGCTGAATGGTATGAGAAATTATGAAGACGTTCAATATGGGCAGAACAAAATACTTACTCAAAGTGCACATAAAGTTAAATGCTTATCTGACGGTGCAGTGAAATACACCAAACTATGTTTTAAGATTTCAACCATTGATCCCAGTTACCCGTGTTTTATAGTGGCTTTTTAAACTGGTAGATCTAACAGCCTACAAGATAAGGCTTGGGAATTATGCAGCAATAATTTTCCCAGGGCTTCTCCTTATCTCTCACTATAGCCTCAGCATTAACACCAGATTCACTGCAGTGTTTTATCTTGTAGACAACTACCCGGGCCACATCTTGCAATGTTGGTTAACTTAAGGTACCTAAATGCTCAATCACTTGGTGGGAAATCAAAAATGTTAACACAACACAGAAAACCAAAACAATTTAAATTTCAGCACCACACAGTGTTTCTCTGTTCAAATTGTTTAGCTCTGATTTGAGAGCATCCTTTCTTAGCAGATTTGCTTCTTATTCAAGAAAGAGGTTGCAGGGGCATAGATTCTAACCTCTGTAATACAAATTGAACATATTATAATGCAGGGCTCTCACTTAACTTTTTTTCTCTGGTTCCAGCCGGGCAACCGAGGCAATTTCCAAATGACAGTTTAGGTGGTAATTTAAGACGGCTTGCATGACGCGGGCGATAATGTGCTCGGATGAAGTGCATAGTTACCAGTCTGAATTATGCTCAATGAAGCATTCACATTATTTCTGCTTCAAATAAAGTCACAAACTAAACATATTCACCAAACAAGACAACATATATCACAATGACATGCAGCAAAATTGTAATACAGTGTATACAGTATCTCAACTCTTTTTACATGTTGCAATGAATGCAATTTCTATTATTTCTTTCCACTTCCAAACAAAAATGAGGTTGGATTATTCAATGTATGAGCAACCTCGGTGAGACCAAGCGCAGGCTTGGCAATCGCTTCGCACAACACCTTCACTTAGTTTGCAATAGCCAACCTGATCTCCCAGTGGCTCAGCACTTCAACTCCCCCTCCCATTCTGAATCCGACCTTTCTGTCCTGGGCCTCCTCCATGGCTAGAGTGAGGCCCACCGTAAATTGGAGGAGTAGCACCTCATATTTCGCTTGGGCAGTTTACACCCCAGCGGTATGAACATTGACCTCCAATTTCAGGTAGTCCCTGCTTTCTCCGCCCCATCCCAGATCTCCCTCAACCCATTCATTCTTTGTTCTTCCCACCCCCGCCCCCACCTTCACATCAGTCTGAAGAAGGGTCTCGACCGGAAACGTCGCCTATTTCCTTCGCTCCATAGATGCTGCCTCACCCGCTGAGTATCTCCAGCATTTTTGTCTACCTATTCACACAAGTATCTCTTATCCCACTTTCCTCACCCACTCCCTACACATTAGGGGCAATTTTACAGAGACAAGTTAACCTCCAAAGCCAATGCGTCTTTGGGATGTGGGAGGAAACCCACACGCTTGCAGGGAGAATGTGCAAATTCAACACAGTCAGTGCCCAAGGACAGGATTGAACACAGATCTCTGGCGTGTGAGGCAGCAAGTCCACCAGCTGTGCCACTAGATTTTGTTTTCCACCACACAAAAAAATTATACATCGATAACTTTGGTTACTAAAAAAACAGAAACTATCCATTTTCAGTCTTAACTCTCTAAGTGATGCTATGTCCCCTTCTACAGCTACAGTATGTTTTAATTCAGTTCTAGACTATGGGGCAGTACATTGGCCATAAAGTTGCTGCCTAAAACTGCCAGAGACCTGGAATTGATCCTGAATATGGGTGCTGTCTGTATGGAGTTTGCTCCTTTTCCCTTTAATCCCCCCCTCCGCGCCTTCCCTTTCCCAACTTTCTGTTTCCATTGCCAGAGTGAGGTTACACACAAGCTGTAGAACAGCACCTAATATTTCACTCGCGTTTCTTACAACCTAACTGCACACAGAATTCTACAATTTTAAGTAATACCCACCACACTTCCTATGCACCCCCACAAGCCCATGCTCATCCACTTCCATCAGTATCCAACCCCTCTTTCCCTTCCTCCCTATCCCATTCAAACGATATCACTCCCTCGGGCTTACATTTCACTCCTCCCCTTATCTGACACCCTTCTGTCTCCTTTTCATCTCCAGTCTTCATTACTTACTCCACCCATCTGCCATTCCACAGATTCACCATCCTCTGACTAAAGAAATTCCTTCTCATCTTTCTAAAGGAACATCCTTTTATTCTGAGGCTATGGCTTCTGATCCTAGACTCACCCACTAGTGGAAACATCCTCTCTACATCCACTCTATCCAGGCCTTGTACTATTCTGTATGTTTCAATGAGGTCCCCCCCTTATTCTTCTCAACTCCAGCGAGTACAGGCCCATTGTCATCAAATGCTCATCATATGTTAATCCAATCATTTCTGGAATCATTCTCATAAACCTCATCTGGACCCTGTCCAACGCCAGCCCATCCTTCCTCAGATATGGGGCCCAAAACTGCTCAGGATACACAAAATGTTTTACTACACTTAAAACAACAAAATAGACACTCTGAATACCAATGCAGTTAAAGGGCCTGTCCCACTTAGCGCGTCATTTATGCGACAGGCCGGTAGTGACTGACGTGCTAAAATCCCCTAGCAGTAGGACAGTCGCGCGCCAAGTGCTCTTGAGGGCCCCGCTTCTTTTGGGAGCCATTTGCGATGTCGTTCGTGCTTAGTGCGATCTCCGTGGCCAGGATTTTCCCCGTGAAAATCAAAGATATTGTGGTGAAAATGTTTCAAAACTACGCGCGCTTCATACCCATGGTGGTCATGTGGTGCGGCGCTCAAATGATGCGCCGACGGCTTACGGGCGGTGCATGGTTACGGACGCTGATGCACGGTGACGCATAATAAATTAGCATAGGCAATGTTCGTGCATCACCGTGCGTAACCACGCGTCACCACACGCTACACATACGCTGTATTCACGTCAGCGTATGCCATCAGTACGTCAGCGTGCGCAAGGGATACGTCACGCAGGTAGGGCGTGAGGATTTTGAGCCTCACAAAATCCTGAGGCGCCACGCGTTACTGCATACGCCACCATGCCTCACACACCATGCGCGTAAATGACGCCCAAGTGGGACAGGCCCTTAATACTACTCGAGTAATGTGGACACAAGAGTCGGTGCGGCTGGGTTTATGAATGAGGTGTGTAGGAAGGAACTCCAGATGATGGTTTAAACCAAACATAGACACAACATGCTGGAATAACAGCAGGACAGGCAGCAAGGGTCTTGACCCGAAAGGTCACCCATTCCTTCTCTCCAGAGATGCTGCTTGTCCTGCTGAGTTACTCTAGCATTTTGTGTATATTAACGGATGAGGCCATGAATTTCCCCTTGGAATCAGTGAGGTTGGCAGGGGAAGGCTGCTTACCATTGATATTCAATCCCCAACCAGGAGTAAATAACTGGTGCAGCAGTCCAAGGGTAAGATACTGTAAAACACATCAGTGCATGCGAGTTCAACGAATGAGCTAGTGAAACTGCAAAAAGGATAGTGGTTCTTAATTATTTGAAAAACCTACTAAAACTAGCCCATAGAAATTGTTCCCGTGACCAGCACATGCACAAGTATACCTGCAAAATAATAATACAACCTTTAATAGTGTCGGGTCGAGACCTTTTTCAGACTGATGTGCAAACTGCCCCATGATATGTAATGATAATCTATTGAGAAATGTATCTCAATTCCATCAACCTTCATTAGTTCCCTGACCTTCAAAACTCAGTCAATAATAATACTAACAATGTCCTTTCAACTTCAATGTTGTAATTTTGCAACTCAGTGAAGTCCAACTGCAAGAATAGCAACAGAGTTATTGTTGTTCTGTGCATAATGTGATGAGATGTCTCAAATCATTAGCGGACGTAAAGACAGGGAAAGTTGAACCACGGAACACGGGGGGAGATATCAGAAAAGGCTTGGCTAATGACATTTACTGTTTTTTCAATTTTCAGAGATACAGCATGGAAACAGGCCCTTCGGCCCAGCGATCACTATCCTACACACTATCCTACCAGGGACAATTTGCAATGTTAACCAAGACAATTAATTGGCAAACCTGCACGTCTTTGGAGTGTGGGAGGAAACCAGAGCACCCGGGGAAATCCCACGCGGTCACAGGGAGAATTCACAAACTTCGTACAGACAGCACCCATAACGAGGCATGTTTTGAGATTCATGTTCAAGAGTGAAGTAGAGCGATTTAGGTAGAGAATTCCAAAGCTTAAGAGCCCATTGCAATAATGGATGCCAATGATTGAAAACCACGAGAGCTTAGAAGAGAAATGCAGTAGATTTAGGTATTTCATTTTTCTAGGCATGGAGGATGCCATTCCAAAGTCAAGAGAGATTCAATGGCTATTCCAATCCCCTTACAAGGCATGCGTCAAACAGACTGACACCAGTGTTGAGATTCAGTTTGAAATTTTATAGTCATAGAATGATACAGCGTGGAAACAGGCCCTTCAACCCAATTTGCCCACACCAGTCAACATGTCCTAGCTACATTAGTCCCACCTGCCTGCTCTTGGTCCATATCCCTCCAAACCTGTCCTATCCATGTACCCGTCTAACTGTTTCTTAAACGTCGGGATAGTCCCAGCCTCAACTACCTCCTCTGGCAGCTTGTTCCATACACCCACCACCCTTTGTGTGATAAAGTTACCCCTCAGGTTCCTATTAAATCTTTTCCCCTTCACCTTGAACCTCTGGTCCTCGAGTCCCCTACTCTGGGCAAGAGATTCTGTGCATCTAAAAATTCTAGTTTAGCCCAGTGATCCTGTAGACTGGCACAGTCCTACACGCTAGGGACACACTCCTCACGTTATTTGTTTAGCATGATTTAGCAATTCTGTTTGTTCTGTCAAGGCCATGCTCCATTTCAGCTGGCATAGCTCTTTTATATTGCACTGTATTCCCATTCTTCTATCTAGCGCGACTCCTCTTTCCCACATCAGTCTTCCTCCCATGCATTCAGTTCCCAGATTCCTTTTTCTTGTGCCTTTGTTAATACGACATGAAATTATTCCAGTTGAATTCCTGCTTGTCATACAATCTCAGCTTCTGCTGTGACTCTTCCTCCTATTTTCCTGATGTTGTAGATGAATGGCAGCACAGTGGCGCAGCGGTAGAGTTGCTGCATCACATCGCCAGGGACTGAGAGTTCGATCCTGACTACAGGTGATGTCTGCACGGAGTTTGCACGTTCTCCCTGTGACCGCCTGGCTTTACTCCGGGTGCTCCAGCTTCCTGCCACACTCCAAAGACGTGCAGGTTTGTACATTATTTGGCTTCTATAAATTGCCCCAGGTGTGTAGGATGCAAATCTGGGATAACTTAGGGGTAGTGTGAACAGGTGTCAAGTTGGTTGGCACGGACTTGGCGGCTCGAAGGGCCTTTACCACATTGCTCGTCTAAACTAAACTAACTTAAATTGCAAAATCACTCTGAACAAATATAGTGAGGAGTTGAAGAGATTGAATTGGATTAATGGAACAATTAACTAGGAAGCGGTGCAGCGGTAGAGTTGCTGCCTTACAACACCAGAGACCCCGGTTGGATCCTGATTGTGGGTACTGTCTGTATGGAGTTTGCACTTTCTCCCTGTTACCACATGGGTCTTCTCCGGGTGCACAGGTTTCCTCCCACACTCCAAAGGCGTGCAGGTTTGTAAGTTAATTGGCCTCTGTAAATTGTCTCTAGAGTGCAGGATAGACCTACTGTGAATGGGTGATCGATGGTCAGAGCAGACTCGCTGGGCCGAAGGGGCTGTTTCCATGCTTTATCTCTGTGGTTTAAAATCTGAAGGAGCTGTCCCACTGCGGTGACCTAATTGACAAGTTTAGAAGAGTTTGAAAAAGTGTCATGTTGAAGACCTCCTTCGACTATGTTGAAGACTAGCTTCGACTAGCTTCGGGAAAATTGGACACCGAATAGTGGAGAGTGAAGACGACCTCCTTCGATCTCCCTTTGGCTTTGTTGAAGACTATCTACGACTACCCTCGATTACCTACGAATAACATGCCGACCTACTACGACCTACCTCGACTAAATCTACGAGTAAAAAAAAATATCAATTTTTTTCCATGGCGACCTTTTTTTACTCGCGGGCATTTTTCAGCATGTTGAAAAAAACGCTGCGACCTAGGTGAGGCCTCGAGTACGCGGGGACTACTCTCGAGCATGAAGGAGAGTTACAAAGACCTCCTAGGACCTCGTGTCGACCATGCTGCGAGTATGAGTCAAGGGCAAACTCTTCTAAACTCGCGGATTAGGTCGCCGCAGTGAGACAGACGCCACGAATACATCTATTTTCAATATCAGCAAAATATGTAAATACAGAAGGTAACTATCTTCATTAACGAGTGCTGGATGCTCAATCCTCTTCATCCTGAGGTCACACCATCTCACAAGATCAACTCCAACCAATTCAACCCAAATGACATTAGATAGACACAAAAAACTGGATTAACTCAGTGGGTCACACAGTATCTCTGGGGAAAAGGAATAGGTCCAGACTTTTCTTCAGTCTAACAGTCAGGGGAAAAGGAATTGAGAGACATAGACGCTGATATAGAGAGATATAGAACTAATGAATGGAAGATCTGCAAAAACAGTAATGATGATAAGGGAAGCAGGCAATTGTTAGCTGTGAGCTAGGTGAAAACGAGTTACAGACAATGAGATAACAAGACGGCTTTGAAGCTAGTATGATGGGTGGGAGAGGGATGGAGAGAGTGGGGATGCAACGGTTACTTGAAGTTAGAGCAATCAATATTCATACCTCGGGGTTGTAAGCAATAACATTTACATGACACTAATAGAGACATCCAGGGTGTGATAGCCAAAGAAACAAGTAAAATCCAATCTGGCTAATAGCTGCAACAAAACACAAAGAGCTGGAGGAATTCAGCAGTACAGGCAGCATCAGTCTGAAGAAGGATTCCAACCTGAAACATCACCTATTCCTTTTCTCCTGAGATGCTGCCGGACCAGCTGAATTACTCCAACATTTTGTGCATATCGAGGGAATAGACAGATGACTTTTCAGGATGGGACCCTTACGTGATCTGTACATTCCCTCTTCAGATGCTGCCTGACCTGCTGAGTTCGTCCAGCACTTGGTGTTCTATTGAAGATTCCAGCATCAGTAGTTCCTTGAGCATCTGTGCAACTGTTAACTCAGGTGTTTATTAGCAAAGATTTGGGGTGGATGCTGTATAGTAGGAGATAAAACATGTTACATTTGACACAATTGACTCATAGCAAGGAAACAAGCCTTTCAGGCCAACCATGCCGACCAAGATACACCATCTACTCTAGTCCCATCTGCACACATTTGACCCATCCATATCCCTCTAAACCTTTTCTATCCATGTATCTGTCCAAATGTCATTCAAATGTTAAAGTACCTGCCACAATTATCTCCAGTGGAGAAGCTGGAAGTGAAGGGGGAAAAAAACAGGACAAATTAGAGACGGCAACAGATGTCCGCATGCAAGGAGGTTCCCTGATAGGCCAATTGTTGGTTAGATAGGTGTGAGCCCAGGAGGGATTTATAGTCGCAAACTGTGGAATGAATGGTTAACAGACCATTAGTGGAGGTAGGGGTGGAAGGGGAGGGGGTAAGGAGATGTTTGTGGAAGTGTACCTGAAATTGGAGAATTCAACGTTCAGACCGCTGGGTTGCAAGCTGCACAAGCAAAATATGAGGTTATTGCAGATGAGAAGCAAAGTGCTAAACTGCTGTACCCCGTACAGTAAGGTGCAGAAGACTTCTTTGTCGATGGCATTTGAATAAGTGTACCATTAAAGGGGACTTAATAAGATGGGTCTCGACCCGAAACGTCACCTGTTCCTTCTCTCCAGAGGTGCTGCCAGTCCCGCTGAGATACTCCAGCATATTGAGTCAATCTTCAAGATAAGTGGAATTGGTGGGAATCCTCTACTGACTGAAGACAAGCGTGACACTGATGATAATTGTTGGTAGGACATACGACAACGTTCACCTGCTTCCCAGTGACTTTTCCTCCATCATTAGGTCAGAAGTTGGGAAACTACCTGACAATTAACCAGCGTTCAATTAAATGTGTAACTATCTGGTAATGAAGCAATAATCATGCCTCATAAATGTCAGCTGATAATTATTTCCAATCAGAAAGAGTCTAATTACCTCCTCTTGACATTCAATGGGAATATATCCAGTGAATCTGAATCTTCAACAATCTGGGAGTGTTCCTTGCCAGGAATTTAAACCGACCAGATGCGTAAAAGGAAGCGAGACACAAAAAGCTGGAGTAACCTAGCGGGTCGAAAAGCATCTCTGGAGAAAAGGAATAGGTGATGTTTCGGGTCGAGCCTCTTCTTCTGCTTTTTGTGTCTACCTTCGGTTTAAACCAGCATCTGCAGTTCCTTCCTACACAGATGCATAAAAGGAATGAATACAAGAGCAGAACAACATACCAAGGTACCAAGGTCTAAGCGGAAGCTCAGAGGGGATAGAGCCTTTTCTGTTGCTGCCCTGGCACTCTGGAACACCTTGCCGCTGCAGATCAGACAGGCCCCTTCACTGTCCATCTTTAAATCCTCCCTAAAAACTCACTTTTATTCACTGGCTGAGACATTGTTCCTGTTTTAGTGCTTTTAATGTCTTTTAATTTTTACTGTTTTTATAGTCCTGTCGTCTTAATGGTTTTAGTAGTTTGTAATAACTTTTTGTTGACTTCCCATGTACAGCACTTTGTGGTAACTGATGTTGTCTAAAAGCGCTTTATAAATAAAGTTATTATTATTATTATTATAACATCTAGATAATTAGTTTAGAAACAGGGTGCGGAATCAGGCCCTTCGGCCCATCGAGTCCGCACCAACCAGCGAAACTAAACTACCCTACGCACACTAGGAACAATTTAACATTAATACTAGGCCAATTAACCAGTACAGCTTTGTGGGAGGAAACTGAAGATCTCGGAGAAACCCACGCGGTCACGGGGTGAACGTGCAAACTCCGTACAGACAGCGCCCAGTCGGGATCGAACCCGGGTCTCCGGCGCTGCAAGCACTGTAAGGCAGCAACTCTGCCGCTGCGCCACCGTGGCCGCCCTTCAATATTCCGTAGTAGTGATTCAGCCAAAGCACTTCCATCATTTGCAAGACATGTCAGAAATGTGACAGAATACTCTCTGTCTGCCTGCATGAATCCAGCTTGCTTTCACTGTGGTGAAGAAGCTGAACAACATCCAGGACAAAGCAGCCGTCTGTACTGCGAGAGAGTCAATTAGACACCTGCACACACCATGGATGAAGTGTGTTAAGGGTCTGTCCCACTTGGCGATTTGTTCGGCAACTGTCAGCGTCATTGACTGACGTATCAAGTCACCGAAAAAAGTCGCGGCCTGACGCGGCGTGATGACATATTTCCTCAAGTGTCGCAACATTTTTTTTGTCGCCGCTGGATTTTGAAACGTTCAAAATCTTTCGGCGATCCTTATCAGTCAGTCAATGACGCCGGCAGTCGCCAAAAAAAATCGCCAAGTGGGACAGGCCGTTCTAACATCTTCAAACTCTGGTGTAGCAGGCCTATTCAAAAGGGGGCAGCGTGGTGGCGCAGCAGTGGAGTTACTGCCTTAAAACCCGGGTTCGATCCCGACTATGGGTGTTTGTCTGTACGGAGTTTGTATGTTCCCCTCGTGACCTGCTTGGGTTTTCTCCGAGATCTTCACTCTCCTCCCACCCACCAAAGACGTACAGGTTTGTAGGTTAATTGGCTTGGTATTAACATAGATTGTCCCTAGTGTGTGTAGGGTAATTTTGGTGTATGGGGATCGCTGGTCGGCACGGACTCGGTGGGCCGAAGGGCCTGTTTCGGTGCTGTATCTCTGAACTGAGCCAAACCTGCAAGCTCTACTGACTGATAAAAGACAAGAGGTACTTGGGAATACGAACAAATTCTCCAACACACAATGTCCTAAATTGGAATTATATTATCATTAAAATCCCAGCAGATTCTATCTACAAGCACGCTCACAGTACTTTCAACTGAAGCTATAGAGGTTCATCAAAATGGCAATTATGGGTGGACAATAAATACTGACCTTGCAGCAACATCCACATCTCATGGATGCTTTGCAGAAGTAATAATAATCAAAAGATAAGAAGGAAAGAGATAAAGCAAATCACAGAATGAATTCAGTCTGAGATGATATAAATATACCTGCAGTGAACATCACTGCAGGAAATAATAATATCTGATATAAATGAAACAGGAGAGATGAAATGAAAAGCATTTTAAATTCTCTGAAGATCAACGTACAAAAGCTTGTTAGGCAATGCATGGAATCCATTTACCATTGTAGCTTCAACAAGTCATTGGTTTTTTTTGTTTTGTTGATCAGCGGTGAACCGATTACTGGTGACAGCTGTGCAGTAACTGAGAGGTGGTTAGCGCAGTTAGTTGGGTTGTACGTTTGTGATATGTGTAGGAAGGAACTGCAGATGCTGGTTTAAACCGGAGATAGACACAAAACGCTGGAGTAACTCAGTGGGTCAGGCAGCATCTCTAGAGAGAAGGAATAGGTGACGTTTTGGGTCAAGTCTGAACAAGGGTCTCGACCCGAAACACCACCTATTCATTTTCTCCAGAGACGTTGTCTACCCGCTGAGTTACTCCAGCTTTTTGTATATATGCGATATATATATATATATGTGTATATGTGTGTTTGCTTTTGTATACGTGTGTGTATCTATATATATATATATTTCTAGACTAAGTGGGACCCATTGGGTCCCATGTTCACACGGGAGCGCTGGTCCCCCGATGCAGTATGGGTACTGTGGGCTGAAGGGACTGGTTAGTATGGACATTGTGGGCCAAATGGATTCTTGAGGTGGCAGCTCAGTCACTCAAGCCTGATGCGCTGGCAGCTCACTAACGGCTGGTGGACTAACAGTTGACTTGTGGCCATTCTTTGAAATTCCACTTCAAGCAGGGTGTAAGACAACCAAATTCAAATAATGTTTCCTACCATTTCAAGCAGGGTGCAAAGCCACCAAATTCAAGTGCAGTTTCTTACCACTTCAAGCAGGGTGCAAGGCCACCGAATGCAAGTGCAGTTTCTGACCACTTCAAGCAGGCTGCAAGGCCACCAAATTCAAGTGCAGTTTTATACCACTTCAAACAGGGTGCAGGGCCACCAAATTCAAGTGCACTTTCCTGCCATTTCAAGCAGGGTGCAAGGCCACTGAATACAAGTGCAGTTTCCGACCACTTCAAGCAGGCTGCAAGGCCACCAAATTCAAGTGCAGTTTCATGCCACTTCAAGCAGGGTGCAAGGCCACCAAATTCAAGTGCAGTTTCATGTTAATTCCAGCAA
Organism: Leucoraja erinaceus; assembly: GCF_028641065.1. Taxonomy (NCBI): domain Eukaryota; kingdom Metazoa; phylum Chordata; class Chondrichthyes; order Rajiformes; family Rajidae; genus Leucoraja; species Leucoraja erinaceus. The sequence goes on along the minus strand of NC_073391.1, from coordinate 40,241,627 downwards.
GCTGCAAGGCCACCAAATGCTAGTGCAGTTTCACGCCATTTCAAGCGGGGTGCAAGACAACCACATTCAAATGCAGTTTCATACCATTTCAATCAGGGTGAAACCACTTTAAAACCACACAAAACACCACACTCGCAGTCCAGTAGACATTCAGTGTGTTCAGTTGATTCACAGCTCAGACAGTCGTGACCTCTCTCCCCCCCATCTTGCAGAGACTGAGCCGCGCCCACACTTACGGGCTTTATAATCCCTCCCCCTCCAAGTGGAAGGGGTGTGGCCTTCAAGGCATGATTGACAGTAGAGAGATTCTCAAAAAAATGTTTTAACACTAACACCACTTTTATTATTAATTGATGGGAAGAATCCTCTGCACCTAATGAGTGGCGAGGAACTGAATAAGATGGTCACAAATCACAGCTGTAAGTGGTAGCGTTTTATCTAAAATAAATATTCGTGCAAACAGGAAGTTGTCAAGTTTCCACCAACAACAGCCATTTTCTTTTGCTGTGCAGCCTTTCAAAGCAGTTACCACCACCTACAATAGCCATTTTTTTTGCAGCGCAACAGCCTTTCAAAGCAGTTACCACCACCATCACCAGTCATTTGTTTTTGCAGTGCAGCTTTCAAAGCAGTCACCTCCACCAACAACAGCCAAATATTTTTTTTGCAATGCAGCCTTTCAAAGCAGATACCACCAACAACAGCCATTTTCCCCAGTGCAGCCATTTAAAAGCAGTTGCCACCACCAACAGCCATTTTCGTTGCAGTGCAGCCTTTCAAAGCAGTTACCACCACAACAACAGCAAATAGATACTTTTTGCAAGCATTTTAGAACCAATAGACACTTTTTGCAGGCTTTAGAACCAATAGAGACACTTTTTGCAAGCATTTTAGAACCAATAGACACTTTTTGCAAGCATTGACCTTAGAACCAATAGACACTTTTTGCAAGCATTTTAGAACCAATAGAGACACTTTTTGCAAGCATTGTTAGAACCAAATAGACACTTTTTGTAAGCATTTTAGAACCAAAAAAGACACTTTTTGCAAGCATTTTAGAACCAATAGACACTTTTTTGCAAGCCTTTTAGAACCAATAGACACTTTTTGCAAGCCTTTTAGAACCAATAGGCACTTTTTGCAAGCCTTTTAGAACCAATAGACACCTTTTACAAACATTTTAGAACCAAAAAAGACACTTTTTTGCAAGCATTTTAGAACCAATAGGGACACTTTTTGCAACCATTTTGGAAACAATAGACACTTTTTGCAAGCATTTTAGAACCACATTAAGGACACTCACAGTTGAGTAGACATGTGTTCAGTGTTATTCACAGCTCAGAGAGACATGACCCTCAGGTTTCCTCCATCTTGCAGAGATTGAGTGAGGCACACCACTTCCGGGTTTTATAGTCCCTCCCCCCTCCCACCAGCAGGGGCAGCAGAGAGAATGTCAATTAAAAAAAAATCAATATCTCTCTGATTTTTCATCGATGGTAAAAAAATCCTCCAGACCCGAAAGGCGGAGGGGGGCTCTGGGCGAGGTGACCAAAAATGACGGCCGTAGGTGGCGGCGTTCTCTCGGAAATCGCAGCAAAGTGGGCCAAAAGCGGTCAAGATCAGACTTTTAGTAATATAGATATATATTTTTTATATCTATATACACGCCCACTGAACTTTTTTTTCTCGTTTATTATATTGTTTACAGAGTACAATGTTTACATATTCTGTTGTGCTGCTGCAAGTAAGAATTTCATTGTTTTATCGGGGGCATATAATAAAATGCTCTTGACTCTTGACCTGGTAGTTTCAGCGAGAGGTAATTAAGATCTCTGCAGTTTATTTTCTGTCATTAATGTGGAAGACAGCACAAAGTCCAATTCTGTAAACTATTAAGAGCAGGATTTGAGAAGCAGGGCAATTTGGTTTGGCCCGGGTAGAGATACTATTCTGGTGCAGGTCCACCACCAGTTTTCCAGCACCCTTGGTTCCAGACCCTTGCTGGATTAACCATGCTGTCAGATCAACAGCGGTCACAACCTCGAACCCGGGTCTCTGGCGCTGTGAGGCAGCAACTCAACCGCTGTGCCGCAAGAATGTGAACAGAATAGAAATAAGGATAAAGTGGAAATTCAAAAATCTTTAGCACCTTTTAAATAGTGAGATAGATGGGCCCGATGAACATCAAAGGAGGTAAGAAATACATAATGAAATATTTAATTGTGTTTATTAAGGACAGGGAGGCTACGAAAATAACAGTAGGAGAATGGTAGGAGGCAATGAATGAAGTGAAAATTGATAGTGTCTGCTGCAAAGGCTGGCAAAGCGGAGAGTGCTGATAAACCAGATAAGGGCCTGTCCCACTGCGGCAACCTAATTGGCGAATTTGCCCTCGATTCATACTCGCAGGATGGTCGACACAAAGTCCTAGGAGATCTTTGTAAAGCTCCTGTCCCACTTAGGAGACCTAAACAGCAACCTCTGGTGACCTGACCGCCACCCAAAAAAAAAACCAAAGTCGAGGTGACCTGCAATCTCCTACCACCTCCCACGCATATGTTGAAAACCTTCCTCGACTATGAAGAAAACCGGCTTCGACTGGACCTGCCACAAAAAAAATTATTGATTTTTAAAACAGCAAACTATTTTTAGTCGAGGCCGGTTTTAAACATGATGAATAAATAGCAGCAAACTAGATGAAGCCTCGACCACGCGGAAACCACTTTCGACCATTAGGGAGAGTGACCAAAACCTCCAGTGACCTCATGAAAATCTTGGGTGGCGGGCAAGGTCACCGGAGGTTGCTATTTAGGTCTCCTAAGTGGGACAGGGTCGTAATGCCCCTGTCCTACTTAGGAAACCTGAACGGAAACCTCTGGAGACTTTGTGCCCCACCCAAGGTTTCCGTGCGGTTCCCTGAGGTTTTCGTCAGTCTTCCTACCTGCTTCCACTACCTGCGACCTCCGGAAACCACCTGCAACCTCCGGGAACCGCACGGAAACCTTGGGTGGGGCGCAAAGTCTCCAGAGGTTTCCGTTCAGGTTTCGTAAGTGGGACAGGGGCATTACTCTCCTTCATGCTCAAGAGTAGTCCCCGCGTACTCGAGGCCTCAGCTAGGTCGTGGCATTTTTTTTCAACATGCGGAAAAATTCCCGCGAGTAAAAAATGGTCGCCATGGAAAAAATCTATATATTTTTTGCTCGTAGCTTTAGTCGATAGATCGTAGTAGGTCGGCATGTTATTCGTAGGTAATCAAGGGTAGTCGAAGGTAATCAAAGGTAGTCGTATAGTCTTCAACATAGTCGAAGGAGGTCAAAGGAGATCGAAGGATGTCGCCTTCACTCTCCACGATTCGGTGTCCAATTTTCCCGAAGCTAGTCAAAGCTAGTCTTCAACATAGTCAAAGGAGGTCGAAGGAGTTCTTCTACATAGTCGTAGAAGGTCTTCAATATGACACTTTTTCAAACTCTCCTAAAGTCTTCTAAACTCTCCAATTAGATTGTCGCAGTGGGACAGGCCCTATAGTCTGAGTGGTTTACTTCATACATTGCTAAGGGAAGTCAAGGTCCAGATTGTAGTAGGGTTTGCCATGATCTTCCAATCTTCCCCCAGAAATAAGGCAGAATTGGAAAGGAGTGGCAGGGTAGCGCAGCAGTGACATTGCTGCCTTACAACGCCAGGGACCCCAATTCAATCCTGGCTGCGGCTGATGTCTGTACGGAGTTTGTACGTTCTCCCTGTGATCTGCGTGGGTTTTCTCCAAGTACTTTGGTTTCCTCCCACACTACAAAGTAGTCCATGTCTGTAGGTTAATTGGACTGTAGGTTGATACACGCTGTGTATCTCTCAACTCTAAACTAACCTCTAAAGTGTATATGACACACCGTGTTCAAGCTACGTGCCAGGACTAGCTTGTAAGTAAGTAAACATCATCAGTTTAACAAACAGTGATGGGTGAGATTTTAGAAATAGTAACCAGGAAAATAAATGAAGAGGTCCAAGCTAAGTTTAGCCAGCAATAATTTGTACCAGGGGAAATTTTTTTGATGAAATAACAGAGATTGCTCAAAGGGTCTGAAGAAGGGTCTTGAACCGAAACGTCATCCATTCCTTCTCTCCAGAGGCGCTGCCTGTCTCGCTGAGTCACTCCAGTCTTTTGTGTCATACAATGGATGTGGTTTGTAGACCCTAAGAAAGCATTTTACAATGTAAAAACACAAAAGACCACTTAGCAAAATTAAAGCATGTGGAGTAGGACCGTCAGCATCAGTTTGGAATAATAATGCCTTGAAACATGATATAGCATGCAACAAGAAATTATTGTTTTTCAAACCAGGATAGTGGTGTTCCCCACAGCGAGAGCCAAAACCAAGGATTTGGCACGCAGATACCGATTTTAGATTTTGGAATATAGAGTTCGTTTTTAATTAATTGCCAATCATATTAAGCTTATAAATGCAACGGTTAACAATCAACTGCGATGTCACAACTACAATAGACCAACAGAATGGATTTTAACATAGATTTTGGAAAACAAGTTGGGAAATAGCACAATGCTAAAGAGGATGCACGGCACAGAGGCCTGAGTGTCCACAGGCAGATAGATGCCTTTTAAGGTCCAAATGAGAAAGTAGATCGCAAAGATATTGGATAGCCTACAGAAAGTGAGAGTTAATAGTTAAACATAAAATTGGAAACTTTACACTAAACCCTGGTTAGGTCACATTGGATCCAGTTCTGGGGTCCATTTTTCCAAAGGGTCCTTAAAAGGGTGACGGAGGATGAAATCGCAGCAAATGATTCTCGTGATCAGAGGTTTATTTGTAAAGTTAGGTGGGAGAAACTGGGGTTGTTTTGAAAACAAGTACGTCTGAAGAGAAATTTGACAGAGGTGATTATGAGAGTTTTAGGTTGACACATTGACACTGTGGGTAACACGTCTGACAGTGAACCAGGTTTGATTCAAACATCCGTTGCTGTATGGCTGGTGTTTGCACATTCTTTATGCGTTTCCCCCAAGTGCTCCAGTTACGTCCTACCTGATCTGCCGGTTGCTAAACACTTTATCTCCCCCTCCCATTCCCACACTGACCTTTCTGCCCTGGGCCTCCTCCACTGTCAGAGTGAGGCCCAGCGCAAATTGTAGGAACAGCACCTCATATCTCGCTTGGACAGCTTACACCACAGGGTTATTAATATTGACCTCTCTAACTTCAAGTAACCCTTGCTTGCCCTCTCTCTCCCCATCCATCCCCCTTCCCAGTTCTCTGACCAGTCTGACTGTCCCCGATTACATTTTATCTGTTTGCTTTGTTGTCACCTTCTCCTAGCTAACAATGATCTATTCTACATTTTCATTCACCTTCTTCTCTTTTGATGGCCCGTTTTCACACCTTACCCATCCTTATCTCTGTGTCTCCCTCTCCCCTGACTCTCAGTCTGAAGAAGGGTCTTGACACGAAACGTCATCTTTCCTTCTATCCAGAGATGCTGCCTGTCCCGCTGAGTTACTCCAACATATTGTGTGTAAACCAGCAACTGCAGTTCCTTCCTACACAAGCAATGCTAGTTGTTAGGTCAATTGGCCAGTGCAAGTTACCCCCGGTCTAAGTGACTGGTGGGAGAATTGGAGTGGTGTTAATGAGCATGTGAGAGAGAACGGATGGCATAGAAATAAGTAGAATGCGGTGATTGTGTGCCTCCAAGATGGGCCAAAGGCCTCCTTTGATGTCGGAAAGAAATTCAAAATGGATGAAGCAGACAGATAGAAATTGTTCCCACTAGCTGAAGGCAGGAGGATAAGGGACACAATTTTAAGTCTTTGAGCAAGTGATATATGAGAGGATGCGAGGAAAGATATTTTTCTGCTGTACGTGGCTATGATCTGGCATTCAGTGCCTGCAAGGGTGGAATTGGTCAATTATTTCACAAGGAAGCTGGATGGACAGTCAAGGACAACAAACTACCAGCTGTGAGAGGAGGGGGTGGGGGAGTGGAACTGACTGGCTTGCTCTACAGAAGCCAGCCATCATTGAGATAATGATTACATGACTGTACATAAGATAAGAAAACCTTCATCGCATCCATGCGGTTACACAGTCATCATTAAGAAAGTAGATCAGAGACGGCATCAAGCTGAAAGAAGACCCCTGGCACAAATGAAGAGAATGTGCAAACTCAACACAGAAATGTTCATGGAGAGAATGTGCAAACTCAACACAGAAATACAGCACGCTGTGCAACCTCTAAGTAACAGTAAAGCACAAAATAAATAAAGCACTCTGCAATTGTGGTCAAAAACTACCCCCAACACAGAGTTTATGCACCTAGCCGTGAAATTCAGCAGCACCACCAGTGTATGGAACGAGCTGCCAGAGGAGGTAGTTGAGACAGGGACTCCTGCAATTTTTAAATAACAATTAGACAGATACATGGATGGTACAGGTTTAGAGGGATATGGGCCAAACGCAGGCAGGGGGGACTAGTGTAGCTGGGACATGTTGGCCTGTGTGGGCAAGTGGGCTGAAGGGCCTGTTTCCATGCTGTATCACTATGACTCTACAGGCTGCACATGACTCTACAGGCTGTCTCCTCAGATCCTGGTGAACTTCTACCGCTGCACCATCGAGAGCATCCTTACCAACTGCATCACAGTATGGTATGGCAACTGCTCTGTCTCCGACCGGAAGGCATTGCAGAGGATTGTGAAAACTGCCCAACGCATCACCGGTTCCACGCTCCCCTCCATTGAGTCTGTCCAAAGCAAGCGTTGTCTGTGGAGGGCGCTCAGCATCGCCAAGGACTGCTCTCACCCCAACCATGGACTGTTTACCCTCCTACCATCCGGGAGGCGCTACAGGTCTCTCCGTTGCCGAACCAGCAGGTCGAGGAACAGCTTCTTTCCGGCGGCTGTCACTCTACTCAACAACGTACCTCGGTGACTGCCAATCACCAACCCCCCCCCCGGACACTTATTATTTTTTTTAATTCAAATCGTTTGCTATGTCGCTCTTCAAGGGAGATGCTAAATGCATTTGTTTGTCTCTGTACTGTACACTGACAATGACAATTAAAATTGAATCTGAATGAGTGGGGCATTCGTAACTGGAACAGGTACTGAACAAAGTCAGTAAAAAGATGCTCTCCCCAAACTTGTATGATTGTAACTCTGAAAATACTGGAAATAATGGAGTCCCCGGGCACGAAGAAATAATCCCCTTGGTTTCACCTCATCCTCCTCAGTCAATATACACTACCACCTCAGATAGTCAGAAGAAGGGTGTCGATCTAAAACGTCACCCATTCTGCCTGTCCAGAGATGCTGCCTGTCCCGCTGAGTTACTCCAGCATTTTGTGTCTATCTTCGGTGTAAACTTGCATCTCCAGTTCCTTCCTATACACAACCACCTGCCTCATGTACGGTTTCTGCAATATGTGGTATCAACAGAATGCACAGCTGGTAAGCACCAAAGCATCCAGACAGCACCGCGTAAATCTGAAGGGAAACCAAAAGGACCAGGGCAGCAGATGTGTGAGAAGTTCACCATCCCTTGATAGTTCCCCTCCAATTAATATGCCGACCCGACCTCGAAATATGTTGCCTATCATTCATCATTGCTGGGTCCAAATCTCGGATCTCCTTCACCATCTGCACTGTGGGAGTATCTGCATCAGAAATGCCGCTGCCTTTGACTAATGCAGCTCACAACCACCTTCTCAAGAGCATTTAGGGATATGCTAGCTTTGCTATGCCTGTCAACATTCCATAAGCAAATTGTTTTTCAAAGAAAAATAACAAGAATAGCTGCACATCAATCAGAATATCGAAATAATGAGTTTCAGGAGATAGCAGGGGTGGCACTGTGGAGCAGCGGTAGAGTTGCTGCCTTACAGCGCCAGAAACCCGGCTGCGATCCCGACTACAGCTGCTGTTTGTATGGAGTTTGTACGTTCTCTCTGTGACCTGTGTGGGTTTTCTCCAAGATCTTTGGTTTCCTCCCACACTCCAAAGACATACAGGTTTGTAGGACAAATGTAAGATTGTCCCTAGTGTGTGTAGGGTATGTTACTGTGCGGGGATCGCTGGTCAATGCGGACTCGATGGGCCAAAGGGCCTGTTTCTGCGCTGTATCTCTAAAGTAAACAAAACTAAGCAAGGAGTTTTGTCAGTGAGGCTGAATACAAATACTGAAGCACGACCGTAAAGAATTCCATTGCGGCAATATTTGGGGAAGTTTTGCTTTCATGGCTGATTCATCAGGAACCAATTAGTCATACAGCATAGAAACAGGACCTTCGGGCCAACTTGCCCATGCCAACCAAGATGTCCCATCTACCTAGTCCCACTGGCACGAGTTTGGCCTTATCCCCCCAAACCTTTCCTATCCATGTAACCTCTCCAAATGTTCTTTGAACATTGTTGCAGTACCTGCCACATCCAATGTACAGCGCATCCTGGTTTGAACAATGGAGGTGCCCACTATAAATTGTCACAGTGTCACTCCGAAATTCACATACGTGGATCCGGGCTATGCCTGTCTTTTTGTTGGACAAGCGGAATAATCCTTATTCCAAGCTTATTTTGGATCATGGCCCCAAATCTTTCTCCAGTATAGTAATGACAGTGACAGAGACCCAGGTTCGATCCCGACTACGGGTGCTCTCTGGAAGGAGTTGGTACGCTCTCCCCGTGGCCTGCGTGGGTTTTCTCAAGTTTCCTCGTGCTCTCCAAAGAGTGTGGGGGTCCTTGTTCACCAATCATGCAGGTAGTGAAGAAAGCGAATGGCATGTTGGCCTTTATAACAAGAGAAGTTGAGTACAGGAGCAAAGAGGTCCTTCTGCAGTTGTAGATGGCCCTAGTGAGACCACACCTGGAGTATTGGGTGCAGTTTGTCTCCAAATTTGAGGAAGGACATTCTTGCTATTGAGGGAGTGCAACATAGGTTCACAAGGTTAATTCCTGGGATGGCTGGACAATCATATACTGAGAGAATGGAGCGGCTGGGCTTGTACACTGGAGTTTAGAAGAATGAGAGGGGATCTTATTGAAACATATAAGATTATTAAGAGTTTGGACACGCTGGAGGCAGGAAACATGTTCCCGATGTTGGGGGAGTCCAGAACCAGGAGCCACAGTTTAAGAATAAGGGATAAGCCATTTAGAACGGAGATGAGGAAACACTTTTTCACGCAGAGTTGCGAGTCTGTGGAATTCTCTGCCTCAGAGGGCAGTGGAGGCCAGTTCTCTGGATACTTTCAAGAGAGAGCTAGATAGGGCTCTTAAAGATAGTGGAGTCAGGGGATATGGGGAGAAGGCAGGAACGGGGTACTGATAGTGGATGATCAGTCATTGAATGGCGGTGCTGGCACGAAGGCCAAATGGCCTACTTCTGCACCTATTGTCTATTGTACAGGTATGTAGGCTAATTGGCTCTGGTAAAATTGTAATTCGTCCTTCTTGTGTGTAGGATAGTGTTAGTGTGCGGGGATCACTGGACGGTGTGGACTCAGTAGGCCGAATGGCCTGCTTCCGCGCTGGATCTCTAAACTAAGCTAAAGTAAAGGCGGGTGGCATCACCTCCAATACCATGAGGCCACATTACGTTTATGTATATCATGTCCACGGACGACCATAAAGTGAACAAGTCTCCGTATTAACGAGCAATGGGGAAAATTCCATGGTATAGCAAACAAAAGCATTGTTCCACATGATGAGATTTCCAGGCCCACAGCTTCAGCAGATGGTAAGCAAAATTAGAGACCAGTTCCCTGTCCACCCAAAAATAACTATAGTCGCCTAAAGAGAATGAGATTGGTTGGCATCCAAGAAAATGATACATTGTTCACCATTAGAAAAAGGGCAACTTATATTTGCACAATGTCTTTCATAACTTCAGGACATCTCAAAGAACCCTTGAGCATATTCTGAAACCTTGGCACCATTGCCAGGGCCAACATAGACGACTCAAGTGTTCACCAAACACCAACTGCTCTGCCTGTAAGATTTTGCTTCAATGACATCGAAAAGAATAACAAACAGCAGGTCAAATTACAGTATGCATTGGGTTAAAAAAGTTTTAATGCTCAATCAAAAGTTAATAAGTAATAAGAGCAGAATTAGGCCATTCGGCCCATCAAGCCTAGTCCGCTATTCAATCATGGCTGATCTCTCTCCCTCCCAACTCCACTCCCATAACCCCTGACACCGCTATTAATCATGAATCTATCTATCGCTGCCTTTAAAATATCATTTGATGGCCTCCACCGCCTTCTGTGCAAAGAATTCCACAGATTCACCACCCTCTGATGTGAGAAATTCCTCCTCATCCTCTTCCTAAAGGAATGCCCTTTAATTCCGAGGCTATGACCACCAAACCTGGACTCTCCCACTAGTGGAAACATCCTCTCCACATCCACTTTATCCAGGCCTTTCACTATTCGGTAAGCTTTTATGATATCCACACCCCCCCCCACCCACTCATTCTTCTAAACTCCAGCGTGTAGAGGCAGGGTGCCATCATGTTCTCTGTTGTGAAAAGATTGGCAAGCTGCAGTAAAACTCAAATGCATTAACCCAATACAAAACCTCTATTGTCATCTGGCAACTACTCCTCAGGCTTCAGCCTCTGATGAAAACATCAGCTGAGGTGACATTAGGTATTCTCTGTTTGTTAATCAGCATTGGTACTTTTGGGGCACAAGTCATAAGGTTTTGGGCTTTCCAATGTCAGTCATCTTCTTGGCATTATCACTTAATGAGCTCCCAGCAGTACAGAAGCTGCAGACTGTGACAGAGCAACAGGCTGCCAGTTGCCACTTCACAGCACACACCTCAGTATATTACAACGATGCCTGCGGCCTAGTATAAAGATGTGTTTAACTTCAGGGCTCAATCTCCAGATTTGCTCAGAAGTCTTTTGCAAAGGTTAAGAAATTCTCAAATATTCATAACATGAGGACTCCCCACCCCCTTCGGCTGTGTCACTGCACGGACTACATGCTGAGAGATTCTTTAACCTGACGTGTAGACAAATATAATTGAAACGTCTCTCCCCTTTCCCTCTCCTGAAAGGCAAAAATGTGAAACAGCGAATAAGATTTTAAAATTAAAATTATTGCAGACTGTAATAATCAAAAATCAAAAAATGCTGTAATTGCTGGAAATCTGCAAAAAAAAAAGTGGAGGACAAGTCATTGGATATATTTAAGGCAGAGATAGATAGATTCTTGATTAGTATGGGTGTCAGGGATTATGGGGAGAAGGCAGGAGAATGGGGTTAGGAGGGGAAGATAGATCATGATTGAATGGCGGAGAAGACTTGATGGGCTGAATGGCCTAATTCTGCTACCATCATTTACAACTTATGAAATAAAAAAAATTAGGAAGTCCTCAGCAATTCAAGCAGCATCTCCTTTTAAAACACAAAGCACTGGAGTAACTCAGCAGGTCAAGCAGCATCTGTGGAGGGTATGTAGGTAAATTGGCTTGGTGCAAATGTAAAAACTGTCTCTATTGTGTAGGATAGTGTTAATATGCTGGGATCACTGGTCGGCACGGACCCAGTGGGCCGAAGGGCCTGTTTCTGTGCTGTATCTCTAAACTAATTAACCTATAAACCTGTACGTCTTTGGAGTGTGGGAGGAAACCGAAGATCTTGGAGAAAACCCACGCAGGTCGCGGGGAGAACGTACAAACTCCGTACGGACAGCACCCATAGTCAGGAACGAACCCAGGTCTCTGGCGCTGTGAGGCAGCAACTCTACTGCTGCACCACCGTTTTAGTCATGATTCCAGCATTCGCAGTTCCTTGTGTCAGCATCCCCTTTCATTTGTGCTGGTAAACGGTTATTGCGTGAAGCATTAACTACATTTCTCTCTCCATATACCCGAATCAGAAGCCATGGATGAACAGCGAGGTCAGGCTACTGCTGAAAGCACGGGACACCGCTTTCAGGTCAGGCGATGCTCGAGCCTACAGTTCATCCAGGGCTAACCTGAAGAGGGGCATCAGGAAGGCCAAGCACTGCCATAAGCTCAGGATTGAGGAGCACTTCAACAACAACTCCGACCCCCGACGCATGTGGCAAGGCATCCAGGCCATCACGGACTACAGACCCTCCAACATCACCCCCACATCCAGCGACGCCTCCTTCCTTGAGGAGCTTAATCACTTCTATGGCCGCTTCGACAGGGACAATCTAGAGACAGCCATCAAGGCTGTGCTACCTGCCGATCACCAACCCCTCACACTCACCCCCTACGACGTGTACGTGGCACTGAGTAGGACTAATGCACGTAAGGCTGCTGGCCCTGACGGCATCCCCGGGCGCGTGCTCAGTGCCTGTGCTGCGCAGCTGACAGACGTCTGGACTGACATCTTCAACCTGTCACTTGCCCAAGCAGTTGTCCCCACTTGCCTTAAAGCCACCTCCATCGTGCCAGTGCCAAAACACTCCACTGCGGCAAGCCTCAATGACTTCCGCCCAGTTGCACTTACCCCCATCATCACCAAGTGCTTCGAGAGGCTGGTCCTGGCACACCTCAAAAGCTGCCTACCCCCCACACTGGATCCCTATCAGTTTGCCTACCGCAAGAACAGGAGTACGGAGGATGCCATCTCAACGGCACTTCACTACGCCCTCTCCCACCTTGACAACAGAGACACTTATGTAAGAATGCTGTTCATCGATTACAGCTCAGCATTCAACACCATTATTCCATCAAAACTGATCACCAAACTCGGTAACCTGGGCATCGACCCCTCCCTCTGCAACTGGATACTGGACTTTCTAACCAACAGACCCCAGTCTGTGAGGTTAGACAAGCACACCTCTTCAACCCTCACCCTGAACACCGGCGTTCCTCAGGGCTGTGTGCTGAGCCCCCTCCTCTACTCCCTCTTCACCTATGACTGCACACCTGTACATGGTACTAACACCATCATCAAGTATGCAGATGATACAACGGTGATTGGCCTCATCAGCAACAACGATGAGCTGGCCTACAGGGAGGAGGTCCAGCACTTAGCAGCATGGTGCGCTGACAACAACCTGGCCCTTAACTCCAAGAAGACCAAGGAGCTCATTGTAGACTTCAGGAAGTCCAGAGGCGGCACGCACACCCCCCATCCACATTAACGGGACGGAGGTGGAACGTGTTTCTAGCTTCAGGTTCCTGGGAGTCAACATCTCCGATGACCTCTCTTGGACCCACAATACCTCTACTCTGATCAAGAAGGCTCATCAGCGTCTCTTCTTCCTGAGGAGACTGAAGAAGGTCCATCTGTCTCCTCAGATCCTGGTGAACTTCTACCGCTGCACCATCGAGAGCATCCTTACCAACTGCATCACAGTATGGTATGGCAACTGCTCTGTCTCCGACCGGAAGGCATTGCAGAGGGTGGTGAAAATTGCCCAACGCATCACCGGTTCCACGCTCCCCTCCATTGAGTCTGTCCAAAGCAAGCGCTGTCTGCGGAGGGCGCTCAGCATCGCCAAGGACTGCTCTCACCCCAACCATGGACTGTTTACCCTCCTACCATCCGGGAGGCGCTACAGGTCTCTCCGTTGCCGAACCAGCAGGTCGAGGAACAGCTTCTTTCCGGCGGCTGTCACTCTACTAAACAACGTACCTCGATGACTGGACCCACTGAGTATTTTCAGCATTTTTAGGTTTCAATTTTTCCACCCACAACAAATACGAAATGTGTTGCTGGGGGAAAACGGCAGGAAAAAATTAAAACGCTATCTTAAAGGTACATAAACAGTTAAGGTGCATCTTTTAAGGCACAACACGATTGCGCAGTTGGTAAAGCTGCCGCATTCCAGCATTAGTGACCTGCGTTCGATTCTGACCTCGGATGCTATCTGTGTGGATTTTGCATGGTCACCCTGTGACCATGTGGGTTTTCTCCAGGTGCTTCGATTTCCTTCCACAACCCAAATACATGTAGGTTTGTAGGTTAATTAGCCTCTGCCCTCAATGTGTAGGATGTTAATGCAAAAGTGGGATAGCATAGAACTAGTGTGAACAGTTGATCGATGGTCAACATGGACTAAGTGGGCTGAAGGGCCTGTTTCCGTGCTGTATCTTTCATTCAATTTAATTAAAAATGAAGGATGATCACTACATGCAATAAGAAATGATGCCATTGGTAGTTTACGAGGAGAGGAGTAATTTAAAACCAAATGAAAAAATGGTTTCGCAAAGAGTAGATCACTGTTAATGAATCTGAATGAGTTTAAGTTGAAGTTGAGAAAAGGGAATTTTCAAAGTCTATGAACTTTGTTTATATCTACCACCAGAAGGCATCTATTTTAAGTGCTTCTTAAAGTTAACACCCTGAGCTAAAGTTAAAGCTCCTAAAATTGAAAGATGTGACTGATGGTATCCTGCAGGATCAAGATTGTGCTGCAACTATTCAATGAAGTTAGAAACATCTTAAATGACGGGCACATGAAATCACATAGCCTAGCCTGCGGATAATATAAAGATAGGTAGCACTATGCAGACAAGAGCATTAAGTTATAAAGAGAGCATAAAAAAGTTAAAAAGCAAAAACGTTAAAAAAGAAAAAATTTACAGATTAAGCAAGTGGTGCATTCTGGCAAATGGATTTCAACATTGGCAAAATGAGATTATCATCTTAGACCTAAAACGATGGTGCTAGAGGGTGCCTTTGCGGCTCTTCCCAAACACTTTGCGGCTCTTCCCAGACAAGAACCTACTATAATTTGATACAATCGCTCCACTCGTTTAAATCTCTTTTCTCCCTGTAAGTATGGCACCATTTCTAAATGTTCTGCAAAGCTGAGAACTATATTTTGCACTTTGTATATTCCTCTTTGCTCTACCCATTGTATAAAACTTGTTTGTATTTATGTATAGTATTACCCGATCTGATCAGATAACATGCAAAACAAAGCTTTTCTATGTACCTCGGAACACGTGACAATGGTACATCTTTGGCTACAAAAATGGAAGCTGCGAAGACTTGGATTCCTCAATGGAGCTCAAGCTCATACGAATCAGACAGATATTGAAAAGATTCAATGTTGCAGGAATGAACAGAAGGCACAGTTAGAGATAAAACACGTATCATGAAATTTAAGATGGCACAGTGGCGCAGTTGATAGAGTTGCTGCCTCACAACGCCAGAGACTCGTGCTGAATCCTGCCCTCGGATGCTGTCTGCGAGGAGTTTGCACGTTTTCTCTGTGAACGCATGGGGTTTCCTCTGGGTACTCCAGTTTCCTCCCATACTCCAAAGTCATGCATGGTTTGTAGGTTAATTGGCCTCTGTAAATCGCCCCTAAATGTGAGGGGAATGGAAAAGAAAAGTGGGATAATATAGAACTAATGTGAACGGGTGATCGATTGATGGTCGCTGTGGATTTGATGGGCCAAATTGAGTTAAGGTAGCCTAACCCATATTGCCATTAGGATATCCTAAGCTATATAAACCATATAACACATGATGTCAAAGCATGAAACATTATGGCTAACATCACTTTTTCACCACAGGATGAAATTTAGAAACTAAGAACTGCAGGTGCTGGTTAATACACAAAAGGACATAAAGTGCTGGAGTAACTCAGCCGGTCAGGCAGCATCTCTGGAAAAAGAGATTCAGCAAGAGATTCAGCATTCGGACTAAGGATCTCCATCGTTTAAGAGCATTTACCTACTTAGTATTCACTGAACAAGCTGGGGATAAAAATGTTAGCGCCTGTCTATTGAAGATGCTAAACCTGTATTACAACTTCTCTGCCACTGAATATTGACATTTGAGTGTTGGCACCAATTGTTTCACATTGTATTTGCTAGAAGTTTTAAAAATATTATTTTAAGTTGCTATTCATTCATTTTTTATCTTTACACTAATATCTTGTTTTTTTTCTGTGTTTTGGTTTGCTATTTTTGCACGGTGCTGCATTGTATTAAAGGACGAGAACTTCCTTGTTTAGCCATTGTAGTCTAAATTGAAAGACTACGTTAAACACCTGGTCAGAGTTGAGCCAATGAACAAAAAAGGACACAAAGTGCTGGACTAAAGAGCCTGTCCCACTTGTGCGTCATTTACACGGCATCATTTACCCGTCACGACACACGATGTTCGGGTCGTGACGCACACGTGATGCGCGCATGGCGTGCGTGGTGACGTAGGCAGTGATGCGCGGTCGCACTAGGATTTTGGGATTCACAAAATCTTCACGCGCCACCTGCGTGACCAGCAAATGACACCCAAGTGGGTCAGGCCCTTAACACAGCAGGTCTGGCAGCATCTCATGTTCATAAGTGATAGGAGCAGTATTAGGCCATTCAGCCCATCAAATCAACTCCCTATTCAATCATGGCTGATCTGTCTCTCCCTCCTAATCCCATTCTCCTGCCTTCTCCCCCTATCCCCATGACACCTGTACTAATCAAGAATCTATCTATCTCTGCCTTAAAAATATCAATTGACTTGGCTTCAGCAGCCTTTTGTGGCAATGAATTCCACAGATTCACCACCCTAGAAAACATGGATAGGTGACATTTTGGGTCAGGATCATTGCATTCACATGTCCATGTTGTGCAGAGATGCTGCATGACCTGCTGAGTTACTATAGCACTTTCTTGTAGTAAATTAGCTTCTGCAGTTCCTTGCTTCTCTTGGGCCAATGAACATTGTGTTTGAGAGCCTGGCACTGAATGATTCTGCAGTCAGATGTCCAAGACAGTGTGTCTGTCGGCCAGACCAAACACACTCCAAGCTCTTGCCTCCATGGACTGCGTCATTGCAGAGTTGCGTCTGTATCTGGATCCAGAACCTGTATGCGGATCTGTATCCGGGGTTCTCTGGGGTATTTGGGTCATGGAGTAGGGTAAAGTCATGAATGGCTGCTGCGATTTTCACAGCAAATCACGAGGTATTGTGGGGTGTTAGGCGAGGGGTTTGGACTTTGGATCAATGGGCATTCAGTGTGGGAGATATAGAGATACAGCGCGGAACCCCCCCCCCCCCCCGAGACCCCACATGTTAACACTAGCCTACACACAGTAGACAGTAGATGCAGGAAGGGCAATTTATACTTATACCAAAGCTAATTAACCTACAAACCTTTACGTCTTTGGAGCGTGGGAGGAAACCAAAGATCTCGGAGAAAACCCACGTGGTCACGGGGAGAACGTACAAACTCTGTACAGACAGCACCCGCGGTCAGGATCGAACCCAGTTCTCTGCCGCTTCAAGCACTGTAGGGCAGCAACTCTACCGTTGCGCCACCGTGCCACCCCTCTGCTGCGCCACCCCTTTATATTGAGGGCGGACAAGTTCTATGCTGGTTGGTTGCATGACAGTGTTGGAGAAGATTAAGGGGCATGTTGTTTTGGAGAAATAGGGATCTGAAAGATGGGCTGGGAGTTGGCTTAATGTTCCTTAGAGTAGAGCAATTGGTCATTAAATCAGTGGAGTGATTTGGAAACGGATCAATGGGAGTCTGGCTGATGAAATCATTATGAAAGGTGTATATTGGTGATGTGGTCATGATGACAAGTGGTTGAGAATACCTTGATGTGGCTTCAGGAAGAAAATGTGCTTGATATTAAGCTTCATTGCTGGACACTGGGGATAGACGCAAAATACTGGCGTAACTCAGCAGGACTGACAGCATCTCTGAGATGAGAATCTCTGCCTGTCCCACTGAGTTACTCCAGCATTTTGTGTTTATCTTCGGTGTAAACCAGCATCTGGAGTTCCTTCCTATCCATTGCTGGTCACCACAAGTTGGTATCTGCTCAGGAGGTCCTTCAATTCCCACTTGATATACACAAACATAGAAGAAGGAGCAGCTACATCTATTGGAAGAATAAACGGTGCAACATTTAATGCAAGATAAAGTTCGATTAAAGATCTCCAATGAGGTAGTTGAGAGGTCAGAACTGCACTCTAGCTGATGAGAGGACCGTTCAGTTGCCTGATAATGGCTAGGAAGAAACTGTCCCTGAATCTGGAGGAGTGTGTTTTCAAACTTCTGTACCTGTTACCCGGTGGAAGAGGGGTGAAGAGGGAGAGACCGGGGTCAGACTGGTCCTTGTAGAGAAATAAGAGAGGATAAAATTATTTTGAGTCTGAAGAAGGGTCTCAACCGGAAAGGTCACCTACTCATTTTCTCCAGAGATGCTGCCCGCCCGCTGAGTTACTCCAGCTTTTTGTGTCTATCTTCGGTGTAATCCAGCATCCTTCCTACACATAAAACTATTGTGTTCAATTAGAAGACATTACAGAATGAAAGCAAGATTTAAACATCTCCACAAAATGTTGGGGCTTGTGATTTTTGCAGCCTGGTTAAGAGATTGCAACCGAGAGCATATGTAAATACAGTCACATCACTAAATGAAAATGTGTCAGAATTTAAGCAGTTATAAATAGAAATGAAAAGAGTGGATGATTTTTTAATTATAGTGCAGCAACATTTACTGAGGTGAAGCATTGAGGTACATTAAACAATGTCACCTCACTTATGTCAAGTGTGTCAACAGATTTTCTGAATAAAAGCCTTATTTTAATGGTGGCTTTTATTACTTTCCAGGAACGATATTGCCACTGTTTAAATCTTCTGTAACATCTTCTAATTGAACACAATAGTTTTATATTTCACCCAGAGAGTTGTGAATCTGTGGAATTCTCTGCCACAGAAGGCAGTGGAGGCCAATCCACTGGATGTTTTTCAAGAGAGAGTTAGATAGAGCTCTTAGGGCTAACAGAATTAAGGGATATGGGGAAATATCAGGCACGGATACTGATTTTAGATGTTTAAGAAGGAACTGCAGATGCTGGAAAATCAAATCTACACAAAAAAGCTGGAGAAACTCAGCGGGTGCAGCAGCATCTATGGAGCGAAGGAAATAGGCAACGTTTCGGGATGAAACGTTGCCTATTTCCTTCGCTCCATAGATGCTGCTGCACCCGCTGAGTTTCTCCAGCATTTTTGTGTACCTACTGATTTTAGATGATCAGCCATGATCATATTTAATGGCAGTACTGGCTCAAAGGGCCGAAAGACCTACTCTTGCACCTGTTTCCTATGTTCTATAGTTCGATGTGTAGGAAGCAACTGCAGATGCTGGTTTAAACCGGAGATAGGCACAAAAAGCTGGAGTAAGTCAGCGGGTCAGGCAGCATCTCTGGAGAAAAGGAATAGGTGATCTTTCAGGTCGAGAATCTTCTTCAGGCACAAAATAATGTTTTCTTCACTAACTTATCTTCAAGAACCAGTCCCATCCCAGTCACTTCCTCTTCTCCCCTCTCCCATCAGGCAAGTGGTACAGATGTTTGAAAACACACACCTCCAGATTCAGGGACAGTTTCTTCCCAGCTGTTTTCAGGCAACAAGATTCAAGATTCAAGATTCAATTTAATTGTCATTTGGACCCCTTGAGGTCCAAACGAAATGCCGTTTCTGCAGCCATACATTACAAACAAATAGACCCAAGACACAACATAATTTACATAAACATCCATCACATCGCTGTGATGGAAGGCCAAAAAAACGTATCTGTCCAAATATCTAACAGAACGGCCCTCTCATCAGCTAGAGAACAATTCTCACCTCCCGACTACCTCAATGGCAATCTTTGAACTAAACTTAATCGGACATTATCTTGAGTTAAATGTTGTACCCTTTCTCCTTTATCTGCGCACTGTGGACGGCTTGATTGTAAACATAGAGACTTTTTGACAGGATAGCACGCATAGAGAAACGTTTCACGTGACAATAATGAACTAAAACAACTTTCCTATTCATATTTGTAAGAACTTCACTTTATTCATCTGCGCTGCATGATTGATGCATCATTTTATTTTTACCTAAGCTATGCTGTTAGTGAAGTGGCGTGCACACAAGTTTCAATTGTGACTACCTTAATGTCTCGCTTTTTTCCCCCCACTAACAACAAAATTGTCATGACTTATGATTACTAGTTTACCTCCAAATTGTAAATCCATATTCCAATAATTACGATCATTTGGATTATGTGGTAAAGGGGCTACTTGTGAAGAATTCCTAGCAATATGGCAATACCTTGTGAAGACAATTGTCGATTAACAAAATGAACCATTCAAAATAATTGCCACATTTTTTCAGTATCTTCAGGATAGTGTTCTTTGTCCAGAATAAAGTTTAATTAAAATCAAAATGTAATCCTATCCATTAATCTTATTAACACCCGAACATCCTTTTGTCTTTAAAAATGGTTTTCGTAGAAAGGAATAAGGGAGTACGTGCCTGTGGTTCAGCAGATTGATTCCTGGAGCAAAACGGTTGTTCTAAGAGGAGAGATTGTCAAATTAATTCAGTGGAATTTAAACCACTTTGAGATTGTGAGCAATTTTGGGCCCGATATCTGAGGAAGGACATGCTGACCCCAGAGAGGGTCCAGAGGAGGTTTACAAGAACGATCCCAGGAGTGATTAGGTTAACATATGATGGGCATTTGACGGCACTGGGCCTGTACTCGCTGGAGTTTAGAAGAATGAAAGGGGCCTTCATCAAAACCCACAGAATAGTGAAAGGCTTGGATAGAGTGGATGTGGAGTGGATGTTTCCACTAGTGGGAGAGTCTAGGACTGGAGGTCATAGCCTCAGAATTAAAGGACGTTCTTTTAGGAAGGAGATGAGGAGGAATTTCTTTAGTCAGAGGATGATGAATCTGTGTAACTCTTTGCCACAGAAGGCTGTGGAGGCCAAGTCAGTGGGTGTATTTAAGGCAGAGATAGATAGATTCTTGATTAGTACGGCTGTCAGAAGTTAAGGGGAGAATCGGGTTTGGAGGGAGAGATACATCTGCCATGATTGAATGGCAGAGTAGACTTGATGGGCAAAATGGCCTAATCTGCTCCTATCACTTATGATCTTATAATGGGTGATTCAATCTACATATCGATTGGGTGAATCAAATTGGCAAGGGTGCTGAGGAAGAGGATTTCTTGTAATGTATGTGGGATAGCTTTTGAAACCAACATGCAGAGGAACCAACGAGAGAGCAGGCTAGTCTAGACTGGGTATTGAATAATGAGGAAGGGTTAGTTAGCAGTCTTGTTGTGTGTGGCCCCTTGGGCAAAAGTGACCATAATATGTTCAAGAAGGAACTGCAGATGCTGGAAGATCGAAGGTACACAAAATTGCTGGAGAAACTCAGCGGGTGCAGCAGCATCTATGGAGCAAAGAAAATAGGCGACGTTTCGGGCCGAAGGGTTTCGGCCCGAAACGTCGGATATTTTCTTCGCTCCATAGATGCTGCTGCACCCGCTGAGTTTCTCCAAGGAAGAAGGGTTTCGACCCGAAACGTCGCCTATTTTCTTTGCTCCATAGATGCTGCTGCACCCGCTGAGTTTCTCCAGCAATTTTGTGTACCTTCGATCTTGGAAGAAGGGTTTCGGCCCGAAACGTCGCCTATTTTCCTCGCTCCATAGATGCTGCTGCACCCGCTGAGTTTCTCCAGCAATTTTGTGACCATAATATGGTTGAGTTCTTTATTAGGATGGAGAGTTGCATTGTTAATTCAGAAACAAGGGTCCTGAACTTAAAGAAAGGTAACTTTGAGGGTACGAGACGTGAATTGGCCAACATTGACTGGCAATTCATTCTTAAAGGGTTGACGGTGGATATGCAATGGAAGGCATTTAAAGACTGCATGGATGAACTACAACAATTGTTCAACCCAGTTTGGCAAAATAATAAATCATGGAAGGTAGTGCATCCATAGATTACAAGGGAAATCAGGGATAGTATCAAAACAAAAGATGAAGCATACAAATTAGCCAGAAAAAACAACCTACCAGAGGACTGGGAGAAATTCAGAGTCCACCAGAGGAGGACAAAGGGCTTAATTAGGAAAGTGAAAATAGATTATGAAAGAAAACTGGCAGGGAACATAAAAACTGACTGCAAAAGCTTTTATAGATATGTGAAGAGAAAAATATTAGTTAAAACAAATGTAGGTCCCTTGCAGTTAGAAACAGGTGAATTGATCATGGGGACAAAGACATGGCAGACCAATTGAATAACTACTTTGGTTCATTCTTCACTAAGGAAGACATAAATAATCTGCCGGAAATAGCAGGGGACCGGGGGTCAAATGAGATGGAGGAATTGAGTGAAATCCAGGTTAGCCGGGAAGTGGTGTTAGGTAAATTGAATGGATTAAAGGCCGATAAATCCCCAGGGCCAGATAGGCTGCATCCCAGAGTACTTAAGGAAGTAGCTGCAGAAATAGTGGATACATTAGTGATAATTTTTCAAAACTCTTTAGATTCTGGAGTAGTTCCAGAGGATTGGAGGGTAGTTAATGTAACCCCACTTTTTAAAAAGGGAGGGAGAGAGAAAACGGGGAATTACAGACTAGCTAGTCTAACATCGGTAGTGGGGAAACTGCTAATCAGTTATTAAAGATGGGATAGCAGCACATTTGGAAAGTGGTGAAGTCATAGGGCAAAGTCAGCATGGATGTATGAAAGGTAAATCATGTCTGACGAATCTTATAGAATTTTTCGAGGATGTAACTAGTAGAGTGGATAAGGAAGAACTAGTGGATGTGTTATATCTGGACTTTCAGAAGGATTTCGACAAGGTCCCACATAAGAGATTAGTATACAAACTTAAAGCACACGGTATTGGGGGTTCAGTATTGATGTGGATAGAGAACTTGCTGGCAGACAGGAAGCAAAGAGTAGGATTAAATGGGTCCTTTTCACAATGGCAGACAGTGGCTAGTGGGGTACCGCAAGGCTCAGTGCTGGGACCCCAGCTATTCACAATATATATTAATGATTTGGACGAGGGAATTGAATGCAACATCTCCAAGTTTGCGGATGACACAAAGCTGGGGGGCAGCGTTAGCTGTGAGGAGGATGCT
Source organism: Leucoraja erinaceus (assembly GCF_028641065.1). Taxonomy (NCBI): domain Eukaryota; kingdom Metazoa; phylum Chordata; class Chondrichthyes; order Rajiformes; family Rajidae; genus Leucoraja; species Leucoraja erinaceus. The sequence continues at coordinate 40,218,730 of NC_073391.1, read as the reverse complement.
AGGAGGCTGCAAGGTGACTTGGATAGGCTGGGTGAGTGGGCAAATGCATGGTAGATGCAGCATAATGTGGATAAATGTGAGGTTATCCACTTTGGTGGCAAAAACAGGAAAGTAGACTATTATCTGAATGGTGGCCGATTAGGAAAAGGGGAGATGCAACGAGACCTGGATGTCATGGTACACCAGTCATTGAAAGAAGGCATGCAGTTGCAGCAGGCAGTGAAGAAAGCGAATTGTATGTTAGCATTCATAGCAAAAAGATTTGAGTATAGGAGCAGGGAGGTTCTACTGCAGTTGTACAGGGTCTTGGATGAGATCACACCTGAAGTATTGCGTGCAGTTTTGGTCTCCTAATCTGAGAAAATCCATTCTTGCCTCAGAGAAGATTCACCAGACTGATTCCTGGGATGTCAGGACTTTCATATGAAGAAAGACTGGATAAACTCGGCTTGTACTCGTTAGAATTTAGAAGACTGAGGGGGGATCTTATAGAAACTTACAAAATTCTTAAGGGGTTGGACAGGCTAGATGCAGGAAGATTGTTCACGATGTTGGGGAAGTCCAGAACAAGGGGTCACAGTTTAAGGATAAAGTGGAAATCTTTTAGGACCGAGATGAGAAAAACATTTTTCACACAGAGAGTGGGGAATCTCTGGAATTCTCTTCCACAGAAGGTAGTTGAGGCCAGTTCATTGGCTATATTTAAGAGGGAGTTAGATGTGGCCCTTGTGGCTAAAGGGATCAGGGGGTATGGGGAGAAGGCAGGTACAGGGTACTGAGTTGGATGATCAGCCATGATCATATTGAATGGCGGTGCAGGCTCGAAGGGCCGAATGGCCTACTCCTGCACCTATTTTCTATGTTTCTATGATCTTACGAGAGTTAACCTCGTTGAGATACGCAAAATTCTGAGAGACAATAGATACAGGAGTAGGCCATTCGGCCCTTCGAGCCAGCACAACCATTCAATGTGATCATGGCTGATCCTCCACAATCAGTACCCCGTTCCTGCCTTCTCCCAATATTCCTTGACTCCGCTATCTTTAAGAGCTCAATCTAACTCTCTCTTGAAAGCATACAGAGAACCGGCCTCCACCGCCCTCACTCGGCAAAGAATTTCGCAGACTTACAACTCTCTGTGTGAAAAAGTATTTCCTCATCTCCGTTCTAAATAGCTTACCCCTTATTCTTAAACTGTGGCCTCTCCCAAAATCTGGACTCTCCCAACATCATGTTACCTGCCTCTAGAGTGTTCAAACCCTTAATAATCATATGTTTCAATAAGATACCCATACATCCTTCTATATTCCAGTGTATACAAGCCCAACTGCTCCATTCTATCACCATATGACAGTCCCGCCATCCAAGGAATGAACCTTGTGAACCTACGCTGTACTCCCTCAATAGCAAGAATGTCCTTCCTCAAATTTGGAGACCAGAACTGCACACAATACTCCAGATGTGGTCTCACTAGGGCCCTGTACAACTGCAGAAGGACCTTTTTGCTCCTATACTCAACTCCTCTTGTTATGAAGGCCAACATGCCATTCGCTTTCTTCACTGCTTGCTGCACCTGCATGCTTACTTTCAGTAGGGTTTCATGGAGTACATGCTGAAAGTCTGTTTACTGCAGCTACCAAAATAAGAATCTAGGATGAGGCAGGATGACCAGCCATGTAAAACTGAATGAGATAGGTTCAAGATGAGGGGGGAAAAGGTTTAATAGGAACCTGGGGGTCACTTTCTTACACAAAGAGTGGTGCATGTATGGAACTGGCTGCCGGAGGAGGTAGTTGAGGCAGGTACTATCGCAATGTTTAAGAAACATTTAAACAAGCACAAGGAAAGAATAGAGGGATATGGGCCAAACACAGGCAGATGGGACTAGTGTAGGTGGGACATGTTGGCTAGTAATGATTAGACTTTTAATTATATAGAAGGCAAGGTAAAAAAATTTAGGCAAGGCAACTTTAATTAGGCAAGGCAACTTTAATTAGGCAAGGCAACTTTAATAAGGCAACACAGCTTTAGCATTTCCAAACCAAAGGCAACACAGCTTTAGCATTTCCAAACTATATTTTCAAACCACATTAAGGGCACTGACAGGTCAGTAAAACCACTCACAGTTTAGTGGACAAGTGTCCAATGTTATTCACGGCAGACTGAGAGACATGACCCTCTCGCTCCCCCATCTTGCAGAGACTGACTGAGGCACTCAACACTTCTGGGTTTTATAGTCCCACTGGAAGGGGCGTGGCATTCAGGAGAGAGAATTTCAACATTTTTTAAACACTAATAACTTTTATTTTTTATCGATGGGAAAAATCCTCTTGTCTCTAAAATCAATATACAGAACAACAGGAAGTGGTTAAGATCAGACTTTTAGTAATATGGATAGACAAGGAACATACACAAGGAAGCTCATTGTTTAAAACCAGCATCTGCGGTTCCTTCCTATACATTCCACCTGCTCCACTGCAAAATCTCAAAGAAAACATACTTTGAAGTTCTCCTCCTGTCTGCAATATCCTCTCTCGTTGCTCCCCCTCTGTGATTTCCTCCTGCTCTCCAACTCATGCATTTGTTCTAAGTCTCTTTACATCGCTGTCTACATCGCTCCTTTCCCTTTCCCCTGACTCTCAGTCCGCAGATGGGTCTCGACCCGAAACGTCACCTTTTCTACAGAGATGCTGCCTGACCCGCTGACTTACTCCAACCTTTTGTGTCACAGCTTCAGGTGTGTGCAAAGGTCAAAGGGCAACTCAGGTCAGACTAACAAACGATCAATGGACGACTGCAGGAATTCATCTGTACACAGGGAGTGATCAATGTATGAATGGGTACAAAGGAACTGCAGATGCTGTTGGTTTAAACCATTATAAGCTGGAGTAATTCAGGCAGCATCTCTGGAGAACGCATTTGTTAAGCTTACACGATGAAAGTTCTCCAGCATCATTTTGCAAAAAAGCTGGACTTTTGGAGAAGGTAGTGGAATCCAGGGATGTAATATGTAGAATATAGTTAATTTAAGTTCACCGAATGCCTTTTCCCCCATTTATTTCTTTGCCCTGATTGTTTTCTTTCTCCCCAGAAGAGATATCCCAACTTCTCCCTTCTCCGCAGACTATTAATGGATTCAATGCTCAGGTCCGTTTGCCTTTCGATTAGTACAGAATCTATCACGTTGAGGCAGAAGAGCAAAATATTATTTACACTAGGCTAAATGGGAGAGAGGCATGAAAGCACAGCAGGGAAGAACGAGGGGGCAGGTGCTGTGGGGAAAGTGCTTATTAGATGTCTTATATCTAAAACCATTTAACATACAATGAATAATGTGATTGTCAAGGGGAACAATGCAGGCACACTGAATGCCGATCGATCCTACCAAAACCAATTACATGGATGGCCAATTAATCTGTAGGATAAAGGGGGGGAGCTTGATTAGGATAACTGCATGTTTTTCAGTGAAATGTCAGAATAAAGATCAAAACACTGCAAGAAAATAGGCCACTGCCACAATCAAACTGTAGCGAGAATTCAAGCCTTTTCTAATGCTTCCTCCAAAGATCATTTTTCAGCACATCGTTCGATTCTCTACTTCTAGCTTTCTTGTAGATGTATCTTGGCTGTTTTCACTACTCCCTCTGGAGCAAGATTCTGAATTCTCTCCACTCTCTGATAAAGGAAATTAGGCAGATGCTGTGGGAAGGAACAGCAGATGCTGGTTTACACAAAAGATAAGACACAAAATGCTGGAGTAACTCAGCAGGCCAGGCAGCATCTCCGGAGAACAGCAATACGTGACGTTCCGTGTCGAGACTCTTCTTCACACAGAAAGTCAGGAGAGCGGGAAACTAGCTTCGATGCTTCCTATTTGATTTTTTTTAGCAACAATCTCATACTGATACAGTCTCATTTCAGTCTTCCTGGTTCAGTGCAAATATATTCCCTTGTGTTTGAATTGTACCACTACCACGGAAATGCAGTTAAGCAACAACTGCAGGGAGTCCACCAATTGGAAAAAGCCAGGAGGCAGCAAAATTGCCCACAAGAACCAAAGCTAGTAGTTCCCAGTATTAAGTATAGGAAGGAGAAGGGTCTTGACCCAGAAACGTCACCCATTCCTTCTCTCCAGAGATGCTGCCTGTCCCGCTGAGTTACTCCAGCTTTTTGTGTCTGTCTTCAGTTCCTAGTATTAAACCTGGTGTCCAGGTTGTTAATCAGGATGATGACGTTGAGAACCGTCAACACAATGAAAATCAGACTGGAATTGGAATTGGCTGGAGGGCAATTGAGGTCCACAAGTTGCAGTTTAGGTGGATACATAATCAGGAACTGAGGTCAGGGATCAGCTGGGGAAGCAATCAGGTGTCACTGATTGCCATGGGGATGGATAAGCATGGAAATAATTTTGCACAGGACACATCACCGTGCACGTAGACACAAATTGCTGGAGTAACTCATCAGGGGGAGGCAGCATTACTGGAGAGAAGGAATGGGTGAAGTTTCTGGGCCGAGAACCTTCTTCAGAGACATGCATCTGTGCACAGAGATTAATTAAAGAAAATGCCCCATGCCATTTTGTCTTTGATAAAAATTCAATCACATCACATTCACAAATGTTGTTCTAAGGGATAAAAGTTCTCAGACTGTGTGCCCTTGTAAATTCCATCTAAAGTTCTCTGTTAAATCACTGTTCAGCCCTAAGATGGTGCATCAAACCCTTCCAGATAGGGATAAGCTCATGGTTCTGGTATCGTCTTTGTCAAATATTTTGTACCCTGTCCAGTATCATTTTACAATAGGGCAATTAGAAAGCCATATGTACTCAAGAGCACTTGACTCAAATTAAGCATTATTTCTCTATTTCCTCTCCTGAAATAAATTGTAATGTTTGGCTTGCTACTGATATTATTTTATGACTCAGTCAGATATACAGCAAGGAAACAGGCCCTTCGGCCCACTGAGTCCATGGCGACCTGCGATCCCCGCACACATTAACACTGTCCTACACACACTGAGGGCAATTTACACATACATCAAGCCAATTAACCTCCACACCTGTACGTCTTTGGAGTGTGGAGGAAACCAAGATCTCTGAGAAAACCCTCTATTATGCATTATAATACTCTAAAATTCCTAACCTCATCTATCTCATAACACTCCTTATATTCGTTAACAACATTTATTGCTTCACACATTGGAATTGGAATTACTTTGACAGTTGTGGATGCATTCTGCAAGAGTACCGCTAGGCCACCGTAGCATTTTAGTGGCATTAGCGATGACAGTTTTGGTCCGAACTTCAAATCGTCTGTCACCAAGACCCATCAGCAAACTGGGGCCTCCTTATTTTATCTTATGGTGGTTTCCTCAGCTTTTTATGAGTTAAACCGGAGCAGCACAGTGGCACAGCAATAGAGTTGCTGCCTTACAGTGCAAGAGACCTGGGTTTGATCCTGACTGCGGGTGCTTCTCTGTACATTCTCCCCGTGACCTCCAACACTACAAAGACGAACAGGTTTGTAGGTTAATTGGGTTGGTATGAATGTAAATTGTCCCTAGTGTGTGTGTGTGTAAGATTGTGTTACTGTGCGGGGATCGCTGATCGGCGTGGACTCGGTGGGCCGAAGGTCCTGTTTCCTCACTGTATCTCTAAAACTAAAAGCTCAAGCTACACGATAAAGCAGGTGTTCTACACATTAAGATTTCTCCATTGCAGCCAAAGGTGCAACTGCAAAAGCAAAACCCATCAGCAAACACGGCCATGCTCATTTGTTATGGTGGTTTCCTCATTTTTTTTATTTATTTAAGAATTAAAAGTCATGCTGCATGATGGAGCAGGTGTCTGCACATTACAGTCCCTCCATTTAATTTAGTTTAGAGATACAGCGCGGAAACAGGCTCTTCGGCACACCGAGACTTCACCGACCAGCAATCCCCGCACATTAACACTATCCTGCACACACACTAGGGTCAATTTACACTTATACCGAGTCAATTAACCTAGAAACCAGTACGTTTTTGGATTGTGGGAGGAAATCGAAGATCTCGGAGAAAACCCACACGATCACGGGGAAAACGTACAAACTCCGTAGACAGCACCCGTAGTCGGAATCGAACCCGGATCTCCGACGCTGCAAGGCAGCAACTCAACCGTTGCGCCACCATGCCGCCATTTCTGTAACTGCAGCAATGAGCAGGGAGATTGTGAAGGGCGGAAGGAGTAAGGATAAAAGAATCAGTGCATAGATCCCCATGTGTGTTCAGTATCAGTCTTCATTCTGCGTAGAGCCAAATGCTTTTTAATTTCTCCCCTCTTCCATCTGGGAAAGGGCATAGAAGTGTGAAAATGTACACCTCCAGATTCAGGAATCCCAGCTATTATCAAGCAACTGAATCGTCGAGACCCTTCTTCAGATTTTAAAGTTTTTTAATTTTGCCTGTTTTTGAAGATACCTTGTGCATTCATTTTTTTTCCTTTTGGATCATTTAAGTTTTGGTTGGCAAATAAATTAATCTGTGTAAATATTTTCTTCGCTATTAAGATGTGGCCTTAACTTTCAAGTTAGAAGTTATGGTTTTCAGCAATAGAACACGAAAATATATTTTGTTTTAACTTGATCAGAGTTATATAATTATTTTATACAACCTAAACGTTTCGGTCAAATCTGAATATTCAACATATCCACTTTAATTCTATTACGACAGATCTTATACTTGGTAATACATCTCCGGCAAACTTACAGAGTAGTAAAAAACTGTAAACTTTGATTGTAAGGATGCGGATTGAGTTACTGTTATAGAGTCAGGTTCATACAGCGTGGAACAGGCCATTCTGCTCAACTTGGCCAGGCCTAGGAGCGACCCAACCAGGACATCTTCAGCCCCACGTGCAGGGTGTTCCGGGTCCTCCTTGGTTCTCGGCTGGCCCCCCCTCACCGGTTCTCTGTTCGCTCTCTGCGACTGCACACCAGGTCTATCTTTCCTCTCGGCAGCATGTCCACTGGGTTTCCGTCAGCGACCCCTCCGCCAGATACCTCTTTGTTCTCGATGGCCTGCCAGTCGTTCAGCTCCACGGCGGATCCCATGATTCTTCTGCCACCGTGCAAATCATCCCGGGAGTCTTGCATCGTAATATACTGGTGCAACACGCAAAATGCTGGAGGAACTCAGCCAGTCAGGCAGCATCTGGGGAAGGAATGCATAGGCGACGTTAAGGGTCGGGACCCTTCTTGAGAACCATCAGTCTCGAGAAGGGTCCTGACCAGTGGTGGACTGGCCAGATTGTCAGCTTGCCTGATGGCAAGTCGGCCGCTGATGAAGTCATAGTAAGTGATGGCAGGTGGGTCCCTGTTAAATTATAGCATTGTAGTTGTGGTTGGGCCCCCTTTGTCTCCTGGCAACCAATATTTTTAGACCTAGTCCGCCACTTGTCCTGACCACCCCCCACCACCCCTCAAAATAAAACGCCCATCCATTCCCCCCCACAGATGCTGCCTGACCCGCTGAGTTCCTCCAGCACTTTATGTTTTGCAGAAGATTCCAGCATCCAAAGACGTATTGGTATGTAGGCAAGGTTACACAAAAAAGCTGGAGAAACTCAGCGGGTGCAGCAGCATCTATGGAGCGAAGGAAATAGGCAACGTTTCGGGCCGAAGCCCTTCTTCAGACTGATCGGGGGCGGGGGTGGGCGGGGACAAGAAAGGGAAAAGGAGGAGGAGCCCGAAGGCTGGGGGATGGGAGGAGAAAGCAGGGGGGCTGAGGAAGGGGAGGAGACAGCAAGGACTAACAAAATTGGGAGAATTCGATGTTCATGCCCCCGGGATACAGACTCCCCAAACGGAATATGAGGTGCTGTTCCTCCAATTTCCGGTGCTGCTCGCTCTGGCCATGGAGGCAAATTGGCTTGGTAAATGCAAACATTTTCCTTATTGTGTGTTGGATAGTGTTAATACGCGGGGATCGCTGGTCGGCGCGGACACGGTGGCCCGAAGGACCTGTTTCCACGCTGTATCTCTAAACTAAACTAAACTGAAGTTCCAGGCATCTCTCTTGTAATTTACTGGGTTATTCTGCAAACACATGTTCTCAGACTCTATTTTTGTTATGCCTTGTTTCACAGGAATTAATACTAGATGATATAATGACCTACATTCCACATACACCCGGTGCAATTCCAGGTAACATAATCTACATGAGAATTTCTAAGTCTGGCAGTGAGATCTGCATGCATCACAACTGGCAATTTTGAATATTGAAGTCTGAAGAAGTGTCTCGATCCGAAACATCACCTATTCCTTCACTCCATCGATGCTGCCTCACCCGCTGAGTTTCTCCAGCATTTTTGTCTACCTTCGATTTTTCCAGCATCTGCAGTTTTTTATTAAACATTGAATTTTAAATTGGTTGCTGTGTTAATCTCAATGAAGATGTTTGTTTCCTCGGGTTAACATTACTTTTAGGTTCCGATTGCCTAATTAAATTTAGATCCTTAAGCTAGAATTTGTGCGCGTTTTAAAAGTTTAAAAAAAAATAGATCACCGAAGAAGAACGAATAAAGTGTCAGACTTTTACTTGATGGATTGAAATGCTATCAATGTGGATAAGCCTGCAGAGAAGTTAACCTTTTCCAGTGGCAGCTCTGGCTTTGCAGAGGTTGTAGATCGGGTAGATGCACAGGTGTGTAGGAAAGAACTGCAGGTGCTGGTTTATATTGAAGGTAGACACAAAATGCTGGAGTAACTCAGAGGGACAGACAGCATCTCTGGAGAGAAGGAATGGGTAACGTTTCGGGTCGAGACCCTTCTACAGACAGAGTCTCTTGCCAAGAGTAGGTCAATCGAGCACTATTGTGAAGGGGAATCTGATGGGTAGCTTTTTCACACAAAGGTTGGTGGGTATATGGTGAGGGGAGCAGAAAGGATCATTGGCGTCTCCCTACCCTCGGTACATAGAAACATAGAAAATAGGTGCAGGAGTAGGCCATTCGGCCCTTCGAGCCTGCACCATATTCAATATGATCATGGCTGATCATCCAACTCAGTATCCTGTACCTGCCTTCTCTCCATACCCCCTGATCCCTTTAGCCACAAGGGCCACATCTAACTCTCTCTTAAATATAGCCAATGAACTGGCCTCAACTACCTTCTGTGGCAGAGAATTCCAGGGATTCACCACTCTTTGTGAAAAAAGAACTGTTCCAGAGCCGCTGTCTGAAAAAAGCTCTGAGAATAGCCAAGGACGAGCTGCACCCCCTCCACATACACCTGGATCTCCTGCCATCAGGCAAGAGATACCGTAGCATCAAAGCCCGGACTACCAGACTGCTAAACAGCTTCCTGCCACAGGCTGTGAGGCTGCTGAACAGTCACTCCACCTGATTCTGCTGCTTTGCACTGACTATTTAATAACTCTGGCATTGGCCACTCAAATCAGCTGCCCTGGACATTTTAATGACTGTTTTTACTGTATTTTAATGTTGTTGTTTTACATGCTTTTAATTATTTATACTGTTTCATCAGGGACTGGATTGTTTTTACTGTTATCATGTGTGAAATGTTTAAGATTTATATGCGATGCTCCGGTATTCCCTGGGAAACGCCTTCTCATTTTGCAATGTACAATTGTTGCTTTGCAAGATGACAATAAATTTTGATTGATTGATTGATATGCAACAAGCTTTCAGAGGAGGTAGTTGAGGCTGGGACTATCCCAACATTTAAGAAACAGTTAGACAGGTACATGGATCGGTTTGGAGGGGTATGGGCCAAATGCAGGCAGGTGGGCACGGCGACACAGCCGTGGAGTTGCTACCTTACAGCGCCAGAGACCCAGGTTTGATCCTGACTTAGGGTGCTGTCTGTACAGAGTTGGTACATTGCAAGGGAAATCGCCTGGGGAGAGATGAGCGCACCAGGGTGTCTCAGAGAGCATGGTCTCTGTGGAAAGCTGAAAGAGGTAGGAATGGTGATGGAATCGTGCTGAGCAGCAGAAAATGCAGGAGAATTATGTGTTTCATGCTGGTGGGATGAAAGGGGAGGACCTGTAGACGTCTACCCTATTCTGTCTGGCAGGGGAAAAGGGTTGGGGGTGAGAGCAGTAGTGCAGGAAGCAGAGGAGACATGGGTGAGACCTACATCCACGACTGGAGGGGGGAATACCACATTTCCTGAACAAGGAGTTTTGAGTTAGATAGAGCTCTTAAAGATAGCGGAGTAAGGCGATATGGGGAGAAGGCAGGAACGGTGTACTGATTATGGATGATCAGCCATGATCACATTGAATGGCGGTGCTGGCTCTAAGGGCCGAATGGCCTACTCCTGCACCTATTGTCTATTGTCTAAGTCAGAGGACATCTCGGATGTCCTTGAGTGGAAACTCTTATCTTCTCAGCAGATGGGGAAATTACAAGAAAGGTAGGGAGTCCTTGCAAGTAATAGGATGTGGAAGTACAAGTTAGTACATAGTATTGATTAGTGCGGGTGTCAGAGGTTTTGAGGAGAAGGCAGGAGGATGGGGTTAGGAGGGAGAGATAGATTAGCCATGATTGAATAACGGAATAAACTTGATGGGATGAATGGCTTAATTCTACTTCTATTCATTATGACCTTATGAAGGATAAGCAGCCTAGGTAGTCTTTGGAGGTAGAGGGTTTGCAGTGGATGTCCATGGGCAGTCTCTCTCGTGAGATGAAGACTGAGAACAAGAAAGGAACGAGAGAGGCTTCAGAAATAAGTGTATTTGGAGGCAAGGTGAGGCTGATGTTACGGTGAGTTCTGCACAGGTGCAAGAGGCAGCTGTCATTCATGTAATAGAGAAAGAGTTGGGCAATGATGCAAAAGTTCTGTTCAACGTAGCCAACAAAAAGGAAGGCAGAGGAACACATGCAGATGCTCATGGCTGACCCTTTGATTTGAAGAAAATGAAGAATCAAAAGAAAAGTTGTTCAGTTTAGTTTAGTTTAGAGATGCAGCGCGGAAACAGGCCCTATGGCCCACCGAGTTCGCTCTGACCAGCGATCCCTGCACACTAACAATATCCTACACCGAGGGACAATTTACAATTTTTACCCGAAGAAAATTAACCGACAAACCTGTACTTCCTTGGGAGTGTGGGAAGAGACCGGAGCACCTGGAGAAAATCCACAAGGTCATGGGGAGAACGTACAAACTCCGTACAGACATCACCCGTGGTCAGGGTACGAACCTGGGTCTCTGGCGCTGTGAGGCAGCAGCTTTACTGCTGTGCCACTGTGCCGCTCCTCTCGCTTGAGAGTGAGGACAATTCTGCCAGACGGGGAAGAGCGCATTTGATGGGTAACTGGTCCATTGTCTGCTCAGGTTGCCGGCTGTGGAGGGAAGATTGCCAGAAGCTACGAATTCAATGATGACAGAGCCTTGTATTTGATAGTGGGATTACGGTGAAGGGGTAGGGTAAGAGGAGGCATTCTTGGGTTTCTTCTCACTATTATTGTTTGTTTATGTGTGCGTATGTGTGCATGTGTGTTGCTTTTTTTGGTATGACTGTATGGCAAAACAAATTCCTAGTATGTTGCAAAACATACTTGGCTAATGAATTACGATTATTATGATCTATATATATTATATATGTGTGTTTGTATGTGTGTACATACGCACACACTGAACTTTTTTCTCTCTCATTATTATATTGTGTGCAGTGTACTATGTTTATGAGTCTGAAGAAGGGTTTTGACCCGAAACGTTGCCCATATCCTTCACTCCATAGATGCTGCCTCACCCGCTGAGTTTCTCCAGCATTTCTGTCTACCTTCCATATTCCAGCACCTGCAGTTCCTTCTTAAACAATACAATGCTTGCATATTCTGTCGTGCTGCTGCAAGTAAGAATTTCACTGTTCTATCAGGGACAGATGACAATAAAACACTCTTGACATTGCAAAGATGTGCAGATAAATCAGTCATTGTAAAGGCAGTTCTGTGGTGAGAGGATCTGCCGTGGAGAGGGGAGTTAATAGGAATGTGGGTGGATTGATAAAATGGGTTTAGTATAGGATTAGATTAATTGGTGCTCGATTGTCTGCATGGATTTGGGTGATTCAAGGGCTTGTTTTAGTCCTCTAGTGCTCTTTGACTTCAAATAAAAGTGCATGTGTGTGCCAGATTGGTGCAGATTAATGTAATTGAAGATGGCATTGGCTGCATGGGCAGATGATGTGGGAATTGGTTGAAGGGCTTGTGCATTGGAGAGTTCTACCCTTGTGGATTCAGTGCATCTGCTGTAATATGTGTTTCTGATACAGCACGGCAGGGCACATACCAATGATAATAAAACTTTTATTAAATGTGGTACCGAGGCGAATCCTCTCAGAAGACAAGTGGAACTAATAAAACAGAGATGAAACTGCCTTTTATACTGGGTCCTCCATCACAACATGCCTTGATTGAGAACAGTTTTGATCAATCTGTATAATCAGTCGGGAATCATCAAAAGGCCATCATATATAAAGTGAATGTCGAAAACAAGGGCCAATTATAATTTTTTTATTCACTTCATCTAGTTAGATATTTGGAACCCCTTGCTAAAATGAGAGAAGTGACTGATCCAGCAGTATAAAGTTGCCACCACCAAGGTTTTGCAAAATAACATTGATGCAATGTATGAGTCGTGGCCAACAAATTCAAGAGAATCTCGATCATATCGATGGGGAAAATCTTCCTTCCAGTTATACTTCCAAATATAGCTCTGACATTATCACGCACGGTAGATAGGTTGTTAAAGAAATAGCTCATGAAGTATAATCTCTTCTCAGGATATTTACCTCTGTTAGACTTTGGTATACAGTGTAGAAACAAGCCCTTCAGCCCACTACAAAGATTTACAGGTTTGTAGGTTAATGCTTGACTAATCTTCTGGAATTTTTTTGAGGATGTAACTAGGAAAATGGACAAGTGAGAGCCAGTGGATGTAGTGTACCTGGACTTCCAAAGGCATTTGATAAGGTCCCACATAGGAGATTAGTGGGCAAAATAAGAGCATATGGTATTGGGGGTAGGGTACTGACATGGATAGAAAATTGGTTGGCAGACAGGAAACAAAGAGTAGGGATTAATGGGTCCCTTTCAGAATGGCAGGCAGTGACTAGTGGGGTACCGCAAGGCTCGGTGGTGGGAATGCAGCTATTTGGAATATACATTTATTTTAATTAATGATTAATTTACAGCTATTTGCAATATACATTAATGATTTTAATTAATAATTAATGATTTTAAATTTAATTAAAGTGATATTAGCAAATTAACAGATGACACAAAGCTGGGTGTCAGTGTGAACTCTGAGGAGGATGCTATGAGGATGCAGGATGACTTGGACAGGTTGGGTTAGTGGGCAGATGCATGGCAAATGCAGTTTAATGTGGATAAATGTGAGGTTATCCAATTTGGTGACAAAATCAGATTATTATCTGAATGGTGTCAAGATGGGAAATGCGGAAGTACTACAAGATCTGGTGGTCCTTGTTCATCAGTCAATGAAAGTAAGCATGCAGGTACAGCAGGCAGTGAAGAAAACGAATGGCATGTTGGCCTTCATAACAAGAGGGGTTGAGTGTAAGAGCCAAGAGGTCCTTCTGCTGTTGTACAGGGCCCTAGTGAGACCACACCTGGAGTATAGTGCACAGTTTTGGTCTCCAAATTTGAGGGAGGACATTCTTGCTATTGAGTGAGTGCAGCGTAAGTTCACAAGATTAATTCCCAGGATAGTGGGACTGTCATATGTTGAGAGAATGGAGCGGCTGGGCTTCTATACTCTGTAATTTAGAAGGATGAGAGGGAATCTTATTGAAACATAAGATTATTCAGGGATTGGACACGCTAGAGTCAGGAAAGGTTCCCGATGTTGGGGGAGTACAGAACCAGGGGCCACAGTTTAAGAATAAGGGGTAGGCCATTTAGAACGGAGATGATGAAAAACGTTTTCACCCAAAGAGTTGTGAATCTGTGGAATTATCTGCCTCAGAAGGCAGTGGAGGCCAATCCTCTGGATGCTTACAAAAGAGAGCCGGAAAGATAGCGGAGTTAGGGGATATGGGGAAAAGGCAGGAACGGGGTGCTAATTGTGGATGATCAGCCATGATCATATTAAATGGCGGTGCTGGCTCGATGGGACAAACTATTGTCTATTCGTTATAGGTCAACTCCTCCCCCATCGGTCGTGGGGTGGACTGACCTTTAACTCCACCTCCCATTCCCACACTGACCTTTCTGTCCTGGGCCTCCTCCATTGTCAGAGTGAGGTCCAGCGCAAATTGGAGGAACAGCACTTCATTTTTCGCTTGGGCAGTTTACACCCCAGCGGTGTGAACATTTACTTCTCTAACTTCAAATGGCCCTTGCTTTCCCTCTCTCTCCATCCCCTCTCCTTTCCCAGTTCTCCCATCAGTATTAGGACTACATTCTATCTCTGTCCCACCCACTCCCCTGACATCAGTTTGAATAAGGATCTCGACCCGAAACGTCACCCATTCTTTTTCTCCAGAGTTGCGGCCTGTCCCGCTGAGTTACTCCAGCATTTTGTGTCTACCTTTGATTTATCTCACCAGGTAGCCCTGGCATTCCCTCTCTCTTAATCCCTCACCCACACAAGTCACACTAACCTCTCATTTTCATCCTATAAACAGGTACCAATGGCCTGTTTCCTTTATCATTGTTATTTTATTTGCATATCTTTCATTCATTGTTCTTTATATATTTCTTGCTATATTTAAGAGGGAGTTAGATGTGGCCCTTGTGGCTAAGGGGATCAGGGGGTATGGAGAGAAGGCAGGTACGGGATACTGAGTTGGATGATCAGCCATGATCATATTGAATGGCAGTGCAGGCTCGAAGGGCCGAATGGCCTACTCCTGCACCTAATTTCTATGTTTCTATGTTTTTATGTTTATCTCTCCACATCACCGTCTATATCTCTCTTTTCCCTTATCCCTAACCAGTCTCGACCTTGAACGTCACCCATTCTTTCCCTCCAGAGATGCTGCCTGTCCCACTGAGTTCCTCCAGCTTTATGTGTCTATCTTCGGTTCAAACCAGCATCTGCAGTTCCTCCTTACACATTGCAATGGTCTGTTGTGTTACTCCACAGCCCATACCATTAAATGATTTCCAGTTCTGCTGCTTCCTCACCTGAATGAATACCATATTCCTTCCAGGGTTTACCACCCTTCAGTTACTTGTCTTTGCATTCCTTCAGATGTGTGTAAATAAGATGTGTGACCACAACCTTCAAGCACAGAATAAAAATAGCTGTTGCAAAAAAGAAAAACTTCAAATGCAAAGCTTCACTTGTCAGAAAGGATTAAGTGCAAAGGTTCCAGAGGCACAGAAGTCTGAAACCAATCATTTACGATAAAAAAAAAACATTAGTGGAGGAAAATGGAAAGAAATTAAAATGAACAACCAGGCTTTGATTGGCATATAATTCTGCTGATAAAATCTCCACCAAGTTGCATTTATCAGTGGCTGATAACCCCATCATCCTGGAATATTTTCTGTCAAATTATTTCAAGAGTTTATAGACAAACTTTGCAATGAATTTCAAGGGCAATCGTTTTAGCGTTTAATTGTCCAGTCAAACATTTTACAAAGACGTTTTATTGGTATGTTTGATTAAATACCAATGTAGTTAAAATTTAGTTTATTGCTACTGTTGCCGAGTCCAAATATTTAAAGGCTGCAACTGTGATTTTCGAAACTGATTCAGGAATTTACAAAACATAGAAACATAGAAAATAGGTGCAGGAGTAGGCCATTCAGCCCTTCGAGCCAGCATCGCCATTCAATACGATCATGACCGATCATCCAAAAACAGTACCCCGTACCTGCTTATCCCCCCCCATATGCGGATGCAAATCTTTATTTTTTAAATTCAATCCCACAGAATAATAATAATCATAATTTTATTTATAGAGCACTTTAAAAACAATCATAGTTGCAACAAAGTGCTGTACATCACTAATCATTGACAAAAAAGTTAATACACACCAATAATAACAATCAAAAGAAATAGTAGGAAAAGACATGTAAAATAAAGAAACATTAAAAACAATAAAAACAGAAGCAAAGTCTCAGGCATGGTCAAAAGCCAGGGAGTACAAATGTTTCTTTTACAATGTACAAATACAAAGACAATTTTTACTCACCTTCTGTCCCCTCTGTCCAGCTTCCGGGTTCACCGTTCGCAGGAGTTCCCACGGTACACGCAAGAGTCAGTACGGATATCGCACTGGCCACTACGTGCATATAATGTTGCAATGTTCAACCACAAGTGTACAAGTCACTCTTGGAGAAATTCAAGCTTGTTTGAATTTTCTCCCGAGTCACAAAGTTACACAAGTACCTGCCGTTAGCGCCACGGTGGTCCACGAATGCGCGGTCGGTATCAGTGGGCCGAACGGTCTGTTTCCATGCTCAATCTCTAAACTAAACTAAACTGAGTCCCACATTTCCCTTTTATTCTCCATCATTTTTCTATCCTTATCAGTCATCCCTTTAACTCCTTCATTAACTAGGTCACACATCTACCAATCAAGCCTTCCTCACCCGTATCTCCCCATCACTTGCCAGGCTTTGTCCCACGCCACCTCTCTATTCCAACCATCTTCCCCGCCCCCCCCCCCTCCCCCCTCCAATCAGTCTGAGGAAGGGTCCCAACACAAATCGTCTGTTCTCTCCACAGATACTGCCTGACGTCTCAACACTGTTCCTCAACAAAATGTTTCCAATACTGCGCTTATCTCAAGACTCCAGCATCTGCAGGTATTCATGTCAACCCTCCTCCTCCATCCAGGTGAGTGAGTATATGCATGGATTGCAGGAAAAACGATTCTGGGCTTTGGATCAGTTCCAGCACAATTCAATCCATTGCAAATAGCTGCCCATAAATTACATTCTGGGTGATGTACAGATGTGGCTCAAACTGCCTATTGTAATAGTGAATATTTAATTAATCTTTCTTCCAGCAGACAATGTAACACATAAAGACCAAATGACAACTGAGAGATGGCTGACCTACATAGCAGTAATTGAAAAGCAAATGACTGCTGCTGCTCGAAATCTGCATCCCACCAACCTCCATTCAGCAAATTAACCTCCCAGCTTCAATTCCACCAACAGACACAGCATCCCTTCCCTTCTTGTTTTTGGAGAAAACCACACAACACTGTGGTAGAGTTAGACACAAAATGCTGGATTAACTCAGCGGGACAGGCAGCATCTCTGTTGAGAAGGAATGGGCGTTGTTTCAGGTCGAGACTCCTCTTTAGACTCTACCCGATCCAGCTTCGGCAGTTGTTCCCTACACTATGGTAGAGTTGCTGCCTTTCAGTGCCAGAGACAAATGATCAATCCAGACTACGGCTGCTGTCTGTACGGAGTTTGGATATTCTCCCCGTGACCACATGGGTTTTCCCCGGGTGCTCTGGTTTCCTCCCACACTCCAAAGAGTAGCTTAATTGGCTTTGGTAAGTTGTGAAATTGTCCCCAGTGCCAAACCGTGACCCACTTCTGAGTTTTCTTTTCTAGGTTTCGGCGGCTGTCACTCTACTCAACAACGTACCTCGGTGACTGCCAATCACCACCCCCCCTCCGGACACTTATTATTTTTTTATTCAAATCGTTTGCTATGTCGCTCTTCAAGGGAGATGCTAAATGCATTTCGTTGTCTCTGTACTGTACACTGACAATGACAATTAAAATTGAATCTGAATCTGAATCTGAATCTGGAATAAACTTATTGTCATCAGTCCTGCCAATATTACAAACCTTGTGCTTCCAGTCACACATTTCTTCTCAAATGTTTTATTCTGCTTTCAAACTAGAAAGTGCTGGTGTGGGTCCAACTGAAGAGTGGATGGTAGGAGGAGGGGAGATGAAAGATAAAGACTGTGGAACAGGTAGCCATGTATCGACCTCAGAATTCTAATTTGAAAGAAAAGGTTGTTCACAGAGCATATCGACAGATTAAGAAGGGTCTTGACTCGAAACGTCACCCATTCCTATCCAGAGATGCTGCCTATCCCGCTGAGCTACTCCAGCTTTTTGTGTCTATCTTTGGTTGAAACCAGCATCTGCAGTTCCTTAATAAACAGATTACACACTATGTCCAAAACCACACAACAGATTGAGTTCGCAACCTACTTCCGTTCCTCTTGAAGGAAGAATATTAATGACACTGAAGGATGTGTAACATACTTTAAATAATTTATATTTTATAATGCAAGATATTTTGGAACTTTGAAATGGTCAGTGTTCTGATCACGGTATCAGAGAGAAGTCAGAATTCGTTCAGTTTGCAGAGGCTTTGGCTAGCAGAATGGTGTGAGGTACCTTTCCAGAAATAGTTGTCAGTGGACTTCATAGACCTTACTGAATACATCTTTCCTTCAGATCTGAGGTGTTCACAAAAAGTGGTGGATACTTGTAGGAAGGAACTGCAGATGCTAGTAGATAGATACTGAAGATAGACACAAAATGCTGGAGTAACTCAGAGGGACAGGCAGAGTCTCTGGAGAGAAGGAATGGGTGACGTTTCGGGTTGAGACCCTTCCGCAGACTCGTGTATACCTATATGTTTTTGTCCTTCCGCATGCAATGACTACATGATAATCTGGCATACATTAACAGAGAACATGAACTGATATGACTTGTTCAGACCCACCTCAAGACAAGAGCTATGAGACCAAGGCCAGATAGAAGCATGGTGAGAGGGTTATGCAGCACAGAAAGAGGCCCTTTGGCCCAACTCATCTATGTCAGGCAGGATGCCTTCCTGAGCTAGTTCCATTTGTCTGCATTTGGCCCATGTCCTTTTCAATCTCAGACACAAGGAACTACAGATGCTGATTTACAAAAGAAGATACTGCTGGAGTAACAGTGCTGGATCAGCCAGCATCCCTGGAAAACAAGGATAGATGATATTTTGGTGAAGATTTCAAGGTCTGTTTATAATCACATGCACCAATTAAGGTACAGTGAAATTCGGTTGCCATACAACCATACTAAAAAAAATCACCAAGCCACACAACTACATAACAGTTAACATAAACATCCACCACAGCGGATTCCCCACGTTCCTCACTGTGATGGAAGGCAATAAAGTCTACTTGAAACGTACAGAATAGTGAAAGGCTTGGATAGAGTAGAAACATCCTCTCCACATCCACTCTATCCAAGTCTTTCACTATTCTGTACGTTTCAATGAGTTCTTCCCCTTGTTCTTCTAAACTCCAGCGAATACAGGCTCAGTGCTGTCAAACGTTCATCATATGCCAACCCACTCATTCCATTCGTCCTCTATAACCTCCTAGCCTGGTCACATTGGGACACTTTATTTTGCACTCCCACAAGCCGCTAGTGTTAAACAAGCCCCAGCCTGTGCTATCAACACTGAATATTTCCAACTACTTGCCAAACTCATAACATCTCATACTACAAAGAATGAGGAACGTTACCATAGCTGGGTTTCCCTCCAAACTGCACAATGTCTGAACCTGAAAATGTATTGCCAGTCCTTTAGTAATCTTGGGTCCAAATCCCAGAACATTAAGGGGTCCAAAGTAAGAGTGGTGGATGGATTATTAACGTGCTGAATGTTGTTAGTTAATTTGTAACCAATAATTACACAGAATCAGGAATGCTCTTGGCAGGTCACCCAAGGTTGGCTGGTCACAAAGGGAATTTGTGACAGAGTGGACCAAGAAGAAGATCTCAAAGGTGAAACAAATGGAGGATGGTGGGTGGAGAGACTCCAAACTGTTGCAGAGTCCCCAGGTCAAGGACTGAGAGGAACTACTTGAAACATACAGAATAGTGAAAGGCTTAGATAGAGTGGTTGTGGAGAAGGATGTTTCCACTAATGGGAGAGCCGAGGACTAGAGGTCATAGCCTCAGAATTAAAAGATGTTCTTTTAAGAAGGAGATGAGGAGAAATTTCTTGAGTCAGATGGTGGTGAATTTGTGGAATTCTTTGCCACAGAAGGCAGTGGAGCCAAAGTCAGTGGATATTTTTAAGGCAGAGATGGATAGTTGATTAGTACGGGGAGCAAGTGTTATGGGGAGAAGGCAGGAGAATGTGGTTGAGAGGGAAAGATAGATCAGCCAGTTCATTGGCTATATTTAAGAGGGAGTTAGATGTGGCCCTTGTGGCTAAAGGGATCAGGGGGTATGGAGAGAAGGCAGGTACAGGATACTGAGTTGGATGGTCAGCCATGATCATATTGATTGGCAGTGCAGGCTCGAAGGGCCAAATAGCCTACTCCTGCACCTGTTTTCTATGTTTCTATGTTTCTATGGTTGAATGGCGTAGTAGATGATGGAGCGGATCGCCTCATTCTGCTCCTATAACTTATGCAGTTATGAACATCGATGATGATGATGACAAAAGAGTGCCCCTAGATATCAGCAAGTCAAAATTTCTACTGTTCTGAGTTAGCAGCAAAATGTCTTCTTTTTTTTACATTGATGACTGGCCGGTATCGTCAAAAGTCTCATGTAGCTTCACTGAACCATGCCTCTCAGTACTGAAGAGTAATGGTAAAAGAGATTATCGTAAATTGAACACATTGCAGTAGCTCCCAGGAAAAATAAGCTTTCACTTGCTCTGATGATCACTGACAATCTGGGCATTAAGGCAAAATAATTTCCAAGTGAAATTATAGTATTAATCAAGGAATGGAACATGGCCATGAGGGTATAATCTGAAATTTAGTTTAGTTCAGAGATACATCATGGAAACATGCCCTTTGGCCCACCGAGGCCACACCAATCACCTTTTCACACAAGTTCTATGCTATCGCACTTTCTTGTCTGATTTCCAGTCACCCTTGGTTCCAGAGCCTTACTGGATTATCCGTTTTGCCGGATAATCCAACAGAGGTCGTGGCCTTGTGGAGCCGAGATACCGGACCATAAAGTTGACCGTGGATGTTGTCCATGAGAATGGATCTACCAGCTCCACCCTGGCCAGAGTGCCAGAACCTTGGCCGTAGCCAGAGAACTCGACTCATGGAAGCCGGCTATGGGATCGGATCTGCCGGCTCCAGCCGGGCTGGAGTTTTGCTGGGGGCAAATTTGACCCAGCGATCGACGAGGAAGTTCCACTGAGGAAGCCTCATCTGGCCGAGACGCCACATTTTCGGGGGGGCTTCCAGGAGCCTATTTCCGGATTGGGAAGGGACAGACCCACCAGTTGCCAGAAAATCGTTGGTGAACCTGTAATGGGCATTTGAACATGAAGGAGCTATTTAAAAACTTGAAAAATAGTGCACTTTGCGCATGTTAAACGCATACAATTTACCTTGCTTTGAAATGATTCCATTTCAGATATGGTTATAAATGCTTAATTGAATCGAACGATGATCTCATTATAACCCCTACATTCACCCATTTTAAGGACAGACTATCTTCGACTGCTGGAAATTATTACAATATTGCAGTTTGACTCCTTCAATAACACCCTGATAGAAATCAGTCTATTCACTAAGGCTGCATATCACTATTTAATATCAATGGTGAATATAACAAAAATATATTAATCTGCTACTTAAGCATCCATTCGATTAAGGCTGACATAACCATAAATTGTCACAATCTTCATAACTATTACCAGAATGTTAATCTTTCATCTCCTTGGCTTCTCCTCGTCTGACCCTCCATCACCATTCTCTTATGCACAACATACACAACTTTGAATTCTTCTTCTTTCGTGCCCTTATGCTATATAGTGGCTCGCCACTGCTGTACATATTGTTGCGCTATTGGAGTGTTAAATGCAAGGTTTGCAGTAGTACATGGATTATCCAGCAAAGGGCATTGCAGTAGGTGGTGCATTGTTTGGATCTGTGTGCCACAGTCACAGGTTGTTGTACCCTCAATGTAGCCCTATTTGTGGGGTCATAGTAGAAGCATTCACGCCGTGACCATGGTCAAGTTCCATGTGTGCTCCATGTAACTTGCTAATTCTACTACCACCTTGGTGCTATTAGCTCTCTCACACCTTAGATTTGAATTGATAAGGTGGACAACTGGTTGAGTAATTATATCCTATATTACACTGGATGATGTAAAAGACTATTAGGATCCTGCTCACCTCTGCCAAAACTGCCTCCAAATTAATGGATCAATTGAAAAGCAAATTTAGTGCCTTCTTTCCCAACTTCTCTCCAATGTTTGTTCCAACCTCATCGTCAACAACTAGCGGGAGAAATTCATGGGCATTTCATCTTATCTCGCACTAAACATGGTTCGCTACGTCATGTATCATCTCTACACTATATACGACTCGATTGTATCATGTACAGTCTTTCTGCTGATTGTTTTTGCATGCAACAAAAAGCTTTTCAATGTACCTCGGTAGATGAAACAATAAACAAAACTAAACTAAATTTTGCCACTGAAGTTGGCAAATCAGCCACATCTACCTCCTTCCTCCTTTTCTTAGGTTCACGAGGTTAATCCCCGGGGCGGCGGGACTATGAGGAAAGATTGGAAAGACTGGGCTTGTATTCACTGGAATTTAGAAGGATGAGAGAGAATCGTATAGAAACATATAAAATTATAAAAGGACTGGACAAGCTAGATGCAGGGGAAATGTTCCCAATGTTGGGGGAGTACAGAACCAGGGGCCACATTCTAAGAATAAAAGGGAGGCCATTTAAAGCTGAGATGTGAAAAAACTTTGACACCCAGAGAGTTGTGAATTTGTGGAATTCCCTGCCACAGAGGGCAGTGGAATCTAATTCATTGGATGAATTTAAAAGAGAGTTCGATAGAGCTCTTGGGGCTTGCGGAATCAAGGGGTATGGGGAAAACGCAGGCATAGGCTACTGATTCAGGATGATCAGCCATGATCACAATGGATAGGATTGAAGGGCCAAATGGCCTCCTCCTGCACCTATTTTATATTTTTCTATCAAACTTTCCCTCTACCCTGCCTTCAAATTTTCCTTTAGTTTTGATTTCTCCCATCATCTCACAAAGTTCACATCATACCATCTGCTCTCTTTACCACAAAACTGCTGACCACCCTATTTCCTTTTCTAGCTCTTATGCCACCTTTCAGTAATGCTTCTCTCATAATGTCATAAGTGATAGGAGCAGACATAGGCCATTCGGCCCATCAATTCTACTCCACCGTATAATCATGGATGATCTCTCTCTCCCTCCTAATCCCATTCTCCTGTCTTCTCCCCATAACCCCTGACACCCATACTAATCAAGAATCTATCTATCGCTGCCATAAAAATATCCATTGACTTGGCCTCCACAGCCTTCTGTGGCAAATAATTCACCACCCTCTGACTAAAGAAATTCCTCCTCATTTCCTTCTTAAAGGAACGTCCTTTAATTCTGAGGTTATGACCTCTGGTCCAAGACTCTCCCACTAATGGAAACATCCTCCCCATATCCACTCTATCGAAGCCTTTCACTATTCTCTCTATTTAAGTATTTTTTTTAATGGTACAATGGTACTTTATTTATCACACAAAATTCATTTTTGTACACAGTTCAGTACAAGTATCTCAATACATGAACACTTAGATAAGTTCTCCATCTCCTTCACATCTGCCTTGATCACTTATCTCATTGACCCTTCCAACCATGCAAGCTCTCTTCCCCAAAGTCCTTGAATCTTGCTGACAAAATTCAAGCTCAACTTCCCTCAAACCGCGTGTCCAAATCACTGAAACCAGAATTCCTTTCCTGCCACAGGACACAAAAGGCTCTAATCACAGTTATCCTTTGTGACTCTACGAGAGTGATCAATCGTCATTCTCCCTGAACTAACTGCACCATTTGACATGGATGAACACACAACTCCGCTCAAAGGCTTTCTCATTATCACCCTGCTGCATTAGAACACACCCATGTGGTTCTACCCCTGTGTTCAGCTAGTCTTGGAGAATTACCCGATTCTGCAGAAGTACCTCTCGTTTTCCTCAAGGATCTCGGGTGGGTCATCTATTTCCCATCAAGACGCTGCTTTTCAGAAACATCAGCAAATGTGGGCATCAGTAGTGTATGTTTGAATGAAAATGGGAAACACTTACTCAACGTCTTCCTTGACCTTCCACTCTCTCCATATTTATTTTAGTTTAGTTTAGAGATATAATGAGGAAACAGGCCCTTCAGCCCAGCGATTCCACACCAACCAGCGATCCCCGCACACTAACACTATCCTTCACACAGTAGGGAAAATTTACACTAATACCAAGCCAATTAATCTACAAACCTGTACGTCTTTGGAGTGTCGGAGACCGAAGATCTGGGAGAAAAGCCACGCGGTCACGGAGAGAACGTGCAAATTCCGTATAGACAGCACCCGTAGCCGGGATCGAACCCAGGTCTCTGGCGCTGCAAGTGCTGTAAGGCAGCAACTCTACCGCTGCGCCATGGTGCCACCCTCTTGTCAGACTACTTTGGTTTAGAGATTGTTTAGTTTAGAGATACCACACGGAAAGAGATCCTTCGGCCCACTGAGTCCCCGCCAACCAACAATCACTGTACACTTAGACTATCCTACACACACCGAGGACAATTTACAATTTTTACCTAAGCCAATTAGCCTACAAACCTGGACATCTTTGGAGTGTTGGAGGGAACCGGACCACCCAGAGAAAATCCACGCGATCACATGGCGAACGTACAAACTCCACACAGACAAGCACCCATAGTCAGCATCGAATCTGGGTCACTGACAATGTAAGGCAGCAACTCGACCACTGTACCACTGTGCTGCCCTAATGCCCTAACTACTTGGTCAACATAGAAACATAGAAACATAGAAATTAGGTGCAGGAGTAGGCCATTCGGTCCTTCGAGACTGCACCGCCATTCAATATGATCATGGCTGATCATCCAACTCAGTATCCCGTACGTGCCTTCTCTCCATACCCCCTGATCCCCTTAGCCACCAGGGCCACATCTAACTCCCTCTTAAATATAGCCAATGAACTGGCCTCAACTACCCTCTGTGGCAGAGAGTTCCAGAGATTCACCACTCTCTGTGTGAAAAAAGTTCTTCTCATCTCGGTTTTAAAGGATTTCCCCCTTATCCTTAAGCTGTGACCCCTTGTCCTGGACTTCCCTAACATCGGGAACAATCTTCCTGCATCTAACCTGTCCAACCCCTTAAGAATTTTGTAAGTTTCTATAAGATCCCCTCTCAATCTCCTAAATTCTAGAGAGTATAAACCAAGTCTATCCAGTCTTTCTTCATAAGACAGTCCTGACATCCCAGGAATCAGTCTGGTGAACCGTCTCTGCACTCCCTCTATGGCAATAATGTCCTTCCTCAGATTTGGAGACCAAAAAACTGTACGCAATACTCCAGGTGGGTCTCACCAAGACCCTGTACAACTGCAGTAGAAACCTCCCTGCTCCTATACTCAAATCCTTTTGCTATGAATGCTAACATACCATTCGCTTTCTTCACTGCCTGCTGCACCTGCATGCCTACGTTCAATGACTGGTGTACCATGACACCCAGGTCTCGCTGCATCTCCCCCATTCCCAATCGGCCACCATTTAGATAATAGTCTGCTTTCCCGTTTTTGCCCCCAAAATGGTCAACGTTCCTTAACCTACCATCCTCTCCACATTGTCAGACTACTTGTTCAACAGTTCGTACTGGATGAGAGTCTCCAACTAACCTTCAGAAAGACCAATAACAGTGAACTATTAATTCTCCTTCCCATTCCTACACAGACCTTTCTGTCCTTGGTCTCCTCCATTGTCAGAGTGAGGCTAAACGCAAATTGGAGGCACAGCATCTCATATTTCACTTGGGTAGCTTACAACCCAGTGGTATGAGGATTGATTTCTCTCACTTCAGATAACCCCGGCATTCCCTCTCTCTCCATCCCTCCCCCACCCAAGATGTGCCAGCTTCTCGTTTTTACTAACAAACAGCTAACAATGGTCTGTTTCCTTTATCATCGTTATTTTATTGCATTTCGTTCGTTCATTGTTCATTATCTCTCTACATTAACGTCTATATCTCGTTTCCCTTCTCCCTAACCAGTCTGAAGAAGGGTCTTGACCCGAAACGTCACCCATTCCTTCTCTCCAGAAATGCTGCCTGTCCCGCTGAGTTACTCCAGCTCTTTATGTCTATCTTCAGTTTAAACCAGCATCTGCAGTTCCTTCCTACCTATCCGATTAGTTCCTTGTCCACCAGCTCTTTCGTTCTCACTGAATCAGGAAATATGGGGTCAGCACAGGTAAGTGCATGGAGGTAAACAAGTCGAATGGCCTACTCCTGCTGTTCACAGTGTAATGACTAATACTACCTATTTTCACCTTTGTAGCATTGTTCGGCAGCCTCTACATCATTCATCAAGCCACACACAAGGAACTACAGATGCTGGTTGCTATACAGAAGGGCACATATGAAAATATTTGTAGGAGTAAACACACACTGCTTCTGAAGATTTAAGGTCAATTGCATGCCATGGACATCAGAGCGTGGTGCAGCACTACCATTTTCCGATTGGGGAGAAGGCAGGAGGGTGGAGTTGAGAGGGAAAGGTAGATCAGCCACGATGGGCCGAATGGGCTAATTCTGCTCCTTTGTCTTATGAACGGATTCAGAACAGAACCTGCAGCTCAAAACCGGGCAAGATGAACCAGAATGGATATAATCGGTAGCAAGACAATGCATAACACGCCTGACACATTTTTCACTCCACCGCTGTTATCCTACTAGGAACCAAACTTTATTTAATGCAGTGTAAAAAGGCATACAAGGACCAGCAACAGGTCCACTTAAAAATAATGAGATAGACAAGCAAGCTTCAACATGGGACTATGTGCAAACTAATCTGCAGAAACAGCACACAACAGATCAAGCTATGAATTGTCACAAGCAATGGACTACATCGAGTTGCTGCAGGCATGTCACATACAGCTGTGAATGGTGGTGAATAATTATCAACTAACAGGAGGCAACACCATAAACAAGCCCGTCCACACTGTTGGCAGAGTTGAGGCGTTCGCAAACATCATCAGCCAGAAGCGTAGAGTGGAAAACATTCCACTACTACCTCCAGTGGTCCCCACCATCCTGGAGGCTCATTGACAGCCAATTCCATTCACCCTACGATAAATCAAGAAAGAGCAAAACACGGCGAAAACTGCCAGCCCAGAATCATCCAAGTTGCAGCACTGAAAATCTGTGCTTCTGTGTTAGTCACGTCCACGCCCACACCTACTTAGTTTCACACAAAGCGTGAAAGTGTGAACAGTGAAAGGCTTGGATAGAGTGGATGTGGAGAGGATGTGTGCACTACTGAGAGAGTCCAGGACTAGAGGTCACAGCCTCTAAATTAAAGGACGCTCTTTTATGAAGGAGATGAGGAGGGATTTCTTTAGTCAGAGAGTGGTGAATCTGTGGAATTATTTGCCACAGAAGGGTGTGAAGGCCGTCAATGGATATTTTTAAAGCAGAGATAGATAGATTATGTATTACTACTGGGCAGTGCATATTAAGAACATAATGTACTGGTTGGATAGTTCCACTCAGCAGTTGGAGTGGTTAAGAATGGAGAAAGAGGAGTGCTATCCGCACGATATAGGAACGATCTTGCTCTCGCCAATAAAATTGAATAGTATAATATAAGAAGAACCCAATTATTCACAATACAATAAGAATTTGGAAACAAATAAAAGTATCCTTGAAATTAAATAATCTATCAGTACTAACCTCACTATTGAACAACCCCGCATTCAAACCATCTCTCATCGACAAAACATATCAACAATGGGATAGACTGGGGATTAGGAAAGTAGGGGATATGTATGAATTGGGCAAACCGTTATCATTTCAACATTTAAAATTAAAATTTAAACTGAAGGATAATCAATATTTTAAATATATACAGATATGTGACTTTATGAAGAAATATATACATAGATTTCAAACTATATTTTTTAGACCCTTTAGAAGAAGCAATGAATATTAAGGCTGATTCACAAAAACTAATATCATACTTTTATAATAATACATTAAATAGAGAATTACCCTCAACAGAAGCACTAAGAGAAGATTGGGGACATGAGCTAATGATAAAGATCTCGAAGGATAGATGGGAAAAGTATCTGATAAACACACATAATTGTTCTATTAATGCAAGACATCATTTAATTCAATTCAAATTATTACATAACTATATTATTCAAAAACGAGGTTGAATAAATTTTATCCAAACGTCTCTCCCAGATGCGATAAATGTTTGTTTCAAAATGCTAATATAACACATTCATTTGTAGGATGTACAAAGTTGAATAAATTTTGGAGCAATATATTTGATATATTTACAAAGCTTTTCAAATCCACAATAGAACCTAAAACGGAATAGATTATATTTGGAATAATAGTAGAAGATATCAATTTAAATAAAGACCAAAATGTTTTTTTTAATTATGGGTTAATAATTGGAAAGAAATTGATACTTAAATTTTGGAAAAATACAACCATACCAACTGTTAAAATGTGGATTAGGAATATGATGGACATAGCACGCCTTGCAGAAATGAGACTCCGACTAATAGATAAATATGACCAATTCTTAAGGAGTTGGTCTCCTTTCATCGACTTTTTGGAATTATGTGATGCAGCAGTACCGTAAAGATTGCTGATTTCAGTTCATGCCGTGGATAGATCTACATCTCCGAATAAAGATTTGAAAATTTCTCTTTTAAGGGGCCTTCTCTCCTATTTCTACTTTCCACTTTTTCTTTTTTTTTTATATACACACTTCACGTTTTTCTATTCTCTACCATCTATTTTTCCTCTTTTTCCCCTTTCTATTGTTTTCTTTTTCTTGTCTTGCTTAACTTCCTTCTCAAAACATAAAACTAGAGGTTGTACATAGAATGGATTACGTTATGACATAGTTAGCACCTAAAATTAGGTTCCACTGTACTGTTTTGTATTGTATTAACTTCTAATAAAATAAACAAAACAAAATAAACATACAAAAAAAAAAAGAGATAGATTCTTGATTTGTACAGGTGTCTGAGAATATGGGGCGAAGGCAGGAGAATGGGGTTAAGAGGGATTAATATATCAGGACCTGGTAACGGGAGGTAAAACAACAAAAACAGACTTGGTTGGTAGTCCCCTTTCTGCGGAGTTTAATGTTATAATAGAGCGATTGTTCCTATTTTCTTTTTCTTTCTTTTCTAGGGTCTATTTTCTCACTTTACTTCCTTCTCTAACTTCTTTTCTAAGGGCTTTCTTTTCCCAACACTCTTGCACTTCACCACTTTTGCGCACTTTCTTTACTTTCCTTACTTCTATCTTTTTCTTAAAGCTCAAAAAAAAAATGAAGCGGTACAAAAAATGTATTAAGATATATGTGTTGTGTAGTATTGTAATTTACCGTACTTCTAATAAAAATAAAATAAAAAAAAAATAAAAAAAAGAGGGATTAATATCCATCAAAGATACAGAGCATGCTGACAATATTTATTCAACAAACGTCTGCTAATCAATATTCAGTGTGGAATTTGCCTCCAACATTCACCCACAATGCTAGTTTGGTGTCAATATAAACGAGGGACTCAATCGGAGAGGGGAGTGACTGTCCTTAACATTAAGGCAGAATTAGGTCAAGTTCAGCATCAAAAACTTCTTAAAAACCCAGTCAGTTTAGTTTAGTGATTTGTCACGGACCCACGCCCTGCGCCCCACAGAGTCCGCACCGACCAGTGATCCCTGCACATTAGCATTATCCAACAAACACTAGTAAGGAAAAATGTACAGTTATACCAATACCAATAACTTATAAACCTGTACATCTATGGTGTGGGAGGAAACTGGAGAAAACCCACGCAGGTCACTGGGAGAACATACAAACTCCGTACAGATAAGCACCCATCGGCAGAATCGAACCCGGGTCTCTGGCGCTATAAGGCGGCAACTCTACCGTTGCGCCACCGTGCCGTCAGTGAAAATCAGGAGGAAATGCTCTGCAGGGGGCAGGTATCGCATCCGTCACAAAAGAAAACAGCTGTGGTTATTGGAGACACTAGAAACGGGAGATGTTGAAATCCTGAGCAAAAAACTAAATTGCTGATCAGGCAGCATCTGTGGAAGGAATGGACAGATGAAGTTTCAGGACAGTACCATTCATCAGGTCAGAAACATCATCTGTCCATTCCCTCCAGAAATGCTCCCCTACAGCAATTTTGAGTTTAGCTATGGTTATTGATAGTCAATCATCTCAGGCGAAGGTTATCATTGCTGGATCACCACAGGGTAGTGCCCGAGCCCAGCTAATCAATAGGCATTTCCTCACTGACTTTCCCTTTATTACACGTGGGGATATTTTGTAATAGCAGAAGAAAGAGGAAGAAGATTGGACATTATCGCCTTCCATCACAGTGAGGAATGTGGGGAATACGCTGTAGTGGATATTTACGTTAACTTATGTAGTTGTGTGTCTCGTTGCTTTTTTTTATATGTCTGTATGGTAAATCGAATTTCACTGCACCTTGATTGGTACATGTGACAATAAAGTGAGATTGAAACGTTGAAGTATTGGTATTGGTTTATTTTTGTCACTATACTGAGAAACAATGAAAAACTGTTTTACCTACTATCCAGGCAAATCATCGCACTTCGAGAAGAAAAGGATAAAATAAACAGAGTGCAGGTTAATTATAGTGTAGTCTCAACCCGAAACATCACCCATTCCTTTTCTCCAGAGATGCTGCCTGTCCCACTGAGCTACTCCACTTTTTGTGTCTATCTGCAGATATTAGTGTTACAGCTACAGAGAAAATATAGTTTAAAAACGTTCAAAGGCCATAACGGGGTAGATTGTGAGATATGAAAGACATCCTCAACAAATGAAAGGTCCATTCAAGGACCCACCAACTGCAGGGAAGAAGCTGTTCATGAATCTGCTGGTACTCACTTTCAAGCTTTTGTGTCTTCTGTCTTAAAGCCCTGTCCCACTGTACGAGTTCATTCAAGAGTTCTCCCCGAGTGTGCCCTGATTTGAACTCGGAGATTTACTGTAATGGTCGCTCGTAAGTACTCGGGGCTCTCGTGGACATTTTTCAACATGTTGAAAAATCTTCACGAGTCTTCCCGAGCTTACCTGCCATTAGTGAATCTTCCCGAAAACCTGCCGTTAGCGTTACGAGCCGCGAAGAGACGTCCCTGAGCTCCGACGTACCCGCTACGTTCATTCTACTCGCTTACCACGAGTTTGGGTTTTTTTTTAAATTCGGGAAAGTTCTTGAATGAACTCATACAATGGGACAGGGTCATTACAGGAGAAAGAGAGAATGACCAGTAAAATATATAAAGTGCTGGAGTAACTCAGTGGGACAACCGGCATCTCTGAAAAACACGGATAGGTAACGTTTTGGGTACAGACCCTTCTTGTGACACCTTCGGATGGAACACCCATCTTATCTGGAGAGTGCCTAATTTTTGTGCAGACCATGATTGTGTTGGCTCTAGAAGGAGGTGTGTGTGTGTGTGCGTAGTGTGATTCGCCTGATGTATTGGGAGTCATTCACAACTGTGCAAATTCTTGCAGTCTTGAGCAGAGCAGTTGGCATACTGGGGTGTGATGCATCAGGGTAGAAATGCTTTCTCTGGTGCATCTGGAGGAATTAATAAGGCATGTTGGAGACAAGCCCCAGATTCCTTTAGACTTCTGCAGGCCCGCGCCAATCAGTGATTCCTGCGTATTAACACTATCCTACACACACTAGGGACAATTTTTACATTTGCCAAGCCAATTTACCTGCATACCTGTACGTCTTTGGAGTGTGGGAGGAAACTGAAGATCTCAGAGAAAACGCACATGGCCACAAGGAGAACGTACAAACTCCATACAGGCAGCAGCCTTGGTCGGGATTGAACCCGGGTCTCCGGCGCTGCAAGCTCTGTAAGGCAACAACTCTACCGCTGCTTCACCCCCTGAGACTCAAAATCATAAATGAAAGCAATAAATACTGAAAACACTCAACAAGTCTGGTAATATCTGTGGGGAAAGACAAAAAAAAAAACATTCTTTCTTATTATAGCAGTACTGAGGATGAAACAAATGCAATGTGTGAAACTCTCATTGAGAGACAGTTCAGATACACAGTTCAGAGAACAGCACTGCTGGGTTTTCCCACTGACAGATGAAGGGGGAAAACAACAGATGGAACCTTTTCTGCTTAAGGAAGAAATTTTAGTGACTTATTTTTCATGAAACGGTGAAAGGTGCGGCAGCGATGTTAACGAGCAAAGAAGACGAGTGTGACATAGATACAAACAACCATAAGCAAAGTACAAATGGAGGCTGTTCGTGAGATCACTAGCAACTACAGATCAGAGAGGAAAAATAATGCTTTTCCTTTTTTTAATAAGCGGTTGCTTCTTTGATAAAGGAGGGCATAGCTATAGTGCTTAGAAAATATATTATTGGGGGAATTGGCCACTGAGCTGTATAAATAATTGGGAAATATCAGTGGGAGATTTCAGCTTCCTTAATATTAACTGGGTCTCCCATCATGTAAAGGGCTTGAGCAAGATGGAATTTGTTAAGTGTCCAAAAAAGCTACTGACCGGTGAGCCTGATGTCAGTGGCAGGAAAGTTATTTGAGGGGTTTCTAAGGGACAGGATATATTAGGATTTGGTTAGTGATAGTCAGCAAGGCTTGGTGCGAGGGAAATCATATCTCACAAAGCTGATACAATGTTTTGATGAAGTCACCAAGAGGATTAAAGAGGGCATTGCAGTAGACATTGCCTACACAAACTAGCCAGGGCGGTACAATGGCGCAGTGATAAGAGTTGCTACCTTACAGCGCCAGAGACCCAGGTTCAATCCAGAACAAGGGTGCCATCTGTACAGAGTTTGTACGTTCTCCTCGTGAATGCGGAGTTTTCCCCAGGTGCTCAGGTTTCCTCCTACACTCCAAAGACGGTTTTTGTAGGTTGAATAGCTTTGGTAAAGATTGCAAATTGTCCCCGGTGTGTAGTATAGTGTCAGCTTGCAGGGATCAAAGGTGGGCCAAAGGTCATGTTTCCGCACTGCATCTCTAAACTAGACTACACTAACCTAAAGGCTTTTGCTGAGGTCCCACAAGGTAGGCTGGTCCGGAAGGTGTAACACATGGAATCCATAGGCGAGGATCCTCCAGTGCTTCTACGCAGTGGCGGTGGAAAGCATCTTGTCCGGAAATATGACCATCTGGTTTGGGAATTGCTCTGCCAAGGACAAGAAGGCTCTGCAGAGAGTAGTGCGTTCGGCCGAATGCACTATGGGAACTTCACTCGCCCCCCTGCAGGAACTATACAACAGGAGGTGCAACTCCAGAGCAAATAAAATCATGGGAGACCCCTTCCACCCCTGCAACGGACTGTTCCAGCTGCTACGGTCAGGCAAACGCCTCCGTTGCCACGCGGTGAGAACGGAGAGGTTGAGAAGGAGTTTCTTCCCAGAGGCAATTCTGACTGTAAACACCTATCTCACCAGGGACTAACTCTACAGAACGTTTTTCCTTCCATTATTTATTATGTAAAAGAATATGTGTGTTATGATTGTGTTTATAATTTGTTTGGTTGTTTTGTTGTTTGTCTTTTCCACAAAAGTCCGCGAGCATTGCCACTTTCATTTCACTGCACATCTCATATGTGTATGTGACAAATAAACTTGACTTGACTTGACTTGGAGGAAAGAGTCAAAGAGGAATTGTGAAGGGTTGTTTTTCTGGTTGATGGCCTGTGACCAGTGGTATTGCCGTAGAGGTCGGTGTTGGGTCCTATGTTGGTTGTGATCTACATTAACGGCCTCTGCCACACTTGGCTTCATTGGGAAAGATATCGAGTACAAATTTTAGGCATCTTGATCCAGGCGTACAAGTTTTTTTTGCGACCACACTTGGAGCACTGAGTGCCATTCTGGTGACCCAGCTATAGGACGAATGTCATTAACTTTGAAAGGGTACAGAAAGATTCACCAAGATGTTACATGGACTTGTAGGCTTGAGTTATAAGGAGAGCCTGGATAAGCTACAACATTTTTCCTTTGCAACACAGGAGGCCGAGGGACAAACTTATTGAAGTACCGTATATAAAGTCATGAGGGACATGGATAAAATGAACGCACACAATATTTTTCTGCAGGGTAGAGGATTCTAAAATTAGAGGGCATAGGCTACAGGTGAAAGGGGAAAGATTTATGAGTAATCTCAGGGGAAACTTTTTCCACTGGGTGCAGGAGTCTGTAAGTGGAATGAGATGCCAGAGGAAGCTATCGAAGCTGATACAATTAACTATTTGCAAAAGGTATTTGAAGAAATAAATGGATAGGGTGGATTCAGAGGGATGTGGGCCAAATGAGACCAGCCCAAGTTGCCAGCTTAGACTCTGGACAAGTTGGGCCAAAGGATCAGTTTCAAAGCTGTTTAGCTCCATGATTCTAATGAAGTTTAAAGAGGACAATGAATGAAATAACAAGGTACCGCAGACGAAATGTGCAGGAAAGAATAGCAAATACTGGTTTAAACCAAAGATAGGTTGATATCAGACAGACACACAATGCTGGAGTAACTCAGCAGGTCAAGCAGCATCCCACGAGAACATGGATAGGCGACATTTTGGGTTGGAAGGGTTCGCCAGGGAGGCTGCCTGACCCGCTGAGTTACTCCGGCATTTTGTGTCTTTCATGGGTTTAATACAGCCTGGTTGTCCCAGGAGTACGAAATAAGTCATATTTTCAGACCAGTGAGATTGAGAGCTGCACTGCAATGAATTTTGCATGCTGCATGAATGTGGGCTCGATTGAGGTGAACTTTATGTCAGGATAAGAGCGCTGGAAAGAATGAAAATAAGGAGATGGATATCCCATGGGTCCGGAGAAACATGCACAATGCTGATCGCTTCCTGATGAAGCAGAGTTTCACTCTACCTCACCTGTTAATGCAAAACATTTGTATTACTTTAAATAAAAATAAACTTCACTTACTTTTTCTTTTTAAATATGAAAGGGAGGTGCTGTGGAGCCAGATAGGAAAGTCATGCAGACCTTCGACTCAATATTTTTGAAATAACTGGGAACTTGTCTGGGGGACATTGAGTGGGCAGATGTGCCTGTATATGATCTCAAACAAGCTCCGTGCTTCTCAAATTGTTGTGTGGCAGATGAGGAGAGTTGAGCATATAGACGTCCCAGACTAACGTGCGGGTTAGGTCCCACAAACCCTTAAATAAGTTGGGTGTTACGCAAGCCAGAAATAGAAGTGCTACTGTGCACATGTAATTATATTATACCTGTGGTATCGATCACGAGGGGGGGAGTTCTGATCTGGAGACCGAGGGGGTGGGGAGCTCCAATGTGGAGACCAGGGAGGGGGGAGCGCCAACACATGGACCACATGTGCCTCAGTGGGCTTAAAGAATTCCTTAGGTAAATGCAAGTTCACCCAAGTCACCTACTACGCGATTCGGGGAGTCCCTGGTACACTGAATCCCCACAACAGTTAGCAAACTATTTCAATTGTGATAGAATTCCCTCCACCTGCCCAATTTCACGTCGTAACCAATTTAACCCAGATGAACTCTATATCATTTTTTAAATCATGTACAACATTGCGAGATATGGGATTGAAATCAGTCTTTGGCGAAAGCACGAGACGAGTTAAATTGAATCAGCAACCTGCTTCACGTCCTGTCTGATTACGATTTCCTCTAATACTAATGGAAAGCAAGAAGGAAAAACAAAATCAAGGAAGGAATAAAATAGACTGTTCACTATTACCCAATTTTGTGCTAATGGCAAAGAACAATTTAAATCTCATTGGAACATTCTATTCTTTAATGTGTAATGTATCATGAATATTCATTCAGCTTCCTTTGCAATAGTTCTCTTGCTAATAACTCCATACAATGCAGATCATCATATAATTAAGAATGACAAAATACTCAAGGGTGCCCCTCCTGCTGCCTTCACTCCATAGCTCAGAGGCTGAGCAGGTGCGATTGGCCAAATATCATTTAATATGCTCCATCGTACACGACAAACATGCCATTTAACCTGCTGACGTGAAGAAAAATATTCTGAAGAGGCAGATCTCTAATCTTTCAATCTCAATAGATTTTCTTTCTCGGTGTTATTTCTATGGTTTCAGAAGCTTGTTATCCGTCATGTTACATACAGCGCCAGTGTCACCGGAATTTCTAAAACCCAATCTTCTGCGAAAGTATGTACTTACCAGCCTGCTTTTCAAGAGGTACAATTAGGCAACCCATTAGCTTTTCTCAGCATAGGCACAAGAGCAAGAAATCGCTACAAGAGCAAGACATAAGGCTAAACAATCCTGCTCTGCTATTTGACACGATGTGGCTTATCTGACAAGCCTCGGCTTTTCTTTCCTGCCCCCCCCCCCCCCCCTAGACCAAAATTCTATCTAACCAAGTACTAAATATCTTCTATGATTAAGCCCCACAGCTCTCTACAAGTTCATAAGTTCTAGGAGCAGAATTAGGCCGATCGGCCCATTAAGTATACTCCGTCATTCAATCATGGCTGATCTATCTTTTCCTCTCAACCGCATTCTCCTGCCTTCTCCCCATAACCCCCGACACCCGTACTAATAAAGAATCTGTCAATCTCCGCATTAAAAAATATCCATTAACTTGGCCTCCACAGCCATCTGTGGCAATTATTTCCACAGATTCATCGCCCTTGATTAAAGAAATTCCTCCTCATCTCGTTTCCAAAGGTGAGTCCTTTTTTTCCTGAGGCTATGGTCTCTGGTCCCAGACTCTCCCACTCGTGGAAACAACCTCTCCACATTCACTCTTTCCAGGCCTTTCACTATTTGAAAAAGAAGGTCCAAACTCATATTAACCAACTGGAAAACCCACAGATTCACCAGCCTCTGGTAAAAATTGTAGTGAATTTACAAAATAATTTCATCCACTCAATAGATTAGGCAGTATCTTTGGAGAAAATGGAAGGATAAGCGACGTTTCGGATCAGGACCATTCTTCAGACCCATTATTGCTATATTTAAGAGGGAGTTAGATGTGGCCCTTGTGGCTAAGGGGACCAGGGGATATGGAGAGAAGGCAGGTACAGGATACTGAGTTGGATGATCAGCCATGATCATATTGAATGGCGGTGCAGGCTCGAAGGGCCGAATGGCCTACTCCTGCACCTAATTTCTATGTTTCTATGTTTCTATTATTAATGCATCATTTGATGGTGGCATCCATCAATCCATCACCAACTTAAAAGGTCCAGTAACATCATAAGCACAGTAAAGGAAATGATGCGCCTTAAGAGTATGTGATTAATTTTAAATATGCAAACATAACATGTCAATAACATGCACTCTATAACCTTCATGCCTTTGTGGGCGGCATAATAGTGCAGTGGAAGAGTTGTTGCCTTACAGTGCCAGAGACCAGGTTTAGATCCTGACTATGGGTGTTGTCTTTACGGAGTTTGTACATTCTCCCCGTGACCTGCATGGGTTTTCTCTGAGATCTTCAGTTTCCTCCCACACTCTAAAGATGTCCAGGTTTGTAGGATAATTGGCTTGGTATAAATGTAAATTATCCCGTGTGTGTGTGTCGGATAGTGTTAGCGTGCAGGGATCGCTAGTCGGTGTGTCGAAGAGCCTGTTTACGCGGAGTATCTCTCAACTAAACTATGCAAATCTAAAGTGGCAATTAAGAGACTTTTGGATAGGCACATGGATATGGAGGGAATGGAAGGATATGGATTGTGTGCCAGTAGATAAGAAATAGTCTTGGCACTCACCGAGCGAACAGCTAACAATGGCTCATTTCCTTTATCATCGTTACTTTTTTTGCATATCTTTCATTCATTTGTTCTATATCTCTCTACATCACCGTCCATATCTCTCGTTTCCCTTTCCCCTGACTCTCAGTCTGAAGAAGGGTCTCGACTCAAAACGTCACCCATTTTTTCCTTTCCAGATTTGCTGCCAGTCCAGCTGAGTTACTCCAGCATTTGGTGTCTATCTTTGATATAAACCAGCATCTAGAACAGAATAGTGAAAGGCTTGGATAGAGTGGATGTGGAGAGAATGTTTCCTCTACTAGTGGGAGAGTCTAGCATTAGAAGTCATAGCCTCAGAATTAAAGGACGTTCTTTTAGGATGAGGAGGAATTTCTTTAGTCAGAGGGTGGTGAATCTGTGGAATTCTTTGCCACGTCAGTGGATATATTAAAGGCAGAGATAGATAGATTCTTGATTAGCACGGGTGTCAGGGGTATGGGGATCAACCATGATTGAATGGCGGAGTAGACTTGATGGGCCGAACAGCCTAATTCTGCTCCTATCACATGTGATCTGATGATCTGCAGTTCCTTCATACACATTTCGTTTCGGCAGACACTGTGGGTCAAAGGACCTGCTCTTGTGCTGTGCTGTTCTATGGTATTCCGTGTTGGAATACAAGAGCAGATGTTGAAAACTGACAATGTATCGTTTGTTCGTGTACAACCGTGACTTGATCAACCAGTTAAGACTCTGTTTTATTATTGTGCATCTTCAGG
The DNA here is from genome assembly GCF_028641065.1 of Leucoraja erinaceus. Taxonomy (NCBI): domain Eukaryota; kingdom Metazoa; phylum Chordata; class Chondrichthyes; order Rajiformes; family Rajidae; genus Leucoraja; species Leucoraja erinaceus. The sequence goes on along the minus strand of NC_073391.1, from coordinate 40,180,154 downwards.
CCTACATGCGAGACCAGGATGGGATGGTTAATTCCCTTCCCGAGAGGACATTAATGAACCTGTTAAGTCCTTACATCAGTCAGACAGCTTCAAGGTCACTTTATCTGATACCAGCACTTCCTTTATTAAACTGCATTCACAGATTCAAGCTGCCCGAGTGGGATTTAAACTCACACCCTCTGGAGCGTCAGTCAAGCTTTCATAGTTAATTGTACATAAATATTATGCACACAAATGCTAACGTGCAAAGAAATATAATGCAATTTCATTCAAAAGCAAAATTCCAAAAAACTAATTTAATAATTTAAGCCGAGTTCTATAACACATCTTGGTAACTTAAAATACGAGGTTTATTTTAGTTTTGAGATACAGCGTGGAAACTGGCCCTTTGGCCCATCGAGTCCACGCCAACCAGCAACCCCTGTATGCCAGCACTACCCTGCACACTAGTGACAATTTACCGATGCCAATTAACCTGGATTAACCTACAAACCTGCAGGTCTGAGGAAGGGTCTCGACCCGAAACGTCACCCATTCCTTCTCCCCAGAGATGCTACCTGTCCCGCTGAGTTACTCCAGCATTTTGTGTCTATTGTTGGTTTAAGCCAGCATCTGCAATCCCTTCATGCAGAGCCTATAAACCGGTATGGGAGGAAACCGGAGCACCAGGAGAAAACGAACATGGTCACGGGAAGAACGTACAAACTCCATTCAGTCAGCACCCACAGCCAGGATCTAACCCCGGTGTCTGGTGCTGTAAGGCAGCAACTCCTCAACCACACCCCTATACCTCTGTGCTGCCCCAGAGGTGGCACAGTCCTATCCAACACTCTTCTCCTAATGCTAGAGAAAGTATCTCCACCCTCTGGCTATTCAAAATGGCTCAAAATGTGTTCTCATTGCTGCAAGCTGAGAATGTTGTTAAACAAAGCACAAGTCAAAGCAGCATGTGATATTCGTGCTTGCCTGCAACATCCAGTCAAACATGTACGAATCAGAAGGTACACAAAAATGCTGGAGAAACTCAGCGGGTGCAGCAGCATCTAGGGAGCGAAGGAAATAGGTAGCGTTTCGGGCAAAAACCCTTCTTCAGACTTATGAATCAGACATGTTGTCTCTCTTCCACCTCTGTTAAGGGTTGGAGAGCTTCACAATTTCAAACCATCGGTTCCTCTAAATTATAATTAGCTGATCCAGATCTACTGCGTTGAAGGAGTTGTTTCAGGCAACAGAGATTTCTATGAAATTTTATAGTAATTTATTCCTAGTTATGAAGCAACAATCCCTTTTCCAATAACTCTTGCTACAATCTTCAAAATATCAGCAAAAGAAATGTCAAAACAAATTGCTTTTAAAGCAACAGGGGTGTTAGGTTCAAGAAATCCTCCCCCCCCCCAAAAAAAAGGCACTGGGATTATAATATGGAGGCAACCCATGCGTAGTAAACCCATAGTTAACGCAGGGTGGGACGATTCCTTGGAGCACAGGAGGACGAGGGGTGATCTAATTGAGGTGTATAAAATAATGTGAGGAATAGATCAGGTAGATGCACATAGTCTCTTGCTCAGAGTAAGGGAATCGATGACCAGAGGACATACAGTAGTTTTAAGGTGATGGGCCTTAAGGAAAACGTTTTATAGGAATCTGAGGCTTTGTTCACACAGAGGTGAACAAGCTGCCAGAGGAGGTAGTTGAGGCTGGGACTATGCCAACGTTTTAAGAAACAGTTAGACAGGTACATGGATAGTAGACAAAAGTGCTGGAGAAACTCAGCAGGTACGGTAGCATCTATGGAACAAAGGATAGGACAGGATATGGATGGGACAGGAGAGGACAGGTTTGGAGCGATATGGGCCAAACGCAGTCAGGTGGACCTAGTGTAGCTGGGATATGTTGGCCGTTGTGGAATAGTTGGGCCAAAGGGCCTGTTTCCATACTGTATGACACTATGACTCTATGCGCGCCACTTCAGAGCTCCGAGTAAAAACAAAACCAGCTGCACGGATTCTGTAGAGAATTTGGAAAGCCAAACTGCTAACTCCATTTGGTCTAATTATTTCCCCGCCAATCCATTTTTAATAAACTGCTTGATCTTTCATTCAACGATATTCTTTTTTTGTGTCCACATTTTCATATTTCCAATCTGAGGTAAACAATGTTTAGATACATCAGCATAGTTTACTGGTGGAAGAGCTGCTTCCAAAATCATGCATCGTCCAGAAATCTGTGGGTAATTAGGAAAAGTACATAGAAACTGTCAGACAGTCCCAGATACCATCCGGTCATTCATTCCACCCAAATGTGTGTCTGAGAATGATCCCGACCCAAAACATCATCTGCCCATTTGTTGCACTGATGATACCTGACAACACTTTTTTTTTTTTAAGAAGGAACTGCAGATGCTGGAAAATCGAAGGTAGACAAAAGTGCTGGAGAAACTCAGCGGATGCAGCAGCATCTATGGAGCGAAGGAAATAGGCAACGTTTCGGCCCGAAACGTTGCCTATTTCCTTCGCTCCATAGATGCTGCTGCACCCGCTGAGTTTCTCCAGCATTTTTGTCTACCAGCACTTTTTTTTTGCTCATTCATTCCACCCATCTATTCCAGCATTGTCCCCTCTCTAATTAACTTTTCCCACACTGCAACCTCCTTGCCTTGTCCTCATGAATAATCCTCTTATGTGATCAACACTGTCTGGTTCAACTACTTCAGAGAACTGTAATTCCCCACATTCAAGAATCTCTGCATACAGATGGACATTGTCAGATATATATGCAGCAACATTTGTCGTTGACACTGAAGGAGGGTTCCGACCCTGAAAAGTCACCTGTTCCATTTCTCCAGAGATGCTGCCTGGCCCGCTGAGTTACTCCAACATTTTGTGTCTATCTTCGGGGTAAACCAGCATCTGCAGTTCCTTCCCACACAGGAATCCTATCAAGCCCTGACATTTATAGAGCTTCTTCTCTATCCTTTGAAGTGTTGAGTGACCCAGCTACACAACTTTCCCCAATAGCTCAATCCTCTCAATTGGAACAAAATTAAATGGAATCTACATCGCAAGTCATTTGGCCAATACATCAACACAGTTTGCAAGACTAAGCAGCATCGTAAAGCTGGGACATCATTTCCAAATGAGATCCCACCCATCAATAAACAAGATTGACTATTTCCATGTTCAACTCACATTAGTGCATCCAACATTCTCCCCCACATCAGTCAGGCACCAAGTGACCTGGGCACAAGCCAGTAATTGGCTCACTGTGCATAACAAACATTACCACAATGATCCAGAATGACAGTGATAAAAGAACACAACAGTGTTCAGCAAGGATACGTTACATGGGAAATGCATACATTTGCAGATCAGAATTCCAGATCAAAAATGGCATTTAAACCAATTAAAGTAGCAAAACTCTATCATCAACCACTGTGAAAATTCACCCCACGAGCCACATTACCACCTCATTTGGGGAGAATCCTGAAGAGAGCCTCCCATTGTTATAGATTGAATTTTAACAGCAATTTACTGAGTTGCAGATAATAATCAATCTCAAAGATTGTCAGCCAAGTGAGCAAAACAGAAACATTTGACATTTACTAGCTGTTCATATAGTCTTTAATGGAAGAAGTACCAAGCAGCATTTTTTTTTTACATGGCTGGAAGATTTAGCGACCGAGTTAATCCTGTCTTAAATTCCTCTTTTAACAGAGTCATAGAGTCATACAGCGTGGTAACAGGCCTTTCGGCCCAACTTGCCCATACCAGCCAACATATCCCAGCTACACTAGTCCTGCGTTTGGTCCTTATCGCAGTAAGCCTATCCTATCCATGTACCTGTCTAACTGTTTCTTAATAGTTGGTATAGGCCCAGCCTCAACTACCTCCTCTGGCAGCTTGTTCCATACACCCACCACCCTTTGTGTGAAAAAAGTTACCCCTCAGATTCCAATTAAATCTTTTGCCCTCCACCTTAAACCTATGTCCTCGATTCACCTACTCTGGGTAAGAGACTCTGTGCATCTACCCGATTTATTCCCCTCATGATGTTATACACCTCTATAAGATCACCCCTCATCCTCCTGCATTCCAAGGAATAGAGTCCCAGCCTACTCAACCTCTCCCTATAGCTCAGACCATCTAGCCCTGGCAACATCCTCGTTAATCTTCTCAGTAGCCTTTCCAGTTTGCATTTGTTTACAGATACAGCACGGAAATAGGCTCTTTGATATTGTATGAAATTAATGAGTTTAATACCTCAGCTAAAATAGCTGGAAGAAGAATGTTAGGCCAATGTGCTAAAATGTTCACACAAGATTTTCCTGCATCGGCAGCACAGTGGCCCAGCGGAAGAGTTGCTGCCTTACAGCGCTGGAGACCCGGGTTCCATACTGGCCAAAGGTGCTGATTGTACTGAGCTTGGACATTTTACCCGTGACCTGCGTGAGTTTTCTCCGGGTGCTCTGGTTTCCTCCCACGCTCCAAAGACATACAGGTATATAGGTTAATTGACTTGGTATAATTGTAAATCGTCCCTTGTGTGAGTAGGATAGTGATAGCTGGTCGGCGTGGCTCGGTGGACCAAAGGGCCTGTTTTCACGCTGTGTCTCTAAACTAAACTAAACAAAATCAAACCCTAGTCCCACTAGAAACATGGTTTGCCCATAGTTGTGTGCCACCAAAATTGGATGTTAAGAGAATTAAATTGGCAGAAATATCAGACGACCATCAACAGCAGCATTATAGTTGCAATGTACTAACGCGAACTGAGAATTAAATATATTTTGAAGAAAGGATCAATTAAATGTTACTAATCCTGCAAATAATGAGCCAAATGTACTGGAGTGAACATATTTCAGAGTGTTTTTGAACACTAAATGATACCGCACAATAACAGGCCTTTTGGCCCATAATGACTGTGACAAATACCATGCTAAGACTTCACTTATCTACATGTAAATGATCCATGCCCCCCTCCACCATACCCAACATATCCACCCATATACCTATCCAAAAGTATTTGACTTTGACGTTAACGCATCTGCTTCAACCACCACCATATCAAAATATTTACTAAATAGCCCTCCATGCATTGGGAAACATTTATTATCCAACATTACTTTCACCAGTGTTTTTCATCATCCTTGGTTTCATTTGCATTCAATATGATGAACCTCTCGTGTATTTGCTCCAAGTTGTTTTGGACTTACTTATGCCGTGTGTGCATGGAAGTCCTAAAATCAGCTGTGAACAGTTGACCACAGACAATTTCCTCCACGCCAGCCCCATCAATAAAGTTCATGTGATAGGAGCAGAATTAGGCCATTCGGCCCATCACGTCCACCATGCCATTCAATCATGGCGGATCTATCTCTCCCTCTTAACCCCATTCTCCTGCCTTCTCCCCATAGCCTGTACTAAGCAATAATCTATCATCTATCTCTGCCTTAATAATATCTGTTGAGCACCCTTTATATCAATGGGGCAACCACAACTGAATACAAAGAGGTCCCAGTGGACCTTTTAAGAGTTCACAATCTCTGGATTGCTCGTTCAACATTACTCCCAAACACACTCCAAAGGGCATAGAAATTCCCCAAGTCCTTCATTTATTGATGGCAAGTGTTTCAAGTAGCCATCATGGGTTGTTAGTGATTGAAAAACTCAACCTAAACCTCTATTGATCATTTTCAGATAATTTGTGCATGTTAATAAATTATCTGAACCATTCATCAAAAGGTTGCGGCCTTTGGCAGACTTCCACTTGCATATGTTATTTTAAAGACAAGTCCCTGTCAATTCCATCTTCTGGAAGCATCATTATATGTAATATATCCTGCTAAAGACTTGATTGAGTGTACATTAATAATTGACCCAACCTTGGCCAATCTGAACCTAATTACTGTCCATGGACTAATAATTGGATTTTGATACCAACCAATCCAAATATGACTTGCAAGTGAGAAGCTGATAGGAGGAGCAGCAGATGAGACTTGCAAGGCAGCTGCTAGTGTCCTTTAGTGACTTTGTCAAAAGGTGTATAAAAGATTCAAGAGCGTTTATTGTCATGGGTCCCCGTCAGGACAATGAAATTCTTGCTTTGCTTCAGCACAAAAGAATATAGGAGGCATGAATACAGAACAGATCAGTGTGTCCATATACCATTGTACAAATATATACACACATGAATAAATAAAACAGATAAAGTGCAAATAAACAGATAATGGGCTATTAATGTTCAGAGTTTTGTTTGAGTTGAGTTCAATAGCCTGATGGCTGTGGGAAGAAGCTGTTTCTGAACCTAGATGTTGCAGTCTTCAGGCTCCTGTACCTTCTACCTGAAGGTAGTGGGTAGATGAGTGTGTGGCCAGGATGGTGTGGGTCCTTGATGCTGCCAGCCTTTTTGAGGCAACGACTGCGATAGATCCTCTCGATGGAAGGTCAGAGCCGATGATGGACTGGGCAATATTCACTACTTTTTGTCGTCTTTTCCGCTCCTGGACGCTCAAGTTGCCGAACCAAGCCACGATGCAACCGGTCAGCATGCTCTCTACTGTGCACCTGTAGAAATTAGAGAGAGTCCTCCTTGACAAACCGACTCTCCGTAATCTTCTCAGAAAGTAGAGGCGCTGATGAGCTTTCTTGATAATTGCATTAGTGTTCTCGGACCAGGAAAGATCTTCAGAGATGTGCACGCCCAGGAATTTGAAGCTCTTGACCCTTTCAACCATCGACCCGTTGATATAAACGGGGCTGTGGGTCCCCATCCTACTCCTTCCAAAGTTCACGTTCTTTAATTCTGAGGCTATGACCTCTAGTCCTAGACTCTCCCACTAGTGAAAACATCCTCTCCACATCCACTCTATCCAAACCTTTCACTATTTGGTAAGTTTCAACGAGGTCCCCCCCTCATTCTTCTAAATTCAATGAACATTAAATGACAAGACAAAATTGAGGCAGTCAGGAGAAGGAGGCATGGATTAGGTATAGGTAGTTGGGATCAAGTGTATACTTGTAGGAGTTGGGCAAGGTCCTCAATTAATATTTCTCCTCTATGTTTACCGTAGAGGAAGACAAAGATTAGGGAACTTAATGGCAAACCCATGAGGACAGTTATGGTGTTGTTGAATGTCCCAAGATGCATGAAGTAGCTAAATCTCCCAGGCCTAATCAGATGTATCCAAGGACACTGTGGGAAGCTAGAGAACAAATTGCAGGAGTCCTGGCTGAGATAATGCATCATCATTAGCCACAGGTGAGGTGCTGGAAGACTGGGGGGTGGCTGATGTTGTTCCTCCATTTATAGGCTGCAAACAAAAAGCTGGGAACAATCGACGTGTAAGACTAACACCCGTGATAGATATGTTAATAAAGAAGATTGTGAATGACAAGATATACATGCAATTGGATAAACAAAGGTTGATTCAGAATAGTCAGCATGGTTTTGTTTGTGGGGTTCATGTCTCACAAATCTGAGTGTTTTTGAAGAGTAAACGGAGAAGGTTGATGAGGGCAGGGAATAGACAAAGTCTATGTGGACTTCACCAAGGCTTTTGTGATGATTCAGCATGGTTGGCTGCTCTGGAAGATTAGATTGCAATCTAATGGGACCCAGGGAGAGCTAGTTACTGGATACAGAATTGGCTTCACGGTAGGATGCAGAGGCTGGTGAAAGGGTGTTTTTTTCAGACTGGAGGCCTGTGACTGGTGGTGTGCCACAAGGATTGGTGTTGGACCAATTGCTGTTAATCATTATGTTGACGATTTGAAGGAGTAGACGCATTCCATTGTTAGCAACTTAGCAGATGGCACTAAAATAGATGGTAGTGTAGACATTTTGAAGATGCTTTAGGGGAGTCAAACAGAACAGAAAGAGACTCTTCCACCCAACTTGTCAATGCCAACCAAGATGCCCCATCTGCACTTGTCCTGCTTGCCCATGCCCAGCCCATATCCATATAAAAGCAAGATGAATATGCTGGATATTTTCATCCCTTTTATATGTTTCTTTATGTCTCTCCCCTCCCTGCCCACCTACAGCCCTCAATAAAAATTTCAATCGAGTGATCTCAAAACAGCACATTACGTATACGAGACCTCTGACCTATCCACCCCTCCCTCACCTCCCCTACAACTTAACGCCAGCTTGTTTCCTTGACCAGCTCTGATGAAGGACGTTTGAACTGAAATATTACTGTTTCATTTCCCACAGTTGCTGCCTGACCAGCCATTTTTTCTTTTTACTCCATTAATTAAACTTTGCAGGAGGAACTTCAATGTCAAACACCAAGCGTGCCCCTGGAAACAACATCATAAATTAATCTGGCTAAGTCATTAAGGCCTCAGACACTATTCCGCTTGACAGTGTGAGCGTCAACATCTGTATGAAGCAAAACTATTTGCTCTCATCCTCACCAATCCATCATCACAGAGGCATGCAAAATGACAAGTTCTAATGAAATGATCAACAGACATCCCTTGTGAAATCTTCATCTCACCTTGTTCTGTATCAATGCTGACAGTGGCCCGTTCGTTCATGTGAACCATCGCTTCCTCTGAATAACAAAATTCTCGGCTCATCCCCGTCCAGAAATAAAGTGGCATTTTAACAAAGTTCAGAGGGAATGTAACATTGTTGAAGATGCTTTGGAGTCGTAGGGTCTTACAGAACATAAACAGGCCCTTCGGCCCAATTTGCCAAAAGCCAACCAAGATGCCCCACCCACACTATTCCCACCTGTCGCATATCCCTCTAAACCTTTCCAATCCATGTATCTGTCCAAATGTTTTTTAAGTGTTATAATGCATGCCTCAACTATCTCCTCTGGTAGCTCATTCCATTTACCCCCCACCCACTGTGTGAAAAAGTTGTCCCTCAATTTCCAATTAAATATGTTCCCTCTCACCTATGTCCGCTGGTTCTTGATTTCCTCTGCTCTGGGGAAAAAACTGTGCATTTACCCAATCTATTCCCCTCATTATTTTATACAGCTTCTGTGCTCCAAGGAATAAAGTCCTAGCCTGCCCAACCTCTCAATATAGCTCAAGCCCTCAAGTCCTGGCAACATCCTCTTAAATCTTCTCCACAGGATTTCCAGCTTAAAGCTTTTGGTTAAATTTATAAACCTAATGCAGTCGGGTATTAAAATGAGTGTAAAAGGACAAAAATATTGGCATGCAAGTCGTGGCCCAAAACACCTGTTCCTGCTGTACGCACCTGACCACAAATGCAATTTCATAATCCGTTCGTAACTGTGCCCTCAGGTGGAGGCAAATGATCCTGTGGCACTTTCATGGCAAACAACACTGAAGTTACCCTTGGGGCGGTACACTGGCACAACAGTAGAGTTGCTGCCTGACAGCGCAAGGGACACGGGTTCGATCCTGACTACGGTTGCTGTCTGTAGGAGTTTGTAAGTTCTCCCAGTGACAGTGAGGGTTTTGTCCAGGTGCCCCGGTTCTCTCAGACACTCCAAAGACATGCAGGTTAGTAGTTCAATTGGCTTTGGAAAAATTGTAAATTGTCCCTAGAGCATAGAGTAGTGTTTGTGTACATTATCCTTATCGGCGTGGACTCGGTGGACCGAAGGCCCTGTTTCCGCACTGTATCTCTAAAGTCTAAAAGAGTCCCAGTTTATCCTTCACTTAGCATAATAATATACGATTACTTTCACATTGTGTTTGCAAGAAACTTCACAATATTGGCTACCGCATTATCATGACATATTCAATGGTGCTTTATAGCCACCTGAAAGAGGCTTAAAAGCTGTAATATAAATTAATACGTTTCTTTTCACACCAAAGCTTCTCCATTATGCTGTATGAAGCTACCAGTGTGTTAAATGGGATAAATTCATGCAAATTATTGCTGATCTAGTGAACCCTGGATACAACAACACACTATAGTTAATCAGCAGCAGAGTAATGATGTTGCACCACCATCTGAATTCTCTCAGGCCAGCACACGGCTCAGTCTATTGTTCCTATCATGTCAGAGTTGGTGTAATGAAGGATGTTGGAAACATGCTAGAAGCAACAGCAGACATATCCCAAACTAACAATACCAACCGTGTTAACGTACATTTTTTTGTTTTTCTTTTCACTGTCTGCAGAACACACCATTGTATGTATAATTTATGTTTTGTGTGCTGTCTGAGTATATGTCTGTGGTGGTGCTGCAAGCAAGATTTTCATTGCACCTGCATCTCACAATGCCTGTGCACACAACAATAGACTTAACTTGATAAACAACTAACTTAATATGCAAAAGGGATGGCTAAGAGATTGTACATTCTCAACTCATCCATGGTTATTTTCAAAAATGTGAGTCTTAAAACAACATCATCAACCCAACGGCCAACAAGCTTTGCTCTATCACACAGCAGGCTGTGGAGGCCGTTGTTAGGTATTTTCAAAGCAGAGATTGATAGGTTCTTGATTGGAAAGGGAGAAGGCGGGAGAATGGGATTGAGATGGAAAAATAGATCGGCCAAGATCGAACGATGGAGCACTTAATAGGCAAAATGGTCTCATTCTACGATCTTATGATCTCAAAGTATCAATGATCCAGAACCTACTGACAGCTATCCAGCATCCATAAACTACCCTTGTCTGGCCCCTCAACTTCATACCACACAACATCCAACATTGCACGATTTATTTTTGTGGAGTTGCCAACCACCATTTAGAAGATAATTTGTTTACTTTTAACATGGAAGCCTATCACACCATCCATCATGTGTCTTTCAGCCCTCAAGTTATTTTCCCCAATCTAATCTCGCATCAGCAGCAACTGATTCTTCTGCCACCAGCTTGCATTACAGGTCACTCACTGTGGTCAATAAACCTACCAGTACTTCTTTGGGAATGTGGGAGAAAATTGGAGTACCTGGAAGGAACCCATGCCATCAAAAAGAGAACATGCAAACGTAGAGACAGCAGTCAGGATTAGAACTGATCTGAAGACCACCATGCTACCTACAATACTATTGTGCATTTTTGTTGTTTTTTAATATTGATGAATATTATTTTTTTTAGTTAGCCTCACATTTTCTTTTTAGTTTTTTTTTCTGGAATGCCGGAGGTTGAGAGGAGATCTGTCAGAAGTAAATAAAATGATGAAAGGCGTAGATAGGGTAGACATACAGATCCCTTCTCCTAGGGTTGAAATGTCAAAGACTAGAGGAGAGAGGGGAAATGTTTGAGTGGGATGTGCGGGGCAGGTTTTCAAACATACAGAGGGTGATGGGTTTGTAGATCGCACTGCCGGTGGTGGCAATGTAGGCAGATACAAAAGTAGTGTTGAAGAGGTTTTTACAAAGGCATGTGGATATGCTGGGATTGGAGGGGTATTGATCAAGGCAGAGGTGATTAGTTTACCTTGGCACCATGCCCAGCACAGACACTGTGCTGTACTTTTCTATGTTTTTGAACAGTTTCCTAATCTCCAATCAAAGACATTTTGGATCTCGGTGTATGAGGTCTTGGTTCATGTCACCCGCACCTTAATTGTCCCTAACGGTCCACTAACCAAATGGAATGGTCAGGTTAAACTGTGCCTACAAGAGATTGGGTATTACGTGGCTGGAAAAAAATACTAGTGCAGTCAAAAGGATTCCACAGGTGGTGACAGTGAATTCAAATTCAGTGTAAGCTGGTTCAAGATATGCGGCTTATTTCCATGCTTCCATAATAATTGCCTGAAGGCGTGAACAAACTTCAGAAGGTAGATATAAAATGGTGGAGTAACTCAGCAGGACAGGCAGCATCTCTGGAGAGAAGGAATAGGTGACGTTTCGGGTCGAGACCCTTCTTCAGACTGAGCCTTCAGGTTGAGATCGTACTTCAGACTGAGCCGAAGGGTCTTGACCCGAAACGTCACCAATCCCTTCTCCCCAGAGATGCCCGCTGCCGGTCCCGCTGAGTTACTCCAGCATTTTGTATCTACCTTCGATTTAAACCAGCATCTGCAGTTCTTTCCTAAACAAACTTCAGAATATTTAGTTAGCCGTGTTGGGCCTTCTCTTTCCTGAAAAGAAAACAAATTGAATTACCTATCTGAATCAATGCTAGCAGATTTCAATGCCTACATTTTGTCTGAGGATTACTTTAGGAAAGACACAAAGTGCTGGGGTAACTCAGCAGGTCAGGCAGCATCTCTGGAGAACATAGATAGGTGGTGATTTGAGTCAGGACCCTTCTTCAGGCTTTTGATGGATTTTACTTTAACTTACAGTAGGTGATTGCAGAAACTGATCAGCCACCGTGTATAAACCTCTCCCATTTTTATGAATTTAAATAGAAATGTTAAATTGTTATATATAATAGTGGGTCAATCATGACTGCTCATTTCACATTGATATCCTTGAGAAGTCAAGAACGTATTAACTTATAACAGCACGGTAGCGTAGAGTTGCTGCCTTACAGCGCCAGCGACCAGGGTTCGATCCTGACTACTGGTGCTGTCTGTATGGTTTGTACATTCTCCCTGTGACCGCATGGGTTTTCCCCAGGTGCTCCAGTTTCCTTCCACAGTCCAAAGACATGTAGGTTTGTAGGTTAATTGGCTTTGGTAAAAATTGTAAATTGTTCCTAGTGTGTGTAAGATAGTGCTAGTGTACGGGGATCACTGTTCGACGGAAACACAGTGGTCCAAATGGCCTGGTTCTGCGCTGTATCTCTAAACAGTAGAGCTGAAGAAATGATATCAGAATCCAAATCCCCTTCTGAATTAAATGGTATCCTCAGCTAACTTCCTTAAGAGTTCTACTAGTGTTGAGAAAAACAATGCTCCTTCCCACGACCACGTGGCATGGAGGTGGACCATCTGAACCCTGTTTACAATACCCTCACCCCAAATATTTCCCAAGGACACAAGTGAACACCAGGCTGGGACTCATTGTATCCAGGAAATGTTTGCTCAATTTTTAAGAACCGAATTCCACGATCCTTCAACCCCTGTCTCCTGAGCCCCAGCTGCAACCGTTTCTCTCCTCGCCCTCCCCATCCACCTCCTTTCCTTCCTCAGGCTACACAATTCGCAGCTCTTCAATCCTTTTGTCTCACACCCGTCTTTTCATCTCTGCCCTTTGTCCACCATCTGCCCATCAGTAACCTTCCTCACCTGGATAGACCCATTACCTACCAGGCATTATCCCACCCCTCCTCTCTTCCAGCTTTCTCTTCCCCCCCCCACCCCACCCACCCTTTAGGGTGGCACAGTAGCTCAGCAGTAGAGTTGCTGCCTTTCAGCGTCGGAGACCCTGGTTCGATCCCTACTACGGGTGCTGTCTGTACGGAGTTTGTACGTTCTCCCCGTGACAGCATGGGCTTTATCCGAGATCTTCGGTTTCCTCCCACACTCCAAAGACGTACAGGTTTGTTGGTTAATTGGCTCGGTACAAGTGTAAATTTTGTCTAGTGTGTGTAGGATCGTGTTAGTGTGCAGGGATCGTTGGTCGGCACGGACTCGGTGGGTCGAAGGGCCTGTTTCCGCGCTGTATCTCTAAACTAAACTAAACTTTACAATCAGGCCAAAGAAGAATCCCGACCTGAAACGTCACCTATCCATGTTTTCCAGAGATGCTGCCTGACCCACTGACCAGGGGGTTAAACCAGGGGGGAATTCACAGGCCGGGGAACCGCAGTACCCCGGCCCCCACACACGGTGCGCCAGTAACGGGCCCGGAAGCACGCCACACGGCGCCAGCTCATCATGAAATCTGCTGGAAGCGGGAAGGTGCAACGAGAGCCTCGTGCAGTTACCAGGCAACCAAGGCATGCGCCACCAGGGCGAAGCAGGTGCAGTGGTGCATGCTGCATCGGCATCCAACGCTTAGCTGCAGCCGCTGCAAACGCAATGCAACGTTCTTCAAGAGCGTGTTACTGCTAGCTGTCTCCCTGCTGCTGTTTTTACACTGCCCAACACAAATGGCCGCTTCGTTCCGCTACAACCAAAAGCCGTTGCAAAGTGGTCTGTAGTAACGAGGGTAGACTGTGGGCACGAGAACGGTGCGCTGGGCGGCACGGCGGTAGAGTTGTTGACTTTCTCCACCAGAGACCCGGGTTCGATCCTGACTATGGGTGCATGTCTGATCGGAGTTTTGTTCATTCTCCCCATGACCTGCGTGGGTTCTCTCCAGGTGCTCTGGTTTCCTCCCAGACTCAAAGGACAAACAAGTTTGTAGGTTAATTGGCTTGGTAAAATTGTAAATTGTCCCTGGTGTGTGTAGGCTAGTGTTAGTGTGCGAGGATCGCTGGCGGGCTAAAGGGTCTGTTTCCGTGCTATATCTCCATCTCTAAACTAAACAAAAGATCCCCTTGTGGAACAAAACGCAGAGAGTCAACACGTTCGGTCACCATCCTGCATTTTACAAGTTCCTCTTCCTTGCCTTTTTGTCCACCTATTTTGTTTTGATTACAAACTTGCCTCTTTTGCCAGATGTTTTCTTGGGAGAGCTAAATCTGTGTATTTGCTGGAGATATGGAAATCATGGTGCGTCTCAGAAGCATTTCCAATTAAAAAATTTCTAATTTATATCTTTCATCAAAACAGAGGATAATGAGGTTTCAGACAAGCTGGAAATGATGTCGAACCTCCAAAGGGCAAGTATTTTCAAGATCAAAATTTATTTCTTCCCTTTCAGATCTTGTTTAATAAATGCAAATCCGCAGTATTTTCTCTGATGCGAAAATATATGGTCAAGAGGTACTTCAAAATACCACAGAAATTGAGGTCTCTAGTGCATTTTTTTTTAAATGTGTGATTCACCGGGTTTGCATTTGCCACTTTGTCGTTCGTCGAATGGAACAGAGCTTTTCCTGTGTTTACCCACAAGAATTGCCCACTTGAAGTGCGACCTTCAACCTGCCTTTCACACTTGCTGCAAAACAAGGAGCAAAAATCTGCAGCAACTTGGCAAAGAGGATGAATTAGAGGATTCCCAGTGGAACAATGATTGTTTTGTCCAAAGCCTCTGCCAAACGAAGTTTCTAAGCCCTTCTTTTATCACAAGCACCACTCACTAAAAGGCATGCAATTTGGTGCAAAGTGCTGAGATTACTGACCCCTGAAAGAATCTTGGAACGTGCGAGGATTTGAAGCCATTTATGGCCAATCACGGACCATAACTGTGGCGTGAGGTACTTGCCAACATCCTACAGTGCCATGAACCCTCACTATAATTTTCCTCACCTCCGTGGCTGCCTCTTGTACTTTTATTGCTATCTAGTGCGTTTTAAAGAGCCGGCTCACTTCCATATGGTCAACATGACTTTGACAACATTACCAAAGTTGCAAGCACTGCAGGGAGCTGCTATTACTGATTGTATGCCTCGCTGCCAACTTTCCTCAGATAACAATGTACCATTCTTACATTTTGAGCCCCATATCCAAGGAGGGATGTGCTGGCTCTGGAGAGGGTCCAGAGGAGGTTTAAAAGAATAAACGCAGGAATGAATGGATTAGCATATGATGAGCATTTGACAGCACTGGGCCTGTACTCGCTGGAGTTTAGAAGAATGAGGGGGGGGGGGGGGGGGGACCTCATTGAAACTTACCGAATAGTGAAAGGTTTGGATAGAATGGTTGTGGAGAGGATGTTTCTACTAGTGGTAGAGTCTTGGACCAGAGGTCATAGCCTCAGGATTAAAAGATCTTCCTTGAGGAAGGAGATGTGGGAGGAATTTCTTGTCAGAAGGTGGTGGATCTGTGGAATTCTTTGCCACTGACGGCTGTGGAGGCCGTCAATGGATATTTTTAATATGTTCTCTACCTTTTCAGACCTCCTGTTTCCGTCTCTCCTGACTCTCAGTCTGAAGAAAGGTCGCAACCCAAAACATCACATATTCCTTCTCTCCAGAGATTCTGCCTGCCTCACTCAGTTACTCCAGCATTTTGTTTCCATCTTCGGTAGAAAGCAGCATCTGAAGTTCCTTCCTACACAATTTGCTCAGGAAGCAGAATCAAGCCATGCTTTACTTGTTTTTATTTTAACAACAGCTGCAGTGAATGTAAAAGAATCTAAACTCAGTCATTATTGAACACAAAGCAGAGAAAAGGCTTATTTTAAGTTCCTAAATAAGGGATGGCAGAGTTACTGGTTATCTCTGATTACTACTTTGACGTGCGCAGAAGGCACTTATGTTTCAAACGGGATGTTGAACATCTAAGCAGAATATTTTTGGTATGATCTTTCTCAGTAGGATTTTAGAACAGTTTGAAGTCGAATGACCAACCACTCATCTATAAATCAAAAGCAAGGAATTGAAAGTCAAAAGGATATTCAAGGTACAAATTGCCAGTAATATAATTAAAAACTTCTGAATCAATTGTTGAGACTCAGAGTGGTACAGCATGGAAGCAGGCCCTTCGGACCAACTCATTCATGCCAGCCATGTTTTATAACTCTGCGTGACCCATTTTCATGCATTTATCTCATAAATCTCTCTGCACCTTTTCTATCCATGTACATGCTGATGACACGAAGCTGGGGGACAGTGGTAGCTGTGAGGAGGATGCTAGGAGGCTGCAAGGTGACTTGGATAGGCTGGGTGAGTGGGCAAATGCATGGCAGATGCAGTATAATGTGGATAAATGTGAGGTTATCCACTTTGGTGGCAAAAACAGGAAAGTAGACTATTATCTAAATGGTGGCCGATTAGGAAAAGGGGAGATGCAACGAAACCTGGGAGTCATGGTACAGCAGTCATTGAAAGTAGGCATGCAGGTGCAGCAGGCAGTGAAGAAAGCGAATGGTATGTTAGCATTCATAGCAAAAGGATTTGAGTATAGAAGCAGGGAGGTTCTACTGCAGTTGTACAGGGTATTGGTGAGACCACACATGGAGGATTGTGTACAGTTTTGGTCTCCAAATCTGAGGAAAGACATTCTTGCCATAGAGGGAGTACAGAGAAGGTTCACCAGACTGATTCCTGGGATGTCAGGTCTTTCATATGAAGAAAGACTGGATAGACTCGGCTTGTACACGCTAGAATTTAGAAGATTGAGGGGGGAATCTTATAGAAACGTACAAAATTCTTAAGGGGTTGGACAGGCTAGATGTAGGAAGATTGTTCCCGATGTTGGGGAAGTCCAGAACAAGGGGTCACAGTTTAAGGATAAAGGGGAAATCTTTTAGGACTGAGATGAGAAAACACGTTTTTTTACACAGAGAGTGGTGAATCTCTGGAACTCTCTGCCACAGAAGGTAGTTGAGGCCAGTTCATTGGCTATATTTAAGAGGGAGCTAGATGTGGCCCTTGTGGCTAAAGGGATCAGGGGGTATGGAGAGAAGGCAGGTACAGGATACGGAGTTGGATGATCAGCCATGATCATATTGAATGATGGTGCAGGCTCGAAGGGCCGAATGGCCTACTCCTGCACCTATTTTCTATGTTTCTATGCCTGAAAGTCTATTAAATATTGCCATTGGATCTGCCTCTACAGCTTCCCCAGGCAACTTGTTCCAAACACATACCATCCTGTGTGTGAAGATATTTCTCCTCAGGTCTCAAATGTTTACACTCTCACCTTAAACCCATGCCCTCTAGTTCTGGACTCCACTATTCTGTGACCATGTTATAGGAAAGATATTATCAAGCTTGAAAGGGTTCATGGGAGTTTTACGAGGATGTTGCCAAGACTCGAGGGCCTGAGCTATAGGGCAGGTTCAGTAGGCTGGGTCTCTATTCTTTGGAGCACAGGAGGATGAGGGGTGATCTTATAGAGATGTATGAAATCATGAGGGGAATAAATCGGGAAGATGCATTGAATCTCCTGCCCAGAGTGGGGGAATCGAGGACCCGAGGACATAGATTCAATGTGATGGGGAAAAGATTGAATAGGAATCTGAGGGGTAACATTTTCACACAAAGGTTGGTGGGTGTATGGAACAAGCTGCCAGAGGAGGTAGTTGATGTTGGGACTGTCCCAGTGTTTAAGACAGTTAGACATGTACATGGATAGAATGAGTTTGGAGGGATATGGGCCAAACGCAGGCAGGTTGGATGAGTGCAGCTGGGACATGTTGGTCAGTGTGGGCAAGTTGGACTGAAGGGCCTGTTTCCACACTATGAGTCTATTCATCTTATCTATACCTCTCACGATACCTCTATAAGGTCAACCCTTAGTTTTCTAAGCTCCAAGGAAAATAAGTCCCAGCCTGTCCAGCCATTCCTTACAACTTAAAACCCTCGAGTCTTGATAACATCCTTATCAATCTTTCTGCACCCTTTCCAGCTTAATGACATATTCTCTGCAGTATCCTTCCTAGACATCAGAACTGCGCGCAATACTCCAGATTTCGCCTCACCAACATCTTGCTATCCAAGAAAAAACATTACCATCCTCATAAATCCTGTTTATAGAGATGGATTCCTCCGCTAAAATGACAACAATGTCTATTTCTATAATGCATTTACCATCCCAAATCATCTCAGAGTTAACTCAAAAATCAGAAAAGCATATCGAGGCACAGAACGTCATGCTAGATATGCTAAACAAAAGATAGGCCAACTACGTGGTTTTAAGTTAAACCTAAGAAAATAGACACATAATGCTGGAGTAACAGCGGGGCAGGCAGCATCTCTGGATAGAAGGAATGGGTGACGTTTCGAGTCGAGATTCAGATTCAGCCCAGACAGAGAAGGGTCTTGACCCAAAATATCACCCATTCCTTCCATCCAGTGATGTTGCCTATCCCGCTGAGTTACCCCAGCATTTTGTTTCCATCTTCGGTGTAAACCAGCAACTGCAGTTCTTTCCTACAAATTTAGTATTGCACCTGGGCAGCTTAGTTTTAGTTTGAAAAGATAAAACCAAGATCAATCACCTGATCACTCAACAAAATAAAAAAGATTGATTTAGCAATTTGTTTCGGAACATTCCGTGCTAGAGCTGTGATGTAATACAATATATAAAGGACCCACTTATCTTTTTCTCCCCAGGAATCCATTAGTTACTGGGGCAAAGCCAACATTTTATGCCCTCTTTAATGATTCCAGAAGGTGATGCCGAGATTAATTCTTGAACAACTGCAATCCCTCCGATGAAGGAACTCCCTCAATACTGGGGAGAGAGTTACTGAGTATAGGACCAACAATAATAAAGGAATGGCATGTGTGTGAAGGAACTGTAGATGCTGGTTTAAACCAAAGATAGACACAAAATGCTGGAGTAACTCAGCAGGACAGGCAGCATCTCTGGAGAGAAGGATTTCAAGTCGAGACCCTTCTTCAGACTAATAAAGTAATGGCAATTATTTCCAAGTCAGGATGGTATGCAACTTCAAGTGGAGCATATCAATGGTTCTGTTCCCATGGATCTGGTGTCCTTCATAAGATCATAAATCTAAAGTGATAGTAGAATAAGGTCATTCGGCCCATCAATCTCCTCTGCAAATTCAATCATGACCGACCTCTCTCTCCCTCCAAACCCCATTCTCCTGCCTTCACCCCATAACCTCTGATACCCATACTAATCAAGAATCTCTGCCTGACATATATCCACTGACTTTGCCTCCACAGCCTTCTGTGGAAATGAAATTCCACAGATTCACCACCCTTGTCCTTCTTGAAGTGGCAAGAACCACCTGGGATCTTACCTTACACGGCCCAAGGTCGGCTGTGGGAGACGCCCCCAGGGGCACAAAAGTTGAAGATGGTCGGGCGAGGAAAGGGACGACGGTTCACAGGCCGACCAGATGGAGGCAACGGCTGCAACGGACCTTCATGGCCAACTGCAACTGGGACTTTGAAAGTGGTGCCAAAATCTGGCGACTCTTGGTGTCCGAGGTTATGGGGAGAAGGCCGGAGAAAGGGGTTAGCAGGGAAAGATAGATCAGCCATGATTGAATGGTGTAGTGGGTTTGATGGGCTGGATGGCCTAATTCTACTTGTATTGCTTATGGCTCTTACACAGAGATTCAGCGGGCTGTTTCTATGCATTATGCACTTAAGCAGGGTTTGTAGTTGTGTATATTGCAATAATCTTACTGATCTGTGTGGAAAAAGAATTTCAATGTACCTTGGTGCACATGATGATAAAGAACCATTGAACCATTGTCCCGGTTGGTGAGAGCTGCCTCTGAACTGACCCGTACCTGCCAAAGGTTTTGCTGGAGCTGAATTGAAGTCCTCTGGATTGTCTGTATTTCCAGAAGGATGCAGCCTTCTCACATAGGAATACAGCTGACAGATCACTGGTCCACTGGGCATCAACGATTCCCAAAATCGGGAATAAGCCTCATTGTAAATTACATTACCGTGATTACAAGTTACTTCTGTGTCAAATGACAGGAGAGGCACAACGGCACAGCGGTAGAGTTGCTGCCTTGCAGCGCCAGAGTTGCTGCCTTGCAGCGCCAAAGACCCAGGTTCGATCCCGACTGAGGGTGCTTGTCTGTACGGAACTTGTACGTTCTCCGCTTGACCTGCGTGAGTTTTCTCCCCAGGATCTCCGGTTTCCTCACACACTCCAAAGACGTACAGGCTTGTAGGTTAATTGGCTTGATGTCATTGTAAATTGTCCCCATCATGTGTAGGACAGTGTTAATGTGCAGATATCGCTGGTCGGTGTGGACCGACCGGGTGGGCCAAAGGGCCAGTTTTCACACTGTATCCCTAAACTAAATAATAGAAATTTGACCACCTACTTAAAATATTGAAGCAGGTTAAATTAAATAATTGATTTGATGTTACAGTAAAAAAATATAATGAATTGCTTCCATCATTATGGAAGCTAACACTTGAATGTAAACTAAGTGCTCATACATTTACAATTGCTTCTTGTTCATTCATATATTTTACATAAACAAACTCAATGTTAGTGCCAAATTCCATCATTACTAAAAAGAGAAGAATTCACGAGTGGGGTATGGTATTTTTGCAGCAAGTACAAGAGCGATGTTCTCCCTCCATCCAGGCTGGAATTTAGAAGAATGAGAGGGGATCTTATTGAAACATAAGATTATTAAGGGTTTGGACACGCTAGTGGCAGGAAAGATGTTCTCCATCCCCCATCAGGATGGTCTCAAAGCTCTCCGGTTCCTCCTCGACCGGAGAACCAACCTATACCCGTCCACTGATACTCTCCTCCGCCTATCGGAGTTGGTCCTTACCCTCAATAACTTCTCGTTTGACACCTCCCATTTCCTCCAAATACAAGGCATAGCTATAGGCACGCGCATGGGCCCCAACTATGCCTGCCTCTTTGTAGTGTATGTCGAACAATCCTTGTTCGAGTCTAACCAGGGCCCCATCCCCGACCTCTACCTGACTGCTTTGGTGCTACCTCCTGCACCCACACACAACTGACTGACTTCATCCTCTTCACCACTAACTTCCATCCGGCACTCAAATACACCTGGACCATTTCCCACACTTCCCTACCATTTCTTGACCTCACTATCTCCATCGCAGGTGATAGACTTCTGACCGACATCCACTATAAACCCACTAACTCCCATGGCTATCTAGACTACTCTTCTTCCCACCCTGCTTCCTGCAAGGACTCCATCCCCTACTCCCAATTCCTCCGTCTATGTTGCATCTGCTCCCAGGATGAAATGTCCTCATTCTTCAGGGAACGGGAGTTCCCCTCCCCTACTATAGATGAGGCTCTCATCAAGCTCTCTTCCATACCCAGTAACACTGCTCTCTCTCCCCATCCCCCCCACTCGTAACAAGGGCAGAGTCCCCCTAGTCCTCACCTTTCATCCCACCAGCCGTTACATACAACAAATAGTCCTCCGTCAGTTTCGCCACCTCCAACGTGACCCCACCACTCGCTACATCTTCCCATCTCCCCCCCCCTCCCCCCATCTGCTTTTGGCAAAGACCGCTCCCTCCGTAACTCTCTAGTCAATTCTTCCCTTCCCTCCCCAACCGCACCCCCTCCCCGGGCACTTTCCCTGGCAAACGCAATTGATGCTACACTTGTCCCTTTACCTCCCCCCTCGACTCCATTCAAGGACCCAAGCAGTCGTTCCAGGTGCGACAGAGGTTCACCTGCATCTACTCCAACCTCCTCTATTGCATCCGCTGCTCTAGATGTCAGGATCTACATCGGTGAGACCCAGCATACGCTTGGCGATCGTTTTGCCAAACCCTGCTCGGTCCGTTAACCAACCAGATCTCCCTCCATCTCAGCACTTCAACTCCCCTTTCCTCCGTCTACGTCCTTTCTGGTGAGGGCCAAGCATAGGCTGAGGACAACCGTTTTGCCGAACACCTCCTCGTATTCCACTTGGCATTTGCCACCCAGCGGCATAAACTTGACTTCTTTAATGTCTCAGCACTTCAATCTCCCCCCTTCCCATTCTCCCCCGACCTCGGGCTCCTCTGTCCTTCCTTTCTCCTCCTCCTTCTCTAGAGTGAGCACATCAGTCTGAAAGAGTTTTGGCCGAAAACTGTGCCTATTTCATTCGCTCCATAGATGCTGCTGCACCCGCTGAGTTTCTCCAGCACTTCTGTCTACCAACATGTTCCCAATGTTGGGGGAGCCCAGAACCAGGGGCCACAGTTTATTAATAAGGGGTAGGTCATTTAGAACGAAGATGAAGAAAAACCTTTTCACCCAGAGAGTTGTGAATCTGTAAAATTCTCTCCCTCAGAAGGCAGTGGATGCCAATTATCTGGATGCTTTCAAGAGAGAGTTAGATAGAGCTGTTGAAGATAAGGGATATGGTGAGATGGCAGGAACTGGGTATTGAATGTGGATGATCAGCCATGATCATAATGAATGGCGGTGCTGGCTCGAAGGGCCGAAACGCCTACTCCTGCACCTATTGTCTATAACATCAAAGAGACATTGAGCATGCATATTCATGTAGTACAATAAAACTATGTAATGAGATCATGTTCCTAAACCAAAAAAATGGAAAATATAATTATTTATAAATGGTAAAATTTAGAAGCCCAAATAAATGTTGGGATTCATGTACATAGATAATTAGCATGCAACAGTTGGGTACCATAATATCTGAAGTGCTAACAGCCCAGGACTCGAAATTAACGGTTGCCCAGGTGCCAATGGCTGCCTAAAGTCCCGCTGGGCAACGTAAAAGCTGTGCCATTTTGCCCAGCTTGGCAAGCACCTGGGACATCTATCATTCAACTCTGGGCGGGCCCCCCTCTCTATCTCTCTCTCTCTCTCTCTCTCTCTCTCTGTCACTCTCCGTCTCCGCCCGCCATCTGTATATGTGTCCGGTCCGCCGCTCGCCACAGCCGCCTTGCACATGCGCACTGCCACGGCCTGCACATCCTCCCCCTGCACATGCGCACAACCACGGCCAGCACATCATCGGCTGCCCCGCACATGCGCACTGCCACGGCAACTGGTCGGCACCGGGCATTTTCTCCCTCCCTTCGCATTGTGGGAGTTCTGGCCACCATTGCTGTCCGGTCGCCACCTCGCCGCGACCGTTGAAAACCAACGCAGAATCACTCCCTGGAGCTGGAGTAACTCCCTGGAGTAACTCTTGCTTCTTGGTTTCCTGGTCCTCCAAAAATATTCCAAATGGAATTTAGACTGGAGTGGATCCACCACCATACTCTGAAAAATAACAGCCTATTGCACTCTATCTGTTTATTTATTGAGTATATATATATGGTCCATGGTATATAGACACACTTAACTTTTATCTCCTGTTCTGTATTATGTTTACAAACTCTGAAAAATAACAGCCTATTGCACTTTATCTGTTTATTTATTGTGTGTATATATGGTCAATGGACACACTTAACTTTTATCTCCTGTTCTGTATTATGATTACATATTCTGTTGTGCTGCAGTAAACAAGAATTTCATTGTCCACCTGACAATAAAACTCTCTTGAATTGGACTTAAGCAAAAAAAGGTTCTTGGGGAAAAAAAGTTACCTTAAATTTAGTTGCGTAACTATGGTAGGGTGAGGACTATTCCATACTTTAATTGTGCGGGGGAACTCCATGGAGCAGCCAGCACCTCTGGATAGAAGAAATTGGATGACATTTCTGGTAGAGGCCCTTCTTTAGATTTCCTCTGGTTTTAGTTTTTTTAGTTTAATTTAAAGATACAGCGTGGAAACAGGCCCTTCGGCCCACCGCTTCCATGCTGACCACCTGTACACTAGTTCTATCCCACACATTAATGATGCAAGTCAAGAGTCAAGAGTGTTTTATTCTCTCACGTCCCAGTTAGAACAATGAAATCCTTACTTGCAGCAGCACAACAGAATATGTAAACATAGTACTCTGTAAACAGTTATAAACGAGAAAACAAAAGTGTATACGTGTGTGTGTGTGTGTGTGTGTGTGTGTGTGTGTGTGTGTGTGTGTGTGTGAGAGAGTGTGATTATATATACCCACACAAGCTCACACAATTTCCCTCCTGGGATTAATAAAGTTCTATCGTATAGTAGGAAGGAACTGCAGATGCTGGTTTAAACTGAAGATAGACACAAAAAGCTGGAGTAACTCAACAGGTCGGACAAAAGGAAAATATTATGTTTTGGGTTGGGTCTGAAAAAGGTTCCTGCACACCTTTGGAATGTAGAAGTAAACCAGAGCACCCGGAGAAAACCCATGCGATCAAAGGGAAAAGGAGCAAACTCCATACAGACAGCACTCAATATTCAGGATCAATTCCGGGTCTCTGGCACTTTTAGGCAGCAACTTTATGGCCAATGTACTGCCTCATAGTCTAAAACTGAATTAAAGCATACAGTAGCTGTAAAGGGGGACATAGCGTCACTTAGAGATTTAAGACTTAAAATGGATAGTCTCTTTTTTGTTTAGTAACCAAAAGTTATCAACGTATAATTTTTGGTGCGTTTGAAAACAAAAAAAAAGTGGTACAGCTGGTAGACTTGCTGCCTCACACGCCAGAGATCTGTGTTCAATCCTGTCCTCGGGCACTGTCTGTGTTGAATTTTCACATTCTCCCTGCAAGCATGTGGGTTTCCTCCCACATCCCAAAGACGCATTGGCTTTGCAGCTTAACTTGTCTCTGTAAAATTGCCCCTAATGTGTGGGGAGTGGGTGAGGAAAGTGAAATAACAGACGTTGTGTCAATATGTAGACAAAAATGCTGGAGAAACTCAGCGGGCGAGGCAGGATCGATGGAGCGAAGGAAATAGACGACGTTTCGAGTCGAGACCCTTCTTCAGACTGATGCGAGGGTGGGGTGGACGGGAAGAAGAAAGGAAAAGGCGGAGACAGTGGGCTGAGGGAGAGCTGGGAAGGGGAGGAGAAAGCAGGGACTACCTGAAATTGGAGAAGTCAATGTTGGGCGAAGCGATCGCCAAGCGTACGTTTGGTCTCACCGATGTAGAGCAGCTAACACCTAAGACAGCAGAAGCTATAGATGAGGTTGGAGGTGTAGGTGAACCTCTGCCACACCTGGAAAGACTGCTTGGGTCCTTGAATGGAGTCAAGGGGGGGGGGGGGGGGGGGGGGGGGGGGGGGGGGGGGGGGAGGGAGGTAAGCGACAAGTGTAGCGTTTTCTGCGGTTGCAAGGGAAAGGAAAGTGCCAGGAGAGGGGGCTGGTTTGGGTGGGAAGGGACAAATTGACCAGGGAGTTACGGAGGGAGCGGTCTCTGCGGAAAGCTGACAGGGGAGGAGATGGGAAGGTGTGGCCATTGGTGGGATCTCGTTGGCAGACAAAAATGCTGGAGAAAATCAGCAGCTGAGGCAACATCTATGGAGCGAAGGAATAGGCGACGTTTCGGGTCGAGACACTTCTTCAGACTGATGTCGGGGGGGGCAGGAAAAAGAAAGGAGGTGCAGACAGTAGGCTGTGGGAGAGCTAGGAATGGGAGGGGATGGAGGGAGAAAGCAAGGACTAACTGAAATTGGAGAAGCTAGTGTTCATACCGCTGGGGTGTAAACTACCCAAGCGAAATATGAGGTGCTGTTCCTCCAATTTGCGGTGAGACTCATTCTGGCCATGGAGGAGGCCCAGGACAGAAATTGCAGAATTGGAATGGGAGGGGGGAGTTAAAGTGCTGAGCCACCGGGAGATCAGGTTGGTTATTGCGAACTGAATGGAGGTGTTGTGCGAAGCGACCGCAAAGCCCACGCTTGGTCTCACTGAGGTTGATCATACGTTGAATAATCCAACCACATTTTTGTTTGGAAGTGGAAAGAAATAATAGAAATTTCATTCATTGCAACGTGTAAAAAGAGTTGAAATACTGTATTATAATTTCGCTGCATGTCATTGTGGTATATATCATGTCTTGATTGGTGAATATGTTTAGTTTGTGAATTTATTTGAAGCAGAAATAATATGTGAATGCTTCGTTGAGCATAATTCCGACTGGTAACTACGCACTTCGTCTGAGCACATGATCGCACATGTCATGCAACCCGTCTTAAATGCCCACCTAAACTGTCATTTGGCAACCTAAAATGCTGGCTAGGTTGCCCGGCTGGAAACAGAGAAAAAAATGTTGTGAGATCCCTGCAGAACTATTGAGCGGCACAGTGGTGCAGCGGGAGAGTTGCTGCCTTACAGTGCTTGCAGAGCTAGAGACCTGGGTTTGATCCCGACTATGGGTGCTGTCTGTATGGAGTTCTCCCCGTTTGGGTTTTCTCCGAGATCCTCGGTTTCCTCCCACACTCCAAAAACACAGAGATTTGTAGATTAATTTGCTTGGTACGTGTAAATTGCCCCCTAACGCGTGTAGGATAATATTAATATGCAGGGGTTGCAGGTCGGTACGGGACTCAGTGGGCCGAAGGACCTGTTTCCGCGCTTTGTCTCTAAAGTAAAGTAAAGATTGTGTATAAATATACAAATTAGTATAAATGTAAAATACAGGACACCCTCATTTTTATGGACCTCTTTATAACGGATTTCAGTGGTAGTGGACAGACATACTGAACTTCACAGACCGACCCCAACCACCAGCCAACACTTGGAAGGCAAGTGAGCACCACGATGAAGCAGCGGTAGAGCCACTGAATTACAGTGCCAGGGACCCAGGTTCAATCCTGACTAAAGGTGTTCGAGGTATGGGTAAGGAGATTGTACGTTCTCCCCAAGACCACACTCCAGATATACAGCACCCATAGTCAGGATCAACCCGGGTCTCTGGCACTGTAAGGCACCAACTTGATCGTAGATTGAAAAAGAGATTGCATTCCCTCAAGAAGTTGTAAATTATTTCTTAACCAATATGGAGTCGCTGTTATTGGATGAGCAAACATTGCTAATTTTCACACTTCAGTATGGGAGAATTTTCTGCTGAAGATAGACATAAAATGCTGGAGTAACTCAGCGGGAATGGCTGCAACTCTGGGTGGAAGGAATGGGTGCCGTTTCGGGTCTCTGTTCCTTTTGAAGAACCAGAAAACATGGGTTTAAAGTGAGGGGGAAAGATTTAATAGTAAACCGAGGGGTAAATGTTTCACACAAACGGTGGAGGATGTATAGAACGAGCTGCTGGAAGAGATATTTGAGGCAGGTACTTTTGCAAGGATTAAACAACATTTAGACAGGTACATGGATAGGACAGGTTTCAAGGGATATAAGGGCCTAACGCAGGCAGGCGGGACTAGTGTAGATGGAACATGTTGGGCCGAAGGGCCTGTTTCCACGCTGTATAACACTATTTGTCCTGAAGTCTGAATTTACTTGCCACTTAATTAGGTAAACAGTGCTTCAGTCCAGAGCCTGATGTGACTTTGCAAGACACCTTGCTACAGCACCAGTCAGGCTACACTTCATGATTTAAGACTTAGTGGGCCATTAACCCACAATATTCTAATGCACTGTTACGGTTGAGCTGAACTGATGCCGACACAACAGAAATGGTAAAATTCACTCAAATTACAAATCACTGCAGCCTTTGCACCACCTATTGCAACCAGTAAGAATGTAAGGAATTTGTGGTGCAATTAACAATCTAAAGGGCCTGTCCCACTTGGCAATTTCTTTGGCAACTGTAGGCATCATTGACTGGCGTATCAGGTCACTTAAAAAGGCGCAGCGCGATGATGTATTAACGCGCGGTGTCTCCTCAAGTGTCGCAACAATATTTTTTTCGCCGCTGGACTTTGAAATGTTCAAAATCTTTCAGCTACCCTTAAATGTCAGTCAATGTCCAGCAGTCGCCAAAAAAAATCACCAAGTGGAACAGGCCCTTTATGTTTCATTCGTCTTCCACGAGCAAAATTGGGAAACTTCATACTTTGTTGACCAGCGAGTGAGAGGGTAGGACAAAGTCCATGATGATCAAATTATTTGCAGACTTGGTTTGGTTGGGTTTTTAGTTTAGTTTAGTTTAATTTTGTTGAGATACAGCGTGGAAACAGGCCCTTCGGCCCATCGGGTCCGCACCAACCAGCGATACCCGCACATTAACACTATCCTGCACACACTCAGGACAATGTTTATATTTATACCAAGCCAATTAACCGACAAACCCGTACGTCTTGGGAGCGTGGGAGGAAACCGAAGATCTCGGAGAAAAGCCACGGGGGTCGCGGGGAAAAGGTACAAACCGTAGTTATGCCCCTGTCCCACATAGGAAACCTGAACATAAACCTCTGGAGACTTTGCGCCCCACCCAAGGTTTCTGTGCGGTTCCCGGAGGTTGCAGGTGGTTGCAGGTAGTGGAAGCAGGTTTCCATGCGGTTCCCGGAGGTTGCAGGTAGTGGAAGCAGGTAGGGAGACTGACAAAAACCTCTGGGAACCGCACGGAAACCTTGGGTGGGGCGCAAAGTCTCCAGAGGTTTCCGTTCAGGTTTCCTAAGTGGGACAGGGGCATTAGGATGGAACCCAGTTCTCTGGCGCAGTAAGGCAGCAATTCGACCGCTGCGCCACCGAGCCACCCCTTTTGTCGTTTTTCCTCGGTCAATTTTCGGCTCGCTGAGATGAGAAATGTGCCTGTAAAAGGAAGGTAGCTCACTTCGACTTTGGTACAAAAATTGCCAACATCAATCAGTTCCAAAATAATTCACAGTCAGAGGGAGTGAAATTAGATTTGGATTGTAGTTTAAAATGGCAATAGAAAATCATGCAAGTCAATTAAAAAAAAAACACAGATGGGGGTATAAAACAAACAACCAATTCACTAAGACTCATTTTAATGCCATCAGCCAACACTAATTTCACCTCCGTATTCTCCACTTTGTTTCAGACTCATCGTAGAATGGTTCTTCATATATCGGAAACAACATTATCTTGTGGTCTCTCTGGATGAAAGTATCATGTATCAATAAGGACAGGGCAATGTCATTGTCAAGATGATCACACAGGAGAATTAAAAACCCAGATAGAATGCCATTTCTTATTCATCCGAACCAGATGTCAAATGATCTAAAGCCCAAGCCCATTGCACACTGATCTCCTCTCATTACAGTGACCAGCATGGAATTACTGGGCCCCCTCAAAGAACTAAGGCCAAGAGTCAATGTTTTATTGTCATGTCCCAAAGCAGAACAATTAAATTGCTACCTGCAGATTTGTAAACATTATTATTATTATTAAATCATTGAAAACATTAGCAACACAGTGGTGCTAGTTTCCGACAGGCAAACATAGTACTCTGCAAACACCATAATAAACTACATAAGTCTTTTACCCGGAGTAAGGGAATCAAGAACCAGAGGACATAGGTTTCAAGGGTGAAGAGGGAAAGATTTAATAGGAACCTGAGCAGCATTTAAGAAAAAAAACACAAAGGGTAGTGGGTACGAGCTTCCAGAGGAGGTAGTTGAGGCAGGTACTATCACAACATTTGAAAAACATTTGGACCAGTACATATGTAGGAAGGAACTGCAGATGCTGGTTTAAAATGAAGGACACAAAATCTATCTTGTATATATAAAACTTATCTATACATTTCCTTATCTATTCACCTCTCACTCCCCTGACATCAGTCTGAAGAAAGGTCTTGACCCGAAAAGTTACCCATTCCTTCTCTTCAGAGATGCTGCCTGTCCCGCTGAGTTACTCCAACATTCTGTGTCTATCTTGGACATAGATAGATTAGGTTTGGAAAGAAATGGGCCAAACGCAGGAGTCTAGTGTAGATGGGGCATGTTGTTCGGAGAAGGCAAGTTGGGCCGAAGGGCCTGTTTCCACGCTGTGTGGCTATCTGGACTTTTGTTTAAGAATCCCCATCCAATTGTCCATGGTATTCCTGGCTACCACGTTACTTTCATCAGTTACATTTTGCTGGAGCCGGGAGTCCCAGCAGGAGCCATTGTTTTACAAGAGGCTTCCACTGATCTGAAGCAGAGAGTGAAATATGGAATCGTAGAGGACGGCCCGAGGACAAATATCATGTAATACACTGTCATTAATTTCTCCAAGTGTCACCAAAATAATTATATTGCAGGTACATTTCAGTTCCTAAAAAAGACAGGAACTGCTATGATATCTGTGTGGTCTCTCTCCGAAATCCTGGAAAGGCCACTTCATCACGTCTGCTGTTCTCCAGCCAAGTGGAAATAGATAAATGTGCCTGTCCTCACGCAGAGGGCATTGCGACACAAATAAAATGAAGAACTTTGATAACTGCAACGCCCCAAAATAAACTGGAAGTAAATGAAATCAAGGGTCAGTATGGACAATTATTGAAACATCCAGAGGGATCAAGGCTATAGGTTTAACCATCTCTTCAGACTTACCTCCACGCTTATCCTTAGAACGGCACGGTGGCGCAGCGGTAAAGTTGCCGCCTTACAGCGCGGAGACCCGGGTTCGATCCAGACTCCGGGTGCTGTCTGTACGGAGTTTACACGTTCTCCCCGTGGGTTTTCTCCAAGATGTTCAGTTCCTGCCGCACTCCAAAGACCTACAGGTTTGTAAGTTAATTGGCTTTGTATAAATGTAAAATGTCCCTAGTGTGTGTAGGATAGTGTTATGGTGCGGGGATTACTGGTTGGTGCGGACTCGGTGGGCCGAAGGGCCAGTTTCCGCGCCATATTATTTTCAGGTGGATGTACAAAATAGAGTTCTAGGAAAGATTCGAGGATAAGACCGTTTGACTTTCTTCCGCCTCTCTGTATCTCAAATTAACTTGGAGCTGATGGGTTCAGGCTAACCCTTTGCTCCAGGTTAGTTAATTCCTTAACCAGCTTCTTTTGGATCACCCTGACGAATTAAAAGAACCAATGGTAGATATACTCTGCATTTGAAATATGTTTGAGAATACCAATACTCAAATAAAGGTAACCATGCCTTTTAACTTTTGCCGACTTTCTAAACTTATGTCATTCATAATTAAAATTCACAATGCCAGCACAAAGCATCTCCAGAAACACATTGTAAATGATCTGACTCTTATTCCTTCATTTATAGATTTTCCTGATAATTTATTGTTATTCATTGCATTCAAATCTCCTTGTACCAATTTCTCATGGTAGCTTTTCCTTGGTGTTCAATCATTACCTGCTGATTTATTGTTGTATGCATATTAAATTTATTTCTCTCTTGAAAGATCCCTGCCATCAATACTCCATGCATGTCTTGGCATAACCAAGCAGATCTTCAATGGAGACAAGAAACTGCAGATGCTGGGATCTTGAGCAAAATACATTGAGTTCCTCCGCCATTTTGTGTTTAAAGCTTCAACGGTATTGCTCAAAGTAACTCCGTTTTAAGAGTTGTGCAGGTAGCCAGCCAGAATTACAATACAACCATAATAAGAAAATTACACCACTATTTTAGATTTAGTTTAGAGATATGGTGCAGAAACAGGCCCTTTGGCCCACCGCATCCACACCGACAGGCGATCCCTGCACACTAACTACCCTACACACACTAGGGTCAATTTTTTTAAAAACATTTATACCGAGCTAAACAACCTACAAACCTGTACGTCTTTGGAGTGTGAAAGGAAAACAAAGTTCTCAGAGAAAACCCACGCAGGTCACAGGGAGAATGCACAAACTCCGTACAGATAACACCCGCAGTCGGGATTGAACACGGGTCTCTGTCAACGCAAGGCAGCAAATCTACCGCTGTGCCACTGTACACTAGTTCAAAAAAAGTCTGGAAAAGAACTGGGGAAGAAATTCCAGTCCATTATGGCTTAGGTTTATTTTTTTCATTTTGATTTCAGAAAACAAACAATATCTAAATATTGATCAATGTGAGCATGATATTCACCAATGGTCAACGGATACCACTTTCATATTAATAAATGTTTGGACGTGCTCCCAGGTTAGCTTCTTCTGTGTAATTATTGACTTCCTCAGTGACACTGAAATAATTGTAATGCATTGTTCCTTTTCTACCATGATCTGATATCTACTTTTATTGAGGCAGTGCAGCGCAAGTTCACGAGGTTAATCCCCGGGATGGCGGAACTGTCATACGAGGAAAGATTGGAAAGACTGGGCTTGTATTGACTGGAATTTAGAAGGATGAGTGGGAATCTTACAGAAACATAACATTATAAAAGGACTAGACAAACGAGATGCAGGAAGAATGTTTCCAATGTTGGGGGAGTCCAGAACCAGGGGACACAGTCTAAGAATAAAACTGAGGGGAGGCCATTTAAAACTGAGATGAGGAAAAAAATAAAACTTGTGAATTCTCTGCCACACAAAGCAGAAGAGGCCAATTCACTGGATGAATTTAAAAGAGTCAAGAGAGTTTTATTGTCATGTGTCCCTGATAGGACAATGAAATTCTTGCTTGCTGCAGCACAACTGAATATGTAAACATAATACAGAACAGGAGATAAAAGTTCAGTGCGTCTATTTACCGTCAACCATATATATACACAATAAATAAAGAGATAAAGTGCAATAGACTGTTATTGTTCAGAGCTTGGTTGATGTCGTATTTAGTAGCCTGATGGCTGTGGGGAAGAAGCTGTTCCTGAACCTGGATGTTCCAGATTTCAAGCTCCTGTACCTTCTTCCCGATGGCAACGGAGAGATGAGTGTGTGGCCAGGATGGTGTCTTTGGTGATGCCGGCTGCCTTTTTGAGGCAACAACTGTGATAGATCCCTTCGATGGTGGGGAGGTCAGTTCCGATGTTGGACTGGGGAGTGGTCACAACTTTCTGCAGTCTTTTCCGCTCACAGACATTCAAGTTTCCGAACCAAGCTACAATGCAGCCAGTCAGAATGCTCTCTACTGTTCATCTGTAGAGGTTCGAGAGAGTCCTCCTTGACATACGGACTCTGCGTAATCTTCTCAGGAAGTAGAGGCGCTGATGTGCCTTCTTTATAACAGCATCAGTGTGCTGGGACCAGGAAAGATCTTCGGAATTAAGCGCGCCCTGGAATTTAAAGTTATTGACCCTTTCCACCATAAGAGAGTTAGATAGAGATCTCAGGGCTAACGGAATCAAGGGATATGAGGAGAAGGCAGGCAAGGGTTACTGATGGTGGATGACCAGACATGATTACAATGAATGGTGGTGCAGACTCGAAGGGCCAAATGGCCTCCTCCTGAACCTATTTTCTATGTTTCTCTGTAGAAACAAGGAACTGCAGATCATGGTTTGCAAAAAAAAATACAAAGTGCTGGAGTAACTCAGCAGGTCAGGCAGCATCTCTGGTCCCAAGCTGAAACATCTCCTTTCCATGTTCTCCAGAGATGCTGCCTAACCTGCTGAGTTGTAGCCTCCTTTTGCTCTGGTATTTTACTTAATTCATATCTTTAATCAATAATGTTTTATTATTAATGTTTAATGTTTTATGTATCATTCCTAACTGTCATTGTATGTCATGTTGTCACTTGCGGGCAGAGCACCAAGGCAAATTCCTTGTATGTGAATACTTGGCCAATAAACTTATTCATTCATTGGTAGGACCAGTTTGGAGGGACATGGGCCAAACGGGGACAGGTGGGAGAAATGTAGATGGGACAAGTTGGGACGAAGGGCCTGTTTCCACGCTGTAACTCTAACTTCGATCACCTTGACATTCTGTTTGTGCTTCTAAGATCATAAACATCCTGTCAGCAACCTAGCGGGTTAAAATGATACCACGACTAACAGCTGCAAGAGGACTCAGCTTATTTCACAGGTCAGTCATTAGGAGACATAGCCAATTATCCTTGAAAATGTTTTCCTGAACTGCTGCAGTGTTGAGGGTGTGATTACCCCTCTGGTGCAGAAATGCACGAGGTTGTATGAAATTGGTCCACTGGCAAGGAGGTCCAAGTTCATTTCAATTTAATTTGGAAACAAATTGCCACCTGTGGTTGCACAGAAAATATACAACTCACTTCAGCTCTTATTCTTTAATATTGATATCCTTCTCTAGAAAAGTTTATTCACGCATTTATATTAATTTGGCTGGCTGGGGAACACAAAATAAAATGTGGTTTATATGTTAATGGTTAAGGTGCTTCAGTTGCTTATCTCACAAGGGCTAATTGTTAGCAGCCTTCCAGGAACCAGTAGCCACTTCACATATATTATTGTGTTGGGAAGTCTGTTACTGGCTTTTTTGGCAGGTGCCAGTTGACAGACTTTCCCTTCCAGCTGTGAAACCAGGGTAATAAAAAGAAAGCAAGACACAGATCGTCAGCCAAGATGTTTAGCAGAATGCTGCGAGAACTTCTGCCAGGTGCATAAAGCTGTAGGGTATTAGTTATGAGTTATTTTGTTTTAAATCAAGCAAAGTTGGCTTACTGAGGTGGGAAACCTAGTCTGCTCATAAATTTGCACTGCATTTTTTTTTGTGCAAAATAGTTGTGCTTTTATTTTTGCATAAATGTTTTCACTATTTCAAAGCAAAGATCTTATAGGATGTAAATGCCCTTGCTTCGAAATAAAGCACAATTTATATCTGACCTAATCTCGCGATCCATGTCATTAAACTGCTTGTCGATATATTGGGAACACAAATACTCGTCTCTGATTATTGTCAAAGGGATTACCACTGTTTTACCATATATTAATGCTAACTTTTCAGCATCCACTTAGTAGTATGACCATCTCCTTGCATGTGAGGCATGGGAGTGACTGACGAGGTTAATTCAAAGAAGGTAAATACCCCAAATGTTCTGTACCCTATCAATGCTCGGTCAGCACATTAGAAATTTAGCATTTGAAGATTGTTCAAATCAGTTATTAGTCAGTTTTCTCCAGATGCTCCAGTTTCCTCCAAAACTCCAAAGACGTACAGTGAGTGTGAGTGCGCGATAGTGCGAGTGCATGGTGATCGCTGGTTGGCACGGACTTAGTGGGCCAAAGGCAGGTGACCACCCCCATATTATGTGCAGGTGACACACCCCCCCCCCCCCCCATATTATGGAATGCTATAAAAACCTGCATCCCATTAAAAAAAAATTCCATAACCCCAAATCAAATTTCCCATAGAATCCCATGTTGCGACTGGCGATGTTTTTTCTCTCAAGTAATGAGAACTGCAACTCTTAGTTCACGGCAGGAGAACGACTTAAGAGATTGCTTTGTCGGTTTCCAAAATAAATCTTTTAAGTGGTCAGCAGCCACAACTACAAATGCTTATCATCTTTCAGGTTGAAATAAGTCATACACTTAAATGCATATCAAATATTAGTAACATAACTCATAACATATAGTAGTCATTTAGGTTTAAAATTTGGTTGGCACTGTTTCAAACATATTGAGGAAAAATAATATTAAGAATTATACAAAAAAAAATTATTAACACAGCAAATTGAATCTTCTGAGCATCAAATCAACATTCGATGAGCGTGTGTTGAGAAATACAAGATGAAAATAATTTAGTCAAACCTTGTTTATTTTACGAAGGTAGGCATAAAATGCTGGAGTAACTCCTCGGGCCAGGCAGTATCTATGGAGAGAAGGAATGGGGACGCTACTCCAGCTACCTTTGATTTAAACCAGCATCTGCAGTTCTTTCCTACACTACTTGTTGATTTTACATTGCTTATGACCCCCCCCCCCTCCCTCCACATTCCACAAGAGCAAATTTTATTTGTATCTCAGATTTTTGTGTAGTGGATTGTGAATTCTGCAAGATCAAATTTCTGTAACACAAGTGGCCTGATGGTGGTGATCACCTGTATGGCGTTTCAGGATGACGACTCCATAACATTGAAAGATTGGAAATATGTTTGCACCAAGAAATTGGCTGACTTGGGAGTTGACAACCCAGTTGTAGTGCTTCCATGGGGCCATCACCCTTGTTCTTCTGGATAGCAAGGCCATAACTTGAAGAAGTTGACAAAGACGACTTGATGAATAACTACCATACATTTTATAAACGGCCTATATACAAGTCAATGTGCCAGTGGTGGATGAAATTAAATTTGCGAGTGGCATGTCAGAAACAATCGGGAATGTTGACTTTTATTGAGCATCTTGAATACTGTTAAAGTTATAAAATGCAAACTTGCCTCAGCTCGTAAATGATGGAAAAACATAGTGACTTTAATAAAAGAGATACAGAGCAGAAAAAGACCCTTCGGCCCCCCGTCAGCACCGAACAGTGATCCCAGCACATTATAACTACCGTACACACAGTTAAGGCCAATTTTCACATTTATACCAAGCCAATTAATCTAAAAATCTGTACGTCTTGAGTGTGGGAGGAAACTGAAGATCTCGGAGAAAACCTATGCAGGTCACGGGGAGAACGTACAAATTCTGTACAGACAACTACCCTTAATCAGGATCGAACTCGGGTCGCGGGCGCTGCAAGAGAGTAGTTCTACCGTTGCACCACCGTGCCGCCTACAGGTGCTTTAGAGCAGTCGTACAGAACAGGAACAAGGAGTTTAGAGATTAATCCAGTTAAGTTTCAGCTCAGTGACATTACTGACAATGACAGAATTACCGTTGGTAATGCAACTGACCAGGCACGCGCGCAAAATGGTCTTGTCTGGCTGATGAGACACAAATATAACTTGTTAATTGTGACCCCCTTCCCCCATGCCGTCCAGATTCTGCTGTGTACCAGTATGGACTGCTGCAATTAAAAAAAATTAAACATTTTGTTTAATCGTTTTCTGAGTATTCATTCTAGGAACTTTGCCTGGCACAGCAACCATTGACACAGCTCCAAAGATGTACAGGTTTGTAGGTTAATTGGCTGGGTATAAATGTAAAATTGTCTCTAGTGTGTGATGGGTAATCTTAATGTGTGGGGATTGCTGGTCGGTATGTTTCCGTGGCTGCATCTCTAAAAGATATGCCCGTCCTACTTAGGAAACCTGAACGGAAACCTCTGGAGACTTTGCGCCCCAGCCAAGGTTTCCGTGCGGTTCCCGGAGGTTGCAGGTCGTGGAAGCAGGTAGGGAGACTGACAAAAACCTCCGGGAACTGCACGGAAACCTTGGGTGGGGCGCAAACGCTCCAGAGGCTTCCATTCAGGTTTCCTAAGTGGGACAGGGGCAATACACAAAACTAAAAAAAAGTTTCTATTGCCAAGTGTGGCTTGATGTTGCCACCACAGATTGTGCTCCCAAGTTCCAGAAGGCATATCAAACACGCTGGATCTAGGCAATATGAAATAGGAAATAATTTCACCGATCCACCCATTGCAGATGCAATCTGTTTTTAAGAACATTGCAAGCTGCAACCTCGATCAATCACAGCAGAAACATATCCTATCTTGACTACCCAGCATACTCCTGGCAAACATCAAAACTACTCAAAACAACAGGATGAACATAAAGCAAAACCCACCTATCTTAGGGAACCGAGAGAGTACTGTGTACGAAAGAACTGCAGAGACAAAATGTGTAGGAAACCCGAAACGTCACCCATTCCTTCTCTCCAGAGATGCTGCCTGTCCCGCTGAGTTACTCCAGCATTTTGTGTAATACAACTGTTCACAATGGTTTAGAGAAATGACTTGCCCAACTTCATCTGCCTGTGCCATACAACCAGAGGGCTTCTCACTCCACTGGATGGACATACATTAGCACTAGGAGCAGAATTAGGCCATTCAGCTCATCAAGTCTACTCCTCCATTCCGTCATGGTGATCTATCTTTCCCTCTCATCCCCATTCTCCTGCCTTCTCCCCATAACCCCCGACACCATGACGAATCAAGAACATGTCAATTTCCACCTTAAAAATACCTAGTGAGTCGGCCCCCATAGCCATCTGTGGCAATGAATTCCACAGATTCACCACCCTCTGACAAAAGAAATTCCTGCTCATTTTCTTTCTACAGATACGTAGTCCTCGGGCAAGGAAGAGGGGTCTGCTGCTTCATCAACTCCCCGTGATACTCAAGTTTGCGGTCCCGGAGAGCTCCTGGAATATCTGTGAAGTGCCACCCCTGCCTTCTCCCTGCCCCAGAAAATCACCAGCTATCCTGATAGCAATTCATAGCCAACCCCACACCGATGCTAAGCTCCACGGCACCGGGTGAACTATAAACTGCTGCCAATAACC
Source organism: Leucoraja erinaceus (assembly GCF_028641065.1). Lineage (NCBI taxonomy): Eukaryota > Metazoa > Chordata > Chondrichthyes > Rajiformes > Rajidae > Leucoraja > Leucoraja erinaceus. Next base: position 40,141,843 of record NC_073391.1, on the reverse strand, counting down.
TTGAAATAAAGCCTGTTAATGTGGGGACTTCAACCAAGCCAAGCTGGAAAATCTCCCATGAGGAACACAATGGCGCAGCGGTAGAGCTGCTGACTCACAGCAACGGAGACCTGGTTTCGATCCTGGCTACGGGTGGTGTCTGTGTGGAGGTTCTCCATCCTCCCTGTGATCACGGGCATTTTCTCTGGTTTCCTCCCTCACTCCAAAGACTACAGGTTTGTAGATTAATTGGCTTCAGTTAATAAAAATTAAAAAATTGGCCCCAGCGTACGGGATAGTGCTAGTGTACAGGAGGATCTTTGGTCAGAAGATGCAAAGGATCCACCAGTTCCAGAAGAGTTACCTCACCATTGTTATCAGAGTACTAAATGCTCCTCATAAGCCAAGGGTGTAGTCCCAATCTCCCAACCTCTCTCCAGCCCTTGCATTTTTTGAAATCTGCACATTTTTCTGTAATAGTAACATAGTGATACACTCTAGTATTTAGCTCTTTACACTACCTATTGTATTTCCATATGGCTTGACTGTATGATTTGACTGGATAGCACGGCAAATAATTTCACCATGTCAGTAACAGTAATAAATCAATATCAACCTTGTCATGGGGAATCTCAACTGTACGTTACCATTGTGCTAAATGGGACAGATGTAGAAGGTCCAATTCTGAAGCCCAAAAGCATCAACATAGCCGTCACATACAAAAAGTAATCCTCCGTCAGTTTCGCCACCTCCAACGTGACCCCACCACTCGCCACATCTTCCCATCTCCCCCCATATCTGCCTTCCGCAAAGACCGCTCCCTCCATAAACTCCCTTGTCAATACTTCCCTTCCCTCTCGTACCACCCCCTCCCCAGGCACTTTCCCTTGCAACCGCAAGAGATGCAACACTTGCCCCTTTACCTCCCCCCTCGACTCCATTCAAGGACCCAAGCAATCGTTCCAGGTGCGACAGAGGTTTACCTGCATCTCTTCCAACCTCATCTATTGCGTCCGCTGCTCTAGATGTCAGCAGATCTATATCGGTGAGACCAAGCGGAGGTTGGGCGATCGTTTCGCCGAACACCTCTGCTCGGTCCGCAATAACCAAGCTGACCTCCCGGTGGCTCAGCACTTCAACTCCCCCTCCCACTCCGTCTCCGACCTCTCTGTCCTGGGTCTCCTCCATGGCCACAGCGAGCAGCACCGGAAATTGGAGGAACAGCACCTCATATTCCGTTTGGGGAGTCTGCATCCCGGGGGCATGAACATCGAATTCTCCCAATTTTGTTAGTCCTTGCTGTCTCCTCCCCTTCCTCAGCCCCCCTGCTGTCTCCTCCCATCCCCCAGCCTTCGGGCTCCTCCTCCTCCTTTTCCCTTTCTTGTCCCCGCCCACCCCCGCCCCCGATCAGTCTGAAGAAGGGTTTCGGCCCGAAACGTTGCCTATTTCCTTCGCTCCATAGATGCTGCTGCACCCGCTGAGTTTCTCCAGCTTTTTTCTGTAGCATCAACATAGACATTGGTCAAACGGTAGATGGACACAAAAACCTGGAGCAACTCAGCGGCTCAGGCAACGTCTCTGGAGAAAAGGAATAGGTGACGTTTGAGGTCGAGACCTTCCTTCAAAAAGTGCTGGACGGGTCATCCCCAGTTGACAAATGCCCGACTTGCATGCAGGCGGTACACATCATTGAGTACTTGAGAGATAAGCGAGATGGTTGTTGGCTGCTGCAAGGCCGCAGACAACTGTTCTTGATACTAGCTGGATCTTTGCCACATCAAATCCAGGAAGAATACATTCCGATTAACACGTTTAATAACCACTTTGCAAATCTTATCTTGAATCTCTCCTCCTGAGCCAAAGCAGTGCCCTTTTTTAAAACCGTCAATAGCATTTAATACCTTGTCTGCAGTGAAATCTCTTCAAAGAACGTCATTATTAAACTGAGATTGGCTTGGGCTAAATCTGATATCAGCTTTGATACTTGAATGGTAAAACGAGGTGTAAAATGCTTCTCTAAGCTACCTATCCCTATGGGACAACTCCCTCTGCAGGCATCTTCTGCTGGGTAGGAACTCTGTTTGCAAACGCAATTCTGACTTGCAAACTGTTTGTGTTGTGAGCAGTTCCCAGGAACGATCTCTTCATGACCCGGGAGGATCTGTATTCTACCACAATTTGTAATTTCACACTGCAGCATATAATCATTCAAATAACACCATTAGGTATTATGAACACTGCCCAGTCCATCACCGGCTCCAACCTACTCACCATCGAAGGGATATACCGGAGTCGCTGCCTCAGAAAAGCAGCCAACATCATCAGAGACCCACACCACCCTGGCCACACATTCATTTAATTCCTGTCATCAGGAAGAAGGAAGGTACAGGAGCCCGAAAACTAACTTCCAGGTTCAGGAACAGCTTCTTCCCTACAGCTATTCAACTATTAAACACTACAACCTCAAATATGCTCTGAACTACACAGACGATTATTATTATTGCTGTGTGTGTGTGTGTGTGTGTGAGAGCATGAGTACATATATGCATACACACACACTGAACTTTTTTTTCCTCTCATTTATTACATTGTTTACAGTGTACTATGTTTACATACTCTGTTGTGCTGCTGCAAGTAAGAATTTCATAGTTCTATCTGGAACATATGACTCTTGACTCAAGATGGAATACTAACCTTTTTTCAATAAGGACCTTCATCAAGCCAATTCAAAATTGAAACATCAATTTGCACAACTTCAACACAACAAATCCATGCTTGGGTACCATCGCGGCAAATTATGGACTGTACCGAGTTATGTCATAGCAAATGCACCACAAAGTTCTGCAATCCTATCCGTATCAACCTCAATGGTGGTGGAGAACTAATTCATACAGTCATTGTGTTTCACAGCGTGGATAAAGACCTTTCAGCCCAACTTGTCCACACTGTCAACATGTCCCAGCTGCACCCGTCTGCCTTTGGCCCATATCCCTCTGAACCTGGCCAATCAATGTACCTTTTAAATGTTTCTTTAACATTGTGATAGTATCTTCTCAACTACCTCCTCTGGCAGCTCGTTCCATACACTTATCACTCTTTGTAGGAAAAAGCTTCCTCTTAGGTTCCTATTAAATCTCCCTCTCTCACCCCCCTCCCCCTCCACCTTAAACCTATGTCCTCTGGTTATTGATTCCCCGACTGTGGGCAAGATACTGTGCACCAAATTGTTAGAGGCAGCTGCCTCAGGAACATCCATTTTATCCATTTTTTTCTTTTTTGCATATCTTTCATTCATTTGTTCTATATCTCTCGATATCACCATCTATATCTGTAATTTCCCTTCCCCCCGACTCTGAAGAAGGGTCTCGACCCGAAATGTCATCTACTCCTTTTCTCCAAAGATGCTGAGTGACCCGCTCAATTACTCCAGCTTTTTGTTCTCCATTCGCAACTCTGCTGAATCAGAGAAGCATTTGAAATCTTTTCAGCCTGAATGACTGATGGATAATTCAATTTTTCATCTGCAGAAGGCAATTTTTAAAGTATGTGCAATTCAGCTGAGTGCAGCAAATAATGTGGGCTCCAACTGCATCCTCCACAACTGACTGCACCTCTAGCTTAGTGTTCCAGTACAGCACAACACCCAGACATGGAGAATTATCCAGATGAACCTCTGCACACCAATCCAATTAACATCCATCAATTTATTCTTAATTATCAGAAAGTGACCTGCTTATTGATGCACCACTAATAACTGCAATAGACAAAGTGGCTACAAGAAAGTATCTGCCTCTTGAATAAATAACAGTTTGGCATGGTTGCCAATCAATTCTAGCAAAGGCTTATTACCTAAGACAACTAAATTACAGCGTCATTTACAATGTTAAATTGTTTGCGTTTTAAGAGAATTTGCAATGATACAAAGAAACAAAAGTTGAAAATTTAGTGTTCTGGAAAACTTTGTATTTAAGACATCATTGCAGTTAGGTGACTTTCAATAAACAGACATTACTGTATATCCACTGCTACAATACGACCCAAAGCCCTGTCCCACTCTACGAGTTCATTCAAAGCTTTCTCCCGAGTTTGCCCTGATTTGAACTCGGAGATTTACGGTAATGGCCGCTCGCAGGTACTCGGGGCTCTCGTGGACATTTTTCAAAGTGTTGAAAAATCTTCACGAGTCTTCCCGAGCTTACCGAGTACCTGCCACTAGCGTTATAAGCCGCTAAGAGACTTCGCCGAGCTCCGATGTACCCGCTACGTTCATTCTACGTGCTTACCATGAGTTTGATTTTTTTTTTTAAACTCGTGAGAGCACTTGAATGAACTCGTACAGTGGGACAGGACTTTAACATTCTTCGAGGTGTATAACAGTTTGAAGATTTGCTGTTCTCCCTAACCTTACATTTAATTTGCACTAGACTAAGTGGCCAGGGGGGGGGTGGCGGCTTTTTGGAGCGCTAGTATGGGTGTTGTGGGCTGAAGGGACTGTTTTCCAGAGGGCTAGTATGGACATTGTGGGCTGAATGGATTCTTGGGCTGGCAGCTCAGTCACGGCAATTCCTTGAAATTCCATTTCAAGCAGGGTGCAAGGACACCAAATTCAAGTGCCGTTTCCTACCACTTCAAGCAGGGTGCAAAGCCACCAAATTCAAGTGCAATTTCATACCATTTCAAGCAGGGTGCAAGGCCACCAAATTTAAATGCAGTTTCATACTATTTCAAGCAGGGTGCAAGGCTACCAAATTCAAATGCAGTTTCATACCATTTGAAGCAGGGTAAAACCATCATAAAAACCACACTCACAGTTCAGTAGACATTCAGTGCGTTCAGTTGATTCACAGCTCAGACTGAGACTCGTGACATCTCCCTCCCCATCTTGCAGAGACTGAGCCACGTCCACATTTCTGGGTTTTATAGTCCCTCCCCCCTCCCACAAGAAGGGGCATGACCTTCATGGCATGATTGACAGGAGAGAGAATCTCAACATTATTTGAACTCTTATTTTTCATCGATGGGAAAAAATCCTCTGGCCCTAACAGCTGGAGGGGGACTCAGGGTAAGGTGGCCAAAAGTCACAGCTGCAAGTGGTCGCGTTTTTTCTAAAATCAATATACAGCGCAAACAGGAAGTGGTCAAGATTTGTGTTTTAATTATATAGATAACTACACTAAGTGGGACCTGTTGGGTCCCATGTTCACACGGGAGGGCCTGTTTCCATGCTGTATCTCTAAACTAAAACTAAATCTGCCCAGCTTGGTTAAATAGAGATGTTTTCTTTGTATGAAATGGTTCTGACCATGATTATTCCATCCCATAATAAAGCACTTTCAAAGATCAGAGGGAAAAAAAAGTTGATGATTCAGAAACTAATTCTGTGGTTGCAGAGGAAACATCACAACTGAAAATGAAGTGAATCAATACATTTTTCCCCACTGGCGATGAACAATGTTATTATTTGATCAAATTGTTTTGGGCAAAAAATATTATTATTAGAAATGTAACATTTGTGTTAACCTTTATTTTTTATCAGCTAATTGGAATATCTCTGCTAAGGGTCAGACAGTTACTTATTTGATGCACATTGCAATCAAAATGTCCCCAAACCAATTCCACGAGGCTGCCATTGTGTGCTGCTTAATAAAAGATCCTCAATTAAAGGTCTTCTCTTTGTATTCACTCCAAGAAGTGTATGCAACTGCTCTTCAGGGAATTCACGGTCCAAAAAAAGCACACGCCAGTAGATATAAAACAAAAAATTGTGAGAACACGCTGCAGATCAGACAGCTGTTGAGGTTAGTGTCATGAAGTTGTAGTTCTTTACTCCTCTCTCTTCACTGATACTGTCCAAACCTGCTTACATTTGCTAACAATCTCTTATTAGATGGTATGGACTGCATTACTGCAGAACATCTAAAATATGCCAGCTATAAGCTCTGCCCTTTGCTTTCCATGTGCTTTAATGGTTGTCTGGTTCATGGTGTCCTGCCAAATGCTATTATGTCTGTAATGTTATTGCCTGTGCTTAAAGACATGGCTGGTAAGCTCAACAGTATTGACAATTATCGACCTATTGCATTAGCCAGTATCTTGTCTAAAGTACTGGAGAGAATACTGCTAACAAAGCTAGAAATGTATGTCCTTACTACTGACAATCAGTTTGGGTTCAAAAGAAAACATGGAACTGACCAGTGTATCTATGCTCTTAAAGAGATTGTGTTCAGGTACACAAGCCTGAATTCATCTGTATTCCTATGTTTTATTGATGCATCCAAGGCATTTGATAGAATTAATCATGAACAATTGTTTGTAAAATTGCTAGATAGAGGTGCCCCTAAATTTTTAGTGAGAATTTTAGTGTTTTGGTATGCCCATCAAACGTTTCAGGTTAAATGGGACAATGTTGTATCTGCTCCATTCTGTGTTAGTAACGGAGTGCGGCAAGGAGGAATTTTGTCTCCTATTTTATTTAATGTTTATATGGATGAATTATCAAATCAGTTAAATAGGTTAAAAACTGGCTGTCTTGTGGGCAACACTATTGTTAATCATCTTATGTATGCAGACGACCTGGTCCTGCTCTGTCCATATAGTGCTGAGCTGCAGCAGATGTTGAAGGTGTGCTCTCAGTATGGCCTTGATTATGACATAAAGTATAACGCTATGAAAAGCCGCATAATGATAGTTAGAAGCGTTGAGGACAGGAAATCAACTTTTCTGACCTTTTATTTGTCAGGCAGTCCTCTGTGTGTGAGGAAATTAAATACCTAGGTCATGTCATATCCGATGACTGGACGGATGGCAAAGACCTCTACCGACAGCGTTGTAAAATTTATTTTCAAGCTAACATACTTATAAGGAAGTTTTCTATGTGCTCTGACTCTGTGAAATGTTCCTTGTTCAGAACCTATATCACACCGTTATATACTGCTCAATTGTGGTCTAACTATAAGAAAAAGAGTATGCAGAGGCTCAAGGTAGCATATAATGATGCAATGAGGTTGCTGCTGTGTGTCCCTAGGTGACATAGTGCCAGTCAATTGTTTGTGTCCACTAGAGTGCCAACCTGCGAGGCATTCTTAAGACATCTGATGTTTAGTTTTATGTGTCGCCTGGACAAGTCAGAGAACCACATAATTGAAGCCCTAGTCAGCCCTCTGAAAAGCTGCTATAGATTCACTTCTAGGCCAAGATGGCATTGGTGCAATAGCTTGTATATCTTATAGGCCAATATGCAATTTTTTATGTATTTTTTGTATCTCCTTATACTGTATGATGTGTTATATGGACCTGTGTCTGAAATAAAGCTTTTTATAATTTTTTTATAATTATTTAACAATTCCAGCAGACATATTTGTTTTGAGTTGACCTTCCCTATTCTTGCACCAGAGTACCTTTTTTTTTGTTCTCCACAATTATTTATCTCAACAAGACTTTATATGCATTTGGAGAGCACTACCGAGTTTGAGCTTGTCACAATCTTTAGGGCTGAAAATGATAACCAATCTTTACAAAATCATATGCGTAACTGAAGAGAATACAAGAAATCCCAAGGGAATCGAACATCCCAAGTGGGGCAAGCTGTTTTAAAATGAAAGATTATAAATGAATACCGATATTCTCACAGAAAACACATCAGTGGATGTACCGGTAGGCGGCGCGACTCTGGTCAGCAGCGGTCACTGCAGCCTGTCCGCGTTTTTATTATTTTATTATTATTTTTTGTCTGTGTTTTTATGTAGTTTTTGTTATTTTATGTTGGGTGTGTGTGTGGGGGGGTGGGGGGTGGGGTGGGAGGGGGGGGAAACTTTTAAATCTCTCCCTGCACTGGAGACCCGACCTTTTCTCGTCGTCGGTCTCAGCAACGAGGAGCGGCCCCAACAGGAAGAAGCCGGGGACTCAGGTGCCGACTCACCTCACCGTCGCCAACCGTGGGGCAAGCGTGTTTTGCTGCTGCGGGTCTGCGGAACCGGGAGAAAGATTATAAACTTCTCCCGCCCGAGTTGCGGGGTTGAAGAGCTCCTGAGCGGATACCGATATGCGGACTCACAGAAAAGCCCGTGGCGACCTCAGTGGCTTTTAATGGCCGCGGACAACAATCGCCATCACCAGCCGCCGGGGCTTTGACCTGGTAGTGATAGGCCAGCATGTGATAAAAAGGAACTGCAGATGCTGGTTTATACCAAATATACACAAAATGTTGGCGTAACTCAGCAGGTCAGGCAGCATCTCAGGAGCAAATGGACATGCAACATTTCTAGTCGGGACCCTTCTTCACACTGCCAGTGCCTGAAGGCAACTTAGAACACACTTGCTCACTATTAAAATAGAGTTGGGAAAGGGCGAGCAGAAATTTAAAAAAATCTAAGCAGCCACAGTATTGCATCACACATGACTCAACATATCACACCGTATTTAGACTGGGTCCCCACCTGAAATGTCACCATCATTTTCCTGCCTGATCCACGGAGTTACTCAAGCACTTCGTGCCTATCTAACGCTTTTGAGAAGCTGATGAGAAAAATAACTAGGAAAAGTTTGCAAACTGCAGTGAAAGAATCCTTTATCACCTCATGCCAACAAAATTATTTTTCTCATAATATGTAACAGCGACTGACTCTGCTGAAATCGGTGCTGAAGGATAAGTCGGTCTGTCGTAGCTCTCTGTAGTCACATATAGGCAAGCCCACACTGCCTCTTTACCTTGTCCAAAGAGCCTAGAAATGATTGATACACACTCATTTTATAAATACTGCATGTGAAATATCTAACTGTCCAAAGATCTAGTTCTCAAAATACAACGCAAAGTTTTTGAGATACAGCACGATACAGCACCGACCAATGATTCCTGCACCATAACACTATGCTACACCAACTAGGGACAATTTTACATTCATACCAAGCCAATTAACCTATGGAGTGTGGGAAGAAACTGAAGATCTTGGAGAAAACCCACACGGTCACGGGGAGAACGTATAAACTCCATACGGACAAGCACCCATAATCAGGATCGAACCCGGGTCTCTGCCGCTGTAAGGCAGTAGCTCTGTCGCTACACCACCGTGCCACCCACTGTGCTATAAATATTATTTAAAATCAACTGTGCAATAAAATGTTACTTTTAAATCAGCTCAATAAAGCTCCATTCCTTGCTCAATATTGCAATGTTATATACTCTGCCACTTGATAAGGACAGGATCAAGCCTGTGTCTGTGGCTTTCTGTGTCCAAATACCTTTTTAATAATCACTGCTGAGGATTGTGCAAGCCATATCGCCAGAGAAGTGAGGCATCAGAGCCAGAAACCAGATCACATGTGGACAACAGTCACGGTGGCACAACCGTAGATTTGCTGCCTTACAGCAAATGCATCGCCGGAGACCCAGGTTCGATCCTGACTACGGGCGCTGCCCGTTTGGAGTTTGTACGTTCTCCCCATGATCTGCGTGGGTTTTCTCCGAGATCTTCGCTTTCCTCCCACACTCCAAAGATGTACAGGTTTGTAGGTTAATTGGCATGGTAAATGTAAAAATTGTCCCTAGTGGGTGTAGGGTAGTGTTAATGTGCGGGGATCGCTGGTCGGTGTGGACCCGGTGGGCCGAAGGGCCTGTTTCCGCGCTGTATCTCTAAGCTAAACCTCCAAGATGAGCAGAAAGGGGTAAAAAGATTCTATTCTGGTTTATCAGCTCCACCTAAAAAGTACAGTTGCAATAAATATTCCTTTTGCCATCTATTATTTCTAAAATATATATTAAATTATTACTGCATTGGAGGCGGTGGTTCACCAGGTGATGGTCTGGAAAGAAAGATACAAAATGCTCGAGTAACTCAGCAGGACATGCAGCATCTCTGGAAGGAATAGCTGACATTTCCGCCTGTCCCGCTGAGCCAGCATTTCTTTTCTATTTTCGGTTTAAACCACAAAGGTTTGGGAAATCTGGGCATGAACAAAGCTATGTAGGGAAGAAGTGCAGATGCTGGCTTAAACCGAAGACAGATACAAAAAGCTGTAGCTCTGCACGTCAGAGAGAAATAGGTGACTTTCCGTCAAGACCCTTCTTTGAACTGAGTGTCAGAAAACGGGGGAATGAGAGATGTAGACGATGGAATTATTTGCCACAGAAGGATGTGGGGGCCAAGTCAGTGGATATATTTAAGGCAGAGATATATTCTTGATTAGTAAGGGTGTCAGATGCTATGGGGAGAATGGGGTAAGGAGGGAGAGATAGATCAGCCATGATTGAATGGCAGAGTAGACTTGATGAGCCAAATGGCCTAATTCTACTATCACTGTGATCTCACTCAGGAGAAATCAATGGAAGATTTGCAAAAAGCAACAATAATCAAGGAAATGTATGGCACCTATCCCAAGGCCAACAATGGCCTATTGTGCGTTCCACATTTCTTGATTATCGTTGCTTTTTTGCATATTTTCCATTCATTTGTCCCAAGTACTATCTATATCTCTGGTTTCCACTTTCCCCTGACCCTCAGTCTGAAAAAGGGTCTCGACCTGAAAGGTCACCCATTACTTTTCTCCAGAGATGCTGCTTGACCCACTGAGTGACTCCAGTTTTTTGTGTCTCTCACAAGTGGAGCCGTAGCAATCCATTGAACTGATTCAGAAAGTAAATTGTTAGAGACTTTCAGAGGAACAAAAATGTTTTTAAGTTTTTTCTATAAAATATGTTTTCCTTATCCACAGTAATAAACAGCCAAACACAGCATTCCCCATATGTACAAGCATTATTCAGATTTATGAATAGAACTCCACATTTAAAATGAGAGAAATCCATGAAAATATCTGGTTAAAACTTCATTTGGTCTCATCACTGGCGTCTTCAAAACATAGAAAATAGAAATTAGGTGCAGGAGTAGGGCATTCGGCCCTTCGAGCCTGCACCGCCATTCAATATGATCATGGCTGATCATCCAACTCAGTATCCCGTACCTGCCTTCTCTCCATACCCCCTGATCCCCTTAGCCACAAGGGCCACATCTAACTCCCTCTTAAATATAGCCAATGAACTGGCCTCAACTACCCTCTGTGGCAGAGAGTTCCAGAGATTCACCACTCTGTGTGTGAAAAAAGTTCTTCTCATCTCGGTTTTAAAGGATTTCCCCCCTTATCCTGAAGCTGTGACCCCTTGTCCTGGACTTCCCCAAACATAGGATATCCTTTGATTTTGAATTTAAACCCCGATAAGCCAGGGCAATAAACTAATTCACAAGATATTTTTTTCCCCATTTATAATCCTCAAAGCGCCACCTGGAGAACAAAAGTCATTAACTTCCTTGTGACAATGCATTCATCATGACTTTTTCCCCCCCCAATAGAAATGTCTTTAAAATAGTCAATTAATGGGCAGTCTTTAATAACCAGTCCACAACCATTAAAATAACACATATTGTCACAGGTAATAATTCAATAATGATCTTTCCTACATGAATTGTAACATCAAATCTTATCAATGAATCTAGCCACACTTTTTTTTTAACCCAAAGTAAAGGGAAATCATGAAAGTTAAACAATATGCCTTGGGGAAAAGTGTAATGTTTAAATATTTAGCAAGGTGGTGATTTTATTTCAATGAGTTAGCCGAGAAAGAAAGCGTCTCCTTTTAATATATTCAGACTAAGGGTTACATTGGCCAGGATTGCCCAGCCAATTATAGAACTTCTAAAGTTACACTGAAAAGGTAAAAGTAAAAAATAAATATGATTGACAGCAAAGGACAAACCAGATATAGTTTAAACCAGGAATAAGTCATGAGCAGAAATAACATGGCCTGCCTGTTCCGAGGCAAGGCAATGCCAATGATTACAGAGCAGCATTCAACTTTAATCTGATATATTTTTTTAAATGAAACAAACGATTTTTGACAATGCTAAATGAAGGGCAGATAATGACTATTGATTATGGTTTGTCAACAGAATTAATTTTGAAAGGACATATTTAATGTAATCCCCCAATAATGTACTTCTGACATAAAATGCTGTTGTTCAAGTAAGATGGGGATATGCAATTAATTGAAAGATACAGCATGGAAACAGGTCCTTCGGCCCACCAAGTCAACCGTCAATCACCTGTTCACATTAGGTATTCCACCTTTGTGTCAACTCGCTACACACAACAGGCCAATTACGGAGGCCAATTATTCTACAGACCTGCATGTCTTTGGGACAAGGGAGGAAAACCGGAGCACCTGGAGAAAACCCATGCAGTCACAGGGAGAACATGCAAACTCCACACAGACAGCACCCATAGTCAGGATCAAACCTGGTCTCTAGCACTGCGAGGCAACAGCTCTGACAGCTGCACCACTGTGCCACCCTCTCTTGACTGCAAAGTAATCTTGACGAATTCCACCATTCTATGTTGGAATTCGGGGCAGCACGGTGGTGCAGCGATAGAGTTGCTACCTTACAGCACCAGAGACCCGTGTTCGATCCCAACTACGGGTGCTGCCTTTACGGAGCTTGTACCTTCTCTCTGTGACTGTGTGGGTTTTCTCCGGGGTGCTCTGGTTTCCTCCCACATTCCAAAGACGTACAGATTTGCAGGTTGATTGGATTTGGTAAAATTGTAATTTGTCCCTAGTATGTGTAGGATAGTGCTAGTGTGCATGATGATCGCTGGTCGGCGCGGACTCGGTGGTCCGAAGGGCCTTTTTCCGCACTGCATCTCTAAACCAAAACTAAACCATTTTTCAATCCAAATACAATTGAATGAACAACCTGTTATCATGCTATTTCATCATGCTCCAGAAAGAGAAACATCGGGACTGCAGTTACATCATCTTACCTGTGATTGTGCTAAAATAGTTCGAATGGAGGAAGACTGAAGCAATTACAAAAAAAAATATCGACTCTTTCACCTTGAAAACAATAATGAAAATCAAATGCCACACAAATGTAAACTTTTGAAACATTATTACTATGCTTTAAAATTAGACAACTTAATACAAGCAACATGCAACAACACAAGCGTCACACGTTGTGATATATTTCATACACGTTTTAACCCAGATTCAGAAAGCATATTGCAACCCTTCACCAGTGTTAGATCTCTTTATAGAACAGTCCTAGTTTAGATCAATCATTTCATTTTCCTATTTTATTTAGAGCTTTGAGGGAGGACACACAAAACCAATGCAGTTGATGCAATTCACTAAAACGCTGCAAACTAATAACTTAGAGTTATTAGAACATTGCAAAAGGCAGCGAATTAGCACATTTAGCGAGATGCAGTTCTATTACTTTCCTAATTTGTCTCAAAAAGATGTAATGGCCTAATTGTGTTTGCTCTCAGCAATTCTAAAACCACTTTTATTGGAAGCAAAGTCTGAAGTCTGGTCCCTACCTGAATCTGACATTTTCTTTACCAAAAGTAAAGGGAAATCATGAAAGTTAAACAGAATGCCTTGGGGAAAGTGCAATGTTTATCTAGTTAGCAAGGTGGTGATTTTATCTCAATGAGCTAGCTGAAAGACAGAAAGATGAGAAAGAAAGCATATCCATGACTAAGACTCTACACAGACTGCACCCAAAGTCAGATTACATTGGCCAAGATTGCTCAGCCAAGACCTAAACGCCACCTAGTGATTCCCTCCTGGGGGCTGCCTGACCCACTGAGTTACTCCAGCACTTTGAGTTTGGCGCAAGATGCCCAGCAACTGCAGTTCCATGCATCTCCCAGATGGTGCACATTATTTTCCACGCTGATAAATTGGAGAAAGTCCTTACAATTACTATCAGGTTTCCTGTTAATCATAAAGCAACGTGAAAGGTATGGCGACGTGCATTCTGTGAAGGGGTTTGATTTATGAGGTCTAGAGAGTCTGAGCTATAGAGAGAGGTTGAGTAAGCTGAGACTCTATTCCTTGGATTGCAGGAGGATGAGGGATAATCTTATAAAGGTATATAAGATCATGAGAGGAATAATAAATGTACAGAATGTCAGGTGAATCGATGACCAGAGGACATAGGTTTAAGGTGAAGTGGAAAAGATTTGATAAGAATTTAAGGGGTAACATTTTGGTATTGGGAGTATGGAACTAGCTGCCAGAGGAGGTAGCTGAGGCAGGGACTATCCCAACATTTAAGAAGCAGTTAGACAGGTACATGGATAGGACAGGTTTGGAGGGTTATGGATCAAATGCGGCCAGATGGTACTACTTTAGCTGGGACGTTGGCCAGTGTGGGCAAGTTGGGCCAAAGAGCCTGTTTCCACTCTGTGATTCATCAACTGAACAACATAGATCTTGTACTTTGCGTGAAGTCATGTGGCACACCATCTATGCACTGAAAACATACTGGTACATTAATTTGCTTGTTGTTTTGTTAACTTCCATTACATTACAACTATTGATTCCAAGTAAATGCAGAGTTTGATAAATTTCCTGTGATGGCCTCAAAAAGCAAAAATCACAAAAACTATTAGGAGGCATTCTACCGGTTCACAGTTTTTTTCCTTTTATAAATAGGTATTGTTGACTATTCATACCCACAACAATGAGCAGGTAAGTCATCCCCAACAGTACAGCAAAATGAGAGAAAATGAATTAGAAGCCTACTTTGCACAGTGCCTAATTTTGTTTTTTGTTTTCCCATTGAATTTTGAAGAACTATCAAAGTGCAAAACAATTTTCATACATTTACCTTTGTTTGATTGCCTCTCTTCAAATTTGATCTACAATCAGATTTCACAGTCACGTCCACTATTGCAAATGGTCAAAAGATTGTTGAAAACACGTGCTAATTGCTTAAGATAATCGATCTTCTAAAATCTAGCGTTGACAAAAATACTGGAGAAACTCAGCAGGTAAGGCAGCATCTATGGAGCGAAGGAAATAGGCGACATTTCGGGTCGAGACCCTTCGTCAGACTAAAATTTAGAATCTAGCAGTCAGACAAATCTGCGATGGACCTTTTAGGCACAATTTATCAGCCACACCCAGTAGAAATACAAAAAATAAAAAGCAGGCTTTTAGTTTTGCCCAATCTCCTGTGAAAGTTATTAACTAATATCACTTACAGTCGTGCCCAAATTGTAAATGTATAATTTTATGAAGATACAAGTTCATAAGTTATAAGAGCAGAATGAGGCCATTTCGATCATCAAGTCTACTCCACCATTCAATTATGTCTGGTCTATCTTTTCCTCTCAACTCCATTCTCCTGCCTTTTCCCCATAACCCGACAGCCATTCTAAACAAGAATCGGTCAATCTCCGCCTTAAAAATATCCATTGACTTGGCCTGCACAGCCACATGTGGCAATGAATTCCACGGATTCAACACCGTCTGACTAAAGAAATTCCTTCTCATCTCCTTTCTGAAGGTACATCCTTTTATTCTGAGGCCTCTGGTCCTAGACTTTCCTATTAGTGGAAATATTTTCTCCACATCCAATTTTGAGCATTGAGATTCCAGCATCTGCAGTTCCCATTGAGATACTCCAGCACTTGGTGTTTTTTGCTCAAGATTCCAGCATCTGCAGTTCCTTGTTCCTCCATTTACTGCTCCACTGCAAAGTCTTAGAAACATAGAAAATAGGTGCAGGAGTAGGCCATTCGGCCCATCGAGCCCGCACCACCATTCGATATGTTCATGGCTGATCATCCAACTCAGTATCCCATCCCTGCCTTCTCTCCATACCCCCTGATCCCTTTAGCCACAAGGGCCACATCTAACTCCCTCTTAAATAAAGCCAATGAACTGGCCTCAACTACCTTCTGTGGCAGAGAATTCCACAGATTCACCACTCTCTGTGTAAAAAATGATTTTCTCATCTCGGTCCTAAAAGACTTCCCCCTTGTCCTTAAACTGTGACCCCCTAGTTCTGGACTTCCCCAACATCTTCCTGCATCTAGCCTGTCCAACCCCTTAAGAATTTTGTAAGTTTCTATAAGATCCCTCCTCAATCTTCTGAATTGAGGGGGAATCAAAGACATAAGTTAGGTCTTTATGAATAAGTTAGGTCTTTATTCTCTGGAGTGCAGAAGGTTAAGGGGGGACCTGATAGAGGTCTTTAAAATGATGAGAGGGATAGACAGAGTTGATGTGGACAAGCTTTTCTCTTTGAGAATAGGGAAGATTCAAACAAGAGGACATGATTTCAGAATTAAGGGACAGAAGTTTAGGGGTAATATGAGGGGGAACTTCTTTACACAGAGAGTGGTGGCGGTGTGGAATGAGCTCCCAGTGGAAGTGGTGGAGGCAGGTTCATTGGTATCATTTAAAAATAAATTGGATAGGCATACGGATGAGAAGGGAATGGAGGGTTATGGTACGAGTGCAGGCAGGTGGGACTAAGGGGAAAAACATTTGTTCGGCATGGACTTGTAGGGCCGAGATGGCCTGTTTCCGTGCTGTAATTGTTATATGGTTATATGGTTATATGGTTATTCTCATCCTCTCTCCAACAGGTGTTCTGTAAGACGTTCTCCCTATCTTCTTCTTCTTCTTCCGTGTGGCATGCACAGCCTAAAGTTGTTGGACAACTTGTTCTATTTGATCTTCCGTTTGTGCATGTCGAGTTGATAGCATTAGTCGAAACAGGGCGGACCACGTGAAGGTTGCAATCTTCCACCCCTCCCCAACTATAATTCATACTCTCATTCTCCCCCATACCCACACTATAATCAGTCTGAAAAAGC
Source organism: Leucoraja erinaceus (assembly GCF_028641065.1). Lineage (NCBI taxonomy): Eukaryota > Metazoa > Chordata > Chondrichthyes > Rajiformes > Rajidae > Leucoraja > Leucoraja erinaceus. The sequence continues at coordinate 40,125,202 of NC_073391.1, read as the reverse complement.
ATCCTGAACAGAAACTTCACTTATGTACTTCCACAGATGCTGTCTGACCGTCTGAGTTTAGTTTCGTCTTGTTTAGGGATACAGAGCGGAAACAGGCCCTTCGGCCCACTGAGTTCACGCCGACCATCGATTCCCGCACATGAACACTATTCTACACACATTAGGGCAATTTACAATTTTTGCCAAGCCAATTAGCCGACAATCTTTGGAATGTGGGAGGAAACCAGAGAAAACCAATGCAGGTCACGGGGAGAACGTATAAACTCCGTACAGACAGAACCCGAGGTCAGGATCGAACCCGGGTCTCTGGCGCTGCAAGGCAGCAACTTTACCGCTGCGCCACCACGCAGCCCCTAGTTACTCCAACACTCTGTTTTGCGCAAGATTCCAGCACCTGCAGTTAGTTCTAAGTCTCTCTATTTTTTGCCATTACCTCGTTTTAATTTTAATTTGGACATTGCAAATTACCAGAGAACAAACGGTGAGCAGCATGAGCAAAGTGATTGATTCAGTTGGCTGTTCTTATCATTCATAGGTAGATGATGATGAAAAATAAATTTACGTGCCATCCAAGTAACAGCAGGAAATGTGCTCGAGGTGGAATAATTTTGGATGTCATCCAACCAACTACATGAGTTCTGGGCACATTTATAAGTTAGTTAACAATAAACTGAAGGGTTGAATTAATCAATCACGACCACAGGAAATGTTTCTAAAAAAGTGCAGTCTACGCGAGTAGCAGCACATCATACCCATCACATGTGTCTGTAGATAAATAGGAATTAACTGCAAAATCATGAGTGATAAATAACATTAAGATTCTACCACCTACTACAATTTATGTACATTTCTCATAAGATATATCTCACGAGAGCTCCTGCATTTTTGGAGAGGGTTGTTTTTTTAATTGCATGTTCATTAACACTTTGCAGCCCGCAAAATAAATCAAAACTTAACACAACACACAAAGGAGTCAAAGAGTGTGGAAAGAGGCCCTTTGGCCCAACTTGTCCACATCGGCCAACATGTCCCATCTACACGAGTCCCACCTGCCTGCATTTGGTCCATATCCCTCTAAACCTGGCCTATCCAAATGTATCCATCTAATTGTTTCTTAAATATTGGGATAGTCCCTGCCTCAACTACCTCTGCCCTTTGTGTGAAAAGGTTACCCCTCAGATTCCTATTAAATCTTTCCCCCTCACTGTAAACCTATGTCCCCTGGTCCTCGATTCCCCTACCTTGGACGAGGGACTCTGTGCATCTACCCAATCTATTCCTCTCATGATTTTATACAATCGATAAAATCTTCCTCGAAGGCAATGTTTGCAATTTGTAATTGTTTATGCATTTGGTTTGTTAACTGCGCATGCAAATTAATTAATAAATTAACTGTCCATAAATTACCTATTTATCTATATATGTGTAGATATATTGATATATACACACATTGAACTTTTTATTTCTTGTTCATTATATTGTTCAGTGTACCATGTTTACATATTCTGTTGTGTTGCTGCAAGGAACTGCTGATGCTGGTTTACATTGTAGACACAAAATGCTGGAGTAACTGAGTGGGCAGGCAGCATCTTCAGACTGAGAGTCAGGGGAGAGGGAGACACAAGAGATAAGGAAGGGCGAGGTGTGAAAACAAGACATCAAAAGAGATCCAGGTAGCAGACAAAATATGTAGGAAGGAATTGCTGATGCTGGTTTACACCAAAGATAACCACAAAACGCTGAAGTAACTCAGCAGGCCAAGGCAGCATCACTGGAGAGAAGGCACGGGTGACCATTCTTTGGAGAGAAGGGATGGGTGACTCATTTCTTCTCTCCAGAGATTCTGCCCGTCCTGCAAAGATCACAGACTAAACGTGTAGGAACTAACTGGAAATGGGAAGAAACAATGGAGACCCAGAATTGGGGGGTGGAGGGGGGGGGGGGGCAGGGGGGGGGGGGGGGGGGTAGAACTGCTGTGGAAAGGGGGGGAGAACAAAGGTAGAACCAGTGTACTTTGTACCTTTACCGGGGGTATACAAGCAAATAATTTCACTGTGACAATAGAGCATTATTCCATTCCACGCCAAATATGCAAGTGTTGGTGACACATGACAATAAAACACTCTTGAACCTTGCTGGTTTGCAGAACTACTTACCTACCGCATGCATGTGTGTCAGGTGCAAGACTGGGGCTCTCGGCCGATGGTTCGCCGGGGCTTTGCAGCCGCGCGTGGGGTGGGGGGGGGGAGCGACCCAGGTGAGCGCTCGCTCTGGGCAGGTGTCTCCCCCGCCAGGTGCGTCACGCAGCAGAGCCGGGCCACCTGCTGCACCACCTCATCCTTGGCGCAAACCCCTCCCTCCCTCCCTATTTACAAACAGCGCCAGCTTTAACCAAGATGCGGCCCCTATTAAGTTGCAAAATAACGCCACGCGCTCTATTTCTATTTGAAGATTAAATTCGCTTTGCACGCCATTTACCTCAGACGCGAGCAGATGTTGACTTACTAGCTCCCGAGTGGCGAAATCAAACACGCCGCATCATTAATTACGAGTACATGTACCTGGCGAATTATAATTTCCAAGTGCATTACACGATTAGCGTTTGTGATTAGCAAATTAAATGCAGCCAGGCGTGTTCGCTGCACCGCTTCATTCGGCGGCGTTGCAGGTGTGTGTGAGTTGGCTTCCCCTTGTCCCCAGAGGGGGCACCGGGTCTCTGTGTTTTGCCGCCTACCTGGCCGCTCCTTTAACCAAGTCCCAACCAAGCCGGCGCCGCCCACCCTGGATTGCCGCTCCACCAACTCTACTACACACACACACACTGACTAAGCAAATACCTTGGGGACCACAACATTTTTAAAAAAAGTTCTGTGCACCGTATGAGGCTCCTCCATACACACAACCTCACCTTGCACGGGATGCAAAATGTCAATTTCTAAAACTTAATCGCCGAAATTGAAGAACCCACACAATTAGGGAGAAAGCATTTGGGTTGGGACCCCCGACGCGCAGTCGGCGCAGCTATATCTCTCCCATATACGACATCCTAAATCAACACCAATTTTCCATCGAAACAAGTACCTTGACATTCGCCTTGTTTCTTTAAAAAAAAAAAAAAAAAAAATCCCCCCCCCAAAAAATAATATTGGGAAAATAAATGTTAGATTACAACTAATTGTTGCCTTGCATCCGAGCTCTAGTTGATTGGAAGTTGACTGCGCCGGCCGGCCGCTTACCTTGGAAGCGGCATTCCCACGATCACCAAAATTCTTTATCTTCCACGAAAACACTTTCCTTTTCCAGGTGAAATGCAGCGAAGGAAAAGTGGAGACGAGGGGAAAATGTTTCACCCAGAGACGTTCTTCATTCAACCTGCTTGCTGCCAGCGTGCAAGCAACATTTTTTTTTTCTTTTTGCAAGGAGCGCTCGCCGAGATGTGACGCCGGGGGTACTTGTCCACTGCGATTCACTTTTTTTTTCTCCTGTTAAATACCTCTTGCAATCCTTCACCGAAGGCAGGGGAGGGAGAGGGGATCTTTCAAAAAAAAGTTTGTAAAAGAGAGACGTTTATGCAACCAGAAGTCGTGCACTCCCAATTCTGTATCTGCTTCTGCGACCGCTTTTCACGTCTTGCATCTCGGAGAAGCGGGAGGATAAGCTTAGTGACTGAGTATGTGTTAGTAGGAGGTATGTTAGCATTCCCGACAGGTGACCGACCGGCACAGAGTCTGATGCAACAGCGTCTTGTTAATTTGAGCCCTTTTGCAAAAAAATAAAAAATAATATAACAACGCGCGGATAAACAGAGCCTCTGCCGTTCAACGCGGGAGCGCTGCAGCTCTGAGCAGCGGTGGAAGCCCGGCCGTTCGGGATGCGCTGCAACACTTGCATCGATAACGGGAGACCCGTTCACAGCCGACGTGCCGCAATTCCAGCCATCAAGTCTTGTGAAATTGCGCCACGCTCTGCTCAGCAGTTGCCGTTCACTCTTGAATGTCGGCGATTTTTGCAAAACCCAGTTTTGGTGTGCGAGGCGTTTGGCCAGCGCGACGGGTAAAATGACGCACGGGCGTCTGCCCGCGTTTCAAGATGTTAATTAAATGCACAGAATATTCATCATCGATTCACCGGTGTATTCCCCGAAGATGCAGTTTTCGAGCAGCGGGATGTCTTGCAGATCGACAAAAAGGTGCAGCTGATGCCGTTTAACTTATTTGTGTTATTACAGTGGTCTCAATGCAGTATTAATTCACCTCCTCTAACGTTACAAAATGCGTTGCGATCTTACTTCAGAAATTTAAAGCGGCATCTGCCTGTGTATCTCTTTTTAGAAAGAGGTTCATGTAACTTTAGCAGCGACTACGTTTCTCTGTGAGCTTGCTGGTAAAACCCTGAATTAAACCTCTGCTTAAGCAGTTGCCGGTGTAAACATTGCATGCCGTATATTACACGGTTTCTCAGGGTGATTGCCTACTCCCACGAACACCAAAATTCTTTATCTTCCACGAAAATACTTTTCTTTTCCGGGTGAAATGCAGCGAAGGAAAAGTGGAGACGAGGGGAAAATGTTTCACCCAGAGACGTTCTTCATTCAACCTGCTTGCTGCCAGGTGGAAACTACAATTAATTTGGAATTACATTTTATATCATAAAAGAACTTGATTTAGAATTAAATGTACATACAAAAACTTAAAACAAAAAATATGCATTTTCAGTGTCTGTACACTCGGTCTTACTCAATGTGTTGTTAGCACCTGGTTTTACGCACAACCCCCTTGCCATTCATGTACCCTATTGGGGTGATATCCCAATTACACTGGACTCTGTCCGTCAATGTCCAGCAGCAGAAGGTCCCTAGAACAGGGTTGGGGAACCATCTAGGCTATTAAGTGCGGCCTTTTGAATGAATCCAAGTTTTGCAGAACTAATGGTTTGATTTTTATTAATATATTTTTGTTCGTATTTTATTATTTTAATTTTAATCTTAAAATGAACGTATTTAAAAACCAAAGAGTAAAAGAAGATTCAACAAAATAATCCTCACCAACTGCCGAGCACAATGAAAAAATTAGTAATAATGTACATCTTGAAATATATCTGATTGAAGTTTCTTGAATGCGGCCTTATTAGATACAGCTAACTTAACGTGGCATTCCAACATGAAAAGGTTCCCCACAACTGCCCTAGACTGTGGTCCTCCATCACAGCCTTGGTGTTCACTGCACCAGGCTTCAGTGCCTCCATCAATACGTACTTCTGCAGTCTGGAATAGATTGATTGGCAATACTTCCTCATGGATATATCAGACACTGTGCTGGAAGACCAACAAGTTCCAGGCAGACCAAACAGCGTTTTTGAAGCTCTTCCAATGGCCAAACACTTTTCACCCGAGTGTGCTGATTTTTGAACTGTTTTTCTTCACAGTGGGACAGTGTTTGTGTTGCGTTCCTCCCAGAGAAGATGCAGGGTTTTTTTTTGCAGAAACACGTGCCAACAATTAGTATATTAAACTGGCAGTCTTGTCAGTGTTTTTTAACACACTCGAAGTGGAAACTCAATATTAATTGATCAAAGCAGTAGCAAGATAGGATAGGAAGGCTGTTAGAATCAATTGGATTAGTTGAAATGCGGGATGGATTCTGCAATAACAGAGCAAAACAGTTAGAAGGCAGAGAGATGAATAGAAATAAACCACAGATGTTTGTTTAAGCTGATAGACTAAAAAATGCTGGAGAGTCAAGTCAAGTCACTTTTATTTCTATAGCACATTTAAAAAACAACTCTTGTTGACCAAAGTACTTTACATTAGTGGAGGTACTAACGTTATACAACAGTGGTTCATAGATTAAGTACATACATAAATATATCCATATAGTCCTCCTTCAGAGGATGTTAAGAAAGGCTTGAGAGTAAAGATGAGTTTTAAGTCCCGACAGGGAAGATTGCCTAATGCCAGTGTAAAGGGAGTTGCAGTAATCGAGGCGGGAGGAGATAAATGTGTGGATGATCTTTTCGAGGTCGTCAAAAGCTGGAAGAAGCTAGCTTTTACCACGGCATTGACTGGTTTGTCAAATTTCAACACTGAGTCAAATATCACGCCAAGGTTTTTGACGTGCGGTTTGAGTAATGGGGTAAGGCTTCCAAGGCTGCCTGCTGTCGTTTTGATTGAGTCCGAGGGGCCGAGAAGGATGACCTCAAACTTACTCTCATTTAGTTGGAGGAAGTTCTGGGCCATCCAACACTTTATATCCTCGAGGCAGTGGATAAGGTTAAGTAGATTTGATTGGTTGTTGGGCTTCAGAAGGAGATAGAGTTGTGTATCGTCTGCATAGCAATGGAAGGAGATGCCGTGCCTTTGAATGACTTGGCCTCAGGGAAGCATATTCAGGAGTAACTCAGTGGGTCAGACAGCATCCCTGGTGAAAAGGAACAGGTGACATTTCGGGTTGAGACTCTTCAAACAGAGAGTCAGGAGAAAGGGAAATGAGATGTAGAACAAATGAATTACAATCACAATAATACTTTATTAGCCAAGTATGTTTTGCAACATACGAGGAATTTCATTTGCCAAGTCAGACATACAAATAAAAGCAACAGAACACAGAAAATACATTTTAACATAAACATCCACCACAGTACCTCCTCCATATTCCTCACTGTGATAAAAGGCGTAAAAAAGTTCAAATCTCTTCCCTTAGTTCTCCCACGGTCGGGGGCCTCGAGCCCTCCGTTGACAGGACGATCTTGACTCCCGTACCCTGCAACGTTTGCCGAGGGACTTCGACATCGGGGGATGTCAGCTCCCCCGTGCCGGACGATCAGACTAGTTGGGGCTAGTTGAGCCTCTGCGTCGTTGGAGCTTCCCGACTAGCCTCTCCCGAGACTGCGAGCTCTTGGTGCAAAGTCCGCAGGCCGCGCTCGGAGCGAACCTAGGCAAGGGATTGGCTCTGATGCTAGTCCAAGCATCGCGGTGGGGCTCAAGTCAGTCTGAGGAGGCCTCCAGCTCCATCGATGGTAGGCTGCAGAGCGACCGGAGAATGCGATCCAAAAATTAATCGCATCTCCAGCAAGGTAAGAAACTGAAAAAAAAGTTTCCCCCACACCTCTCCCGCTCCCCTCACATAAAACAAACCAGAGAACATTTACATAGACTTTTAACACACACTTAATATTAAAAATAGACATAAAAACACGCAGACTGTTGTAATTGTTGTAAATCTTTATTGTCATTTCCTGAGTATTCGCATACCCAGAGGAAACAAAAAAACATTGCTCAACCAGTGTCCATTCAGTTTGCATTAAAAAATAAATAGGAATTAAAATTTAAAAATACATGTCATGAACAAATTTAACACTCTACTAAACATTCAACAGCCGTTCCGACTGGCAGCAGCACAACAGTGGCTCTGCTGCAGTGTGGGGGTTTGTGCGCGATACTTGGCAGGGGGCAAAGTCCATTTAACAGTCTTATAGCCTGTGGGAAGAAGCTGAGGAGCATCCTGCTGGTTTTGCAGCTAATGCTCCTGTACCTCTTCCCAGATGGGAGGATGGAGAAAATGTCATGCGATGGGTGGTAAGGGTCTTTGATGATGGAGATGGCTCTGTTGATACATCTCTTCTTGTATATGTCCAGCAGGAAGGGGAGTGGAGCACCAATAATCCTGCTTGCGGTCTTCACTATCCTGTCCAGTTGGTGCCGTTCGTACGCCTTGCAGCTCCCGAACCAGGAAGTGATGCCGTATGTCAGTGTGCTCTCGACAGTCCCCCTATAAAAAGTCCGTAGGTGTGTGGTGGGAAGGCCTGCTTTACATAGTCTTCGGAGAGGGTGAAGTCGCTGCTGGGCTCTCTTGACCAGAGCTGTGGTGTTGGCCGTGGACGTCAGGTCATCAGACAGATGTAGTCCTAAGAACTTCATGCTGCTGACCCTTTCCACATCAGCTCCGTCGATGTGCAGAGGTGTATGGTGTTGTTTCCCCGCCCTCCTGAAGTCAACCACCATCTCCTTAGTTTTTCCCACGTTAAGAATGAGGTTGTGGGATTTGCACCAACCTGTGAGCAGCTCCACCTCCATCCTGTACAGACTGTTGACGGAGCTGCCAATTGTGCGGCGCCCCTAGTGAATGAAAGATGCAAAAATGCAATGATGATAAAGGAAACAGGGCATTGTTAGCTGTGAGCTAGTTGAAAATGAGTTACAGACAATGAGACTCAACAAGACAAATTTGAAACTAGTACAATGACTTGGGTGGGGGAGGGATGGGGAGAGAGAAGGGGATGAAAGGGTTACTGGAAGTAAGAGAGAATTTGTTTTTGCAACTAATTAGATTGATTAAAGGGTGGCAGTGTTTAAAGGGTGGTAGAAGAATCAAATTTTAACCTCATCCTGTTGATTGCACAGAAATGTACAGATCATTTTAAGATGAACCGAGAGATTCCGAGAGGCTTTTGTTCAGCTTTTTTTTTCATATCGGAATATATTTCATTTTTAGTCCATGGCCATCAGGTGTGAAAGTTTAGTTTAGTTCAGAGATACAGCATGGAAACAGACCCTTAGGCCCACCTAGTCCGCATCAACCAGCAATCTCCGCACATTAGCACTATCCTACACACACTAGGGACAATTTTACATTTACATCAAGCCAATTAACCTACAAACCTGTAACTCTTTGAAGTGTGGGAGAAAACCAAAGATCTTTGTTCAGCTTTTTTTTTCATATCGGACACAGGGAGAACGTACAAATTCTGTACAGACAGCACCCGTAGTCACGAGCGAACCAGGCTCTGGCGCTGTAAGGCTACTAGTAACTCCACCACTATGCCACCGTGCCGTTTCTGCGAGATTTACGAGAGTGATCCCAGGAATATGTGGATAAGCATATGATGAGCGTTTGAGAGCACTGGGCCTCTGCTCGCTGGAGTTTAGGATGAGAGAGGACCTCAATGAAACTTACTGAATAGTGAAAGGCTTGGATAGAGTGGATGTGGAGAGAATGTTTCCACTTGTGGGAAAGTCTAGGACCAGAGGTCATGGGCTCAGTATTAAAGGATGTACCTTTTGGAGGAAATTAGGAGCAATTTCTTTAGTCGGAGGGTGGTAAATCCAGAATTCATTGCCGCAGAATGCTGTGGAGGCCAAGTCAATTAATATTTTTAAGGCAGAGATAGAAAGATCCTTGATTAGTACAGGGTGTCAGGGGAGATGGCAGGAGAATGGGGTTAGAAAGGAGAGATAGATCAGCCACACTTGAATGGCGGAGAACACGTAGGTCCGAGTGGCCTATTTCTGCTCCGATCACTTATGAACGAGGCAGGGCCTCTGCTCGCTTAAGAGAAGGATCTCTAATCCGCTGAGTGACTCCAGCTTTTTGAGTCTATAAACAATCAAAACATATTGGTTGAAATTTTCTTTAGGGCAATGACAGTGAAGGGAATACCCACCCGTTATTTAACCTGTCCTGATTTTAACTCCAATGGCAATTATTTGAGATTTATAGTGGACGATCTGGCGTCTCACTTTATCACACAGACAGTAAACGTGAACAGCAACCCGATGCAATTGACTTTTCAGAATGCATTTCTCAGAAGTTGATAAGCAGTGTGGGACTTCTGGAGGAATCAAATCCGCTTGGTAAAGTATCAAAGTCTTTCGTAGCAAAACAAAAATCTATCCACGCCATTTGGGCCCTCACTGCAAGAATTAAAGTCCACTGAAGTTTTATTTAGCCTCAGGATATCTGAAGCCAGCGCTATCAATCGCCTCTGATCGAACCGTAGATGCTGGGAAATTTGCTTGGAATGTAAGGCAATTTGCCATCTGTCATCTAAGTCCCTACGACTGTGACTGTAACCCTATATAATTTATGACATAAAGAGACTTGCATTGATGGAACACCTTTTCAGCTTGTCCCAAAGCACTTTACAATCAAGGACTACTTCGGAAACATAGTCATTATTGAAAGGTAGGAAACGTACAGTCAAATTATACCTTTACCAGTTGACAAATATCATTTCGTTCAGCATGATCTGAACTTCAGACTCTAAACGAAGCATTGACTCATATACCTTGAAAAAATTTAGTACAAGTTAACCTACTCTGTTCCAGTTTCATGCAGACTTATCGTCACCGTATGAACCATGCTCTTGCATTATTAAATTATCACCATATATATATCTTAAAATATATTTAAGGTGAAGGGGGAAAGATTTTACGGGTGTCTGGGGTTATGGGGTGAAGGCAGGAGAATGGGGTTAAGAGGGAAAGATAGATCAGCCAGGATTGAATGGCGGAGTGAACGAAGGGCCGAATGGCCTGTTTCTGCTCCTTTCACTTATGAACATATTGGAATCTGAGGAGTAACTTTTTCATGCAACGGGAGGTGGATGTATAGGTCAAGCTGCTAGAGGAGGCATTTGAGGCAGGGACTATCCCACAGGGACTCTAGATTAACAAGACTAAGTGGGACCCGTTGGGTCCTAGTCACACGGGAGGCCTGGTCCCCCAACGCAACCTGTTCCCAATGCAATTTTCCACCAGGGGAAGGGTGGTGTGTGAGGGGAGGGGGTGGTGTGGGGGGGGGGGGGGGGGGGGGGGGATGGTGTGTAGGGAGGGGTGTTGGGGGATGTGGGGTGTGGGGGGGGTGGGGTGGTGTTGGAGGGGTGTGGTGGTGTGGGAGTGGGGGGAAGTGGAGGGGGAGGGGTAAAGGTGGTGTGTGGGGAGGTGGGAATATGGGTTGCGGGTGTGTTGGGGGGCGGTGAGGGGGACTCCACCCAGCGGCCACCGGCCACGGCAAGTGGGTTTTTACATACAAAAGAAAACGCCTCTGAAGCAAAATTTACAGCCAGATTGATCACTTCTGAAACTTTTTAGATGCCAAAGGAATCAAGAAAAAACACAAATAATGCCTTAGTTGATGAAATGCAGTGAGCAAACGGCCAATGTTCGCCAAGCACTCTGGCTGTTGTTGTCCCTTCAGCTCTCGCTTCTATGTACCGTAATATCTCCTCACTTTTGGAATTCTGAAGTAGGCTAAATGTCTCTCACACTTATCCTGATTTCCATAATTATTTACAGCGCAAAGATTGACAATTTTAACGGGCCCGCTACGTTGGAAACAATGGTAAGTGCTTACCTGCAGTTCATCGCATGTACTCCATTTGGCGTAGCGTAGCAACAGTACGGGTCATGGGTTGTGACCTGACTGCCGTGAAACCTCCCTATAGATAGAAGATAGATAGATAGAAGATAGATAGAAGATAGATAGATAGATTATACAGGAGCATGAAGAGGACAGGTTAAGAGGGATACGGCCCAAGCGCAAGCAAGTGGGACTAGTGTAGGTGGGATATGTTTGTCGGTGTGGGCAGGTTGGGCCGAAGGGCCTGTTGACACACTGTATGACTCTATGACCAAAAAACTGCTAGAGAGGCCGTGGCTAAAAATAAAAAAAATCCCATCCTATTGACGCAACGGGCAGAGATAGTCTACAGATCAGATAAAAGCTCTACCCCATCCAGTCAGAAATACTGTTGGGGAATCAAACATCTAACAGGGGGACGAGGGGGAGGAACTCTGAGAACTTTCCCAACTTTAACAACAGGAGGGCCCAGCACAAAACATAACGTTGAATCAACTAGAACAATGCTTTCAGCTGGAAGGATCCAATGGATAATTCATCTCATTTTCCATCCGCATCAGAACAGAGGCCAATCTTCAGCTAGTCCATTCACTCCGCGTTACAAGGTATTACTCAGAAGCCGAGAAGATCACTGCAAGAGTTCCGCAATGCCCAATTCTCTTCATCAACATCATTAATGACCTTCCTCTCATCATCAAGTCAGGAGTGTGTATACTTTTTGACGATTGCCTAATGTTCTGTTTCATTGAAAATGACGCAGGCCATCCCAGCCTTCAGAAAGACCAAAATAACATTCAGACACGAGCTGTTTAAGAAAGAACTGAAGATGCTGGAAAAAATCGAAAGTAGATAAAAATGCTGGAGAAACTCAGCGGGTGAGGCAGCATCTATGGAGCGAAGGAAAGGGAAACTCAGCGGGTGAGTCGGCATCTATGGAACTCCATAGATGCTGCCTCACCCTCTGAGTTTCTCCAGCATTTTTATCTACTTTAGACATGAGCTGGTGAGCAGCCGGCAACATTTGCGGCACTGATGTAATGACCAGGTAACAGTCATTCATTCATTCATCATCGCAGAAAACATTAGCGACGCAGTGGTGCTGGTTTCCAATGGGAACGGTGACGGACGCACCACACATCTCTGTCCTCCAGTTTCCGTGGACTTCTGCCGCTGGAAGTATAGGATGCTGGTGTGTGTGTGGGCGCTTTATCATCATTCCTTACAATGCCATGTATGACAGAGATTACAACTTCTACTGAAGTGTGGATGGCCGTTAGAAGCTCATCCGCCCTTTGACAGGTCTTGTATTTGGTCCTGCTGGGGGTCCACAGCCCCCTGCTCATCTGGCAAACCAGGTGGGGGAGACGGTTTAGTCGTCGACTATCCGACCATGGAGCAGGTAACGAGCCTCTGCCACGGGAGAATCTAACTAGGTAAGTGACATTCTACAGCATTACTATTGCCGAGCCCCCTCACCATCAACAAACTAGGGTCGACCTTGACAAAAAAACTCATTGATGATACAAGTAATGGTAGATGCTAGTAATTGTGGTTACATGTAACTGCAGATGCTAGAGTCTTGCGTAGAATACAAAATGCTGGAGTAACTCAGTGGGTTGTGCAACAACTCTGGAATGGACTATTCATTTGAATACTCTGTGTATAAGAGTAAGTCACAGGCTGTGTATCCTGCAGTATGTGACTACCTTTCTGATACCCCATAACAATGTCACCATCTACAATGTACAAAATGGGAGAGTGATAGAAAATTCTCCCCTTGCCTGCAACAATACAAAGCTCAGCAACATCCAGGATGAAGCAGCCTCTTATTTGTAACCATGCATCACCCTAAATACTGTCCATACTCTCCACCATGAGACACTGTGTTGTGTACCATTACCTTGCTCTGCATTTATCCATCTGCATCCTTTTGTAAGTTCGCCCTGAGACTGTGTGGGTTTTCTCCGGGTGCTCCGGGTTCCTCCCACACTCCAAAAACGTACAAGTTTGTAGGTTAGTTGGCTTAAGTAAACATTGTAAATTGACCACCTACTGCACAAGGTAGAGCTGGTCGGCGTGGACTCGGTGGGCCGAAGGGCCTGTTTCTGCACTGTCTCCCCAAAGACTAAAGTAAATTCAATGCAGAGCTTCCCTCAGGATGAACACAGCAGTGCATGCGTTGAACACATCAGACATAATAACAATGGAACTGAGAACCCACTTGAAAAGCAAGATAATTACCTTCCCAGATGAAACAGAACTGAGGGAGGTAGTGTGCACTCTCAGGATGCAGCCAAATCTTGGAAAGAATCCTCAACAGGGCTTCTATCTTGAGTTATTGACGGCAAATCCAGTTGAATAAGATGAATCACCTTATGCCTACCTCCTCATTCCCTTAAAGTGTCTGTCCCTCCACTATTTATCATTTCCTCTCCTCCCCCCAGACCATTCAGTATCTCAATATATAAATAAACCATCAAAGTAAGACAGAGACCCTGTTCTCTGTGTTTATTAGATGTGCATTAAACTTACAGCTCGGGGCAAAAAACTATTTGATTCACTGCACCAGTGGAAAGAAAGTATTTGAAAGACCAAGTCAAACATACAGGCGCCTTTGCACTTTCCAAAAGCCATGATTTATTTTATTCTCAGGTATATATATATACATATTTAATTCTCCTTTCAAAGTAAAGGGCCTGTCCCACTTTCACGACCTAATTCATGACCTTTTTTACTCGTAGACATTTTTCATCAGGCTAGAAAAACGCCCCAACCTACTTGATGCCACGAGTACCCACGACCTACCTACGACCTCGTGCTGCGAGTACGAGTCAAGGGCAAACTCGGCAGAGGTCGTGAATTAGGTCGTGAAAGTGGGACAGGCCCCTAACTATTCAATCTCCTTCTGTTACCTATCAGACAGCCCATTCCATCTTCCGAGGTGAGTTCATGGTAAACTACAAACTCTGTGATTTTATGTTTTGCATCTTTAGTGGTTCAGCGCCCCTGGTGAGCGTGGCGTGGCGCGGCCGTGGTGGACCGGGCCCAGCCAGCCGCTGGCGCGGAGCCGACCATGACCGGGGCTTGGCGGCCAGCAGAAGCGAGGAGAGGCGTAGGCGAGAGCTGAGGGCCGTCCTAGAGCTGTCGCCCGGGTGAGTCCCGGTGGAGGACACACTGCCGAGGACAAAGAGGAACCAGGCGTGGGGAGGGAACGTTGAGATCAGAGAGGGACAGGCGTGGGGGGGGGTGGGGGGGGGGGGGGGGGGGGGGCACCAAGAACAAAGAGGACCTGACATGGGGAGGGGCCGCTGAGAATAATGAGGGACTATGGAGGTGGGGGTGGGGAGAGCGAAAGAAAAGGAAGTGGGACTACGTTGAATAGGGTGATTTCACCAAATGTCAAATGAGCGTAGATCCCCCCTCACGTGACCGGAAAATTTAACTGGAGGACATATGTCACTTCGGTACATGTTAGTGAATGGGGAAACACGCACTTTCACACCCGTTAAAAACATGGAAAACGGCCGATTTGTGAGCTGAAATTTTCTGTGCTAGTCGGGGTGACCGTGAAGCACAGCGACCTAAATTTTCAGGCAAAAAAAAATATAGAAAGTAAGGTAATTACAAGAGGGAACTGAAGGTGGAAAAACAGCGGAAGTGAACAGCAGACATTTGCCGTGGAGATTTAAAGGTCCAAAATATTGGGAATTATCGCGTTTGCTCGCTGAATTTCATCAAAAGTAAGTCTTTAATGACTTACTTTTGATGAAATTCAGCGAGCAAACGCGATCTACAATGTACAAACCATCTACAATGTATCATTAATGACTTACTTTTGATGAAATTCAGCGAGCAAACGCGATAATTCCCAATATTTTGGACCTTTAAATCTCCACGGCAAATGTCTGCTGTTCACTTCCGCTGTTTTTCCACCTTCAGTTCCATCTTGTAATTACCTTACTTTCTATCTTTTTTTTTGCATGAAAATTTAGGTTGCTGTGCTTCACGGTCACCCCGACTAGCACAGAAAATGTCAGCTCAAAAATCGGCCGTTTTTCATGTTTTTAACGGGTGTGAAAGTGCGTGTTTCCCCATTCACCAACATGTACCGAAGTGACATATGTCTCCAGTTAAATTTTTCGGTCACGTGAGGGGGGGATCTACGCTCATTTGACATTTGGTGAAATCACCCTAAACTTTTGTAACTTTGTCAGCCCCCTTTACTCTTGTACTGCATGCAAGCAAAGAATCTCACTGTACCAAGTGCACGTGATAATAAAGTATCAGTCAATCAATAATTCAAGCCTGATTACTTCTGCTGGACATTTTCTAAAGAGTTATTTGGAATTTTTCTTCAGCTGCAGCAGGTCTCAAAATTACAGGCGGATAGGGGTTTGGGGAGAAGGCTGTAGCATTTGCCATTCTCATCTTGAGACTAATTACAAATTATTTGTTGATTAATTAGAAGAAGTGTTAATATGCCTGTGAGTTGCACATTTTTAATGGATTGTGGTTAGACTGGAAAACTCTGCTTGTGAATTGCATGTCATTTTCTACCTTTGGTATATCCGAGTGTCATTTGGACCTTAGATATAAAAACAGTAGCTGCCTGAAATACCCACTGGGCCCAGTCACTTGTGATGGAGAGAAAGGCAAAGTCGTGTGCTTCAGGTCATTGAACTTTCTTAAGGTCTCATTTGCTGAGTATCTCCAGCACTTTCTGTTGTTGTTTCCAACTTTTATTTCCTTTTGCGTACTTTTTTTTACTCTATTCGACAAGAAAACAGCATTATTGATGGGCATAATAAGAAACCCAACATTGTGATTCCAATTAAGACCTCCGAAACAAGGATATGTAACAGTAAACATTTCAAACAAAAACTATGAATTTAAATTGGAAATTAAGCAAAGAGAAAAAAAAAATAATTTAATCATGTTCCCAAATGTCAGCCTCTTCTTTATAGAGTAAATATCTCTGTTTACTCGATAAATGAAGCTGCCCCTCCACTTTCCTCAGTATCACCAGGTTCCCATCTTAAGGTTCCTGCATCAAAGCATTAACTGTTCATCATTTGTAATAGACGACCAATCATGGGCTAGTTCATGAGACGTGGGAGCAGAATTAGGCCATTCGGCCCATCGAGTCTGCTCTGCCATTTAGAAACATAGAAACATTCCCTCTCATTCCCATTCTCCTGCCTTCTCCCCATATGTAAGTTCAGCAAGTAGTAAGTAGCAAATGAAAAAGAATGATAGGTTCATCTTCCAGCTGAAACCATCTTTAATAAAAAACATCTTTAATAAAAAAGGCAGCACAGTGGCCAGTGCCTAGAGTTACTGTCTTACATATCCTCTGACCCCCGAGCCACTACGGGTGCACATCGAAGAGTTTGTACCTTTCTCTATATAGTCAGTGTGCGCTGATTAGCTCCCACCCTCTGCAAAGACAGAGAGGTTTGTAGAGAATCACCACTTCTGTGTGAAAAAAATTCTCCCTAGTCTGTAGGATAGTGCTAGTGTATATAGAGTGATCACTGATTGGAGCTGACTCAATGGGCCAAATGGACTATTTCTACGCTGCATCTCTAAGGTGTAAACTCCAAACTCTAAATAAACTTCTAAATGAAGAGGGGGTATTCCAATCAAATGGCCAAATGTCAAGTATTAATGCACTTTGAAGAATTTATACATAGTATGTTTGAAGTTATGTTCAATTATATATACTCTTATATACATCATAATGATCTATCCAAATTGCTTTTTATTTGTATGACTGACTTGGCAAATGAAATTCCTTGTATGTTGCAAAACATACTTGGCTAATAAAATATTATTGTCTTGTATTGTATTGTCTTATCTATCATCCGTAGTTTTTTGCCTACTGTTAGTGAGACCAGCCTTGTGCTTGAAATTCCAGATGTATTTCAAGACGTGAATTTAAGTGTAGTTGCGATGATGAAGCTCAATTTCATGTTCTGGTTCAGTGGCCAATAACTCTGCCAGCACATCAACCCAACTAGTGAGCAGCATGGTGGCGCAGCGGTAGAGTTGCTGCCTTACAGCTCCAGAGACCCGGGTTCGATCCTGACTATGGGTGCTGTCTGTATGGAGTTTGTAGGTTCTCCCCATGACCTGTGTGGGTTTTTTCCTCTCACATTCCAAAGAAGTACAAGATTGTAGGTTAATTGGCTTCAGTAAAAATGGTAAATTGTCCCTAATGTGTAGGGTAGTGTTAGTATATGGGGTGATCGCAGATTTGGTGGGCCGAGGGCCTGTTTCCACACTATACTTCAAAACTAAACTAAACTAAAACTAAACTCAGATACTATTTCTTACCGTAACGTACAATATTAGAATGCAAAGTACAATTTCCTTGGAAACAAATTACTTTTATGACGAGGCACTTGAAAATAATTTACTTCCAACAGTTCAGTCCTTGAAAGCCACTTGACCACAATAAATCAGTTCTGAAGCATTTTGTTTGCAACTGGTAAGAGGCCTTTTAACTTCTGTGAAAGGGTAAGACCGTGGCTTAATGCCAGGGAGTGGGAGGTGGCGCAAGCGTACAAAGTTGTTTGATGTCTTCTTCATGATGTAGGTGGGCATGGGGGTGGCAAAGCAGAGCGTCACCTGCATATCAGTGGGAAGATTTTTGGAGACTAAAAGAAGTGAGTACATCCCACGACGTGAGTTGTTCAGATCTCAGCTTGTGCTTGCAATTTCCCACTACTTTTCCTCCACATACTCTTGAGTGTTTTCAACCCTGGCGTAACGCAATGATTTGCTGAGGGCGGCACGCCGGCGCAGCGGTAGAGTTGTTGCTTTACAGCACTTGTAGCGCCAGAGACCCGGATTCAATCCCGACTACGGGCGCTTGTCTGTACGGAGTTTGTACCTTCTCCCCGTGACATGCGTGAGTTTTCTCCGTGATCTTTCGTTTCCTCCCACACTCCAATGATGTACAGGTTTGTAATTTAATTGGCATGGTATAAATGTAAATTGTCCCTAGTGTGTGTTGGATAGTGTTAGTTTATGGGGATGTGGTCGATGCGGTCTCGGTGGGGACAAAAGGCTGTTTCCGCAGTATATCTCTAAACTGAACCAAAATAAACTAGACAGCGCCTTTTTTTGGGACACCAGATGAACTACATCAAAGGATAACTCAATGTCAAAGTATCTGAAGAGCCTCACCAGATGGTTTACTTAACGAGGTTCCTGGTGGATAATAGGCTTTAGTTGGTTAACCAGTTCCTGGCTTTCAACGCTTGGAGTCAACACCAGATTATTATCTAAATGGTGTCAAGTTGGGAAAAGGGGGAATACAATGGGATCTGGGAGTCCTTGTTCGTCGATCAATTAAAGTAAGCATGCAGGTACAGCAGGCAGTGAAGAAAGCGAATGGCATGTTGGCCTTCATATCAAGAGGAGTTGAATATAGGAGCAAAGAGGTCCTTCTGCAGTTTTATAGGGCCCTAGTGAGACCACACCTGGAGTATTGTGTGCAGTTTTATTCCCTAATTTGAGGAAGGACATTCTTGCTATTGAGAGAGAGCAGCATAGGTTTACAAGGTTAATTCCCGGGATGGTGGGACTGTCATATGCTGAGAGAATGGAGCGACTGGGCTTGTATGCTCTGGAGTTTAGAAGGATGAGAGAGTATCTTATTGAAACATATAAGATTATTAAGGGTTTGGTCACACTAGTGGCAGGAAACATGTTCCCGATGTTGGGGGAGTCCAGAACCATGGGTCACTGTTTAAGAATAAGGGGTAAGCCATTTAGAACGGAGATGAGAAAATACTTTTTCACACGGAGAGTTGTGAGTCTGTGGAATTCTCTGCCTCAGAGGGCGGTGGAGGCTGGTTCTCTGGATACTTTCAAGTTTGTGAGTTTATTGTCCCCGTGACCTGCGTGGATAATTTCTTCCGTGCTTTTTCTTAAGCACACAGAAAATATGTAGGGTTTTTACTTTAAAACAGATAAATGTGTATATACCATGTAAAATTATCCACATGAGTGATAAAGTGGCAAATAGCAGAAAGTGGTTATTAATAATCAGAGTTTTGGTGAGCCAGGTTTAATAGCCTGATGGCTGTGGGGACAAAAGGCCTGAACCTGGTTCCGCAGTCTTCAGGCTCTTGAACCTTCTACCTGAAGGTAGACTAGGGAGATTAGTGTGTGGACAGGAGGTGAACTCTTCAAAGGATAACTCCATTTTGTCAAAGTATCTGAAGAAATCCCCACCAGAAGGTTTACTTGACCAGGTTCATGGTGGATAATAAGCTTTAGTTGGTTAACCAGTTCCTGGCTCTCAACGAACTTGGCCATGATGCAACCGGTCAGCATGCTATTATCTAAATGGTGTCAAGTTGGGAAAAGGGGGAATACAATGCTTTTTTTTGATAATTGCGTTAGTGTTCTCAGACCAGGAAAGATCTTCAGAGATGTGCACGCCCAGGAATTTGAAGTTCTTGACCTTTTCAACCATCGACCCGTTGATATAAATTGGGCTGTGGGTCCCCCTCCTACTCCTTTCAAAGTCCACAATCAGTTCCTTGGTTTTGCTGGTGTTGAGGGCCAGGTTATTGCGCTGGCACCATATGGACAGTTGCTCGATCTCCCTTCTATATTCTCAAGAGAGAGCCAGATAGGGCTCTTAAAGATAGCGAAGTCCGGGGATATGGGGAGAAGGCAGGAATGGGGTACTGATTGGGGAGGATCAGCCATGATCACATTGAATGGCGGTGCTGGCTCAAAGGGCCGAATGGCCTACTCCTGCACCTATTGTCTATTGTCTATTGTTTTGTGGTTCAACCCTTGATTTCCAGCAACCACCTTCATCCATCTCCCCCTCCCTAAATTTGCTCGGATGTGTGAATGCATCATGGTGGACACGGTGGGAACAATGGGCTGCAGGTGCTGGTTGATAGCAAAGATGAACACAAAGTGCTGGAATAACCCAACAAGGTCAAGCTGCATCTCTGGAGGAAACGGATGGGTGATGGTTTGGGTCAAGACCCTTATTCAGACTGAAAGTTGGGGGAGAGGGTGGGGAGTGGTGTGGGTGGGTGGGAGGGGCGAAGAGCTGGAGGAGAGAAAGGACCAGCACCAATCTGGGCCGGCAACAAATGACATCAGGAAGGGTGGAACCGTGATAGGCCCATTGTTGGCCATGGATGGTGCGATCTCAAGAGGGATAAAATGTGGAACTGGTGGAACATCTAGGATGGAAAAAGCGTGCAAGTGGGGTTGGGGAGGGGAGGGGAGTTAGTGGAAGTTACTTAAAATTAGCGAATTCAACGTGAATGCAGTGCTGTGTGACACAGGAATAATTGGAGGCGGATGGGAATCTTGCACATACTCACAGAAAGATCTTGCGTTTTCAGACCTCCTGAATGTTCTGGGGTGAAAAGCTTGGCAATGAATGAAAATTTTCCTTGCTCACTATGTTCGTGCAGTTCATCTCATCCTGCACCTGCAAGATATCCACTGCAAAACCAACCAGGTGTCTGCTCATCCAAAACTTAGTCATTAGTACTTTGTGGCTGTGGTTGCAGTGCGACCCAACTTCCGACCCGACTTTGGAGGCTCGGCCGCGGGCCAGTGGACGACATCATCGGGAGCTCGAGTCCTGTTTTCCGGGGCTCCCGCAACTACAGCTGCGTCCGCTGGACTGGAGGACGGCAGCTTCGACCGCCCCGGGCCGCGGAGTTTGAACCGGCACGTTTGCCGAGCACGGATTCAGCCGCGGGATTTACCTACCATCACCCCGCGGGGTCACAACATCGGAGGCTTGGATTGCCTCGGCGCAGAGGGAGAGCGCAGAGGGAAGAGGCAATGACTTTGGGACTTTAAACTGTGTTGAGTGTTTGTTATTTATTCTATGTTATGACTGCAGGCTAAACCATTTCGTTGCACTGAAAAGTGCAATGACAATAAATTGAATCAAATCAAATAAGTGAGCAGGAGTCAAGGTCAGGATCCCGAGTAGTTCTGGTATTTTCTCGTCTCCAGCTCTTCACCCCTTCCCCCACCCCTCCCCAGCCCCTACTTTCAGTCTGAGGAAGGGCCTCGACTCACGCAAGTCACTGGGAGAACGAACAAACTCCGTACAGACAGCCCCCTTAGTCAGGATCAAACCCGGGTCGCTGGTGCTGTAAGGCAGTAGCTCTACCACTGTGCCGCCCCAAGAAAAAAGAGTTTTGCTCAAAATTCCACCATCTGCAGTTCATCATGTTCTCTTGAGAGATCTGATACTTCTGATTCATCGTTATTCATCCATAAAATTCATTCTTAAACAACATAACTTGGTGAAATGACACATACCTTCCCTCCACCAGCTGCTGATTGCATGATTGCATGCTAGCCATTTGTACATATTATACAAGCTCAGAATGTGCAGGTGAAGTAAAAAATATCCCTCAACAGTATCGATGATTCCATTCTGTGACCTACATTGGATGATGAAGCAACATAGAAAACAAAATCACTTACATGGTTATCTATCTATCTATCTATCTATCTATCTGTCTGTCTGTCTGTCTGTCTGTCTGTCTGTCTGTCTGTCTGTCCATCTATCTATCTGTGTCTGTCTGTCTGTCTGTCTGTCTGTCTTGTCTCTGTCTGTCTCTGTCTGTCTGTCTGTCTGTGTCTGTGTCTGTCTGTCTGTCTGTCTGTCTGTCTCTGTCTGTCTGTCTGTCTGAGTCTGTCTGTCTGTCTGTCTCTGTCTGTCTGAGTCTGTCTGTCTGTCTGTCTCTGTCTGTCTGCCTGGGTTTCCGCAGAGATCAGCTAAATCATACAATATAATTAAAATTCTGGTTATGTGGCGGTGTTGGACAGTGCAGATGTACATAATATACGATTGCATTATGTTGTTGTCTTAATAATGTCAACATACCGGGGCAGTCTAAAGATAGTTTATTATCAACGGAGGCAGTGACTTGCATGTGTGTAATACAAAGAGGCTTGGATATTTCAGCATTCAGCTCAAAGTCTTGCAGGTTTCTTCACACCCATACTGAACTGAAACCTTCATCAGTACACGGCACGTGTATTTGCAGTCAAGGCAACTAACACGTGTAATTAAACCGAGATTTGCATCATCTTGGGACTCACACATGCAAATTATCAAAGTCTTGCCCGATTGCAATTCATCTTCTCTTTCACTAAATTCCATTTATTCACTCTCATCTTCATAACTTTTTAAAAGATAAATCAGCCTTATAAATGATTATTTTTATAGAGCCTTATATTAAGATGCCTCTAGATCTAGGCCACAAAATTATTTGGAGTAACTCATCGGGACAGGCAGAATCTCTGAAGAGAAGGAATGGGTGACGTTTCAGGTTGAGGCCCTTCTTCAGACAGACAGACAGTCTCGACCCAAAACGTCCCCCATTCCTTCTCTCCCGAGATGCTGCCTGCCCCGCTGAGTTACTCCAGCTTTTTGTGTCCATCTTCAGTTTAAACCAGCATCTGCAGTTCCTTCCGACCCATAAATTATTTCACTGCCAGGCTTCCAACACCATTATTTTTCAATTTAAGTGCCAGGTGCATGAAGAATGACTTAAGTGCAACACATTCATGATAACCTTTGATATTAATGTGGCAGAGCTCTATTATAATTAGATGGAAGAAATTTGCTGCAAGAGGTAATGTTGTACAAAATTCCCAGCAAATTATGGCAGGGAGTAAGTAATGGTGTTCATTTCACGTGCAATATTTGGGAACTTTCCACCGGTAATAACAGCATAGATGGTAGTTGCAATTTCATGATGGAATGTTTTCATCAAACATAGGCACTTGGACGTTACAAATATAAATTCATCAGAAAAAAACCCGTTTTTTTTTGTAAAAATATCTTGTTTTTTCGATTAGTTCAACAAGCCAGGCTAATATTTTCAGAGGGTAGTAAAATGTTTGGTTTAAGGTAGACAAAAATGCTGGAGAAACTCAGCGGGCAGCATCTGTGGAGAGAAGGAATAGAAACATAGAAACATAGAAAATAGGTGCAGGAGTAGGCCATTCGGCCCTTCGAGCCTGCACCGCCATTCAATATGATCATGGCTGATCATCCAACTCAGTATCCTGTACCTGCCTTCTCTCCATACCCCCTGATCCCTTTAGCCGCAAGGGCCATATCTAACTCCCTCTTAAATATAGCCAATGACCTGGCCTCAACTACCCTCTGTGGCAGAGAGTTCCAGAGATTCACCACTCTCTGTGTGAAAAATGTTCTTCTCATCTCGGTTCTAAAGGATTTCCCCCTTATCCTTAAACTGTGACCCCTTGTCCTGGACTTCCCCAACATCGGGAACAATCTTCCTGCATCTAGCCTGTCTAATCCCTTAAGAATTTTGTACGTTTCTATAAGATCCCCCCTCAATCTCCTAAATTCTAGCGAGTACAATCCGAGTCTATCCAGTCTTCCTTCATAAGAAAGTCCTGACATCCCAGCAATCAGTCTGGTGAACCTTCTCTGCACTCCCTCTATGGTAATAATGTCCTTCCTCAGATTAGGAGACCAAAACTGTACGCAATACTCCAGGTGTGGTCTCACCAAGACCCTGTACAACTGCAGTAGAACCTCCCTGCTCCTATACTCAAATCCATTTGCTATGGCGACGTTCCCGAAACGTCGCTTATTCTTTCTCTCCAAAGACCCGAAATATCGCATATTACTTCTCTCCATACATGTTGCCACGTCCGCTGAGTTTCTCCAGGATTTCTGTCTACCTTTGATTTTTCCAGCATCTGCAATTCTTTCTTAAATGTTTGGTTTAGTTCAGTTTTGAGGTACAACACGGTAACTGGCCCACCGAGTTCGCACCGACCAGCGATCCCCATGCACTAACATTATCCTACACCCACTAGGGACAATTTACATTTATACCAAGCCAATTAACCTACAAACCTGTACGTCTTTGGAGTGTGGAAGGAAACCGAAGATCTCGTAGAAAACCCATGTGGGTCATGGAGAGAACGTGCAAACTCCGTACAGACAGCACCCGTAGTCAGGATGGAACCCGGGTCTTTGGCGCTGTAAGGCAGTAGCTCTACCGCAGCGCCGCCGTGTTAAATCACGATGAAGATTCATGCAAAAAGTGGTTAATAAAAGATAGGTACTGTATGCACTTACCGTTTCTTTAATGGAGCCTGAAACATAGTAAACACGAGTACTACTACGCTTCTCACTTGTTGGTAGAGTGGTATTTATTGTTACCACATTTCACAATTAATTAAAGCTTATTAAACTGATGCGACATTTCATATTACATATGCTTATTATATTGGTATCAAATTCCTCTGTCTGCTGCATTAACTGAAGATTATCCAGATTAAATGCAATGATTTATTGATGTGTTCAAGTTGCAGACAAAAGAATTTAATGAGGCTCCATAAAATATTCAAGTAATAGTACACATTTTATTTTTAGCCTCAAATGGAATTTGTACCAATTGTGAAAGGCAGCTCGAGGCAAATAATAATAATAATAGTAATAATAATAAGGGCGGCACAATGGTACAACGGTAGGTTTGCTGCCTTACAACGCCACAGACCCTTGTTTGATTCTGACTACGGGTTCTTGTCTGTACGGTGTTTTTACATTCTCCCCATGACCTGTGTGGGTTTTCTCCAGGGGCTCTGGTTTCTTCGCACATTCCAAAGACGTGCAGGTATGTCGGCTAATTGGCTTTGGTAAAATTGTGACTTGTTCCTTGTGTGCGTAGGATAGTGTTAATGTGCGGGGATCGCTGTTTGGCGCGGACTCAGTGGGCTGAAGGTCCTGCTTCCGTGCTGTATCTTTAAACTAACCTGAACTAAACTAACTAATAATAATAACAATAATAAAATATAAAAACATATGAAATGGAACTTTGAAGTGGGAGCAGGAGAAGGCCATTCATTCCGCTCCACCAAGGCTGTTTGACATACAATTTGACTGACTTTTACTCCAGTTTCACTTTTAAAATGGTTACAATGGCACTTTATTTGTCACGTACCTAGGTACAGTGAAACTCATTGTTGTATACAAGTATCATTATACATACACACTTAGATACATCTCAGTTAAGCATTTCATATACAGTACAAGTGCATAGCAGTAGTACACTCAAGACAGAATAAAGAGTTGCCAGTTTTGGAACAATTTTCAAGTCCCAGTTGTTGTAAGTGCAGGATTCTTGACATGACCGTGAACGCCTGTTGTCCTGGCGGCGTTGCGGGACCATCCTGACCAAGCGTAGCTGTGGTGTCCATCGCCGCTGTGAGTTGTGTTTTGTCCATGTGCTAGTCCTCCTGGAGCGGTGCCCGGTCCAGCCGAGTCCCAGGCTGCTATAGAAACGTACAAAATTCTTCAGGGATTGGACAGGCTAGATGCAGGAAGATTGTTCCCGATGTTGGGGAAGTCCAGGACAAGGGGTCACAGTTTAAGGATAAAGGGGAAATCCTTTAGGACCGAGATGAGAAAAATATTTTTCACACAGAGAGTGGTAAATCTCTGGAACTCTCAGCCACAGAAGGTAGTTGAGGCCAGTTCATTGGTTATATTTAAGAGGGAGTTAGATGTGGCCCTTGTGGCTAAAGGGCTAAAGGGTATGGAGAGAAGGCAGGTACAGGATACTGAGTTGGATGATCAGCCATGATCATATTGAATGGCAGTGCAGGCTCGAAGGGCCGAATGGCCTACTCCTGCAACTATTTTCTATGTTTCTATGTTTCTATGTTGTCTACTATCCATGTATTTGCTCATTCCTTTAACTCTATCAATCGCTGCAATGAATATACTCAACAATTAGTCCTCCTCAGCCCCAGTAAGTAGAAAATTACAGGGGGTCATATCCACTGGGTACAGAAACATCTTCCAAGCTCACGGCTTAATGATAGGTCCACTAATTTGAGATGATGATCTCTGTTTCCTGGCATTCCAGAGAAAGAAAATATCCCTGCACCTTCCCAATAAAATCTTGTAAGTGTCAACTACTCCTCTCTCAATCTTCTAAGTTCGAGAGTGTATCGGCCCAGTCTGCGTAAACTTTCCTCATGGGACAAATGATTTATCCAAGGGCAACGGCAGATCAAACATAAAGAGGTCTTATGCAAAATCGTCTACTTGAGTCTCTCCACCAAATTTGTGGACCATTTATGAACACATCCTACCAACAACTAGAGAGCAGTGCTGAGCTACTATATACCTCATTGGAGATACTTGGACCATCTTTGATCGGACTTTACTGGACATTATCTTCCGCTAAACATCATTCAAGTTATTGCCTTTGTCATGTATTTGTACGTTGTGGATGGCTCGATTGTAGTCATGCATTGTCTTTCCGCTGAATAGTTACCACGCAACAAAGGGCGGCACAGTGGCACAGTGATAGTTGATGCCTTACAGCACCAGAGACCGGGGTTCGATCCTGACTACGGGTGCTGTCTGTACGCAGTTTGTACGTTCTCCATGTGACTGTGTGGGTTTTTCTCCGCAATCTCCATTTTCCTCCCTAACCCCAAAGATGTACAGGTTTGTAGGTCAATTGGCTCGGTATAATTTTAAATTGTCCCTGGTGTATGTAGGATAGTGTAAGTGTGTGAGGGCTCGCTGGTCGGCGCGGACTTGGTGGGTTGAAGGGCTTGTTTCCGCGATGTATCTCTAAACTAAGCTAAACTCAAACTCAAATTTGGATAGAATGTGAATAGCACCAGTAAAACAACAGAGTGGCTTGTATGTTACTCATAGAAAACTTAAGGTACAAGAAAGAACTCGGAGTTACTTCAGCCAGAGCGGGTAAGGGCGACAGATTTCTACTTGAAAGACGTCAGAGGAACAAAGTAGTTTTTAATGACAATCTGGTAGTTTCATGTCAGAGCGTCTAATTATAATTACAAAGATATTTAATTACCTTAAATGACAGACTTGGCCTTTGTAGAGACTTTTAGGTCTATTGTGTGGACAGGCAAGTTGTAACCTCCCCTCACATACTGGTAGAGCTGCTGCCACACAGCGGCACAGACCTGGATTCAATCCTGACCTTGGCCGCTGCTTGTGTGGAGTTTGCACGTCCTTCCTGTGACAGAGTGGGTTTCCCCTGGTTTCTCCAGTTTGCTCCCACACACCAAAGAGGTGCGGGTTCGTAGGTTAATTGGCCACTGAAAATTCACCCCTGGTGTGTAGGGACTGGATGTGAAAGGGGGTTAACGTAGAACTGCTGCATCTCTATCTCTAAACTGAACTAAAAATGAGTAATATAGACAATTGACTAATTTGTAAATGACTAAAGGTCATTGGCCTCATCCTAAAAGAAACATTCAACCTCCACAATGATAAAGTAACATCAACCATCCTTTAAATGTGTAATGTCTTGAGAATGCAATAAAAAACTCAGGAAAGCAAGAGAAGTATCAACACAAATTAATTAAGAGAGAGAAATAGATAAGGTCAAAGGACAAAGGACAAAGGACATTTATTGTCATGTACACCAATTGGTGTAGTGAAATTTGAGTTGCCATTTGCAGCACACCAATAAAAATAAAACACAACATTAAAGAATTTAAAATTGAACATAAAAACATCCCCCCACAATAGTAACCACTGTGAGGGAAGGCAGCAAAGTCCAGTCCTCTTCTTGTTCACCTATGGTTGGACCTATTGAGGTCTCTGCCGTCGCTGATGTACAGGCCCTCTCGCCGGTTGATGGAGCTCCGGCGTCGGGAGAACACTCTCAGCGGCTTGGAGTGTCTGGATAAGGTCCACCAAGAATGGAATTAAGCAAGAATCATTTTGCAATAAGCTGATATGTTTCTTTTAAATTGCTGAGTAGAGAGATAGGAAGGAAGGCAAATACAAATGCCTTCTAGTCAGGATTGCACTTCATAAGTTCATGTTCATAAGTTCTAAAATCAGAATTAAACCATTTGGCCCATTAAGTCTACTCTCACATTCAATCATGGCTGATCTATCTTTCCCTCCCAACCCCATTCTCATGCATTCTCCCCATAACCCTTGACACCCTTATTAATCAAGAATCTGTCAATCGCCACCTTAAAAATATCCATTGACTTGGCCTCCACAGCTGTCTGTGGCAATGAGTTCCACAGATTCACCATCCTTTGTATTTGAAGGAATGCAGTCTGAAGAAGGGTTGGAATGAGGACCAGAGGACATAGGTGCAAAGTGAAGGGGAAAAGATTTAATAGGGGTAACCTTTTCACACAAAGGGTTGTGTAATTTTCCCTTCCGTAATATTGCACGTTACATTGAGATATAGTGTGCCGAAATAACTCAATTTGTCAGGAAGCATCTCTGGAGAAAAGGAATAGGCGATGTTTCTGGTCGAGACTCTTCTTTAGATGGACAGTCATGCACCACAACATTTTTTTCACTGGTGTTTACTGTTTCGCCTTCCATGTGTCCAACACATAAGACAAATCCAGTGACATCCGGTGGCGCTGTTGATGGCTGCCTCCGCATTCAGTCTGTTTGTCTTTTTGTCTTTTTTGGTTTTAGTTATTTCAAGTATGTTTTAGGAGGTTTTTGTTTTTTGTGTTTTAATGTGGGCGAGGGGGTAGGGTAAGGGGGAAACCGTCTTTTAGTCGCTTCCTGGCGAGCATGCGGCTATTATCCGAGTCGCGCCCTCGCCCCCCTCCTCGCGGCCTACCAACTGGATTGGCGTGGCCTTTCCTGCCAGGGACCGGACCAGAGCTTCAGCAGCGGCGGTGCAGCGCTGGATACATCGTGGAGTGGGCGATGCCTCACCTCACCCATTTGATGCTCCGGAGTGTTGGGCCTGCTGCATCGACATAATGGAGCTGTAGTTTGCGGAGCTCCCAGCGTGGGCGGCGCTGACCAACATCGCGGAGTCCTGGGACCCT
Source organism: Leucoraja erinaceus (assembly GCF_028641065.1). NCBI lineage: Eukaryota > Metazoa > Chordata > Chondrichthyes > Rajiformes > Rajidae > Leucoraja > Leucoraja erinaceus. The sequence goes on along the minus strand of NC_073391.1, from coordinate 40,096,199 downwards.
TTGCCGGGGGCCGTCAACGCTGAATCTCCGCCCAGCTCGGCCTGTGGACTTTGGGAGCCGCGGACTCCGGTGGGAGGTGGGCGATTCAGAGGTCCAGGCGGCTGAGGATGTTCTTCCGTTCGACGTTGGGGTTCCATTGTTCCCGGCGAGAGGGCCTGAACATCGGGCCGTGGTGGCGACTGCGGGGGGGGGGTTCCGGAGGCCACGACCACGGGTGAACATCGGGGAACATCAGCGAGGAGGTTGACTGGACTTTAGTGCCTTCCCTCACAGTGGGGAACTTTGGTGCCGCTGTGGGGATGTTAGTGTTGTGGACTACTGTGTTCTGTGTTTTTGTCTTGTTTTTTTTTGTTTGTATGACTGTATGGGAAATAGCAATTTGTTGTCTCTTACTTGAAGACAATGACAATAAAGTTGAATCAAATAAATCAAATCAAATAAGACATGGGAGCATGATTAGACCATTCAGCCCATCTAGTCTGCTCTGACATTCGATCATGGCAGATGTATTTTTCTCTCTTTACACCATTCTCCTGCCTCCTCCCCATAACCTTTGACACCCTCTCGGTGGGTTGAAGGGCCTGTTTCCGCACTGTATCTCTAAAACTACTAGGCCAGCCACGGTGGCAGAGCGGTAGTGTTGCTGCCTTATAGCGCTGGAGACCCGAGTTCGATCATGACTACAGGTGCTGTCTGTACGGAGTTCGTACGTTCTTCCTGCGACCGCAAACGTTTTCTCGGAGATCTTCGGTTGCCTCCCACACTTCAAAGACGTACAGGTATGTAGGTTAATTGGCTAAGTGTATGTGTAAAATTGTCCCTAGTGTGTGTGGGATAGTGTTGATGTGCGGGGATTGCTGGTCGGTGCAGACTCGGTGGACTGAAGGGCTTGTATCTCTAAAAACAAACTCTCCAATCAAGGAAATACATGGCATCATCTGTATTATTAAGACCAACATTAGCTGTGCTATCAAATTAACATTGTCATCCCAATATCCTAGTCTGCCGACCTCTGAAGGGCCTGCCTCACGGGCATCATTTGTGCGCCACGCAGGTGGTGCGCGAAGATTTTGTACATCCCAAAATCCTGGGGCGCCGCGGGTAACCGCGCGTCACTGCCTACCTCACCACGCACCATGTGCGCGTCATGACTCGTGCATCGTGACGTGTAAATGATGTCGCGTAAATGACGCGCGAATGACACCCAAGTGGGACAGCCCCTTGAGAATATGAATCCCGCAGGCTTAAGACTCTCTTCCAATCAGCCAGTCGGTTCAACTCATTCTACAGATGCCCTCTCACATTGTATGGAAAATAGGATGTAAAACATTACTCAAAGCACCCGACGAATGGGCTCAGCTAAAGTGAAATTCTGTAGCAAACAGGATGTAAAACATTACTCAAAGTAAAAAGAAATTTTCACCAATCTAATTCTGACAAGCCCTGTTCCCCATAGATCCTCCACGCATGAGTCCACTTCTTTCAAGGGGTAGCTTCAATTTTAAAGTTAAATATCACCGGAGCGCTGGAAGTAGCAAATCAATAATGAGTTATGAGTTTACGTGAAAGTTGATCAAGGGAACCTTCTCCTGGGATAAGAGGTGACAAGAAGAATAGATTGCTTTTGAGTGCTTCATATTTTTCAGATATGATAGGGAAAGGGTGTTCCCGTGAAAGCAGAATATAGCAGGAAACACTCAGCACATCAGGCAGCATCTGTGGAAAGGAAAATATTTAGCGTTTCAAGCAAATGGCCTAACATCAGGGAACGTGCCGTAATGTTCTTCAGTGTAGGGATCTACAAATGGTCATTGTAGGAGAACTCTATGATATCTTTCGATGAAGAATGAGTTAAAAAATTAAAAGATATTTCAACAGGAGCTCCAGAAATTCCCCAGTGATAAAGTGCCAGAGACCTGGGTTGCCTGTACTGAGTTGTACGCTCTCCCTGTGGCCTCATGGGCTTTCTCCGGGTGCTCCGGTTTTCTCCCACCCTCCAAAGACGTACAATTTGCTTCTGTACATTGTAAATTTACTAGTGTGCAGGATGGAAATGGTTTTAGGGGGACATGGGGCAAAACATAATGTTCGAGAGCGACAGAGGAGGTAGGCCCTGCAGCAGCCTGAGGCCTACCTGTATCGGGAGCCACTCCAGTACATCGAGTGCGTGGACCAGACTTTGGACTTATTTTAATGGTGCCAAAATATAGTGACTCGTACATGTGTGATCTATGCAAAAATAATTTCACCGTACAGTGCACATGTGGCAATAAAGCACCTTTCAACGATTGAACCTTTTGAACGAGATGAGGGAAAACATTTTCACCCAGAGAGTTGTGAATCCTTGGAATTCTCTGCCACAGTAGGATGTGGAGGCCAATTCACTGGATGTTTTTCAAGAGAGAGTTAGACGTAGCTCTAAGGGCTAACAGAATCAAGGGATATGGGGAGAAAGCAGGAACGGGGTACTGATTTTGGAAGATCAGCCATGATCATATTGAATGGCGGTGCTGGGTCGAAGGGCTGAATGGCCTACTCTTGCACCTATTGCCTATGCATTGAACCATTAAAACATGGACTGGTGGGACTAGCATAGATAGGGACCATGGTCAGGATGGATCAGTTGGACCAAACTGTCTATTTCTGTGCCTCTCTCCCTTGACTATATATTGTATTATATTCTTATTCTCCTGTATATTCTCCTGTTACCTCAAAGTTAATTTACGCTCTCAACCATGATCATAACGCGTGCAGGATGAAATCCATTTTCACACATTCATGGCAATAAATAGTTCTGCGATAGTTGCTTGTATGGACACAGTCCAAACCAGAATTGAATCTTGGTATCACCTTCCAGCATGATGAAGCAACTAACAAGTGTAGCCAAGGGTTTAAACTGATGAATGTGGAGGGCTCCAGTGACAGGAAGTTTAAGGAATCAAAGTGTGCAGGAAAGCAATGGAACAGGATAATGAAGAGGAGAAAAATATACAGTAAGCAAAACATTTGCAGCGGAAAGTGGTTTAGTTTAGTTTATTTTTTAGCTCCAATATACAGCGCGGAAACAGGTCTTCCCCCCGCCGAGTCCGCACCGACCAGCGATCTCTGCACATCAACACTATCCGACATGCACTTGGGACAATTTATACTTATACCAAGTCAATTAAAATGTACATCTGTGGAGTGTGGGATGAAACTGAAGATCTCGGAGAAAACCCACGCGGTCACGAGGAGAACGTAGAAACTCTGAACAGACAGCACCCCTAGTCGGGTTCGAACCCTGGTCTCTGGGGCTGCAAGCGTTGCAAGGCAGCAACTCTATCGCTGTGCCACCGTGTCACCTGTGAATAAGTAAATAAAAGTTGCAAGAACTCACAGCTTAAAGCTCTTTATTTGATTGCACAAATAATTCGCAAATGAGCACGAACAGCGACAAATACATTTGATCTAATACCTTACTAGATTGATAGATACAGCATGGAAGCTGGCCCTTCGACCCAACAAGTCCATGCTGTCCATCCATCACACATTCACACTAGTTTTATGTTAGACAATAGACAATAGATGCAGGAGTAGGCCATTTGGCCCTTCGAGCCAGCACCGCTATTCAATGTGATCATGGCTGATCATCCCCAATCAGTACCCCACTCCTGCCTTCTCCCCATATCCCCTGACTCCGCTATTTTTACGAGCCCTATCTAGCTCTCTCTTGAAAGCATCCAGAGAATTTGCCTCCACTGAGGCAGAGAATTCCACACTCACAACTCTCTGTAAGAAAAAGTGTTTCCTCGTCTCCATTCTAAATGGCTTACCCCTTATTCTTAAATTGTGGCCCCTGGTTCTGGACTCCCCCAACATCGGGAACATGTTTCCCACCTCTAGCGTGTCCAAACTCTTAACAATCTTATATGTTTCATCCTTCTAAACTCCAGAGTGTACAAGCCCAGCCACTCCATTCTCTCAGCAAATGACAGTCCTGCCATTCCGGGAATCAACCTTGTAAACCTACGCTGCACTCCCTCAATAGCAGTTATCCCACTTCTGCATCCAAAGTAGTGAAAGGTTCTGGACAGAGTGGATGTGGAGAGGATGTTTCCACTAGTGGGAGCGTCTGGGACCAAAGGCCACAGCCTCAGAATAAAAGGACGCACCTTTAGGAAGGAGATGAGGAGAAATCTTTTTAATCAGAGGGTGGTGAGTGTGTGGAATTCTTTGCCACAGAAGGCTGTGGAGGCCAAGTCAATGGATATTTTTTAAGGAAGAGATTGATAGATTCTTCACTAATATGGGAGTTAGCGGTTATGGGGAGAAGGCAAGAGAATGGGGTTGAGAGGGAAAGATAGATCAGCCATGATTGAATGGTGGAGTAGACTTGATGGGTCGAATGGCCTAATTCTCCTATCACTTATGAACTTATGAAACTATGGGCCAATTAACTTGGTGTCTGCTGTTAGCAGGATGCTGGAGACTATAATTTAGGAAGAAGTAGCTTTGTCATTTTGAAAAATGGTAATGTATTCAAATGAAATGAACATGGTTTTATTAAAAGAAAATTATGTCTGACAAATTAGCCCGAGTCCTTTGAAGATATATAATATGCAGTGTCAATGGAGGGCAACTTGTAGAATAGTGAAATGCATTTCTAGAAGATGTATAACATGATGCCACATAAAATGCATAAGATGAGAGTTCATAGTATTTAGGGAAGGCATGCTAGCATGGATTAACCATTGGTTACCATATAGAGGACAGACAGTAAGAATGAAAGGCTAACTCGGGGAGAATGGAAGGATGTAACTCAAATCATTTCTTGGCCAGTTCTTGAGGAGGAAGCAGAATGTAAGGTGTCCAAAAATAGACAGAAAACACTGGAGTGACTGGAGGGAGAGGTTGCGCAGGCTAGGATTTTATTCCTTGGAGCACAGGAGGATGAGGGGTGATCTTAGAAAAATGTACAAAATCATGAGAGGAACAGATCGGGTAGACACACATAATCTCTAGCCCAGAGTAGGTGAATCGAGGACCAGAGGACATTGGTTTAAGGTGAAGGGGGAGGGGGAAAGATTTAATAGGAGCCTGAGAGGTAGCTTTTTCACACAAAGGGTGGTGGGTGTATGGAACGAGCTGCCGGAGGAGGTAGTTGAGTCAGGTACTATTGCAACATTTAAGAAACATTTAGACAGGTACATGGATAGAACAGGTTTAGAGGGATGTGGGCCAATCGCAGGCAGGAAAGACGTGTAGATAGGCCGGTGTGGGCAGATTGGCCAGTGTGGGCAAGTTAGCCGGTGTGGGTAGGATGGCCGGTGTGGGAAACATTAGCTGGTGTGGGCAGGTTTCAGCCGGTGTGGGCAGGCCTGCCGGTTCTTGAAAGTTAGCCGAATGTGGTGTCCAAAAATTGGCCGGTGTGGGCAACTTGACCAGTGTGGGCAGGATTTGGCCGGTGTGGGGGCACAGGGTGGACGTTGGCCGGTGTGGGAAAGTTACAAAATCATGGTGTGGAAAAGTTAGCGGGTAGTGGGCAAGTTAGCCGGTGATGGGCAGGACCAGGCCAGTGGGGCAAGTTTTGCCGGTGTGGGCAAGTTAATAGGAGCCTGTGAGGTGGCTTTTTTCACGGTGTGGGCACGTTGGAACGGTGTGAGGAGGTTTGTCGGGTGTGGGCAACATTTAGCCAGTGTGGATAGCAAGTTTGTCGGTGTGGGCCAAGTTTGTCGGTGTGGGCAACGTTTGCCGGTGTGTGGGCAAGTTTGCCGGTGTGGGCACGTTGGCCGGTGTGAGCAAGTTTGTCGGTGTGGGCAAGTTAGCCGGTGTGGGAAAGTTGGCCGGTGTGGGAAAGTTAGCCAGTGTGGGCAAGTTTGCCGGTGTGGGTAGGATAGCCGGTGTGGGCAAGTTGGGCCGAAGGGCGTGTTCTGGAAGGGGTCTTTTGATTAGGCAACTGGATATAAATAGATTGGGTGAGGTGAAAACCTGGCAAATGGAGTTTAATGTGGTAAGTGTGAGGGTATGTGCTTTAGTTGAAGAACAAAAGACAAATTGTTACCTAAATTTGTTTAATTTAGATTAGGGGTGGGAGATTGCAGCCTTCACGTGGTCCGCCCTGTTTCAACAAATGTCTGTACATCTTTGGGGAAAAATTGAAAATGAGTCAAGTATGGTGTGGCACGGTGGCACAGTTGGTAGAGCTGCTGTCTCACTTCACCAGAGAAACATGTTCAATCCTGACCCCGGGTGCTGTCTGTGTAGCGTTTGCGTGTACTCCCGAGTGACCGCATGGGTTTTCTCTGAGTCCTCTCACATCCCAAGACATGTGGGTTTTCAGGTTGAACCCCGGTGTGTAGGGAGTGGATGTGAAAGTGGGATAACATAGAACTCATGTGAATGGGTGATCAGTGGTCGGGTGTGGACTAAATGGGCTGAAGGGCCAGTTTCCATGCTATATTTCTAAACTAAACTACAGAGAGGTCTATAAGGTGTCAGAGGTTATGGGGAGAAGGCAGGAGAATATGGTTAAAAGGGAGCGATAGATCAGCCATGATTGAATGGCGGCGTAGACTTGATGGGCCGAATGGCCTAATTCTGCTCCTATCACTTACGATCATATGATCTTGTGATCGTTTTTTGTGCATGAATCGCAACATGTTAACAGGCAGGTGTAGCAGGAACACAAATGTCTTCGGTCTTCAAGAGAGAGTTAAATTTAGCTTTTAGAGCTAACGGAATCAAGGAATATGGGAGAAAGCAGAAACGGAGTACTGATTTTGGGTAATCAACCTTGATCATATTGAATAGCAGTGCTGGCTCGAAGGGCTGAATGGCCTACTCCTGCACCTATCTTCTATGTTTCTTTATTGCTTGGGAGTTTGCTGGCGTTTAAGGAATGGAGAAGTATTGCTCCTATTGTACAGGATGACGAGGCTGCATCTGTGGTACTGTGCACAGTTTGGTTTCCTTACTAAAGAAAGGATGTACGAGGATTGGAGGCAGTCTAAAAGATTCATCAGGCTAACCCCTGGGATGAGAGGAATTGAGGCTGAGAAGGCTGAGTCTGCACTCAGTGGCGTTTAGAAGAATGAGTTTATTAGCGTATTTCTGTGGGGAAACCCTAGGGAGAATGCGTGTAAGGATGAATGAGAATCACATATCTATTTGGGTAAAGGCCAGTTCATTGGTTATATTTAAGAGGGAGTTAGACGTGGCCCTTGAGGCTAAAGGGATCAGGGGGTATGGAGAGAAGGTATGTACGGGATACTGAGTTGGATGATCAGCCATGATCATATTGAATGGCGGTGCAGGCTCGAAGGGCAGAATGGCCTACTCCTGCACCTATTTTCTCTGTTTCTATGTTTCTAAAGTGATAATACACTGACTACATTGGTGATTAATTTTCATAAATTCCAAGAAATGCTAAAATACTGCAAAAATATTTAGCTGTAGCAGTCTCCAGCGACTAGTCTAAATGAAAATCTGGGACGAGACTTTAAGAATGCCTAGAACCTGAGGTGTTTTGTGCTATAGAAGGGCACCAGCCTTGCACATATAGTCTGCCACCAAAACTATTTCCATTGAAGTGAATAGACTACATTTCAGAAGATAGACACAAAAAGCCGGAGTAACTCAGTGGGTCGGGCAGCATCTCAGGAGGAAAGCAATGGGTGGCTTTTCTGGTCGAGACCTTTCTTCAGACTGAGAGCCAGGGGAAAGGGAAACGAGAGATATAAAGCAGAATGATATAGAGAGGTATACAGTAATACAAATGAATGCGTAGTGTCTGAGAGAAGGAGGAATCACAGAAGGAGTTGGAGGGTGTTGGAGAACTCTCGTTGCAGAGAGGAGGAGAACTTCTTCAAAGTAGGCAATACCTTGAGGAGGTTTCAGAGGCAGAGTTCAAGGTACTGATGCTGTTATGCAATGAATTTGGTGCAATTGACCAAGCACCAAGTTGTAATGTCACCTTGGCAGATGCCTAGAAATTGGGCTCTGTTTTGCCATGTTATTGTTTGCTATATTACTTGTTTAATTGTAAACTAATGTGTAATAGAAAATTTGGTAATTTACAGTGAGTTGCCAGAATCTACATTTTGCTTCCTGGTTCATTGGGCATTTGATGCTGTAAACCATGGAGTGCATTGGATGTGAACGACTGTCGTTTATTCTCATAATTTCCATTGGAACATGGAAAGCAGAACAGTTTAGTGTGTAAGAAGGGACTGCAGATACTGAAGATAGACACAAAAATCTGGAGTAACTCAGCGGGACAGGCAGTATCTCTGGGGAGAAGCAATGGGTGACGTTTCGGGTCAAGAACCTTCTTCAAATGCCTTGACCCAAAATGTCACCCATTCCTTCTCTCCAGTGATGCTGCCTGTCCCGCTGAGTTACTCCAGCTTTTTGTGTCGATCTGCAGAACAGTTCAGCACAGGAACAGGCCCTTTGGCCACAAAGTCCATGCCAAACGTGATGCCAATTTAAACTAATCTCCCCTGGTTTAGGTTTAGTTTAGTTTGGAAATACAGGCCCTTCAGCCAACCGAGTCCATGCCGACCAACTATCCCCATACACTAGCAATATCCTACACACTAGGGACAAGTGACAGAAGCCAATTAACCTGCAAACCTTTATGTCTTTGTAGTGTGGGAGTAAACCGGAGCATTGGGAGAAAACCCCAAGCAGAATATAGTTATCAATATTACAGCTCATCAATGCCATTGACAAAGTCCAATGTCTGCAATCAGCATTATCGAGCATCAATGCAACGGACAAAGTTCAATATCCACATTGGTGTAGGTCTTTCTTTGATCTATATCCCTCCATTCCCTGCATGTTAAGCCAAGATTTTAGAGACAATGGAGCTGACACTGACCTTTAGTTTAGTTTAGTTTAGTTTAGAGATACAGCGTGGATTCGACGGACATTGAAGTGAGGTCATTGTGGTGTTATACTCACTTGACATCTGGAATCACACTTCCACACATTTTCAGACGCAAAGCTTTGCAACGTTAAAATATTAACTATCGTTTTGAAGATGTAAACAAATCTCGAACATCTCCCTCTTGGACACAGGGTAAATATTTGTTTCATTATAACTTGAGGAAATTCTCATGTGGTTTTAACAAATCTATAAAACAAAATAGATTTGGCTTTCTTCCCTTCCCTTTACAATTGCAATATCAAAATATTATCTTTCTTGTATCCTTCCCAATGTTTTAACAGCTATAAAGCAATCAGTTCTGGTCATTAATGTAAATTATTTAAGCCCAAACTCCACACAGTATTTATAATTTATTCATTACAGTGCACTCCAACACTGTTCTTGTTTACTTTAGTTTAGTTTAGTTTAGTTTAGTTTAGTTTAGTTTAGTTTAGTTTAGTTTAGTTCAGTGATACAGTGCGGGAACAGGCCTTTTGGCCCACCGGGTCCGACCCGACCAGCGATCCCCACACATTAACCCTATCCTACACTCACTAGGGACAATTTTTACATTTACCAAGCCAATTAACCTACAAACCTGTACGTCTTTGGAGTGTGGGAGGAAACCAAAGATCTAGCAGAAAACCCACGCAGGTCACGGGGAGAACGTACAAACTCCATACAGACAGCAGCCGTAGTCAGCACCGAACCCAGGTCTCTGCCGCTAAAAGGCTGCAACTCTACCGCTGAGCCATCGTGCTACCCACCCCTATTTTATTTAGAACTCAAAATGCTGGAGAAACTCAGCAGGTCAGGCAACATCTTTGGAGGACTTGGATAGGTGAGATTTTGGGTAGGGCCCATTTTTGGACTGATTGTAGTTGGGGTGGGGGTTAAGATTGCATCGGTGTTGTTTTGTTTGGAAATGGGAGGTCGAAAGCTCAACCCCTCCATCCTACTGCTCCATTGAATAAGATCATAACTTTTCTGATTGTAATCTCAATTTGGCATTCCTTGCTACCCGTGGTCCACTTTCCCTTTGACTTCTCAAGTATTTATCTTAATTTGTCTTAACAGCAACCTTGGAGGGAAAGAATTCCAAAGACCCGTGACACTGAAAGAAAACAAAAGCATGTGATCTCTGCCGTGAACAAGAACATCTTTATCTTTAAAGAGTTCTGAGTTCCGCCGCAAGAAAAAAACATTGTCTTCACACTGACCTTGTCAAGACTCCTCAGGATTGTATATTTAATTCAATTCAATTCAATTCAATTCAACTTTATTGTCATTGCACAAATACGAGTACAGGTACAACGAAATGCAGTTTAGCGTCTGGTCATAGTGCAAGATAGTAGAAATAAAAATAAAAGTACAAAATAAAAATACAAATAAAATACTGGTTAACAATGTGTGGACTGTGGATGAATTAAACTGTTACATAGGCAAATAAATGTATACAAATGGGAGAGTCTAAAGATAGCTAGCGACGGGACTGTGAGTTCAGCATTGTTATGGTCATTGAAAAAGCTGTTCCTCAGCCAGCATGTATAACAATTTGCAGCCATAATGCAGGTCCCATTTTGAAGTTGAAGGATGTTTCCACATGGGAGAGTCTAGGACTAGAGGCCATAGTCTCAGAATTACAGGAATGTCTTTAGTCAGAGGGTGGTGAATCAATGGAGGCCAAGTCAATGGATATTTTTAAAGCAGAGCTGGATACAGTGGATTCTTGATTAGAATAGGTGTCAGGGTTTATGGGGAGAAGGCAGAAGAATGGGGTTAGGAAGGAGAGACAGGTGAGCCATGATTGAATGGTATAGACTAGATGGGCTGAATGGCCTAATTCTGCCCATTCACCCATTCCTTCTATCCAGAGATGCTGCCAGTCCCGCTGAGTTACTCCAGCATTTTGTGCCCATATTCGGTGTAAACCAGCATCTGCAGTTCCTCCTTACACATAGAAGTAATGTGAACAGGTTGTTGTGATGTGACTAGTGTGATGCTTGGTGTGGGCTAGATGGGCCGAAGGGCCTGTTTCCATGCTGTATCTTTCACTCAAACAATCGCAGATGCTGGTATCTTGTGTAAAATGCTGATAGTTTCAATAAAGATCCCGAGCTGAAACGTCATCTGTCCATTCCCTCCACAGATGCTGCCTGACTCACTGAGTTCCTCCAACACTTTGTGTTTAACTCTATATATCACACTTTTGACTTACACTATGGAAAGATTAATTTGCTAAGATGTCTAAGTGAGCAAGATAATGATACTCTCGAATACAATATACAAGCAGTACCTTGGATGGTGGCCAAAATCATTAGAGTAGAGAAAATATATCTGCAGCAGAATCAAATATGTCCTGAAGAAGGCAACCTGTAGTGAAGCCAAAATTAATTCACCTAATTGGTAGTTTTGACGAAAGCAGAATAATTCTTGGGAACTGACCAAGACTATCTTACATATCGCATGGATCTGACAGACAGTAGACAAAAAAAGAACCTAAAGAAAAATAAATTGGTTACAGTCCTTATCAACTGCACGGCAGGGTGTCGCAGGGATAAAGTTGCTGCCTTACAGCGCCAGAGACCCAGGTTCGATACTGACTACGGGTGCTCTCTATACACAGTTTGTACGTTCTTCCTGTGACCATGTTTCAACAACTAAGTTACAGAGATAGGTTGAATAAGTGAGGTCTTTATTCTCTGGAGCGCAGAAGGTTAAGGGGGGACCTGGATAGAGGTCTTTAAAATGATGAGAGGGATAGACAGAGTTAATGTGGACAAGCTTTTCCCTTTGAGAATAGGGAAGATTCAAACAAGAGGACATGACTTCAGAATTAAGGGACAGAAGTTTAGGGGTAATATGAGGGGGAACTTCTTTACTCAGAGAGTGGTAGCGGTGTGGAATGAGCTTCCAGTGGAAGTGGTGGAGGCAGGTTCATTGGTATCATTTAAAAATAAATTGTATAGGCATATGGATGAGAAGGGAATGGAGGGTTATGGTATGAGTGCAGGCAGGTGGGACTAAGGGGAAAAAAAATTTGTTCGGCACGGACTTGTAGGGCCGAGATGGCCTGTTTCCGTGCTGTAATTGTTATATGGTTATATGGTTGTATGGGTTTTCTCCCGGTGCTTCAGATTCTCTCCCACACTCCACAAACTCACTGGTTTGTAGGCTAATTGGCTTGGTGCCATTTTAAATTGTCCCTAATGTGTGTAGGATAGTGTTGGTGTGCGGGGATCGCTGGTCGGCGCGGACTAGGTGGCCTGAAAGGACCTGATTCCGCGCTGTATCTCTAAACTAAGCTAAGCTAAGCTAAGCTAAAAGCTAAACTAAACTAAACTAAACTAAACTAAACTAAACTAAACTAAACTAAACTAAACTAAACTAAACTTAACTAAACTAAAGTAAAAAAATGATGGGAGATCTTCCAGGGCTCGCTATTTCAAATTGCCAGAACGCAAAACATAGAATAATAAATATACCATACCTGTTAACCAAGCACGAAAGGGACATTATTGTTCAGCGGCTTCAAGACTGCTGTGGGAAAATTGTGCTTACATTTATGGGACATTGGCATCAGTGTCGGGGAAGGGGGGATGGGATGGACTCCACCTGTACCATGCTGCAACCAAGGTCCTAGCAAACCACATGGACATGGCTTTAAACTAAATGGTGGGGGTGTGTGTTCAACGGATTCAAAATGTATGGGGAATGTTAAAGGGAAGGAAAGTGCAGTTCGTTCTCCCTGTCTTATGGGTTACCTCTGGGTAGTCCGGCTTCCTCTCACGTTCCAAAGACGTACAGGTTTGTAGGTTAATTGGCTTTGGTAAAATTGTAAATTGCCCCTAGTGTGTAGGATACTGCTGGTGTACAAGGTGATTGCAGGTTGGCATGGACCTGAAGGGCCTGTTTCCGCTCTGTATATCTACTGTAAAGTCCATAGTCAGAATTATGTCATTCAGCCCATTGAGTCTACACCGCCATTCAATCACGGCTGATCTATCTCTTCCTCTGGAGAGAGAGGGAAAGGTTACTTGAAGTTAGAGAAGCTCTTGCAGCCATGTCTGTGTAATTCCAATAACATCATACTTTCCAATTTCTAACTGAGCCTCATGTTCATCCAAGTCAAGTTTATTCGTCGCATACACATACGAGACGTGCAGTGAAATGAAAAGTGGCAATGCTCGCGGACTTTGTGCAGAAAAACAAACAAACAACCTAACAAACTATAAACAGAATGGAACAGAATCACATATTCTTTTATTGTGAGTGGAAGGAAAAAGGGAAAAAAAAACAGCAATTTAAAAAACGCATTAGAATGGTACAGTAAAGTTAGTCCCTGGTGAGATAGGAGTTTACAGTCCTAATGGCCTCTGGCAAGAAACTCCTTCTCAACCTCTCCGTTCTCACAGCATGGCAACAGAGGTGTTTGCCTGACTGTAGCAGCTGGAACAGTCTGTTGCAGGGGTGGAAGGGGTCTCCCATGATCTTATTGGCTCTGGAGTTGCACCTCCTGATGTATAGTTCCTGCAGGGGGGCGAGTGAAGTTCCCATAGTGCATTCGGCAGAACGCACTACTCTCTGCAGAACCTTCTTGTCCTGGGCAGAGCAATTCCCAAAGCAGATTGTAATATTTCCGGACAAGATGCTTTCCACAGCCGCTGCGTAGAAGCACTGGAGGATACTCGGAGACACTCTGAAATTCCTCAATTGCCTGAGGTGGTAAAGGCGCTGCCTTGCCTTACGCACGAGTGCTGCAGCGTGTGATGTCCATGTCATATCCTCAGAGATGTGGACTCCCAGGTATTTAAAACAGCTCACCCTATCCACAGTATCTCCATTTATCCTCAATGGAGTGCACATCCTCGGATGATGTGCCATCCACTTTATTTCTTTTACTTTGCGCATTCATATATAATGTGTCCTTTGTGGTTTAATTAGAGCCTTTTAAGGGAAAGGCTTTAGTTTGCAATTGTGGCTTCAATAAAACTTGAATATACTTCATTTTTAAATAATGATGTGTATTCCCCACAATAAAGTCACAGGCTTTGTGAATAGTTAAAAAAAATAATCTACATCAAGATGGTTAGTGTATTTGCCAAAGAACAGTTCAGTAAGAAAATATGTGCACTGCTCTGATTGATAGCATCAATTGATTCGGTAATCATACTCTTGCCAAAATATGAGTACATGAAGTAAAATTATATCATAATTGTTCATCCAACTGTCGGCTGGCAAAGTGCCACAGCTATAGGGGGAAATGGACACAAAATGCTGGAGTAACTCAGCGGGTCAGGCACCATCTTTACTTTACACTTCAGGGATACAACGCAGAGACAGGCCCTTCGGCCCACCATATCCATGCCGACCAGCAATTACCCCGTGCACTAGCACTGTCCCAAACACGTTAGGGACAATTTACAATTTTTTTACGAAAGCCAATTAGAAACATAGAAACATAGAAAATAGGTGCAGGAGTAGGCCATTCGGCCCTTCGAGCCTGCACCGCCATTCAATATGATCATGGCTGATCATCCAACTCAGTATCCTGTACCTGCCTTCTCTCTATACCCCCTGATCCCTTTAGCCACAAGGGCCACATCTAACTCCCTCTTAAATATAGCCAATGAACTGGCCTCAACTACCTTCTGTGGCAGAGAATTCCAGAGATTCACCACTCTCTGTGTGAAAAATGTTTTCCTCATCTCGGTCCTAAAAGATTTCCCCCTTATCCTTAAACTGTGACCCCTTGTTCTGGACTTCCCCAACATTGAGAACAATCTTCCTACATCTAGCCTGTCCAACCCCTTAAGAATTTTGTAAGTTTCTATAAGATCCCCCCTCAATCTTCTAAATTCTAGCGAGTACAAACCGAGTCTATCCAGTCTTTCTTCATATGAAAGTCCTGACATCCCAGGAATCAGTCTGGTGAACCTTCTCTGTACTCCCTCGATGGCAAGAATGTCTTTCCTCAGATTAGGAGACCAAAACTGTACGCAATACTCCAGGTGTGGTCTCACCAAGACCCTGTACAATTAACCTACAAACCTGCATATCTTTGGAGTGTGGGAGGAAACCGGACATCCCGGAGAAAACCCACGTAGATCACGGGGAGAACGTACAAACTCCACGCTGACAGCACCCGTAGTCAGGATCGAACTCGGGTCTCTGCCACTGTAAGGCAGCAGCTCTACCGCTGTGCCACCGTGCCGCCCAAATTAACAGTCTATTGCCTTGCTATAGAACACTGTGACTCAGAAGGAATACCATCAAACAGAGAACAGTACAGCACAGGAACGGGCTCTTCGGCCCACTATGTTTGTGCTGAATATGATGTCGTTAAACTGATCTCATCTGTCCATAGGTGATCCATATCCATGTATTCCCTGCACTTCCATGTGCCTATCTAAAAGCCTCTTAAACTCCATTG
Source organism: Leucoraja erinaceus (assembly GCF_028641065.1). Classification (NCBI taxonomy): domain Eukaryota; kingdom Metazoa; phylum Chordata; class Chondrichthyes; order Rajiformes; family Rajidae; genus Leucoraja; species Leucoraja erinaceus. The sequence goes on along the minus strand of NC_073391.1, from coordinate 40,080,858 downwards.
TTGTTATTATAATTTATTCGGTGGAGGAATAAATCCTGACTTTGTTTAATTTTGTTTAGAGATCCAGCACGGAAACAACCCCTTTGGTCCACTGACTCCGCACCGACCAGCGATCTTCGCACATTAACACTATTCTGCACACATTAGTGACAATTTTGCACTTACACCAAGCCAATTGACCAACAAACAAGAATTTCTTTGGAGTGCTGGAGGAAACTGAAGGTCTCCGAGAAAAGCCACGCAGGTCACGGGGTGAACGTACGAACTGCGTACAGACAAGCACATGTAATCAGGATCGGACCCGTGTCTCTGGTGCTGTAAGGTGGCAACTCTACCCGCTATGCCAACACGCCACCCCCGTGATCAATAAAAGTAAATTAATCTCAGCTGAAAATAAATATTATGAGATATCTCCCATTAGTTGAAATATCTCGTGTTTAAGAGGGAACTGCAGATGCTGGAGAATCGAAGGTTACACAAAAAGGCTGGAGAAACTCAGCGGGTGCAGCAGCATCTATGGAGCGAAGGAAATAGGCAACGTTTCGGGCCGAAACCCTTCTTCAGACTGATCGGGGGCGGGGGTGGGTGGGGACAAGAAAGGGAAAAGGAGGAGGAGCCCGAATGCTGGGGGATGGGAGGAGACAGCAGGGGAGCTGACGAAGGGGAGGAGACAGCAAGGACTAACAAAATTGGGAGAATTCGATGTTCATGCCCCCGGGGTGCAGACTCCCCAAACGGAATATGAGGTGCTGTTCCTCCAATTTCCGGTGCTGCTCGCTGTGGCCATGGAGGAGACCCAGGACAGAGAGGTCGGAGACGGAGTGGGAGGGGGAGTTGAAGTGCTGAGTCACCGGGAGGTCAGCTTGGTTATTGCGGACCGAGCGGAGGTGTTCGGCGAAACGATCGCCCAACCTCCGCTTGGTCTCACCGATGAGATATATCTGAAATATCTCATCACTTAACTAAAACAGAAGATTCAAAAAAATGCAGCCACGCCATTTCATTTGGTTTTGGACAGAGGACCCCATCTTAACAGCTGAAACCATGTGCCATATTGTTGAATAATTTGCAATAAATAGCAATTGGCTGTACCAAAATTAAATCAAACGGATGGTAATGAAAGTATTCATTAAGAATACTCATTAAAACATTAAGTGATATTATGTGAAATCTCACGGGACAGTCAAGAACAATTATTCCTTCACACACTTGTTGCTGTAAAGAGGAAGTAATCATTCATTTGATTAATTACTTGGTCATCATTTGCAAGTAATTATTCATTGGTTCAACCAAAGGTCATTCATACATTGAAAATTTAATTGGTTAGGCTAGTTTTGTGTAATGAAACGTTAATGGGAGTTAGGTTATGGCTGGACAGGAGTAGGTGATATAGTATATGTGAAAGGTAAATCACACTGCTGCTAGCTCCAAGATACAGTGTACAACACAGGAACAGGCCCTTCAGCCCATCATATTCATGCCAAGCCCTCCACTAGTCCCATTTGCTAGCATTGGGTCCTTATCTGATTGCCTAAATGTCTAAATGTCTCTTAGAAGTGGCAATTGTATCTGAATGCTCCATCTCCTTTGACATATACGGGCGGCAAGGTGGCGCAGCGGTAGAATTGCTGCCTTGCAGCGCCAGGGACCCAGGATCAATCCTGACCGCAGGTGATGTCTGTACGGAGTTTGCACGTCCTCCCCGTGACCTACGTGGGTTTTATCCGGGAGCTCGCTGATCGGCACGGACCCGGTGGGCCGAAGGACCTGTTTCAGCGCTATACATCTAAACTAAACTAAAACTAAGTTTTGACGCTACTTGCATCTAATTTTGCCCAGGTCTGGGGTCGGATGAATTCTCAGTGTCAGGACTCCTAAGGACCGGCCACTTGAACCTTCCTCCACCTCCTCACTGTTGCCCCTCCTCACTATCCCCCCTCCTCACCATCACCCCTCCCCACAGCCACCCCCACATGAGCTTGCAACCTCTTTGTATCTTTAGGAGACCACATTCAGAATCAGTCCGAAGAAGGGTCCAGACCTAAAACATCACCTACTGTATCCATGTTCTCCAGAGATGCTGTCTGACCCGTTGAGTTACTCCAGCTCTTTGTGTCGTTTTGTGTAAACCAGCATCTGCAGTCTGAAGAAGGGTGTCGACCCGAAATGTCACCCATTCCTTCTATCCAGAGATGCTGCCTGTCCCGGTGAGTTACACCAGCATTTTGTGTCTGTCTGCAGTTCCTTATGCCTACAAATATAAACTGATGACAAACCTCAACTACTTTCATATCAGTGAACAGTGGGCGGAACGGCAGTGGTGGGTGGGCTGAGGATTATTTATTTAAATAAAGCCATTTGCACTTATCGTAAAACTATTTTACACTTAGCTGGACTTAACTCTGAGATCAAATTACTCATTTCTCCTCACCCCAAGTATTTTATTATTAAAAGAATAAGGACTTTGATGTAAAAATTATTTTTTCTCACCTTTGTATCAAAATCACAGTCACAAACAGGTATCTTTTTTTGTAAGTGAAACTAATTTCCGTGTAAAATGCCTTATTAAAGTTTTGAGATAGAGCATGGAAACAGGCCATTCGGCCCATTGAGTCCATGCTGGCCACTGATCACCTTATTTGCATTATTTCTATGTTATCGCACATTTGCAAACACCCTGTCCAATGAATTAATGACCTAGATTTTGAGCTCCAAATCCAAAGTGACTCTTTAAAGCTGTTGTAACATTAGGTGTAGTCCCAGAGCTACCGTCATTTTGATCAAAGCTCCACCTGCCTGTTCAGATAAATACCATGGATCTCAAAGTACTATCTGAAGCAGGACGAGAAGTCTCCCAACACTCACAACCAAAATCTGTCACTCGGCTCCTTTGGATAATCTGGTCACATGCCATTGCTGAGAAGAAGCTGTGTTCAAGAAGGAACTGCAGATGCTGGAAGATCGAAGGTACAAAAAAATGCTGGAGAAACTCGGCGGGGGCAGCAGCATCTATGGAGCGAAGAAAATAGGCGACGTTTCGGGCCGAAACCCTTCTTCAGACTGATGGGGGGTGGGGGGTGGGGGGAGAAGGAAGGAAAAAGGGGAGGAGGAGGAGCCCGAGGGAGGGGGGATGGGAGGAGACAGCTCGAGGGTTAAGGAAGGGGAGGAGACAGCAAGGGCTAGCAAAATTGGGAGAATTCAACATTTATGCCATCAGGACGCAAGCTGCCCAGGCGGAATATGAGGTGCTGTTCCTCCAATTTCCGGTGTTGCTCACTCTGGCAATGGAGGAGACCCAGGACAGAGAGGTCGGATTGGGAATGGGAGGGGGAGTTGAAGTGCTGAGCCACCGGGAGTTCAGGTAGGTTATTGCGGACTGAGCGGAGGTGTTCGGCGAAACGATCGCCCAACCGCCGTTACATCTCCCCAATGTAAATCAGCTGACATCTAGAGCAGCGGATGCAGTAGATGAGGTTGGAGGAGATACAGGTGAACCTTTGTCGCACCTGGAACGACTGCTTGGGACCTTGAATGGAGTCGAGGGGGGAGGTGAAGGGACAGGTGTTGCATTTCTTGCAACAGAAGAAGCTGTCCCTGAATCTGGAGGTGCGCGTTTTCACACCTCTATACCTTTTGTCTGATGGGAGAGGGGAGAAGAGGGAGTGTGGTGGTTGTTTTATTTATAAACCTGTCTCCAGGTATTGTAGGAAAGGAATCATTGACACCAGTTATTAACTTGGAAGCATTTTAGGAAATGAGCTGTGTGTAGTGGGGACTGCAGTGGGGATGGTGAGGGGGAGGGAAAATGTGCAAAGTTGTCGGGAACCCAAAATTAAAATCAGCACATTTGTCTGTGACATTTTACAATTGCCTGCCCCCAACATTTTACTTCTAGTTTCACAAATATATGAATAAAGAAATAAATCACGCTTCATGGGTGAGCAAGAACAATTTGTTTCACCCAGAGAGTTGTGAATCTGCGGTTATCATCCAGAGAGTTGTAAATCTGTGGAATTCTCTGCCACAGAAGGTGGTGGGGGCCATTTCACTGGATGTTTTCAAGAGAGAGTTAGATTTAGCTCTTAGGGCTAACGGAATCAAGGGATATTGGGAGAAAGCAGGAACGGGGTACAGATTTTGGATGATCAGCCATGATCATATTGAATGGCAGTGCTGGCTCGAAGAGCCGAATAGCTTACTCCTGCACCTGTTTTCTATGTTTCTATGGGTCAGCTATGGAGAGTTTTCATCAGAAGTTACATACCATTCCAAGTTCCGCACTGTACTCCAGGGCAGCTGCTGGAAAGGATAAGTGAGGAGCGGCAGAGTGTGTATACTAAGGAACCAGCCTTCAAACTAATTGGATGTTGCTAGTGCGAGAGAATAAAAAACACAAAGTGTTGGAGAAACTCAGCGGGTCGGCATGGTCTCTGGAGGATACGGATGGATGATGTCTTGGGTCGAGACCCTCCTTCAGACTCAGTTCAGAATGACTAGAGTGGAGATTGGAGACATTCGCCCCAAGAATGGATGTGACATGAGACCCCCGACCACGCACTTTTCAACTTGCCCATTGCCACAGAAGGCTGCAGAGGCCAAGTCAATGCAGGCTGCCAATGCAAGTCAATGCTGTCTGAAGAAGGTTCTCGACCCAAAACATCACCCATTCCTTTTATCTTGAGAGGCTGCCCGTCCCGCTGAGTTACTCCAGCATTTTGTGTCTATAAAAAATCAATGGATATTTTTAAGGCAGAGAAGAATAGATTCTTTATTGGTATGGGTATCAGGGGTTATGGGGAAAAGGCAGGAGAATGGGGTTGAAAGGGAAAGGTAGATCAGCTATGATTGCAGAGTAGACCTGCGGAGTAGACCTGCTCGGCCGAATGGCCTAATTCTGCCCCTATAACCTATGAACTCATGTACTTGGCCAACTCTGTGGGTTACCAAAAAACTTCAACCAAGTGAGTCGATGCATGCATTGGACATAGTCCGAAACTATTTGGATGCCAATGTGTCCACCATCTCACTTAAGTGATATGTCTTAACCTTGATTTAAAGATACGGCATATAAACAGGCCCACCAAGTCCACGCCAACCATCCATCAACTGTTCACACTAGTTCTATGTTATCCCACTTTCACATCCACTGCAGTTCCTTGTGTTTGCATATAAATGGAGAATTTGCCTTGTTTGGCACTCCATGTTGCCATCCTGAAGATGAGACACATCCCTGCTGACAAGAAGGTGCATCGGAACATCATGTCAAGCCGACTGTATACAGTCCCTGTATAAAACAGCCTTGTATGGTTCAGTTCTGTAACGTTGCTAATTGCACACTGGTTTAGAGTTCTTGAGTAGATCACACACTGGTAAACACTGGTAAAGCAGCATCCTGCACATTGCATTGATCAGGAATAAGTAGATGCATGGAGAAAAGGAGCATCGTATTACTGTGCATTGATCTATGGTAAGTTGGCTTGTGGAGCAGAGAGCATCTTACACACTGCATTGATTGAAAGCAAGTAGGCCTGTGGAGTGCAAAACGCTATGCGATCCATTGATCAATCGTAAACGGACCTGTGGAACAGGGAACACCTTATGCGTGGCATTGATCAACGATAAATGGACCTGGAGACCAGGGGTATGGTTATGCACTTCATTGTTCACTGTATAGATGTGTAGTGTGTTACATAACAGAGACAGTGGACCGTCAGCACATGCCAGTCTGGTATTTTATGGATTTTCTACAGACGCGGATATCAACGTGAGTGTGTTAGATGGGGCTCAGGACTTTGACCAGACACCGGTACTAATCAAATTAGTCAGAGGGTTGTGAATCTGTGGAATTCATTGCTGCGGGGGCCAAGTCAATGGATATTTTTAAGGCAGAGATAGATAGATAGATTCGTGATTAGTGTGGGTGTCAGGGGTTATGGGGAGAAGGCAGGAGCATGGGGCTTGGAGGGAGAGATAGATCAGCCATGATTGAATGTCGGAGTAGACTGGATGGGCCGAATGGCCTAATTCAGCGACTAATTAACTCATTAACTTATGAGCAGAGCCATGGAAAGGAAGTATGGAAGGAAGACAACATCACACAGAGAGTGGTGAATCTCTGGAACTCTCTGCCACAGAGGGTAGTTGAGGCCAGTTCATTGGCTATATTGAAGAGGGAGTTAGATGTGGCCCTTGTGGCTAAGGGGATCAGAGGGTATGGAGAGAAGGCAGGTACGGGATACTGAGTTGGATGATCAGCCATGATCATATTGAATGGCGGTGCAGGCTCGAAGGGCCGAATGGCCTACTCCTGCACCTAATTTCTATGTTTCTATGTTTCTAACATTGTACATCAAACAATGTTTTCGATAAGAAGCACAAATATTAGATACCCCCCCTCCCCCCCCTCCCCTCCCCTTGGGAGATTTCAGAGTGAATGCAACCTAAAGATGTTTCCATTGATCTCACCGAGATGGGCTCTCTCCCTATCAACAAGATTGATAATGAAAAAAAGTGGGCCTTATCCAGAATCACTGCTTTATGTACAAATGTTGCCCTTTGGAGATATAGAAATATATCATTCTAAAGACAGGGACCTATATCAAGCAGCCAGCAACATCTTTCATCTACGTTTCAGCCCCAGGCCTCTGAGATTAACAAATCCATCTCCATCAGATATTGTGAGTATCGTTATGAGTGAGTCACTGGACATGGATATGGAATAGAAGTAGACTAATGTAGGGCACTTACTGAAATCAGGGTGACAAATCAAGAGGCTCTGATGCACTAGTGGAAAAGAGAGCTGAGAAGTTCTTCAAGGAGAACTCAAGAGTTAGGTGTAGAAGCACGGAACCGCAGGTGCTGGGTTAACACACAAAAGGACACACAAAGCGCAGGAGCAACTCAGAAGGTCAGGCAGCATCTCTGATCATATTCTAAATATATTTCATCCTCTGTGACTTCCAAGCTTCGATTTTGTTCCTCTATTTATCCAGCGTTTTTTAATCAAAAAGTTGATCAACATACAATTTGCTGTCGCTGAGAGTGTGTCATCTGCGAGGAAATAAATGTTAGCCGAATGGGCCTGTCCCACTTAGGCGAATTTTCAGCGGACTGCCGGCGACTGTCATGTTGCCGGCAGTCTCGCCTGAAAAACCGGGAACTGGAATGGCGACTGTCAGAATGGAACACACACACACACAC